>NC_135816.1:82857933-83589183 GCF_964213995.1 Mustelus asterias | reverse complement strand
GAGTTTTACGGCAAAAGAGAAGCCCTTCAGCCCATCATTTCTGCGCCAGCAATCAAAGACGTATCTATCCTAATAACATTTTAGCACTTGTTCCGCAGTCTTGTGTGCTGTGGTGTGTCAAGTTCTAATCTAATATCCTTATTAAATGTCGAAAATAATATCGTCTCTCCCATCCTTTCAGACAACGAGTTCCACATTCCCACTACCCTTTGAGTGTTTCTTTCCGCCTCAATTCCCATCTAAATCTACTCTCCCTACCACAAATCAATGCCCCTGGATATTGACCCCACTACAAACTCAATAGAGTCCCCCTCAGCCTTCCCTGTTCGAAGGAAGATAACCCTAGCCTAACCAGCTTCTCTTCATAGCCGAAACGCTTCAGCCAGGCAACATCCTGGTGAATCCCCTCTGCACCTCTAACACTTCCATCCAATAGTGTGGTGACCAGAACTGCTCACAGTTCGCTTCCTGTGAGCTAGCGTGCACTTCAGCGCCTTCAAAACCTCCGTGCTTTTATAGATTATGTCTCTAGTAATAAAGGCAAGTGTCCACATGCCGTCCTAACCACCTTATGTACCTGTCCTGTAGCTGTCAGTGATCTTTGGACATGCACGTCAAGGTTCCTTTGGTCCTCTGTAGTTCCCAGCTTCATATTGCGTATTCCCTTGCCATGTTAATTCTCCCAAAATGCATCACCTCACACTTTTCAGGATTTAGATTCCATTTTCCCATCTGACCACCCCATCTAGATCATCCTGCAGTCTAAGGCTCTGCTCCTCGCTCTTTACCACACCATCAATTTGCGTGTCATTTGTGAATTTACCAGGGGTGGATTTACAGTGAAGCTCGTCCTGCCTCGGCACAGAGGACTTCGTGCTGGCCGTTGTCTGTGGGGTAAACAATCAGAGCCTGAGAGCTCTGAGTTTGCTGATAGGCTCAATTGTATTTCCAGAGCCTATCTGTGGGCAATCTAGCGCGAGATCGGCGTCTGATTGGTTGAGTCCATTAAAGTGGGAAAAAGCTGATCCGTAGTTACTGAGATGACTTCTTTCGGGACAGGTATTTTTCACGGCGATTTTAAATAAAAGTTGTGCTTTAATGTTGACATATAAAGCAATTATTGAGACTGGGCTCTGTGTTTTGAAAAAAACAGACGCATTTCTGAAATTCCGTCGAGTAAAGCCTCGGGAGGGAGAGTGAGTGCAGCCTGCCCCACACTGCCCCCTGCTGGCTATCAGGGGTTCCCTGGATAAAGATCGTGCTGCATGTGTCATATGGGCTCGTACAGGTAGAAGACCAAGTGCTGTTCGGCTATTCGTTGAAGAGCTTGAAATAAGGATAAAGGTACTGAACCCATTTTGTATCCGTTGATGTATGAGATTAAATGACATTTAGGATTCTGTCTGGTTGGCAACATGGTTAAAAACCCCATGAAAAGTGGTTTTGTGCTATCTCTACGTGTGTGTGAAGTGATACTTTTAATCTGAGCGTTTATTATCTAAATTACAACTGAGCAGAGAGAATGTTGGCTTATTTCAGGATGTGCTGTTCTTGGCGGAGTCTCCAGTCCTGTGATGCATTATTGGTTTTCCAGCACAATGCAGGTGGCATTGCTGAGATCTTTAAGCCTTTCTCTTTGTAACTTAAATTAAAAATTGTTTGCAATTCTGTCGATGTGGGAAAAAGATCAGATATATTGTTATATCCCGTGTCTGGAACAGGCATTTCATTCGCCAGATTTTGCGATAATTTTGCAGGATTTGATGCAATGATCTTTCAGTAATTAAATGAATTATTCCGCGCTATACCAAAGGGACAATGTCTGTTTAACAATCATTAAAGTTATTTAGAATTTGAGCAAACACTGGCTGTTGTAAAGTTTCGAACAATCACGCACTATTACACGGAGCAGCATTACTACTGTTCCGAGCAATCGGCAATATTGGGTGGTGAGTCCAGGTCAAGGGCGATTATCAAAAGTACATGTGTTTTTTACTCTCCAGCGTGGCCCTTGCTTACTGGTGGCCTATACAGAGGCAACTGGACACCGAACGAAATCCAAATCAGATTCACTGAATCGAGGGACTCGCCAGGGAAGGAAATTGCATCACTGTACAAGTGCAACAACATTTAAATTTCTGTAACCCTACTCCCCCGTTCAGGTAAATCTGGAGTGATTGGCGTTCAGAGCTGCCCCAATCAACGTTTCAAAATTGAAGTTTCAGGTCATTTTGCCTGCTAATTTGGGCTGACAAAGAGAACGTATGTTCAGGTTAAGGAATCTCTTCGATGTGTGCCAGTAATGGGCAGATTGTCAACGATAATGAATATTGTGCACCGAGATCTTAATGCACACACTCAAAATTACAGCTTGCTATTTTCCATCGCTGCTATTGCCTTGTCTCTAACTCAACGATAAAATCGTCCTTTTTAAATTCAAATCCTTTCCGATTTCCCCACATTGTTTCTGAGGAAGGTGGAATCAAACGGGGTGGAGGGCACTGCGAAATAAGTAGGCCCGCCTTTTGTTTCTTCGCTTTGAGACCTGTGCACATTGTTACGAGGTAGAAAAGGAAACATTGTCCAAAGCCATTTCAGCAAATAGAAAGGCACCCACCTTTAAAAGTGTGCGAGCGGTCAGTAAGAATCACTGGTTTTTTGGGGCTGGTAAATGTAAATGCATAATTGGAGTCAATTCTAAATTAGATTCATTGTTCCACAGGACCAGGCTGAGGAGAAGGCAGTTGGTTTGTTCACTACATTTATTTATTTTAAGTTAAATTTGTGTAAAAAATCGGAGGTTTTTTTTAAAACAGGAAGTGGGCCCAGCAGGAGTCTGGGAAGGTTTTTGGAGGGTTTAAAAGTGCTTAACTTGCAGTTTTCAGCCTCATTGTTCCACAGGACCAGGCTGAGGAGAAGGCAGTTGGTTTGTTCACTACATTTATTTATATATTTTAAGTTAAATTTGTGTAAAAAATCGGAGGTTTTTTTTAAAACAGGAAGTGGGCCCAGCAGGAGTCTGGGAAGGTTTTTGGAGGGTTTAAAAGTAGGCCGCACTTTTGAGCGCGCAGCGTCGTTAGCGGGCAGCAGAGTGAGCAGGAGGCAGAGTGAAAGCTGTAGGGCTTTGGCTCACAGGGCTTAGGCAGAAAGGGCGAGCAGGGGTGAGTTAATTCATTTTTTGCTGTTTCTACCTGGTACTGGCAAGGTATCTAGAGGGGATGGGTGTGAAGGCAGTGCAATGTTCCTCTTGCACTATGTTCGAGGTGAGGGACGACGTCAGTGTCCCTGCTGATTATACCTGTGAGAAGTGCATCCATCTGCAGCTCCTCCAAAACCGTGTAAGGGAACTGGAGCTGGAGTTGGAGGAACTTAGGATCATTAGGGATGCAGAGATGGCCATAGACAGAAGCTTCAGGGATACAGTTACTCCGCGGAATGAAAATAGATGGGTGACAGTGAGAGGGGCTGGGAAGAAGCAGTCGGTGCAGGGATCCCCTGTGGTCGTTCCACTTAGCAATAAGTATTCCGCTTTGGATACGGTTGAGGGGGACGACATACCAGTGGTGAGCCGCAGTGAGAGGATCTCCGGCACTGAGTCCGTCCCTGTGGCTCAGGAGGGTAAGGAGGAGAGCGGGAGGGCAATAGTTATTGGGGACTCGTTAGTTAGAGGGATATTTAGGAGGTTCTGTGGCAGCAAAAGAGACTCGAGGATGGTTTGTTGCCTACCGGATGCCAGGGTCCGTGACGTCTCGGACCGTGTTTTCCGGATTCTTAAGGGGGAGGGGAAACAGTCACAAGTCGTGGTACACATTGGTACCAACGACATAGGTAAGAGAAGGGACGGGGATTTAAAACAGGAATTTCGGGAGCTCGGCTGGAAGCTGAGAGCAAAGACAAAACATGTGGTCATCTCTGGTACGCTACCGGTGCCACGTGATAGCGAGTTGAGGAACAGGGAGAGAGTGCACTTAAACATGTGGTTGCAGGGATGGTGCAGGAGGGAGGGTTTCAGATACGTGGATAATTGGAACACGTTCTGGGGAAGGTGGGACCTCTACAAACAGGACGGGGTGCACCTGAACCAGAGGGGCACCAATATCCTGGGAGGGAAATTTGCTACGGCTCTTCAGGGGGATTTAAACTAATTTGTCAGGGGAGTGGGAAAAGGAGCTGTAGTCCAGAAGTCAGTGTTGAGGGTGGTGAGGTATTGGGGAAGGTATCAAGGTCAAGGGTGGGTACCGGTAGACAGGAAGATGGGTTGAAGTGTGTCTACTTCAATGCAAGGAGCATCCGGAACAAGGTGGATGAACTTGGGGCATGGATTGCTACTTGGGACTACGATGTTGTGGCCATTACGGAGACGTGGGTAGAACAAGGACAGGAATGGTTGTTGGACGTTGCGGGGTATAGATGTTTCAGTAAGTGTAGGGAAGCTGGTAAAAGAGGTGGAGGAGTAGCATTGTTAATCAAGGATAGTTTACCGGCTGCGGAAAAGCACTTTGAGGGGGATATGCACACTGAGGTAATATGGGCTGCAGTTAGAAACAGGAAAGGAGCGGTCACGTTGCTATGAGTTTACTACAGGCCCCCAAATAGTAATAGAGATGTGGAGGAAGAAATTGCTAAGCAGATTATGGATACGTGTGGGGGTCACAGGGTAGTTGTCATGGGGGACTTTAACTTTCCAAATATTGATTGGAACCTTTGTAGGTCAAATAGTTTGGATGGGGCACTTTTTGTGCAGTGTGTGCAGGAGGGTTTCCTGACACAATATGTGGATAGGCCGACAAGGGGTGAGGCCACATTGGATTTGGTACTGGGAAATGAACCGGGCCAAGTGTTAGATTTGGTTGTGGGAGAGAACTTTGGAGATAGTGACCACAATTCGGTGTCTTTTGTTATTGCAATGGAGAGGGATAGGGCCGGACGGCAGGGCAAGGCTTACAATTGGGGGAGAGGTAATTATGATGCGATTAGGCAAGAATTAGGGGGCATAAGATGGGAACAGAAACTGTCAGGGAAAGGCACTGATGAAAAGTGGAACTTTTTCAAGGAACAAATACTGGGTGTCCTTGATAGGTATGTCCCTGTCAGGCAGGGAGGAAATGGCCGAGTGAGAGAACCGTGGTTCACAAAAGAGGTGGAATGTCTTGGGAAAAGGAAGAGGGAAGCTTATGTAGGGATGAGGAAACAAGGTTCAGATGGCTCGACTGAGGGTTACAAGTTAGCAAGGAACGAGCTGAAAAAGGGGCTGAGGAGAGCTAGGAGGGGACATGAGAAGTCCTTGGCGGGTCGGATCACGGAAAACCCCAAGGCTTTTTACTCTTATGTGAGGAATAAAAGAATGACCAGGGTAAGTGTAGGGCCGGTCAAGGACAGTGGTGGGAACTTGTGTATGGAATCAGTAGAGATAGGCGAGGTGATGAATGAATACTTTTCTTCAGTGTTCACCAAGGAGAGGGGCCATGTTTTTCAGGAAGAGAAGGTGTTACAGGCTAATAGGCTGGAGGAAATAGATGTTCGGAGGGAGGATGTATTGGCAGTTTTGAATAAACTGAAGGTCGATAAGTCCCCTGGGCCTGATGAAATGTATCCTAGGATTCTTTGGGAGGCGAGGGATGAGATTGCAGAGCCTTTGGCTTTGATCTTTGGGTCCTCGCTGTCCACGGGGATGGTGCCAGAGGACTGGAGAGTGGCAAATGTTGTTCCTCTGTTTAAGAAAGGGAATAGAAATGACCCTGGTAATTATAGACCGGTTCGTCTGACTTCGGTGGTTGGTAAATTGATGGAAAAGGTCCTTAGGGATGGGATTTACGACCATTTAGAAAGATGCGGATTAATCCGGGATAGTCAGCACGGATTTGTGAAGGGCAAATCGTGCCTCACAAATTTGATAGAATTTTTTGAGGAGGTAACTAGGTGTGTTGATGAAGGTAGGGCGGTTGATGTCATATACATGGATTTTTGTAAGGCGTTTGATAAGGTCCCCCATGGTCGGCTTATGATGAAAGTAAAGAGGTGTGGGATAGAGGGAAAGTTGGCCGATTGGATAGGTAACTGGCTGTCTGATCGAAGACAGAGGGTGGTGGTGGATGGAAAATTTTCGGACTGGAGGCAGGTTGCTAGCGGAGTGCCGCAGGGATCAGTGCTTGGTCCTCTGCTCTTTGTGATTTTTATTGATGACTTAGAGGAGGGGGCTGAAGGGTGGATCAGTAAATTTGCTGATGACACCAAGATTGGTGGAGTAGTGGATGAGGTGGAGGGCTGTTGTAGGCTGCAAAGAGACATAGATAGGATGCAAAGCTGGGCTGAAAAATGGCAAATGGAGTTTAACCCTGATAAATGTGAGGTGATTCATTTTGGTAGGACTAATTTAAATGTGGATTACAGGGTCAAAGATAGGGTTCTGAAGACTGTGGAGGAACAGAGAGATCTTGGGGTCCATATCCACAGATCTCTAAAGGTTGCCACTCAAGTGGATAGAGCTGTGAAGAAGGCATATAGTGTGTTAGCTTTTATTAACAGGGGGTTGGAGTTTAAGAGCCGTGGGGTTATGCTGCAACTGTACAGGACCTTGGTGAGACCGCATTTGGAATATTGCGTGCAGTTCTGGTCACCTCACTATAAGAAGGATGTGGAAGCGCTGGAAAGAGTGCAGAGGAGATTTACCAGGATGCTGCCTGGTTTGGAGTGTCGGTCTTATGAGGAAAGGTTGAGGGAGCTGGGGCTGTTCTCTCTGGAGCGGAGGAGATTGAGGGGAGACTTAATAGAGGTTTATAAAATGATGAAGGGGATAGATCGAGTGAACGTTCAAAGACTATTTCCTCGGGTGGATGGAGCTATTACGAGGGGGCATAACTATAGGGTTCATGGTGGGAGATATAGGAAGGATATCAGAGGTAGGTTCTTCACGCAGAGAGTGGTTGGGGTGTGGAATGGACTGCCTGCAGTGATAGTGGAGTCAGACACTTTAGGAACATTTAAGCGGTTATTGGATAGGCACATGGAGCACACCAGGATGGTAGGGAGTGGGATAGCTTGATCTTGGTTTCAGATGAAGGTCGGCACAACATCGTGGGCCGAAGGGCCTGTTCTGTGCTGTACTGTTCTATGTTCTAGATTTGGGAAGGGAGAAAACCAGAACAAACTGTATTTTTTTCAGTTGTAAATTGCGTTGCATCAGTTAATTACTGATGCGAATAACATACAATTCGGGAACTACTTTAAGGTGTTGTGTTTTCTATCACATCTTGCACTCCCACATATATGTGGTCACAAAAGGTGTTTCTGCACAGCGAGGCTCAATTAGACCAGGCTTCACATGAATTGCTTAAGCCTTTTTAATGAGACGTGTTTAAGAGTATGCATGCGAGAACGATATAGATTGAGAAGATTGTGTATGAGGTCGAGTTTGAGCTTGTGTGTGGGAGATTTCAGAGTGTGTGAGTGACTGAGAGTGTACAGTAAAGATCAGCTGATTGTGATCTAATGCGTTTACAAACAATGTATCAAGTTCTGGATTGAACTTAAAAAACACATGGCCAAACTCAGAGCCAATGGCGCCGGTTAACAATGTGATTAAAGAACAGGGGGTGTTGCAAGATTCATGGCTTGGCAGCGAAAGTAGAGAGTGGTGTGGTTTGAAATCTTCCAGGAGTTGGAAAGCGATTATTCTACATGTTTCTTTATTTTAGATGTTAATGCATTAACAAGATTACCAGTAAGGAGCAATTACTTCAAATTTGACATATGAAGCTAACGGGGCCAGTTATTTAGTACATGCCAATACAGTAAATGATTTTAAAGGATTTTAATCATTTTCGCTGGTATACCTTTTCAGTTTAAATTTGACCATTTCAGCCAAGAGACAGAAGTCGCTGGGAATTATGGCCCAGATAAAGAGGTTCGCTGGCATAAAAAAGACGTTATGGAAACTAGTTGATTTCAAGGACAGAAAAAGGATACATTTAAATATGTTTCAATTGGAGTTCATTGTTTAATTCAGCTGGCAAGTTTCCAGACGCTGGGTATCAACTGTTATCTACATTTGCAATGAACTGAATTCGAACTCATGAGAACAGCCTTCCTGGTAGGCATCGTAAGGGGAAATTGAGGATTTACCAATAGGGGAGTTGAAGTCCAAATAGAAAGCATAATACTGAAGGACGAATTGCTGACTGACTGAAATACATGACGGTATTTATTATTGACTTGTGTGTTTTACGAATCATTTGATTTAATGCGAAGAGAAGATGGATAATTTGATAAAGAAAATGTATACCTTCTGCCGATAATTCGGAGCATGGCTGCGCGGTCAGCGACTCTGTATCTGTGACACTCGAGATAACTTCTCCCAATGGTCACTGATTAAAATAAAATTGTCTTTTGTACCGGTAACATTAGCTTCGTGAGTGAATATTTGCCACTTTGCAGAATCCCCATTCACAGAGGTCACTGTGGCTTCCAATTTCATTTGTAAATGATTAAAGGTTATTTTAAGTTTGCATCGATTTATAATGCTAAAATGCGACTGAGTAGAGGGGTGGATAGCAATAGAGTAGCATTTTTTACTCAGCTATCTGCATTGGTATTTCTCGGGGATTAATGCTTACATCAAAGAGGAAAAAAAACCAGACAAATATATAATCCAGAGGAGGCTGATTGTGCGAATCTCGTTATTCAGGGCAGGTTGAGTAAGTAGTGGCGACCTGTGGTTTCAGTGTTCTCTGGTGATGTTGTGAACTGTCTCTCGCAATATTATCACTGGTGATTATGTAACCGAGCTGAAACAGTCAAGAACTACTGTGTGAGCAGATCGATATTGAATGGATGAGTTTGATACCGTCTGCAGACTGCACTTTGCTTGGGATCAGAAAATACATTTTAAACTACCATTTACTTTCGAAAGAAATGAGATGTGTTTGATCAATGTTGTTCCTTTTTAACTTAAAACAAATCATCGAGGGCATGCACTGAGCTCTCCTTTTATATTCTGGCATCGTTTGTTCACACCGGGGAGTGGACTTTGGCGAGTGGGTTGTGATATTTGTCGGGGCTGGGCATCACGTTATTGCGGGGGGACGGGGGGAGGGGGGGTCGCAGAAGTGCCGGTGATCGCGTGACTCTAAGAAGTGTAAATCAGCCACTGAGAGCAGGGAAGAATTTCAAAATGCCTGATTACACAACCCATGGAGATTCTGTAAACTGTGAAGAGGACAGTTTAGACGTTTTAGAGGACATAGGCACTTTGGTGGAGTGGGCAGAGAAGTGGTAGATGAGGTTCAAAATGGAGAATTGTGAGATGATACAGTTTGGTAGGAAGAACATGGGGAGACAATGGAACCGTAGGGGTAACTTTCAAAAAGGGGTGCAGCAGGACAAAGACCTTGGTGTATCTCTGCATAGATCTTTGATGGTGGCAGGTCAGGTGGAGAGAGCAGATAATAAAGAACAGTATTTGGGCTTTATTAATAGAGGCATGTGGTTAAAGAACAACGAAGTTATGCTGATCTTAAACGAGACACTCGTTGGACCTTAGTACAGTTCCATGCACCACACTATAAGAAGGATGTGTTGGATTAGAGAGAATGCAGAAGAGGTTTACAAGAATGGTTCCAGTTATTAGAATCTTATGATGATTGATTGGAGAGGTTGGGACTGTTAGTCTTGGAGAGAAGAAGACTACGAAGAGATTTCATAAATATGTTCAAAAAATTTCGAGGTTGGGCAGACTAGATAGGGATAAAATTTCCCCACTCCTAAAACAATAAAAAATGAGAAGGTACATATTTAAAGTGATTTTCAAAAGAAGCAAATATGATGTGTGAAAGTCTTTCACAAACAAAGTGTCATTTGACTCTGTTATTCACTCCCTGGAAGGGCGGTGGAAGCAGAATTCAAGAGCGCATGAGATGATTGCTTGAACTGAAGCACTATGCAGAGGTATGGACAAAAGACAGGGGGATGACGATAAATCATTTGGAGAGCCAGTGCAGACATGATAAGCTAAATGTCCTCTTCCTGCACCGTAACAATCTTATGCTTCTGTGATTAAGGAAGGAAACTACAGTCTGTGGCTCTGTGGAATCCGGACTGTAAAACATAGAAGCTGGGCCATATACTGGACCAGACTGCGTGAGATTGTGATTACAATAACTGGTTGTTAGACACTGTGTATTTCGGTTTCAGTAATCTTTTTAATCAACACTACTCTGTTATCATCAGTAATAAAGTTATTAAACACCAATTTGTTGTGTTAATGGTGTTATTAGTGAATACTGCATTATTAATACTTTCACTAATTATGTTAATATTATGTTAAACATTAGGCATTTTCTCTGATTTATGTTATTCTTCTCCCTGATCCAGAGACTGGAAGCTAACACTCTCACTGATTCCTGTACTGAGGATCTCCCCTCCGCTCTCAGCACACACCAGTCACTGACATATATGATCATGAGTTATGTGGGAGATTTGATTTATTTTACTCATTTATGGGATGATGGAGTCGCTAGCTAGATCAGCATTTATTTCCCATTCCTAGTTTCTTTGAGAAGATGTCTGTGAGCTGCCTTCTTGAATAGCTGCGGTCCCTGTGGAGAGGAGCCAAGACAACCATCATGATTGAGAGAAAGGGATTCTTTTATTTAATTACTTGTGATTATCATTGCACCAAATCAGTCTACCGAATTCAGTCGTTTCAAATTGGTCTATGAGCATGTGCACATTGAAATTAATTTGTGAAAAGTTATTGAATAAAAAGTCAAAGATTACCTTTTAGACTATTTGTTAAATTTCAGGGAACGACTGAATGGGGGCTCTTTGGTGAGGAGAAAGCATTATAAATGCAGTTCGTCAGGCAATGAAATTAATGGGTGATAGGAAGACCCTGCCTCATAGTTTTACAACTGGAGAGGGTATGCTCGTGTGTTCGGAGAACCCCTGAAAGTTAGATTCAGTGAGCAGTGCAGTATTGAAAGGGAATTTTGTGAGGTAAACTATCTGGTATGAACCCCAGGTAGACAAAAATCACACAAAGTGTGTCAAGTGAACATGTTAATGAAGTGTTGTGTTCGAGGATATGAGAATAAGCATGAGGTCTTGATAGTGTGGATGCAGAGTGGAGACGACAAATCAAATTCTGACAGTGACTTTCTTATTATTCATGTGGACAGTGATGAAGTACTGAAACGTTTAAACCACTGGTTAAGCCTTCTTCCAGAAAAGAGCTGGAGCGAACTGACAGAGTTTCTGCAGTCCTGTAAATGTATGCGTGGTATAACCTAAGTCGTACAGGGTTAGAGACACATGGGGGACAGAATTTCCATCAAACAACAGACATAAAGGTTCAGATCAGCTCGGTTATCACAGGGGCAGAAGAAAATTGTGCATATGCTCTGAATTGGCATTATTAAATTAAGTTCCATTGAGTGGAGCTCTCATATCTTGCTGGTGCCCAATCTAGATGGAACACAGAGACAGAGCGTGGACTATATGTCGAATCAAATAAGGACTCATTTCCTACTCCATGTTTGGTAGACTGCATCGAAAGCAGTCAGAATTCATCAGCAAAATAGACATGTCTAAAGGCTTTTGGCAAGTCGCTTTGACTATGAGGGCAAACGAGATATATTCATTTGAGACGCCACAAATGCTTTATCAATTCAAAGTTATGCTATTCAGCATGAAGAAAGCCTCGCAACTTTTCAGCAGCTCATGAACAGAGTGGTTTGAGGACTGAGTCATTGTGTCCTATACATTGATGACTTAGTGGTTTTCAGCCGCAGTTGGGAAGAGCATTTGATGTAGCTGAAGAAATTGTTTGACCCCTAAGGAAAAGCCAGACCCATGATTAATCTAGCAAAAAGCGAATTTGCTGAGGCCCAAATTTCGTCCCGAGGACGCATAGTGGGACATAGCCAAATGGCACCATGAGGTGCAAACATACAGGCCATTTTGGACTTCGCAGAACCCACGACCAGAAAAGTGATTTTAAGATTTCTGGGCATGAGCTGTTTCTACTCGAAACTCATTGAAAACTTCATCAGTATGTCAGCACCACTCATGGAGCTCTTAAGGATGAACACGCATTTTAACTTGACGGAGCACTGCCAACTGACATTCAACCATTTAACATCGTGCTGATGGCAAACCCCATGTTTGCAGCATCCAATCACGACAAGCAGCTTACACTGGCCGTTGATACCACAGACATTGGTGCAGATTCAGTGTTATTGCAAGAATGGGAACTTGACATTGAGAAGTTAGTGTAATATTTCTCAAGGAGATGAAATCGTTACCAACAGAAGTATTCAACCACTGAGAAGGAGAATTTAAGCCTGGAACCGGAGATACAACATTCCAAGATCAATGTTGCCCGTAACCCAGCAACCATCATAGATATGGACATGACTACTTGAAATTGCTGGACAAGTATCGAGATCGGAACACTCAGTTGTTCCAAAAGAGTTTGCTTTTCAGGTGACTGTGAGATAAAACGTCATTGTGTATGCCTTATCTCAAGTATAAAAGGGATTTTGGAAGTAGTGGGTGTAAATTCTCTGGGATATCTTCTATGCGAAAGTGCACTCTCGAACGTTTTATATTTATTACGATAGAACGAATCAGAAAAAGCTTGAGAAAAAATGTTTTCAAATTAAGACATTGCGTCCATACGACACATCTACTTATTGTACTGTTTTAAGTGGGAATTTTAGACATGTTTGAATAGGGTTACTCATACTAATTCTTTATATATCACTGAATAATAAGCGTTACTGGATTATATTTTAACGTTGGCCAGGTTTCACAGTCAGCAGAGTGTCACAGTCGGGTGCGCTTGCCGCTGACATTGAAGTAACTTCTCACTACAATCGAGAGACTCCGATGGCATGCATTTCACATTTCTGTATTTAAGTCTCAATGTGACAGCAAGTAACTAGAGTGTCCATCCAGTGATTCCAGAGGTCACGTTGAAAGCAGTTTAAGTCACCGGTCGCTGCTGGCGGGATTCTTACAATTAGGGATACTCACAAAGTCCCAGTTGGAGGATTGTAACAAGCTCGAAAGATCGTCAAAGATGGGAAACATTTCAAAAAAAGTTTTTGAAATTTCCAAACAAATCGACGACTTAAAAAATGACGAGTTGTAGTTATAAGGGCAGGCCCCCAAGTACATGCGCGGTATGATTGCATCAGATGGAATGCAATTAGAAATGGATCAATTAAAGCAAAGAAACAGACCTTTCCGTCCATTTGAGCAGGCAATTAAACACCTTTCTATTCTAATCCCATTTTCCAGCACTTACTCCGTACCCTTGTTTGTTATGGCGTTTCAAGTGCTCGCCTTGATTCTTAGATGTTGTTCTTAGACGCATTTTCCCGACTCTGCAACTCTTTCAGGCAGCGAGTTCCAGATTCCCACCTCCATCTGGGTGAACGTTTTTTTTTCTAAATCCTCTCTAACTCCCCTGCCCTCCACCAAACCCCCCACCCACCCCCCAACAGCCCCCCACCCCACCCCCAGATTATTGAAACTTCTACTAAGGGGAAATGTTTCGAACCATGTAACCAATTTATATCCCTTATAATTTTGTACTCATATATCACGTCTCCAGTCAGCCTTTTGATTTGACTTGATTTGATTTATTGTTGTCACATATATTGGGATACAATGAAAGTATTGTTTCTTTGTGCGCTATACAGACAAAACATTGCATTTATAGAGTTAATATGGGGAAAGAAAGGAAACGGGATCGAATGTAGTGTTGCAATTACAGATTGGGTGGAGAAAAACATCAGCTTCAGATATTAGGACCATTCAAAAGGTTAATGGCAACAGGGATGAAACTGCTCATGAATCGGTTGGTATTTTCAAACTTTTGTATCCTGTTATCCCGACGAAAGAGCATGAAAGAGAATGTGTCTGGGATGCTTGGGTTCCTTGGCTCTGGTGGCCGCTTTTCCGAGGCGAGGGGAAGTGTAGACGGTGTCAATGGACAGGATGGACTGGGCTTAGTTCACGCCCCTTTGTATTTTCTTGTGGCCTTGTTCAGGACAAGAGACATATTACACTGTGATACATTCAGAAAGGACGGTTTCTAAGTTGCATCTCTAAAAATTTGGTGAATGTCGTAACGGATATGTCAAATTCCCTCACCTTCCGTAGAAAGTAGAGGCGTTGGTGGCTTTCCAACAATAGAATCAGTGTGGAGGGACCAGGGCAGGTTGTTGATGATCTGAACATGGACGGTCTCGACAATTTTCACAACATCACTCACTGTTCTAAGGAAAAAAAAAACAGCCTAAATAGAGTCTCTGCATAGCTGCAATCCTGAAGTCCATGAATCATTCTGGTGAACGTTTTTTGTGTGCTTTCTGGTGCAATCACATCATTCAGATAATGTGGTGATCAAAACTGTACACACAACACTAGCTGTGATTAGCGAGGGTTTCAGACATAGAGACATTGCAATTAGGAGCAGAAGTTGGCCATTCGACTTTTTGAGCTCTTTTCCACCATTCATTATGATCATGGCTGATCACCCAAATCAATATCCTGATCCTGTCTCTACCCCACCAGCGCCGCACCCGCCCCCCCCCCCTCATATTTTTATCTCCTATGTTCCAAGAGTTGTATTTAACTTATTTTTGAAAACACACAATGTTTTGGCCTCATCTGCTTCCTATGATTGCGATTTCCATAGGTTCACATCTCTCCACGGAAGTCATTTCTCCTCATCCCTGTCCTAAAAGGTTTACTCCATGTCCTTCGATGATGAACACTGTTTCTGGATACCCCCTACCTCAGGGACATCCTTACTGCATCCACCCTCTCTAGTCTTGTTATAATTGTATAGGCGTCCATGAAATCCCCCACTCATTGTTCTAAAATCCAGCAAATATAATCCTAACGGACTCAATCTCTCTTCACATGTTTGTCCCACAATCCGAGAAATCGGTCTGATAAATATTCTCTTTATTCCTCTCCAGTCGGAATACATTTCCTCAGATAAAACCAAAACTGCACACAATGGCCGCGATTCTCCCGTTGCGACCCACAACTTTTCTGGTGGGTCAAGGTGGGAGATGCGCGTAGACGGCCTTGTACCGGGATTTGCGCATGCGCCGGGAACACATGAGCATCTCCCAGAGCCAGCGGTCATTCGCCGGTCAGACCACGCTGGAAACCGGTGGGAAGACAGGTAAGTAAATTGAATCTTTTTTGAAAAGTATTTGAAATATGTTTAGCAGGTCATTATCGGGAACTTTCAGGTCCCAATCTCCCACCCCGCCAGGAGTACTTCATTCCGGCGGTGTCACCCGCTAATTCCCCGAACTTGGGTTTGAGTCTGAACCCCGCATGAATGAAGGGGAGGCGGGGGGGAGGGGGCAATGGGGACGCGCCAGGGGGTCGGGCGGCGGGGGGTGGTGCCCCCTCGGCATGGGCACCCTGGCACTGTCCAAGTGCAAAATACACATGCGCAGGCCACCTTGGCACTTCCCCCAGGCATCGGGCAGAGCCAATGTGGCCTAGGGGCCTATTGTGGATGGGGCCGAGGGACAATCGGTGAGGATGGGGAGTCCCGCTGCCACTCTGCAGACAAGATCAGTCTGGGATGGAGGAAGGGCAACGTTTGGGGTGGGTCGGCGCGTTGGTCTGCCGGGGCGTGGGGGGGGGGGTGCTGCCTCCGGTGTGGGGTCTGATCCCGGGCGGGTCAGCGTTGGACATCTGCCGGTGTGAGGGATGTGGGGGAATCGCCACTGCTGGGGTGGGTGGGCCATGCATGGGGGTGGTCTGGGGCGGGTGGGGGGGGGGGGATTGGGGTCAGGCCTGGCCGGGAATTGCTGTGGTGGCCGCGATCGGGCCGTGGGGGGAGGGGTGCTGGAGGGGCAGCACTGCGATGGTCCCGGGCTGGCCAGCGATCGGGCTGGCCTGCAACCGGGGAGTCTGAGAGATCGGGACCACGCGCTTGCGCAGAGTTCCAGAACTGTCAGACTCCGGCGCAAATAGGACCCGCCTCCCTGTGTTTTAATGATATTCATGACTGGGACTTCTGCAGTGCACAGAGTGAGGAGACTCAGGTGAGAAGCTGAACAGAGAAAACAGTCGGGATTTAGAACAGTTTTCCAGCCAATTCAGCACTTTTGGGAGAATCGCGGCCAATATTCCAAGTGTGACTTCACCAAGGCCTTGCAGTTTTGTTGCAAGCATCCCTGCTCCTGCACTCCAATCCTTTCGTTATGAAGTCCAACATACCATGTGCCTTCTTTACCACCTGCTGCACTTGCATGCTTACCTTCTGCGAATTGATAACATTGACACTCGGGTCACGTTGCATATTGCCCTCCATTTAGATAGTAATCTGCAACCCAGTTTTGACCTTCCTGCTTGTGTAATCTACGTCTCCACCAATGAAGGAAGGTATCCGATATGTCTTCCGAACGACTTTCTCTACCTGTCCTGCTGCCTTCAGGGACGTTTAGACATGCATGCCAATATCCCTCTGCTCCCTCTGGAACTCTGAACATCCTGGCGTATTACCATTCCTTGTGTATTCACTTTCCTTTTTCGTCCTCCAAAAATGCATCACCCCACACTTTTCATGACGAAATTCTATTTGCTGGTGTTCCCTTGTGCAGATTTACCCAGGGAATACTTGCTCAACATTAGTTCGTAATCACTGATTAGAACTGTACACTATTCCCCAATGTTTAGGACATTCATATATATCGGGAAGAGGGAGTGTTTTAACACTTATCCCCGAGGAACAACCGAATAAACCTTCCTTCAGTCTGAATGTCAATTTTAACCACTAAATTCTGAACCAATCTTTTGCTGACACTGAGCTAATTTCATACCCATGTTGATTCTGGCCAATTTTTCCCACTGGTTCAATCGTTGCTCAGAAGTTTATTGTGGAGAATAGAGCTAAATGCTTTTTTGGAATCTCATACAAATCAGATCAACCACATTCCACTTTTGTTTTCATTTTAAGGCACCTGGGCATCGCTGCTTAGGCCCAGCATTCAGTGCCCATTTCTCTTCATGTCTGAAGAAATTTGAGAGTCAAGTACATACCTGTGGGTCTGGAGTCACATGTAGGCTATGTCAGGTAAGGACGGCAGATTTCCTCCCGTCAACGGTATTTTTGAACCAGATGGACTTTTACGATAATTGGCACCGGTTTTGTGGTCATTCATAGACTTTTAATTCCAGGTTTGTACTGAATTCAAATTTTTACTATCTTCTGTGGTTTGATTTGATACTGGGTGCACACAGAATTAACCTGGGTCTCTGTATTCTAGTCTCTTGACAATCGCACTTCTCCACCCCCTCCCCACAAACCAAATGTACCCTCCGTTACTTAACGAAAAATTGCGAATGCAATTGAATGCGAATGAATTTTAATCTGATTGTTCATTAACAAAAGTATGTTGGCTTTCCATAATTTACATTCATGTTACCAATTCTGTTCTGAGTGATTGTTTCTAAAACCTTCCCAACACTGAGATTTACCTCTCATGTCCAGAGTTGCTGAATTTATCTTGATATCATTGGCTGAACAAAGGAATTACGTTTCTGATTCCCCCATCCTCTATCACTGCCCCTGAGACTACCGGGCAGATGCAAAGTATGGCCTATTTCCCCTCCAATTTCAACCCTCAATTCCAACAGTTTTGTTGGATCAATCTCCTCCGAGCAACTGCATGGCAGAATTAAATAATCAGTTCGCTTTGTTCACGTACCAAATAACTGTGAACAAATATCCCATTCTGCTATTACTTCACCACTCGCACGTTTAACTTTTAATGCATGATGTCTTTATTTGGCTCCAGCTTTCATCCAATGAACTGAGGAAACCCTTATTCGAAAACGACGTTGGTCAACACAATTTGAGTTTGAATATAGATGTGTAATTATTTACATGAACGAGTTTCATGTTCCGAAAATAAGAGAGAATTTCAATCTAAGATGGCATATTGGTTCACATTAATTCGAATGTTTCAGCTCGAGCTGGAAGTTTTATCTCCTTCATTATTGGCAAACCACATAATCAATGCGCAGGGAGATTTCAGCACCTTCTTAAGCTCCTCTCGGAATTTCCTCTGAGTCACTGCATAAATACACGTATTTGGACAGGAACTCAAAAACTTCAACATTGTTCCAATTTCCATGGCGATATAGCTAAGGTTTTTACGGTCACCCTGATAAGAATTGACGCTTATCACTCTCGAAATTACAACACCAATGACAGACGGCAACCACAACAATAAAAAACTGCCTGACACAGCGAAGAGTAATATGATTGAGTTTTTCCGCTTCCCTATCTCTGGGTCAGCGTTTTTCTCAGTTTTGTGAGACCCGAGTTTCCTTCGGGCTATATTTGCCCATATAATACGTCTAATCGTCAATGAATTAAACAAGACAATTAAAATAAAGGGAAGCCAAACAAGCGAAAATATGTGAAACCAGAAGAACGCTATACCCCGAGGTGATGACAAAAACGCCACACTTGGCTGGCAACCCCACTGCACATTGTTAATCATTTGTTGATGGTCATATTCAACGAAAAATGGGATATCCTTTAAAATGATCGCAACAGATAAAATTGTTATCGCCACAACTACATTTCTCTCAGTGCAATGCTTTGCTTTGAACTTCTGGCAGCAAATAACTGCAAATCGGTCAAACGTGAAGAAGACAGTGAACCAAACAGACAAATCGAGTGCGACAGCGGCCATGTACAGCACAGACTTACACACGGGAGTGAAGTGCAGAAAGGAAAGTGTAAAATTGTAACTGAATATATGATACGTCATTACATTGATAATCATGACAAATAGATCTGCTGTCACCATGGCGAACATGATTAATGAGATACAATTGGAAAGCCCACATTTTCCTCGGCAAAAAATCACAATGGTCACCAAGTTTGCTGAAAGAAAAAAAAATAGATAGTACTCCAGCATTTGATCAACAGATATGTATACTTAATTCATCCAAAAGGTAACAAAAAATATTGAGGGAGCTAAATCTCAGTAAAAACAAACTGCAATGGCTCACCAGGGACACCAATAGCTGCTAGAATTGGGTAGTAAATCTCTTTTATCAACAGAATAATAGGTTTCCCCATCTTCTGTAAATGGATGAATAACGTAGATGCTAAAATCTCGAAGTGCACACTGCATTTATATATACATCAATCCCCCAGGTAGTCAATTAGATGAAGTCATCATTATCATTCCTTATAGTCGTTTAACAAATAGATATATCCAATTGTTTACCTTGTGCTGTTTGATTAAGAGAGCACAATAACATTTTAATTGCATATTTAAGTAACAATGGCAACAAAAAAATGATTTTATGTTGTGTTAGATTAAGAGCGGAAGTTAAACTGTTCATTGTATAGTTAAACTTGCGCATTTGTTTGCTTTGGGTAAACATACTTTGTTCATACTACTTGCAGAAGCACCTCATGAAGCACTACAACATGAAAAGTACAGATGGTGCCTTAATATTCGAATTCTCTCCTACAATGTGGTCCAATCTTCAGGGCATCAATAATAGCAACATTGTAACATAGGAACCGGAACAGACCATTCAGTCCATCAAGCCTATTCTGGTTGATGGACTGAATCATGGTCAGTGCAGGATTGGAGGGCCGAAGGGCATGTTCCTGTGCTGTAATTTTCTTTGTTCTTTGCTCTTGCGATTTAATGAGATCATGTCTGATATGTGGCCTAACTACAGATACCTTTGCTTAACAAAACGATCGAAAAATAATACTGAACTTCTAACAGTTGTCATTTCTGGGTGAGAGTTCCAAACCTCTGCCACACTTTGTGAGTAGAAGTGCTTCCTAATCCTCCTGAATCTCTCCTGAAAGGCCTCAGCCTGCTTTTTAGTCTTTCCCCCCAGCTCCGCACCATGGAAATACTATAGCTTTTTCTATTAGTATCTTGACTGCTTCGGTCAGATCACCCCTTAAATTTCTAAATTCTAGACAAAACAGGTCTCACTTGTATAATCTCTAATCATAGTTGAACCCCTGAAGCCCAGTTTTCATTCTTCTAAACCGACGCTGCATTCCTTCTAAAGCCAATGTATCCTTCCGAATGTGTGCTGCCCAGATCTTCTCACACTCCTACATGTGGAGTGTCACTAGAGTTTTATAAAGGTGCAGTACAATTTTAATTCAATTCGGAAAATTACAATGTAAGTTCCAGGTCAGGCAGTACATCCTCGGGGCAAGTCTTATCTGAATGAAAGTTCACTGTAATTCACCTTACCGTAATACTGCGTGTTCCTCCCTGAGAATGTTTACAATTCAAAATCTCTCAGTATTCCGACAGAGTGGTTGAAGCAAACTATCGTTCTCTGGCCCTTAAGTCACTCTTACTGCCTGAACTACTCCAGATCGGGGAGCAAATCAAACATTGGAATATTATGAAGGAAACACTCCCGAGAATGTATTTCTCGAACGGGGCCTCATCAGTAACAACAGGGATGCCCATTATCGCACGGCGCTAACGCCACATAGCACTGGAACAGGCTTAGAGTATGATCTTCAGGATTCCTAATACTCCTATGTTTACACTGGTGGTGACTTTTTCCCAACGATATCAGCAAGCGCTACACTTAACCATGAGAGGCCACTGGTGCTTTGCAACTCGTGGGATCATGAACTAGCATTTGTGGTGATCCTGTTTATCTTATATCAGTGGGAAACGTACACATGCAAGCCATTCTCACAAATTCTTGTACATTAATTGCTTCCAGTTACACTGAGGGTGACTATGATCTTTCAGCAGTAATTTGCTGTCACACCTTTACACGAGATGAATTTGTTTCCTCAGAAGTGATAATGCTAATGACACTAGAGCTGTAGTTCATCTCCAATTTGAGTGTTTTGCTGAATCTACACTGGAGGTGGAGGTGGTCAAATCTGTAACTAATACCCAACTTTATAAATCTGGAAGATTTGTTGAGCTGGAGAATGATATGGGCGAACTAATTGAGAGAATTGAAAGTAAGCATACGTGTTTTAAAATCGAGGCATTGCCAGGCCAGGAGCCAGTGTAGGTCAGCAAACACGGGGCTGATTGATGAACTGGACTTGGTTGAGGTGAAGTTCAAGGCAGTAGAATTTTTGATGAACACTGATATATGTAAGGAGGAAGATGGAAGGCCAGCCAGAGGATCAGTAGAATAGTCAGATCAAGAGTAAACAAAGACATTGATGAGGGTTTCAGGAACAGATGAGTTGTGGAACGATCGGAGTTCGACAATGTTTAGGATGGGGAAGTACATTTGTTAATCTGATAACATTCAGTCTGCCTGTCTAACATCATCCAATTAGTCAGTGTTGTAAGGAGTGAAACGGATGTCATGTTAGTCATCATTGTTTAATATTAGGACTGTTACTTTATCTGTATCTCTGGAACATAGTATCCACTTGGGACATTTCACATCTCATTGTGACCAGAGCTGAACAAATGTCGCAGTCTGAGACAAAGGACTGAGACCCTTTAAAACTGAAGCCTCACTTGGATCATTTCCGGAAGGTTATATGATATTCCTGGATACATTAGTTTTAAACATTCCTGACACTCGTTTCACTGAGAGGGAAAAAGGACATAAAGCACATATCGGAGTGTCAGCGTTTTCTGTTGTTCTGTTCCTGCCTTTCCAGTTCGCTGTCTGTTAGTGAGTACTCCGTCACTCCTGTTGTCCATAATTCTGCTCAAATTCTGGATTTTAACACGAGGTGAACTGCCAGCTGATGATTCAAATTCCAATGTCGGGATCCTGGTGAGATCTCAGCTGGACTGTGCTGCGAGTGGGAAGGATTCAGTCATGATTAAATATTAAATTCAGTTCCAGTCAGGAGGTCATTCGGTGCATTTTGCAGTTGCATCTGTCTAAATCAGGGATAGTCAGCACGGCTTTGTCAGAGCGAGGTCATGCCCAACGAATTTGTTGGAATTGTTTGAGCATGTAACGAAGTGTGTGGATGCGAGTCGTGTGGTTGATATAGTTTACATGGATTTCAGCAAAGCCTTTGACAAAGAATCACATGGGAGACTTATTAAGAAGACTAATGCACATGGGATACAGAGTGAAATGGTAAGGTGGATCCATAACTGGCTTCGCAGTATGAGACAGAGAGTGGTGATGGACGGGTTCTTAAGTGACTGGAGGCCAGTGACTAGGGGCGTACCACAACGATCCGTGCTGGGCCCCCATTGTTCGTCATATAGATGACTATGTGGGGGGGGGGGGGTAGGATCAGTAAGTTTGTCGATGACACATGGTGATTAACAGTGAGGTTGAGTATCTTGGGTTGCAGGAAAACTGTAACCTTCGAAAGGTTAGTCATGGCACAAATAAATTCCAGCCTCCCGGACTACCTGGATCCACTACAGTTTGCGAACACCATGACAGGTCCACAGCAGACGCCACTGCACTCAACCCTGCAACACCTAGATAACAAGGACACCGATGTCAGACTCCTATTTATTGACTACAACTCAACCTTCAACAGTATTATTCCCATGAAACCCATCTCCAAACTCCGTGGCCTGGGCCTCGGCACCTTCCTCTGCGACTGGATCCTGAACTTCCTAACACACAGACCACAATCAGTAAGGACAGGCAACAACACCACCTCCACGATCATCCTCAACACCGGTGCTCCACAAGACTGTGTTCTCAGCCCCCTACTATACTCCTTATACACCTACCACTGTGTGGCCAAATTCCCCTCCAATTCGATTTTCAAGTTTGCTGATGACACCACCGTAGTGCGTCGGATCTCAAACAATGATGAGATAGAGTACAGGAATGAGATCGAGAATCTGGTGAACTGGGGTGCAGCAACAATAATCTCTCCCTCAATGTCAACAAAACGAAGGAGATTGTTATAGACCTCAGGAAGCGTAAAGGAGAACATCCTCCTGTCTACATCAATGGGCACAAAGTAGAAAGGTTCGACAAGGTCAAGTTTTGACGTGTCCAGATCACCAACAACCTGTTCTGGTCCCCCCATGCCGACACTAGTTAAGAAAGCACAGCAATGCCTCTAATTTCTCGGAAGACTGAGGAAATTTGGCATGTTAGCTCCGACTCTCAACAACTTTTACAGATGCACCATAGAAATCATTCCTTCTGGTTGTATCACAGCTTGGTATGGCTCCTGCTCTGCCGAAGACCCCAAAGAACTACAAAGGGTCGTGAATGTAGCCCAATCCATCACGCAAACCAGCCTCCCATCCATTGACTCTGTCTACACTTGCTGCTGCCTCGGCAAAGCAGACAGCATAATTAAGGATCCCATGTTCCCCGGACATTCTCTCTTCCACCTTCTTCCTTCAGGAAAACGATACAAAGGTCTGAGGTCATGTACCAACAGACTCAAGAACAGTTTCTTCCCTGCTGCTATCAGACTTTTGAATGGACTTGCCTTGATTTAGTTGACCTTTCTCTCCACCCTAGCTATGACTTTAACAGTACATTCTGCACTATTTCATTTCCTTCTCTATCAACGGTATTTTTGCCTGAATTGCGCGCAAGAAGCAATACCTTTCACTGTATGTCAATTCATGTGACAATAATGAGTCAAATCAAATACATCGATATGATGGCCAGCTGGGTAGATAAGTGGCAGATGGAACTTAACCCTGAAAAGTGTGAGGTGATGCACTTTGTTAGGAGGAACTTGACAAGGAAGTAAACAATGAAAGGCCTGACAATGGAAGGTTCCAAAGAATAAAGAGACCTTGCCGTATTTGTCCATAAATCTTTGACGGCGAAATGGCAGGTTAATAGGGTGGTAAAAAAGGCATATGGCACACTCACCTTTACCAATCGGGGTATAGATTACAAAAGCAGAGTGGTCATGATGGAGTTGTATAGAACTTTGGTGAGGCCACAGCTGCACTACTGTGTGCTGTTCTGGTCGTCACATTATTGGAAGGATGCGAATGCACTGGAGGGGGTGCAGAGAAGATTTACCAAAATGCTGCCTGGGAGGGAACATTTAAGTTATGCATACAGGTTGGATAGGCTTGGGCTGTTTTTGTTGGCAAAGAGGCGACCTGATTGAAGTGTTCAAGATTGTGTGGGGTATTGACAGGGTGGATATGGAACAGCTGTTGTAGGGTCAGTTACATGGGGACACTAGTTAGAAATGAGAGGTGGGAGGTCTGGGGGTGATTTGAGGGAAAATCGTTTTTACTCAGAGGGTGGGGACGGTCTGGAATGCATTCCCTGCGAGGGCGGTGGAGGCGGGATGCCACACATCCTTTTAATAATTATCTGGATGAGTACTTGGCACGCCATAACATTCAAGGCTATGGGCCTAGTGCTGGCAAGTGAGCTTAGGTGGGCAGTTCAGCGCGATTCATGCTTCGGTGCAGACCCGATGAGCCAAAGGGTCTCTTCTGCACTGTCGTATTTTTAGATTCTGTGTAAAAGAACTTTGGAAATGCCCCACACTCCTTTGGTTTCTCCTTAAACCAGAAACCTTCTAACATCTTAGATTTACCAATATCGATTGCAAATGCTATGGTTGAAAGTCCTTTATTCATCCTTTCAGGCAGTGAGTTGCAGCAAAAGAATCGACGGTGTCAAAGCAACTCTTCCCAAATGCTCCTTGTTATTTTGGGAAGTTTCTATCTTCTGGTTCCCTCCTCTCCTTTCAATAGAAAAACAAAGTTATTTTAATTTACTTTAGCATGCCTTCAGCATTTTGAACTGCTCCAATAAACCTCCACTTAACTTCCTCTGCGAGAAGTAGAACACTCCAGCTTCCCACACTTTCCACATAACTGTATCCCTTGGACTGTTGTAATACATCTCATCTGCACTGACTCCAGCATCCTGTCATATTTCCTAAAGTATGACGTCTAGAATGTGTGATAATACACCAGCCGGGCAGCATGTGTGCAGGAAGTGGCTGCAGCTGCAGCTCCTGAAAGCCGAGGTTACAGATATGGAGCAGTGATTGGGGATACTACTGAGCGTCCGTGAAGCTGACAGAATCATGGGATGCACATGCAGAGAGCTGGTCATACCACAACATCAGAAACCACACGCAGAAAGCGAATGGTTGACAGGCAGGCAGAGCAAAAGGGCGAAGCAGGCAGTGCAAGAATTCGCTGTGGCCATTCCACGGCAGGACAGATACATCACTTTTAATATTGTTGGGGGAAACGGCCTCAGTATAAAGCTGTGATAGCCCAACTTTTGGAGCCACGGTCAGCTCTGCTGCACAGAAGAAGAAGATAAAGTGTGTGAACGCAACAGCTATAGGCCATCCAATTGTAAGCGGAATAGATAGGCGTTACTGTGGTGGCAAACGAGACTCTAGGATGCTATGTTGCCTCCCTGGTGCTGGGGTGAAGAATTCTCAGAGCGGCTCAAGGACACTCTGGAGGATAAGCGTGAACAGCCAGTCATTGTGTCACACGTCCAAGAACAAAGAACAAAGAACAGCACAACACAGGGACAGGCCCTTCGGCGCTCCAAGCATATGCCGATCATGATGCCCTAACTAAAAAAAAACCTTCTGTCCTTTCTCGGTCCACATCCCTCGATTCCTTTCCTATTCATGTACCCACACAGATGCCACTTCAATCCTACTAATGTGTCTGCCTCCACCACCTCCTCTGGCAACGTATTCCAGGCACCCACCACTCCCTGTATGAAATACCTACCTCGAACATCTCCCTTAAACGTTCCCCCTCTCACCTTGAACCTTGCCCCCTTGCAATTTACACTCCCTACCCTGTCTACGCCTCTCATAATTCTGGAGACCTCTATAAGGTATCCACTCAGCCGCCGTCTTTCCAGTGATCACAATCTTAGTTTATTCAACCTCCCCTCATTGCCAACACCCTTGAGACCAGGCAATATCCTGCTGAACCTTATTTGCACTCTCTTCAAAGCTTCCATCTCCTCCTGTTGTGTGCTGACCAGATCTGCACACAATACTCCAAATGCGGCCTGACCAAGGTTTTATATAGCTGCAACATGATTTCCCAACTCTTGTACTCAGTGCCCTGTCCAATGAAGGCAAGCATGTCATATGCCTTCTTAAGCACCTTGGCCACCTGCATTGCCACTCTTCGGGAAATGTTGGCCTCCATGCGCAGATCCTTCTGTCTGTCATTGTTCCAAAGGGTTCTCCCAATTGCAGTATAATTCACACTTAAATTTGATCTTCCAAATTGCATCAGATGGCAATTTTCCGGATTAAACTCTATCTGCCATTTCTGTGCCCAAGTTTCCAATTTATCTATATCTTGTATTCTCTGACAATCTCTGGCATTATCCCCAACTCCACCAATCTTGATGTAATCCGCAAACTTACTATTCAGGCCCCCATTTTTCTCCAGATAATTTATATTTCCTACAAACAACAGAGGTCCCAGCACTGATCCCTGTGGAGCACCAGTAGCTACAGATCTCCATTCCGATAAACACCCTTCCACCGCTGCTTTCTGTCTTCTATAACCAAGCCAGTTCCTTATCCATCTAGCCAGCCCACCCTGAAGCTCATGTCATTTTAGATTTTGTAACAAACTGCTATATAGGACTTGTCAAACGCCTTACTATAGTCCATATAGACTGCATCCATAACCCTTCGTTCATCAATTGTCTTATTACCTCGTCGAAAAACTGAATCAGTTTGATGAGACATGACCTTCCCCGTGCAAAATCATGCTGCCTGTCACTAATTAGTTCGGTATTTTTTTCCAAATATGCATATACGCTGTCCCTCAGTTCTTCTCCAAAAGCTTCCCCACCACTGAAGTCAGGCTCCCATTCTATAATTTCCTGGATTATCTCTGCATCATTTCTGAAGCAAGGGAATAACATTGGCCATTCTCCATTCCTCGGTAATCTTGGCTGTGGCCAAAGAGGATGTGATGATATCTGTTCAGACCCCAACTATTTTTAGCTTGCCTCCCGCAGTAACCTGGGATAGATCTTATCCAGCCGCGGGGACTTGTCTATCTTCAGTGCAATTTAGATGCTCAACACTTCCTCCTTCGAAATATCCATACCAATGACATTGCTAAAAAAAAAGGATGAGGTCCTAAACTTTGAATATCAGGAGTTCGGATGTAAATTGAAAAGCAGAACCTCAAAATTAATGAATTCAGGATTAACACCTATGCCACGTGTTCCTCAGAGTAGCAATACTAGGGTATATCAGAATACGAGGATGTCATTTGCTGCAGACTCACCGATTTCTTTTGGAGATTGCAATAAAACGACATAAAATCTTTCCACTTTAACGAGGTGCTCGACTGTTTCTTTTGGTGCAGAGGTTGTAACATCTGATCACCTGATGCCAGTCAGCATATAACAATAGGACCGCAGACCACCATGCCTTCCTCCCCCAACTCACACCCCCAGGGACCACATAATACTGAAGCAAAATTAATATTGTGTGCCAGCTTTCACCCACAGGTTTATACCACTTTCCAGAATCTTTCCATGCCTTTTGACGAATATATTATTCCCCTTGTTTTGTAGCAACTTTGACAGGCACATTTCACACAGCAGGCTTCGACAGAGAACTATGATTATATTTTCAGATCCTCGGGCGGATGAGCCGGTAAGATTACGCCAAAGAATTGAAAGTAGCAAGAGGAAACTGTGGCCCAATCCTTCACCTATATTCCGCCACTTAAATTAACAGCCTATTTCATTACAATTAGTCACCTTATTTTTAATTAAATATTTTAAATGCAGAAACAAATTGGGAATGTGGAAAACAGTATGGGTAGAACGGTGGAGAGGAACAAAGATATTGGAAGGCAGAAGCGAGAGAGAAAGAACGAAAGTGAGAGGCAGTTGCTTCATTGTTCGGTCAATATCAGCTCACAAAACACAATCTCAGAAACATTTACAGGCTTCTGGGGAAAGTGCGGAGTGTGGGGCTAATTGGTTAGTTCTATCAAAGAGGCAATGCAGGCACAATGGACCCGAATGACCTCCTGTGTTGCAAGATTTGGCCACGTTGTGGTTTACAAGGCTACATGCCATGGAACAATAAATTGTTGAATCTGTTTTATATTCGCAGTAATCATTTTAAACTGGCATTTTGTACTTTTTACAGCTAAAATTGGCATTCTAAAATATAACCGAATGCGCCATGGATTCACAACAATGCTTTGGTTTGATTGGATACTTCAAATTCAGTGGCAGCAATGCTGTCGTTCACTGTGATGATCAGCAGCAACAATATACACTGAGGGGGCACATTTCCTGACAATAGGTGTGCACTCTAATGTGCTCAACATATATTGCAGTCTGGACTATTTCATTGGGATGCACTGCACTGATCTATCGATGAGGGCATGTGGCATTGTAGAATACACAGTGCAGAATACTGAATATTCAGATAGCGAGTTTGGTATTTCCATATTCTAGGCAGCTCCGAGTGTGAGCTGGCATATAAAACTGAATCCTTTCATATCCGCTTGGAATTTGAAACAGTTGTTTCTGAGAGTCTTTTATAAACGCAAACGTGGAAATATGTGTCTCATGTAATCAAGTCATATTACTATGCCCATGAACATAAAGGAAAAGATTTTGAAATATTTTTGCAGTGATTATTATTAAAATAATTTAAATACTGCCTGCAGTGCGGTGCTACATAATGTCAATAACCGAAGAAGGCACAATTTTTCAAACGGCTTTAGCCGAATAATAAACAGATCAGTCTCGGTTCACTCGACATTCCCTGCACCACAGCAGTCTTGAGATGCTTCGACACATATTCGGACTGTCAGAACATGCATCCTTTCTTGTCACGAAATTTGTGGAGCGCATGAAATGATTCAAAATCATTTCTCACTCGCATGCAACAGCAGCTAATTCCTGACCATATTAAAACAACTGGCACGTCCTGCCTCACTGCTGGGGAAGATTTGTCGATAACTCCCAACCAAATTAAGACGAAAAAGGAGTTTAATTCTGATTAAAACTGAAGTCAATCGTAAAACTATCGGCTGAAATGGATTGAGTTAATAAGTAATTGGACAGTGGGTACGTTGGATAATGAAAGTCATAGGGAAAGAAAGAGCGAGAAAATGAAATCGAGGGATGGGGGACCATTCAGAGGCAAAAAGCGAGAGAGAGCTATGTCCGGTAAATCAGCCCTGAAGTTCATAATGTTGCATAAACGTGGAAAATGTGTATCTCATTTAATCAACTCACACCACTATGTCTAGGAATAGCTTCATTCTGAGGGGGCATTTTCTGCAAACATGTTCACTGTTGTATTTGAAACGTTGCAGGCAATGTATGCACAAGTTCCCACAAACAGCCCTTCGAAAATAAGCGGCTTCATTTTATTTGGCGATGTGGTTTCAAGAGTTAAACTGGGACATGAAGTGAGACTGTAAGAAGCTGACTCACAGGCTCTATACAGACGCCCATTGAAAGGCAAAGGCCCCAATCGCAAAGGAGTTTTTT
Organism: Mustelus asterias; assembly: GCF_964213995.1. Lineage (NCBI taxonomy): Eukaryota > Metazoa > Chordata > Chondrichthyes > Carcharhiniformes > Triakidae > Mustelus > Mustelus asterias. The sequence goes on along the minus strand of NC_135816.1, from coordinate 83,559,690 downwards.
CTCTGTATTGCCTCTTTCCTGAAAGTTGCCACTCTGTAAACTAGATATAATTCGCAGGCACTGGTCAGCAGGTGCCGAGCACCCCCCTTTCTCGTTCGCCCAAATTGGTCGGGAAACTGTGCCTAGGCACGGTGTGTTTCAATGGAAGTCCGCCTCTGCCAGAGGTGTCAAGAGATAGAAGTGATGAAATTAAAATTAAGGCACAGATTATCTCTGTTTGATGTACTTGGAAGAAGTGTGGTGGAGTGGTGTGTGATAGACGAGGATTACTTATACTGAAAACAAAACTAAATCGACAAAAGTTTGTGCATCCACATTCTTATATTTTGCAGAAACCTGATCAATGGCGAGAAGAGAAGATAATGACTGGACAGTCGTGATTTCTAGATGCTGATATGGATGTGTTAGAAATAACAAACTTAGGATCAATGTTTCAGAGGTCCATGAAAATTATGGACGCACCAAAGAATCTTGCTGAACAGATATTGCAATGGTGTGGTAGCCTGTTGTGGAGAAAGAAAGGGCAGGTGGTGAGATGAGTAACGGAGAGAGGAGAAGAGGAAAATGTAAGGCCAGTTGGAACGATACAAATGTGAGAGACTTAAATTCAGCCCGAATGAAAGAAAAATTGGTGACTCATCAGATGAGATTTCGAAGGCTGGTCAAACATTATGCCTTCCGTAAGTCGCTCAATAGTATGAGACAGTAACGCAGTTGCAATAATGGATTTGAGGATGTGGGTTAAGGGGGGCAACATCTTCATTTTAAATTTGAAAAACAAGGCCACAAATTTCAGTCGTAGTTTTGTAATTCCTTGGTTATAAACAAACAGAGTTGTACATAACATCATGGGGAATGAATAGCGACTGAACAGAGGGCGTCCAATATGTTCCCAATTAACCATGGAAAAGGTCGAGTGGGTCATGGGGGGTGGGACCTGTAGAGACATATGTGTAAATGTGAATATTGCGATGGTGAACATCACAGCACAATATCGTTTCAGCCATGGACACTGAGAAATAAATCACAGTGATTGACGAAATGTTCTACAAACCCTGAGCTGACCAATGAAATTACAAAATATGGTCTGTTGTGGCATGGCCAGTAATGGAATATATTCACTGCAAATCGTTGAGAGCTATAATCGTGTCAGTTGGTCTATGAGAGGAATTGTTAAACACTTTGTGTGTAGTGTGACCGCCCCTGTCCCTGGAAACGAATGGAATTAGTTCTAGCTTTTCTCTGCACGTGAATGCCGTATATAAGGGGAGAGGGATATTCCTCAAGGCAACATTCTCATAGAAAACATAGCTTGCTTTACAGCATCACAGAATATCGTCAGAGATAACTCATGTGGATATTATACAGAGTAAAAGAATGCGAAAAAGCATGGAAATATTCTGCTAATGGAATGTGATAGGAAGTCAGTAATTGTCCAACATGTGAGTGAGTCTATTAATATCCATTGATCTCGGTTAATCGGATTAATAATAGGCTTGCAGAGTCTGAGTAATTATTAGAATGTGATGAGACCCCCTGTATCTCGGAAAATGATGAACAGAATATTGTAAATAAGGGACAGGTCAAGCTGAGTAATGTGATGGCAATGCCGTGCAAGGGACAATTTCAATCATTACAAAGGAAAGCTCTGTACTGGAAGGATACACCGCGACTTTAACATTGTTACAGGGAAAGCAGAGAAACAATGATTAAAGACAAATGATTGCGGATGCTGGAATCATAAACCAAAAGAGAAAATGCTGGAAAATCTCAGCAGGTCTGGCAGCATCTGCAAGGAGAGAAACAATGCCTGGCAAAGTTGCAGCGATTAAAATCAGAGATGCTTGAGAGACAGGAATAGGAAAAACACAGATATCTCAGAGGATTATGGATTGGAGCAGATTAGAGATATAGGATTACCGCTTGATCAGGAAGAAGTCGGCACAAGGTGTTCGAGAAGAAAAGTGTCAGAATGATTTGTGTGAAGGCAAATTAGTGCTGCCAAGCCTGGAGGGTTGGACTGGAGCCTCGAGGGATTGTAAATTAATTCCAGGGCATTGCTATGTGCAAATCCGGAAAATGCACATCAGGATATTAAAATGTTGTTTAAATTTAAAAAAAGAACATTTCTCTTTTTCAGACATAAAAATATTGACAATTGGGAGCGAAAACTGAATTTCATTAAATTTGATAATGGATCTTTTAACTTTCCAATTGACGTAGGAAGTCACCATGAAGCATGTCTATGTGTTTGGACAATCAGCGGATGGAGCGGGTAGCAAGTGATAAAATCTTAGAATCCCTCCAGTGCAGAAGGAAGCCACTTAGTCCATCAGCCGGCACCAACAACAATGTCACCAATATCCTATCCCCATATACCCACATATTTAATCTGCTAATCCCCTGACACTAAGGGGAAATTTACCAGTTGAATAGTTGAATTTTGCAATTTGACTCTGGAATCCCTTCATACCATACTGGAAGACGTAAATGGCCATTCGATAGCCAAATCACAACAAAGCTATCACACAGCACAAGTATATGCCAGTTTCTAAAAAAAACATCAGATATTTTCCGGAAGTAGTCATAAATACTTTATGGATTGAGTCGCAGGAGTGACAGAAGATTGTGGAATTCCAGGTCGTGTCTAAGATTAATGTCAATTGGATGGAAGTGCTTACATTAATATTTCCATACAGAAAGGCTGGTTGCCTGAACGTCAAGGTTTCACCTTCCATTTGTATATGTAAGTAAATTAATTATCCAATATTAATGTCGGCGTTGTATTTTAACCTGATGCATTTGTTAATGATGGGTGGCACGGTGGCATTGTGGTTAGCACTGCTGCCTCACACTGCCAGGGTTCCGAGTTCAATTCCATTCTCGGGGCACTGTGCGTGGAGTTTGCAATTTTTTCTGTGTCTGCCTGGGTTTCCACTGGGTGATCCGGTCTACTCCCACAGTCCAAAGATGTGCAAGTTATGTGGATTGACCATGATAAATTGCTCCTTCGTGCCAGGGGGATTAGCAGGGTAAATATGGCGTTAATGGGATAGGGAGAGATTGTTGCTGGTGCAGACTCATTTGGCAGAATGCCCGCCTTCTGCACTGTAGGATTCTATGACTAATGTTAATGGCAACAGGTTTGACTCTCTCGAGTCTTGCTGCATATATAAATATAGATTCCCTTCTATTGTCTCGTCAGTGACTTTCAACTCTACAGGAGCCTTCTACTCACAGAGAAAATGGGGAAACCCGCTATTCTGCTGGTGAAAGAGATCTACTACCCGATTCTCGCAGCTGTTGGTTTTCCTGGCGAGTCATTGTAACCTGAATGTTGTTAATCTTCCTGTTTATATTTCACACAGGATAAGGGAACCTGTCCTCCCGTTGTCAGCATTCTATGCTGGATAGTTAGCGGAACAAAGTTATAAACCATGTTTTCGCAATTTCTCCTTCATCAGAAAAAAATACCGGTGACATAATATTCCTCAAAGGTATTCAGATTGCAGTGGATTTCGGGCAGCTTTGTAATCCAGTGCAGAGTGAAATCTGCAGCACCTTAGTAAATGTGTGGTTAAGTTTCCTATTCGTTATGATCACAAGTTTTTTTTTCAAATAGTCTCAGCAGATTGAATATTCCTTTCAATCGGATATTGGAATATTATTTGTTTTCTCTACCGCTCTTACAGCGAACGTATTAACAATCGGTATTGTGTCCCAGAGAAACTATGGCCTTTCCAAATGTATCTCTACTTATATGATGGCTATGGCAGCAGCAGGTCTCCTGGTCATTATCAACAATATAATAATATATTATATATTCAGTTATCATTTCCCGTTTTCATTCTTGTCGCAAACACCTGTCTGCAGGACCAATATATATATGACTGCTGTCACGATCAATTTGTCTGTTTGGTTCACCGTATGCTTCACATTTGACCGATGTGTAGCAATTTGCTGCCAGAAATTTAAAACAAAGTACTGCACCAAAACTGCTGCAACCACCGTTGTCATTACCGCTTCCGTCCTGATCTTGTTAAAGGATAATCCGCTTTTGTTTGCATATGAACCTCAGCACATAATTAACAAGGTACAATGGGGCTGCCTGCCAAGTGTGGCTTTTGTTTCTTCACGTCCGGGCATAGCGTACGTCTGGTTTCATAGCGCCTGGGTGGTTTGGCTCCCCAGTACTCTAATCGTTTTCTTTAATTCTTCAACTGTCCGACGTATATTTGTAGCCAATAGATGGCGCAGAGGACTCCGGGGTCACAGGAGTGGGAATCACGGCGATTCTCAGAAAGAGAACAGAAGGAAATCCATCATTTTATTATTCACCATATCTATCACGTTTATATTGCTCTGGTTCACAAATGCCGTAACTTTAGTAACTACCAGGCTGACAAACAGCGTTTATTATCCAGGTGATCGCACTGCCCCTGCATATATCGCCACTGAAACCGGAGCTTTCCTGAAGTTGTTGAGTTGCTTTCAAAACCCATGTATTTATGTAGCGACACAGAGCAAATTCAGAGAGGAGCTGAGGAATGAGATGAAATATCCATGGAGACTAATTTCCAAATTTGTTGAAAAATGCAAATCTAAGAATAAAAGCAAAATACTGGAATCTGAAAAATAAACAGAACATGCTGGGAAATCTCAACCGGTCTGAGAGCATATGTGAAGTGAGAATGGAGCCAATGTTACGAATCTGAATGATACTTCAGGATCTTCCAGACTGGAAACGTTGGGTATATTCTCTCTCCGCGGATGTAAGGAATCAAGTTTAGCAAATCGTCCTTGAAAATCTGAATTTCGCCCCCTTCATCCATGTTAGAGCATCTTAATCTGAGAATAGGTAAAGGTTATGAACACATTGCTTCCATTACAACCGCTCTTTTGATGCAGGCATTACTTTCCATTTCCCAATTTTATTTCATTTTTTGTTAAGTAAAGATAACACACTCATCTAAATGTGGACATTTCAAACTCAAGGATCAAAAATAAATGGCGGTGGGCTTCAGCGGCTGTGTCGGACATAACAGAATAATTCGCTGTAGATACTAGCATCGAGCAGGTCAATTTAAGATCGCGAGAAAGTTGAACTGGTGTTGAAGCAATATAAGAGTTTGTGTTGGTCGAACTTGGTAATTCTCCCGGTACTTTGGTGTGAATATTGCAAGCCCGGGACTCGCCATAAAACAGCATTGACAAGTGATTAGTGTTTAACTTGGCTGAACAGCCCATACACCGTGCATCTTTGTAATGTTTCACTCCTCCCATCCTAACTATTTAGCGACAGCCGTGAGTTGATGCTAACCTCTGTCTCGCACTTATCAGTCAGTGGCGTGTAGAGTGATAACGTGGGCAATATTACTGTCATTTTGGATTAATAAATTGCACAATGCAATGAAGGAATACAAAAATGAATGGTTTGGCATAAAACTATTACCAATATTGTTGATGTAAAATTAAATCTCAGGCCAATTCAAAAATGTATTGATGTAAGGCGTTTGGCCATTCTATGAAAAAACTGAAAATAAATTGTAACTTTTATTTATTTTTTCGTGATTATCTTGCCTTAATCTGTGAAGAACGTTAAGGAGCAGCGGAGAATTTAATGCAACTGAATGTTGATTATGAACATCCAGCACTAATGTCTTGCATATCCCATACTTCGAAACTGAATTTGCCAGAGGATAAATCCATGAAATAGCAAAATAAATTTGCGTTTTATAGACATTGGCTTACATCACAAGCATAAGAAAGTGGCGATAAGTCCTTCCAAATCGGTTGACCGGCCAGTATTAAAATACACCGTATCTCCTCTGCTATCAAATGGCAGAGAAACTTACCCGATATTGTGTGCCCTCTTTTCACGGAGAAAGATGCAAAAGCTTCCCAGAAGAAGGGAAGAACCAACGGGCTAGTGAGAATGAGGAAGTGAAATGAATATTATAAAGACAGGTATGTAATCGAGTAAATACGAAATTATCCAACTTGGTAGAAAAAAAGTACAAGTTCGGAGCATTTCTTCATTGGTGAGAGATTAGGACTTGTTTATGTCCAAAGGGACCTGGTAGTAATCTTTCACGAGTCACTTAAAGCTGACAGGAACAGTAAACAATTAAGAAGGGAGGCTGTATTTTAGCCTTTAGTGCCAGTGCATTCGAGTAAAACAGTAAATAATTGCTACCATCGTTTTTCACAGACCTGATGTGACTGCACCTGGACAGTTACGTATGTTTTGACCTCCTTAGATGAGACAGATTGTATTTGCCACAGAGGGAGTGCAGAGAATGTCAAGTAGACGGTTTCGCTTCTCCGTGGAGAAATCAAATCAGGCCAATTTCCCTACCCTATCAACGTACCACACAGTTTAATTCCTTCGCCAGCCCACCCACCTTCAGTTCTAAATTACTGATAACCTCTCTTCGCACAAAACTATTTCAAGTGTGTTCCAAGTATTCATCACGCAAAACCAAAAGAAAAACTTCCTCAGAAAGACGAATTGTGCAGGTGGTTTAATGTTGTCGTATAAAAAAAACAATCACAATGGTTGAGTCAGATGTCTTGTTCCGTTGCAGTTAAATTTCATCTAAAGTAAACGACTGGTCAATGAAGACAGTAAAATAGATTGACTAGCCAGAAAGTTCACTTTTCCTGCAGAATTCAGCTTCTCTTTTCATTACACAGCCTGAGGAATAAAGTTGAAAGTGAAACACTCCTTTCATTTTTTCAAAGGTGAAGATCCAATTCCCTTTAATTCACTCAGTTCTGGTAGCCTTCAAAGGTTGTGACCCAAATATCCTCTGAACAGAAAGGGCAAATTCTTCGGACAGGGGAAATGTTATGTTCCCAGAACAGATGGGTGGCACCACAATCACTTTGCAATGACATTGGGCCTAATATGACAATCCAGTCCAAGGGCAAGTGCAGCAGATTTGGTGACTTGTCTCGATCAGACAATGAATCTCATTCTGTGTATGCCCTCATGTCCTGAAATTAAATGCACATGGCATATCTCAGCATCTAGTGGTTAGTGAAGAAAAACTGACAATTTTTTACATTCACCCATTTCAAAGGACTCAGAAAGGTAGTAACACTTTTCGATTATAATTGTTTGTTTCTTTTCATCTATGCATATGCAAAGCTACTTAGTAACTAATGTTTCCAACGTTCTGGACTGCCACAGAATATTGGCTCATCATGACTCACTCGCTTCACGAGTCAGAAAATGAAGGAGCAGAAGAATCTCCAGGAAATCCAAACAGGGAAAGAGTCACACTAGACTTGGCATTGGGGAATGAGCCGGACCAGGTGATGGATATTTAATTGGGGGAGCAGTTTGGGTTTAGCGACCATCTATCCATTAGTTTTCGGGTAGTTAGGGATGAGGAAAGAGTGGCCCTCGGGTAAGTGTGCTTAAGTGGACGAGGGCCAAATACATACAAACTAGACTGGAACAGGGAAATGTGGATTGTGAGCGGCTGTTGGGCGACAAATCTGACATGTGGGAGGCTTTTAAAGTTCATTTATGTGCAGGACAGACATGTCCCCATAAAACTGAAGGCGAGCCTTGGCATGATTCGGGAACCGTGGATGACAAGGAAAATTGTAAGCTTATTCAAAAGAATAAAGCATACAATAGGTCTAGGCATCTAAAAACTGACGAACCCCTTGATAAGTATAATAAAATTTGAATGGAACTCAAATGCAGAAGTAGGAGGGTTACTTGGGTCCGTGAAATGTATTTACAATCAGGGTCCAGGAGAATCCAAAGGCGTTTTATGCATATAAGAAGAGCAACAGAAATAATAGGCCCAGTCAAGGACAATAGAAGGAAGTTATGCGTGGAAGCACGAGCAGGTGAAATCCTTAATGAGCATTTTGTATTGGTAGTCACCAAGGAGAAGGACATGACGGATGCTAACGTCAGGGATAGGTGTTCGAACGCTACAGAAAATGTCAATATATCCAAGGAGGTCGTGTTGGGTATCCTAAATTGCATTCAGGTAGACACGTCCCTGGGGTCGGATGGGATCTATCCCAGGTTACTTTGGGGAGAGGGGCAAGGGAAGAAATGGCTGGGGGTTAACAGATATCTTCACATTCTCTTTCACCACGGGTGAGGTTCCAGAGGACAGGGTAATAACAACAGTTGTTTCCTTGTTTTAAGAAGAAAGCTGAGATAATCCAGGAAATTATAGGCCGGTGAGCCTGACATCAGTGATGGGGAAGCTTTTGGAGAAGATGCTGAGGTACAGGATATGTGTACATTTGGAAGAAAATTGAGTAGTTAGTTACAGCCAGCAGTGCTTTGTTCAAGGAAGGTCATGACTCACCAACTTGATTGAGGTTTTTGAAGAGGTGACGAAGATCATTGATGAGGGAAGGGCGGTGGATGTAGTTAATATGGGATTTAGTAAGGCGTCTGACAAGGTCTCAGAGGGCAGACTGGTACAAAAACTGAAATCAAATGGGATTCGGGGTGGGTTGGCTCGATTGATACAGAACTGGCTTGGTCATAGAAGCCAGAGAATTGCGGTGGAACGATTTGTTTTTGTCAGAATGGAGACCTGTTTTCAATGATGTTTCACAGAAGTCAGTGCAGGGACCTTTATTGTTTGTAGCATATATAAATGATCTGGAGGAAAATGTGGCTTGTCTGATTAGTACGTTTGTGGATGAAATGAATATTGGTGGAGTTGCTGATAGTGCCGGAGATTGTCAGAGGATACAATAGGATATCGATAGATTGGAGACTTAGGCACAGAAATGGCAAGTGGAGTTAAAATCGGACAAATGCGAGATGAAGCATTTTGGAGGGTCAAACTTACGTGTGATTTATACTGTAAATTGAAGAACCCTTAGGGACGTTAAGATACAGAGGGATTTGAGCGTCCAAAGTTCCCTAAAAGTGGCAACACAAGTGACGAAGGTGATTAAGAAGACATAAGTCATACTTGCCTTCATCAACTGGGTCTCTGAGTACAAGAGTTGGGAAATCATGTTGCAGCCATGTAAAACCTTGTTTAGGCCGCATTTGGAGTATGGCATGCAGTTTTGGTCGCAACACTAGCAGAAGGACGTGGAAACTTTGGAGACAGTGCAAAGAGCGTCCACCAAGATGTTGCCTGATCTTGAGGATGTTGGTTATGAGGACAGCTTGAATAAACTAGCATTGTATTCACTGGAAAGACGGGGGCTGAGGGGAGAACTGATAGAGATGTACAAAATAATGAGAGGCAAAGACAGGGTGGATATTCAGGGTTTTTTTTCCCAGGGTGGAAGTGACAATTTGAAGGGTTGGGAGCAGGTTCAAGTTTGTTCGAAGGAGAAGGTTTAAGGGAGATCTGTGGGGGAAGTGTTTCATCCAGAGATTAGTGTGTGTCTGGAATGAGCTGCCAGTGGAGGACGTGGTGGCACATTAGCAACATTTAAGGGGCGTTTGGATGTGTACATGCATAGGGAGGGAATAGAGGGATACATCCTGAATAAGGTTGAAATCATTGTTTTAGTCTAGTTAGAGCATCTTGATGGGCACATGATTGGAGGGCCGTAGGGCCTATTCCAGTGTTATACATTCATTTGCCCTTTGTTCTTTGAGATCTGACAACGTAAATATTGTATGACGACGGAACAGAAAGGAGGAGTTCAAGTCCTTGAAATATCGGCCAGAGACCGTAAGTGAAAACCATAAACAATACAAAGAAAAATGTTGCTGCCTGTCGTGGACGTTCATGATCTAGACATGAATGCGGTGTGTGTGTGTTGGGGGGGGGGGATGGGGAGGGCGGGGGGCAGGTGATCAGTACATTCGCAGATTAAATGAATATTGATGGTGTGTAAATAATGAGGACGGAAGCCTTAGATTACTGGATGACATAAGCGGGCTGGTCCGATGGACAGAACTGTTGCAACTGGAATGCAACGTCGCAAGCTGCGGTGATTCATTTTTCGAGGCCGAGCAATATACAATGGATTGTAGGCCGCTCGGAAGTACAAACGACCATAGAGACATTGGTGTGCATGTCCAATCATCGCTGAAGGCCGCAAGACAAGTAGATAACGTGGATAGGAAATGACACTTGCCTATATTAGCTGAGGCATAGAATATTGTATCAGGGAGATTATGTTGGAGTTGTATAAAATGTTTATTAGGCCACAGCTAGAGTGTTGTGTGCAGCTCCAGTCGTCACACGATGGGAAGGATGTGATTGTATTCGAAAAGCTGCAGGGGAGATCCACGAGAATGCTGTGTCGGTTGGAAAGTTTCAGCTTTGAAAAGAGGCTCGAGGTGTTTTCCTTCGGGCAAAAAAGATTAAGGGAGGAAGTTGCATCGTAAGATGCACAAAATTATGATAACATGAGTAGAAACTTCTCCCTGGTAATGTGATCAATAACTAGGGGTATGATCACCACATACGAAAGCATCGCTGGGAGACTTTAGTTGGCATGCTTTGCATTTTTTACAGGGCAACTACAATGTCAAAGTTTGTATTCGCTCCCCAGCGTCCGCAGTGTAATTCTTGGGACCCCATGATTGGCGAGCCTTCACGGTGAAACACTATTTACTTTTGCAGTCCCACTGCAGCCAGGAAGGATGAATTTTCCACATGCATAGGTCTCAAGTTTAGAAATTTCCTCACCTGTCCATGCATAATGTACTCCTTGGTATTCTCCGTGATCCTTGTTATAAAACCTCCCCCATCTATCAGGATGCAAGTGATCGGTTCCCACGAGCAGACCAACGGCTCTTCTCAAGTACTATATTGGCCCAGGTATGTTATGATGCTCCAACTGTTTAAAAAAAAAACTTGAAATTTTGTATGAGTCAAGAATTACTCGAGAGCATTTTCAGTTAAACTGTTGGAAGTTTCCTTTTCTCCTCACAAAAACGATCCTGGTAGCACATGTTCCGCCTCTGCCTCCTCTGGCTCAGTCAGCTGTCAATGAACAGCAGAACATCAGCTGCTTACCTGCTCTGAATCCTGAAACCAACACAATGCTTTAGCCAATGTTCTCTCTGTAAGTGAATTCACTTACCCACTCCACAAACAATAAGCATTCCTGAATGTTTGAGCACACGTCTTGCACTGAATATCTTCTCGTTCGGGGTTCACTACCCCTGTGCACGTTTCACTGGTTCCCAGTGCATCAATTAATTGATCTGAAGATCCTTGGCAGCTCGTTATAAACCTTTCGACTTTTGATAGTCTGACAGAGAGAAGGTCAAATATGCAGCGGATGAAGATCTCTGGGTCAGTTGCATAAATCTGAGAAACTGACAGCAATGGTCTGAAGCTGTGTTACTTGGCCTTAAACAACGACAGCCTCTGGGTGAATATCACTAATTAATGGATTATTTTCTCCAAGATTCCAACCCACATCGATTATAACAAGACTCCTTGATGCCATATTCGGTCAAATGATGCCCTTATATCAAGTTCAGTCGCGTTCCCTGTGTTTCTGGAGTTCAGCTCTTTTGTCAAATCTTGGAGTAAAACTCTAATGAATCTGGAAATGAAGTGGTCCTGGTTAAAGTCATATTGAACAACATTGTGCAGGTTGATGCTGGGCGAGGTCCACTTATTAGCACTGTACATGACATTGACTATTATTTTGTTGATGATGACACAGTGTGCTTCGCTGAGGCAGTAAATACTCTATTGGATTCTGTCCTTAATTTCCTAAACACTATTATTTTTCCAGATTCTTAATTATGTGCCCGTGTGTTATTGGAAGAGGTAGGTGAAAGGCAGAACTAACCAATGTGCAGATGCTATCAATATTAGAGGCAACATATTGTTCGCGATCAAAGCATTTTTTCCAGTGTCTTCAGCTGTTTCATGACATTCTGCTGTGACTTTGCTTACCAGCTATCTGTTAGCTTCAAATGTCAAATTATCAAGTGGTATTTGTGCAAATGATTTCCAAAAGAGGACGGACGTTTGTGCAATTAAATGTTTCCTAATTTCACTACTGCTGTCTGAAAAAAATGATTTAAAAATTCCCTAAATGTACGACTTCATGATTATTGGGAAACAATTATTTTCCTGTTTGTAACTTCTCCATCCAATTTGATTACAGTCTCTGTCCCTTGACCAATAAAGCTGTTATGCCACGTTTCCCCCTAAGATTCAGAATGTGTATCTGTGTATAATGTCACAGTCGAATGAATTATAATTTTGTACCAGGTTCTCATCATTGGCACAGTAGCAGATCGTGCCTTCACTCTTACCCGTGGCACCGTGGAAACATGTTGGTGAGATACTCAAACAGAGAAATTAAAATAAAATGCGAGGCCGATGAACATTTTTTTGTTAAATGTGATGATACTGTGCCTTTAAGAAATGGATTTTAATCTTGTTTTTCTGCAGGATATGTTGTCGGTAGAGTGTTTCCTGTAGCCGATGTCATTTATTCTTACTGAGGCAGTAGGTTGATATCATGTTGATTTTAATCTAAATTAATGCAGTCAGGACAGAATGTGATTTTAAAGCTCCCATCGAATTGCTTTGTAGAGATAAATTTGGGGTGATTGACAGGTCAGGTCATATGTCTGGGATAGCCATTTTTCATAGAGCATTCCAGTTTTTACGTTCGATTTCAGAAGGAACTTGAAGCTGAGAGAGGCAACATTGCTTTTTCCCTTTCCCTGGAGTGGGAGATTTTGTTTTAAAGTATTGCTTTGTTGGAAGTTGCCAGAGACTGGATATTCCTCTCTTAAGTTTGGCTGTTTTGAGGATATGTCCTACTCTGCAAACAACTGGCTTGGATTCCTGTCCGTAGATGCTACAAAGCTGAAAATCCAACATTACATGCTGTTATGTTTCAGGTCAGAAACCTCAAAGTGTTTTATGGAGCCCACCTGGATCTTACGTTTTGCACCTTGAATTTAGCTAGGATAAGCATGACATTTTTCACCTCAGGTATGATTTAAATAGGCCACTTAGGAGATTTCATCAAACAAAGTTTATTTAAGAGTATAGTTAATATGTATAATAAGAATATTAGCAATCACTGTTATAAATTAGAAGCAAAACAAGACAAGCACAATAATATATAATCCTTAAAATATGTAATTAAAATATTCCAATTAAACCAATCCTATGAACAAAAATAAAATCTCTTCCACAGGGTTAACACAGAAAAACTGATGAGCATGTGATACTGGAATTGAGTCTTTTGGATGAGTGCTGCAGTTCTCTTGAAACACTCAGAACAGTTGGAAGTCAGGACAGATTCCAGAACATCAGGGACAGACTCTGGTCAAGCCAGCAACAGCAGATTTTCTACTGCATGAAGGCAAGAAGTATTGCTTTCAGTTAACAGGCAGAAATTCCCAAACCATGGAGAGAGAGAGAAAGAGAGATAGAGAGTGCTTTCAGTTTGATGTTCGTTCTAAAACCTAAACCTGGAGCTCAGAACCGAAAAGGGAAGAGCTCCTGCCACCTAACCTGCAACCATTCTTCATCTTGATAATGCAGGACCATAAAACGTATTGCCAAAATAAAAATTAACAACCCTCATTAAAGCGACGTAAGCAGTAATAAAAGGGCTCCTGGTAGACAACCTGGTGCTGCAATGAGATCAGCTGAGGCTGTGAGATGCAGACAGCATGACATAAAAATTCTTCATCTTGCACTAACACCACAGTGAGAATACATTTTGTGTGCGAACGAATTCAGCGAGATGTTGCTTTATATTAGAGCATTAGGGATAGCTAGCTATTTGGAGTTATACTGCTTCATATTTAAAAATTCAAATTGGTAATATTTATGCTAATTCTTTTTAAAAAAATTCTAACTGTGTTCTTAAATACAATTTGTTTGATAATAGCTGCCTCGTGGGTCACTGGAATCATACCTAGTGTGAAACATCTTATGCTCCCATACCAAAGTCAAATGTCAATCTTAGGGTCGAGGCTGACTTCATATAACATGCTGGAGTTTCTGGCCTCTGTTTTACTAACAGCAACTGTAGAGAAATGCAAACTACGGTGCACATAATCGACAAGTACTGAGATATGATCTTCAGTGGTGCTCTCACTGTCCTACACCAGGCTCATGAGGCTACCAACTGGCTAAAGAGTTTCAAATTTGGCATCTCGCTGTTCATCAGTGCATAAAGTAGCAGTAGTTGCACTCAAGGTCACATGTTCATATCTCCTGCACTGTTTTAAACTGGATCATTAATCAATTCATGCTGAGATGACGCCACCTTGAAAACAGATCAAACCTCCTGAGGTATTTGCAGGACGGTGCTGCGTGTCTTGCTCCAGGAGAACTCAGCAACATGTATCCATTTCTATCGGCGCACCGGCTCCATTCGGCATGCTTTAAATGTTTTGGCATTTTATGTTGCATGTAATTTAATGAGAAACTGACTAGAAACATCGGAGCAATGTGCCATTTTTCAGATAGTTTCTGCGATTTTCAAACTGGTTGGACACTGGTGGAGGACCAGAAACCCTCAGAGAAATAGTCAGCTAAAACATAACATGTCCGCATGAATGAAACTTTATTGTATTCTCAATCAATCGGAAATACTGTTTAATGGAATGGAAAGAAAGTGGTCACAGATACTTTCCATAAACTGTCTGATTGGTATCAGGACCAGCTCCTGCAAGTGGTAGGACACAGAAGTGAGGCGGGGCTAAGCCAGGACTATTACCTTAAAAAAAACCTTCCTTCAATATTCATGCACGCATGGGGTCAGAACCTGTACCAGCGGGTTCCATCTTCCATTTGTAAGTACTAAACTGTTTGTTTCCAAATTCACCAAGTAGTACTTCAAAACCAGTTATGATCAGATTCGGAGCTGAGCCGAATTTTTAAATGATGTGACAAATGATAATTATGAAATATACATAATTTGAATCACTGGAGCATTCATATCTGAATAATAGCTGAACTGATAGTTGAATAAATACGGCATAGTGGCACAGTGGTTAGCTTTGCTGCCTCACAGCACCAGGGACATGGGATAGATTCCCTGTCTTTGTGGAGTCTGCACGTTCTCCCCGTGTCTGTGTGGGTTTGTTCCAGGTACTCCGGTTTCCTCCCATAGTCCAAAGATATGCACGTTCGGTAGATTGGCCATGATAAATTATCCCTCAGTGTACCTGACCAGGCGCCGGAATGTGGCAGCTAGGGGATTTCCACAGTAAACTTCATTGCAGTCTTAATATAAGACTACTTGTGACTAATAAATAAACCTGACTGTACTTTATATATATGTTCCCATCCATTAACGCAGTTCAGCTGCCCGGCAGTCTAAGACTTTCAACTTAAACAGGAATCACCTGTTCATAAAGCAAATGGGGAAACCAGCTATTCTGCTGATCAAAGAGACTTATTATCCGATTACCGCTGCCATCGGTGTTCCTTGTGAGTCATTGTAAACTTTCTGTTGTTAATTGGGTTTAACCGTCTCCATGTTACTTTTGTAATTTAGATCAGGAAATGTATTTGTCTAATCTGAAAGTCGGTAGTTTACTGCAACAGACACGTGAGCCAGCTTTTGCATTTTCCTCCAAATTCCTCTTAATCAGATAGGTTTACTGACATCAGAATTTTCTTCAAAGCGCCTCAACAATTACGTTAGCTTATTTTGGGCGGTTGTCTTCTTACCCCAATAGAGCGAGCGCTGCTGCAGTGCCGATTAGATTTCCCAAGCAATGGTTTTTACAGTAACTTCATTGCATTCTTTATGTAAGCATACTTGTGACCAATAAATAAACTTTAATTTTACTTCACTTTACTTGTTCCAATGCTGATCCTGTTCTCACACTGCTTCGTATTGCTGTTGGCATTCAATGGACTAAAAATTATGCCACATCTGTATCTCACTCTTCCCATAAATATAATGCAATTTAAAATGTAATGTGCATATTTCATTCACTGGAACAATATTTATCTCCTCTTTCTTACAGCGAACTTTGTGACAATTGTGATCCACTCCCAAGGAAACAGCGGCCTTTCCAAATGTATCTCTGTTTAGATGGTGGCCATGGCAAAACTGGATCTGCATGTCCTGTTCAATACTGTATGGATGTGTTATCTATTCAGTTACCACTTCTTACTTTCATTCCTATCCCAAACTCCACTGTGCAGGATCATCCTATACATGGGTGCTGTCACCCTTGGCATGCCTGTTTAGTACACAGTCTCCTTCACATTTGACCGGATTATGGTAATCTGCTGTCAGACGTTTTTCTCGAAGTGGCTCCACCCAATTTGAAAGACCAGTCGTATCTGGGTTAATTAAGCGGGAAGCAAGGTAGCAGATTGAGACGCCACTTCGATTGGTACTAAGCATACCTGTTTACTGAAACAGCTGCTTTAACCCAATAAAACATAAAGCCAGATCTCAGCCTATGAATGTGAAATTTCCCATCTTACGTCCCATGTCCCAATGTCAATTGTAAAAAACGTTTGCCTGAGACTCAGTAAAACAATAATTTCACATCTTGTCATTCATTCAAATGGCATAATTAATATTATTGAACTTCAGTCTCAACCAGTCTTCCAAATAAAATTAAAAATTAATGTATAAAAAGATATTGACTTATGTAAGAATGTATAGTCATATATACTTCTACTTTCACAGCTCTCAGTCAGCAACAATGATTCAATTTGTCTCATTGTGCATTTACGACAGGTACATTATAGATCACATGGCTGCACGTTAATGACAAATATTATTTCGATTATGTTCTGTTTTTCTCTGCTGGTGGTTAATTCCAAGTGGTCCCACCAAATTTGCCAGGGAGCAGATAGAAATGCCGTTTTGATTAATAATATATGTTTACTAAAACAGCCACTTTAACCCACTAAAACAAAAAGACAGGTTACTACACAATGATGCGACCTTTTAACTTGTATCCCCCCATTTTTATTCAAAACCATTAGCCCATTGCCTCAGTGCTATCTCTCCGAAGAAGCAATTCACCGAGTGTCAGTCCCCAGCATTTTGTACAGTTTCTGTACTTTGTTCCTGTTCACGGCTTCGTATGCGGAAATAGAACGACTAAAACAAAGGTTTTAAAGCAACAATGGCAGTAGTGTCCTTAAAATGGAATTTGTGGCTGAGAGTTAAGCACGCTGCAATTTTTGCTCAACTTACAAGTAAAACCAGATGGAGGTTGTAAAGTCACTCTAAGTCATGACTTCGCCACGGAACTGTGCGCTGAAGCTTCCTGTGCTTACAAAATAAGCAAAGTTGTTTACTTTCGGGTAGGTTGGATGGCATCGAATTTTCTTGCCTTGATGTGGAAGACATGTCATCCGAACGAGCATATTGCGTTGTTTACAATTAATGTAGTTGGCTGTTCGAGCCATGTGATCGCTTTCAGGTTACACAATTTGTTGGGTGACAGAGAATATTCTGAAAGAAAGTGAAATAATTTGTAGATAAAAGGCACGTGCGCTCCTTTATTTCCAGCAACAACACAATAGAAATTCACATTGTAAGAAGCGTGCCCTTGCAGAATTTTTCAGAGAAGGCAAAGCAGATGTATTCTGCATCAGGGATATTCCAAAACCCGGCAGAGTCTATTTTCAGTTAAATAATTAACGCTTATGTTCAATTACGCTGTGGAGATGCCGGCGTTGGATCGGGGTGGGAACAGCAAGAAGTCTCACAACACCAGGTAAAAGTCCAACAGGTTTCTTTTGAAATTGTGGTGTGGGTTTCGGAGAGCTGCTCCTTCGTCAGTTGAGTAGAGAGTAGAGAGGTAGGTTCACAAACATGGCATATATCGACAACGACAATGTTGCAAAATAATTAAAGATTGGAATGTAAAAAATATTTGGAATGCGAGTCGGTACAGGAAATCACATCTTTGCAGGTACAGACAGTGCGAGTGGAGAGAGGAATAATCACAGGTTAAAGAGGTGTGAATTATCTCACGCCAGCACTGTTAGTATGAATTTGCGAGCCCAGCCCAAATGGTGGGGGTTACAAGTAATGTGAAATGAACCCAAGATCGCGTTTGAGGCCGACCTCATGCCTGCCGAACTTGGCTATCAGTTTCCACTTGGTGATTCTGTGTTGGCGTGCTTCATGAAGTCCGCCTTGGAGAATGCTTGCCCGAACATCGGACACTGGATGCCCTTGACTGCTGAAGTGTTCCCCGACTGGAAGGGAACACTCCTAGAAGCATAGAATCACTACAGAACAGAAGGAACCCATCAGGTCCATCAAGTCTGTACCAGCCACAGTCCCATCCAGTTCCGATTCCCATAACATCACACATTTACCTGGCTCATTCCCCTGACACTCGGGTCAATTTAGCATGGCCAATCAACATAACCCACACAACTCTGGACTGTGGGACTGAACCCGGAGCACCTGCAGGAAACTCACGCAGACACAGGGAGAACATGCAAACTCCACACAGACCGTGACACAAGCTGGAAATTGAACCTCCATATCTGGCAGTGTGAGGCAGCAGTGCTATGCACTGTCACTCCTGCCTGCTGATAGTCGTATGGTGTCCATTAATCAATTAATTTAGCATAGCGTCTGCATGGTCTCGCCAATGTACCATTCCTCAGGACATCCTTTCCTGCAGCATATGAGGGAGGCAACGTTGGCTGAGTTGCATGTGTATGTACCATGTACCTGGTGGGTGGTGTTCCCACGTGTGATTATGGTATCCCTGATGATGATCCGGCACACCTTGCATAGGTTGCCGGGGCAGTGTTGTGTGGTGTCCTGGTCGCTGTTCTCCTGAAGACTGGGTAGTTTGCTGCGAAAAATGGTCTGTTTGAGGTTGGGTGGCTATTTGAAGGAGAGTAGTGGGGCTGTGGGGATGGTTTTGTCGAGATACTCGTCAGAGCAAAACCTCACCATAATTAATCAAATTCAATCCTGAAATTAGGTTTTCTGATTTGAGAAGTCTTTGAGTGAACATATTTTTCTGATATCGAGCACGGGCCAATTGCATGACAAACGTCTGCGCTCACCAGTATCTCACAATCAATGGTCGAAAAAGGGTTCACAATAATGTCCTGAGGAAACCAATCATACAGTATTAAAATGAAATCAAGTTGCTGCTCATGGTGATATTGGGAGAGGTGACAAAAGATTGGTCAAGGAGGTAGATTTCAAGTAACATCTCAAAGAGCAGAGGGAGGTGGAGAAGTGAAGAGGTTCAGGTAGGAATCCGAAATTATGGATCAGATCAGCTTCAAGTGTGACTGTCAGTGCTGCAGAGATTAAAAACATGAATGTCTGACGTATTGCGGGGGCAGGAGCCAGTTTTCTTCTGCAAACACAGGGTGAAGTGGATTGTTCCAACAACTATTTGAATACTATAATAATGCAGCACAGTAGGAGATCAGTTGGCTCGTCTTGCCAATGTGGGCTATTTGAATGAATTTTCCAGTTTACCCCACTCATTGTTGCTTTCACCAAAACGTATATCTTCCCAAAATTACGGCTTTATTGGAATCCATTCTGAAAGTTATCATTCAATCTGGTTCCTCCGCCCTTTCAGTCAGTGAATTTCAGATCAAAACAATCCGCTGAATCAAATAAACTCGTCTCATTGCCCCTCTGATTATTGTGTCAATCTTCTATTGACTGGTTATGTATTGTTCGCTCAGTGGAAACAGGTTCGCATTTACTTCGCATGCCTTCAGCAGTTTTTGGAGTTCCACTAAAACTCCTCTTAACTTTCTCTGCTGAAAGGAGAACACTCCAGCTTCCGACTCTTTCCATATAATATATAACTATATAACATATCGCACCTTAGAAACAATACTTTTCACAGTATATTAATACGTGTGAATAGAAATCAAATCAAATCAGTCTGATCTCACTGGCTCCATCCTCTTTTTTTCAATGGTCTCATTTCTAATTTATCCCAACCCAGAAACAAACGACAAACATACAAAGCAGTGGTGGGATTAGGCCAGCTGAACCCTGGAACCTTCTTTCTATTTTTTCATCCAATCCAATCAAATCAAGTCCAATTCGGAGTCTCAACAAGTGAGATATTCCTGATCCAAGCTGACAAGACAGGGCTCTCACCTCCTGTCTTGGGCTTGATCTACATGATCCAAGCTGATTGGAGTAGGTATTGCACCTCCTCCAGGTCTTGATCTCATTTGCCCTCTTTTTAGGTCAAACCAAATAAACAAACTCAGATTAAATCAGGGCAAAGTAAAAGGTCAGCTCCCGAAAAAGGAGGGGGAACAGCCCGAACAGAAATCAAAGTACAAAGGAAACTTAAAAACATCAAATTAAAATGTGATTATTAGGGTCAATGATGCACCCCAACCCCTGCGGTGCCCATCGGGCGCGGAAGGCGTCAACCCCGCCCGTGGACACCGCATTCTCACTCTCCAGGGACAGCTGGCCGCGAACGTAGCCGCGGTAGAGGGGCAGACAGTCAGGATGGAGGGCCCCCTCGATCGCCCGCTGCCTGGACCGGTAAATGGCGCGTTTCGCCAGGCCCAGGAGCAGGTTCACGAGGAGGTCGCCATCCCGACCCTCCCCTCTCCGCACCGGGTGTCCGTAGATCAGGAGCGTGGGACTGAAGTGCAGACAAAATATCAACAAAAGGTTCTTTCGGAAAACATAAAGGGAGTGCAGCCTAAGACACTCAACATAGACATGGTCCACGGACTCCACAAGGCCGCAGAAAGGGCAGTCTTCGGAGCCCGTGAACCAGTGAATCCTACGGTTGTGCGGAACTGCTGCATGCATCACCCTCCACCCCAGGTCCCCGACGTAATTGGGGGAGATCCCTCCGTAGAGGGACCTCCAGCGGGGACCTCCGCCGCCCGGCGGCAACAAGGCCCGCCAAGGTGTATCCGGGCGACAGGCGAGGAGGCAGTAGTGGAAGGTGTGCAGCAGCAGCCCGCACAGGAAACGCCTCCGCGCGGTAGAAAAAGGCACGGAGGGCATTTCCGCGAGGCGGCTCAGGCTGTGGGGCACCTCACCCAGGGAGGGGGGCTGAGGCTTTGGGCCAATGTGGAATTCCACCCGAACAGGGGAACGCTCAGGCGGGATCTCACCGCACGCCTGCACCGTCTCGAGTTTGCGTGCAGTTTCGGGGCCGAGCACGACCGTCCTAAGGTCTAGGATGGCTTTGGCCGTGCATCGGACGGACGTCCCCGCGCACTCAGCCAGCACGCGGGGACTCATCCAGCCCGCCCCTCCACCATCGAGCACGTCCCCGATTCTGGTCACCCCGGCGTCCACAGCCCTCCTCTCCGCCAGCCACCTGAAGTCATATGGCTGGAGGAGCGGATTCCTGAGCAGCGGCTCTCGCACGAGAGCCGCTAAACCAGACGGGGGAGATCTGCGTCGCGGGGCGACCTTATTCCAGACAGTGAGGTGGTCCTGGTAAAAGACGGGCAACTCCTGCAGGGTGGTCGAAGCACGCCCCAGTTCGATATTCAGGAGTTGCACATCATCATTGAGGCCGTGCCACTGGCGGAAGAAATACGTCGCCATGGCACACCATTGTGGAGGGGGCACAATGCAAAGGTACCTCTGCAGGGCCTGGAGGCGGAAGGTCACTATCTGAGTGCGGAGGCACACCAGACCTTGTCCGCCCTCCTCAAGCGGGAGATGCAGAACCGCAGCAGGGACCCAGTGCAGTCGATTGTCCCAGAAGAACCGCAGGACGGTTCTCTGGATATCAGCGACAAAGGCAGGGGGAGGGGTCAAAGGGACCACCCGGTACCACAGCATGGAGGCGACCAGCTGGTTTATGACGCGAACTCACGCCCCGCAGGACAGCACTCGGAGCAGTCCTGCCCAGCGACTCAGGCGGGCGGAGACTTTGGCCTCCAGGGCCCGCCAGTTCGCCGGCCAGGATTCCTCGGCTGGGCAGAGATGGGCCCCCAAGTAGAGGAGGTTGGTCCTGCTCCAGGTGAAAGGCCTGAGCTCCTCCGGAAGGGGGTCCGTCTCCCAAGGACCGACAAGGAGTCCGGAGCACTTGGCCCAGTTGATCCTGGTGGAGGACGCGGCAGAGTGCACCGCCTGGCATTCTCGCATCCTCCGCAGGTCAGCCGGGTCCGTGAACATGAGGAGCACGTCGTCGGCATAAGCTGACAGGACCACCCCTACGTCCGGTCCGCGCAGGGCCAACCTGACAACCTCCTCCGCAAGAGGCGCAGGAATGGCTCAACGCATATTGAATACAGTTGGCCGGACAAGGGGCAGCCCTGCCGTACTCCTCTCCCAAAGCGAAGGGGCGCGATCAGGGATCCGTTAACCTTAATCAGACACTCTGCGGCAGAGTACAGTAATCGGATCCGGGCGACAAAATGCGTCCCAAACCCGAATGCCCGCAGAGTCCCGAGTAATTACTCGTGCTCCACCCTGTCGAACGCCTTCTCCGGATCTAATGACAAGAAGGCGCCCGACAGACCAGCCCTCTGGGTATGATGGATTAGGTCCCGGACCAGGTGGAGGTTGTTGTGTACGCAACGGCCCGGGACCATGTAGGACTGGTCAGGGTGGATCATGTGGTCCAGCACGGATCCAAGGCGTGAAGCTGTAGCCCTGGCAATGATTTTATAATCCGTGCTGAGGAGGGAGACCGGGCGCCAGTTCTTCAGCAGGTGGAGATCCCCCTTCTTGGGCAGCAGGGCAATGACGGCCCTGCGCCACGAAAGGGGCATCCCCCCAGTAGCGATGCTCTCCCCCAGGACCCCCGCGTAGTCATTCCCCAGGACGTCCCAGAACGCCCTGGAGAACTCTACTGTCAGCCCGTCCAGCCCAGGGGTCTTGCCCCGGCTGAGGCCATTGAGGGCGCCGGTCAGCTCGGCCATGATGGTAGGGGCCTCGAGCCTGCCGACGCCCTCTGGGCTGACCTGCGGCAGGTCCTGCCACAGAAGTCTGCGGGCATCCTCACTGGACGGATCCGGAGAGAAGAGCGAGGTGTAATATTCCCGGGCAATGGCCCGGACGCCCTCCGGATCCGAGACAGGGGAACCGTCGTCGGCCAGCAGCGTAAGGAGCTGCTGACGGATAGCCCGCCCTCTTTCCAGCCAGTAGAAGAAGGGGGAGCCGCGGTCCAGGTCCACCTGCAACTGGAGCCGCGACCTCACATACGCGCCGCGAGACCTGGCAAGCTGCAGGTCCCGCAGCGCGCCCTTCTTCTCCCTGTACTCCGAACACAGGGCCGGGTCCGTGTCAGGCTGACTGAGACGTGCCTCCAGGTCGAGCACCTCTTTCTCCAACTCCTCGAGCCTGGATTTCCGCCTCTTTGTCGACCCCCTCGCGTACCCCTGACAGACGGTACAGACTTGAGTCTTGCCCACATCCCACCAGAGCCTCAAGGAGGGGAAGCCTCCCTCCGCTCTTTGTATTTGCGTGCAACAAACGGGTACCAACAGAATTGACGGTGGGGCAGGCACGCACACAGGAGTTTGCCACAGTGCCCCTTGATCTCATTTACATCTTATCCAAAAGTCCGAGATGCCGCTTTTAAAAATTGCTTCAAATGAAGCTAAAATGTAACCCAATGACTTCAACCAAGTACAGCATGTCGATACCACACTTGATCTTAGCCAAAAGGCCGAGGAACCTGCTCTCTTTTTTTTGTCTTATTTCACAAGATCAAGGTTGTTGTTATTGTCGCCTCAACTCGGTTATTCTTTCCGTGCCCACACGCCCCATAATCTTAAACCTCCTGGTCAGTCTGTCTGACTCGGCCTTCAAAATATTTAGTGATTCTTTCTCCGCTGCTCTCGAGAAAAGATTAACTGCGCTCCCTCTGTGTTTTCGTTTGAAAAGTGCGGCTTCCTGGATCCAATCCAACTTCTGGGCTTGATTTCCACATTTTAAAACAAATTCGCGATTGTCCACAGAACGCGTTTATTTTCGCCATAAAAATGCTCAAATACAGTACATTAATCATATCCAATACCACACAATGTGCTCTAACAATCTATGTTTAATATTCTATAATACTGGCGCTCTAATTGTTTGTTACCATTGTTCACAGAACCGCTTGCACAAAAAGTACCACATTCGCGGCCGGATGCAGCAATGCGCCGGCGCACCAGAGTTTCCCGACACTGCGCCGGCGCGGCAGAGAAGGTTCGCGACACTGCGCCGGCGCACCAGAGTTTCCCGGCACTGCGCCGGCGCGGCAGAGAAGGTTCCCGACACTGCGCCGGCGCGGCAGAGCAGGTTCGCGACACTGCGCCGGCGCGGCAGAGATGGTTCGCGACACTGCGCCGGCGCAGCAGAGAAGGTTCGCGACACTGCGCCGGCGCGGCAGAGAAGGTTCGCGACACTGCGCCGGCGCGGCAGAGATGGTTCGCGACACAGCGGCGGCGCGGCAGAGAAGGTTCGCGCTTCTGAGCCTTAACCGCTGTTGACTCTGTAACTGCTGTCGACCGAGCGAGCGAATAATGTCATTTCAATCTGAAATTTGGATCCAACGGCGGTCAGTGCCGGGTGGGGATTCGGAGCGGCTCCTCCCTTTTTATTGATTCATTCGCTGTGGGCGGGATTTTGACCGGAAGACCCGCTGTCCCCGCGCTCAGAATTGGTTAAATTGGAATCCTCTCCCACCTCCCCCCGCGCCCTCAACAATCCTCCCGCCCCTCCCGAATCCATTTTTCCCTTAGTAAGCGCCTGCTCAGCATCCCTGCCCCTTCGCATCCCCCAGCAACTCCCACACAGCAATTCCCCCCTCAACACCCACTCTCAGCAATCCCCCTTCAGCATCCCCCGCTTCAGCACCCCCCCCCCCCCCACCCCCCTCAGCAAAGATATCCCAGCCCCCTGCTGTGGGGTAAACCGAGGTAACCGATACTGTCTCAAGTTCGACAATACAAAACTCACGCGGCAGATATCTTTGTATGAAGGCGCCATAATTTATTTAAAAATAAAAGACAAGTAGCTGCAAGGAGATTCACCAAGAAGGTTGAAGCAGCTCCAGGATAGAGCAGCAAAACCTCTCCGATTACACTGACGTTACATTCAAAAGCAGATGAATATTACTTTTCTCATCAATTATTCCTGCCTCATGTTACCTTAAAATCAATTACATTTCGTATATATACATCGACATAAATCTCTGTCAACCCCGCAGCCAACTGCAATTTGCCACCCAGCGTAATGATATCTCATTTGTCCATTCAATGCGGGTGCCAACTCGCATCTTAGCTAATCTCACTTCCTTGTTGCTTTGGTGACGATAGAACTCATCATAGCAGTCGAAGTGAATGTTCCCACCGAAGCATTGTCAAACTGGATCGACACGTGATCCCGAGCCCGAGTATGTATCTATTCTATGTCCAAACAATGAATAGTAAGAAGTCTCACAACACCATGTTAAAGTCGAAGAGGTTTATTTGGTAGCAAACCAAAAGTTTTCGGAGCGCTGCCCCTTCATCGGGTGAGGGGGAGTTTTGTTCACAAAAGACATATGAAGACACTAACCCAATTTACAGAATAATGTTTGGAACCCGAGTCTTTACAGATAATCAAGTCTTAAAGGTACAGACAATGTGAGTGAAGAGAGGGTTAAACCCAGGTTAAAGAGATGTGCATTGTCTCCAGCCCGGACAATTAGTGAGATTTTACAAGCCCAGGCAAATCGTGGGGGTTACAGATAGTGTGGCATGAACCCAAGATCCCGGTTGAGGCCGTCCTCATGTGTGTGGAACTTGGCTATCAGTCTCTGCTCAGCGACTCTTCGCTGTCGTGTGTCGTGAAGGCCGCCTTGGAGAATGCTTACCTGATGATCAGAGGCCGAATGCCCGTGACCACTGAAGTGTTCCCCAACAGGGAGAGAACACTCTTGCTTGGTGATTGTCGAGCGATCTTCATTCATCCGTTGTCGTAGCGTCTGCATGGTCTCCCCAATGTACCATGGCTCAGGACAACCTTTCCTGCAGCGTATCAGGTAGACAACGTTGGCCGAGTTGCAAGTGTATGTACCATATACCTGGTGGATGGTGTTCTCACGTGAGATGATGGCATCCATGTCGATGTTCCGGCATGTCTTGCAGAGGTTGCTGTGGCAGGGTTGTCTGGTGTCATGGTCACTGTTCTCCTGAAGGCTGGGTAGTTGGTGCGGACAATGGTCTGTTTGAGGTTGTGCGGTTGTTTGAAGGCAAGAAGTGGGGGTGTGGGGATGGCCTTGGTGAGATGTTCGTCTTCATCAATGACACATTGAAGGCTCCAGAGAAGATGTTGTAGCTTCTTTGCTCCGGAAAAATACTTGACGACAAATTTACATTGTCTGTACCTTTAAGACTTGATTACCTGGAACGACTTGCATCCCAACCAGTCTTTTGGAAAATGAGTTTGTGTCTTTATATGCCCTGTTTGTGAACAGAACTCCAACTCACCTGATGAAGGGGCAGCGCTCCGAACGTTTGTGGATTGTGCTATCAAATAAATCTGTTGGACTTTAACCTGGTGTTATGAGACTTCTTACTGTGCTTAGCCCAGTCCAACGCTGGCATCTCCACATCAGACAATGAAGGCCTGGGCAATAAAGTTGCAATATTTGTTCCCTCATAAATAACTTTCTAATGGAGATTCTGATAACTAAACTTAAGACCTTTGGTTCTGAATTCTTTGCCTACATCATCACCTTGTAGCATCTTTGCTTTTGGCTGAAGCGATCAATACTTAAAATACATTTAAAATATCAGTATATATGTTTTAAATTCATAATTACTTGTTCATTTCTCTTACTGCATTCAAATATATGTAAACTATTCTCCCATGATCATATTAACTTGTTTTAAGAATATTTTACCTCTTTTCTGGTTGTCCTGTCAGTGCCTTTAATGCATACTGTCTGAAAACATTATTAAATGTCCAGATTGACACTGTTACACAAATGAGATGGATGCCTCTGTACGGTCCAACGCCATGGTGTGTGTGAGCATGACAATCGGTTAGAAATATATCTGTCTCAACCCCGTGGCTGCCCCTCTGCTTCTTTCTTTCTTCCTCATCCAGCTTCCACCGTTTCTCTCTCCAGGTCTCTCTCAAACCCCCAGACTATTTCTCATGTCAGTCTGTTGAGTTGGTCTTGCCACTTCTGCCTTTCTTTCTGTTGTTCACCTTTCTGTTTCATCCCATGTGACTACCTCTCGTTTTTTTCTCCGAAGTTTCCTTTGTTTTGATCACTTTCTCTCTCTTCCCTTGTCTGACAACCCCCATCCCCCCCATGTTTCTCCCTCTCTCCCTAACACTTGTGTGTCAAACCGCACCCCACCATCTCATCCTACTCTCCATCCCCATCTCAGTTTCGATCTACCCTGCACTATCTGTGTGTGTGACTATTTCCATTCTTTCACCTGATCAATTTTCCTGTTTCTTTTCTGTCTTCCACAGCTGGCTGCCCTTGTGTTCCTCAGTAAGGCTGCCTGCCCCCTTCCTCTATGATTTCCCTCCACTAGTTGGTCTCGCCACCGTTTACTTTTTGCACCGAGATCTGACAGATTGTTATCTTGGCAACAGAGGAAATCGTTCAGCCAAAATAACAGTAAACCGAAATCGCAAAAGCAACATCACGTGTGCTGAGATAGTTCAGAAGGTTCTCAAAAATATTCAGCTGGTTTCATTTAATGATAAGCTGCGATCCCAATAACAGACCGTATACATGGCTCAGACCTGACCCTGTGGATGGACTGAATGTAGAATCAATATCTGCTGTCCAGCATAATAAACAGGAAATCATCTTCAGAAGTGCATCAATAAAACATTCCTCGAAATAGGCCTTGTCACCTCTAAATATCTAACTGTCTTAAACTACTTAAACTTGTATCTAATAATGGTCACCCTCCCAACTGCGAAAGAAGTAGTGAAATTAGTGGAAAAAGTCATGGAAAAAAAATCAATGAAAATAACAGGTTCTCTGTCCTCCTGAAACATGAAAAATGAATAAACATAATTCAGTTAATGTCCAAAGGTACCAGGGAAACGAGTTATTAATTTCCTCCTGAAGGAGGTGGAAGGAACACATTAGGTGAGGGAGCAAATATGAGGCCTGAATTTCATGTTGAGGTCAAACATGAAACCAATAAATCTATATTTGGTTTTGGTTATTCAAATTTTCTATACCTTATGGATCAATAAAATGGTAAATCTCATTGCTTGTAATTCTAAGCATATCTCATGATTTAAGAAAAATAATTGTTACTAAATTTATTTTTAATGGCCAAATCCCTTTAGAAAACAGACTAGTTTCACTTGAGACTCTGTTTTGATCTCACTTCACATTCCATTACACAGTTTAATGTTGTATAATGCCTCTTGTTGGTCAGACTGTCCCAGGCTCATTCACATTAATTCCTACCTTTCTGTATATTTTCTACAGGACTGGTGTTTATCAGAGTGAAAATGACGTTCTCTTACCTTTATCCCCTGTCGATCTATGCAAGTTCTTTGAATGGGAAGGTTCTCTGTAGTTGGTGCACTTATCAATGTTCACTTCATGTCGTTCCTTGGTCTACAAGTCCTGTCTCCCAACAGATGTGGATCTTTCTCATCTTTCACTGGGAGATCAAGTTATGTAATGACAGAAAATAAGATAACCATTCACTGTGTGAATAACAATGACACTTTCCTCAGATCCACAATCCAACCGCCTGAGCTTCCAGCAAATATCCAGTGTTTGGATAGCAATGTCATAACCTATCTCTACTTGTCTTATTTTCAGTTTTACGTACAATTCCTTGTCTAACTGTCACATATTGCCAGCCCAAGCCATTCCCAGTCTTGCCATTCCTGATTATTTCACACACAACACAGTTCCTCCAATGCTGCAAGTTGTGGTTTTGACACTGTAACTCTTAGTTATCGTAATGTGACAGCAGTTATGTAACCGAAACTCTCTTTTGAGTTACTGAGATAACAAGAGGACAAGTGGCTACTGGAATTCTCTGTGGTTTCAAATTTATGTCAATAAATGCTGTTCGATTTTGACCCTTTCCTCAGGCCCACAGCCTGTCATTCGGGACATCCTTCAGATCTCATAGATGCAGATCAAAACATGCCGTTCATTGCCTGAGCATTAGACAGACCAGTGGAGTCTAATCTCACTGTGTCCGTTTTCTGCGGGTAACACAGTCTGATCTCAGAGAGTGGAGAGTAATCTATCACGTTACCTGGCTTGTCCCTTGCAGATGGCTGGCAGGATTATCCCAGATGTCGAGATGCCAGCGTTGGACTGGTGTAAACACAGTAAGAGTTTTAACAACATTAGGTTAAAGTCCAACAGGTTTATTTGGTAGAAAATACCATTACCTTTCGGAGAGCTGCTCCTTCGTCACTCCACCTGATCTCCATCTGACGAAGGAGCAGCGCTCCGAAAGCTAATGGTATTTGCTACCAAATAAACCTTTTGGACTTCAACTCAGTGTTGTTAAAACTCTTCTAGGATTCGCCCAGTCAGAAGGCGAGTTACTCCTCAGAGGACTCCTGACCACTGACCTATTCTTGTAGCCACATTATTTATCTTGCTGGTCCAATCAGTTAATGATCACGGGTAACCGCCAGGATGTTGATAGTGAACACCGACAGGAGATGTTTAGATTCTCTGCTGTTGCAAATAGCCATGGCGTGGCATTTGTTTTGTGTAAATGTTACTTCCCACATATCAGCTGCCACGTATTTAAATAGTGCATCTCTGCCGGTGAAACGACACGTGACATACAGTGATGTTGACAGTGTTTCGCAGGGTTTGGGGGCTCTTCCATCTTGGATCTTGAACAAGCAAAATCTCCAGAATAAACCTGCATCCTGTTTATTACAAACCATGAGTCCTCATTGTGTTTGCCGTTGTGCGCTTTTCTGATTAATGTATAACATAAAGAAGAAAACTGCTGCTGAGGATGGAATACTAAGGCAAAGGAATGAAATAACATTGGATAAAGGTAAATTACTGCCGATGCTGGAATCTGAAACCAAAAGAGAAACCGCTGGAAATTTTCAGCAGGTCTGGCAGCATCTATAAGGAGAGAAAAGAGCTGACGTTTCGAGTCCAGACGACATTTAACCAAAGGTCATCTGGGCTCGAAACGTCAGCTATTTTCTCTCCTTACAGATGCTGCCAGACCTGTTGAAATTTTGCAGCATTTTCTCTTTTGGAAAAGAGAACTGGATCGATCAGAGGCAAGGGAAATAAGTTGCCAGTGTAAACAGGTTTGGGGGAAAAAAAGTGAGTAAGGAATAAACAAAAGTTCATAAACTTATTTACCATGTAAAGGAAGTGGGTAGACTCCCAAGCTGTGGAGACCACGCACATTTTTAAGCGAAATGGTCGACAGGAACAGAGATTCACAGCACAGAAATCAAAGGCTGTGAGTGCTTAAAGAAACTAGTATTCTGGAAACCAGGAAGAATTCCAGGGAAAAGAAAATCTTTCCACAGCTAAATAAGGATTTTGTTTGCATTGTACATGGAAGTATTGCACCTGGGTGCTGGTAACTGAAATGGTGGGAAAAGATGGGCCCATGGATGTATTTGATGGGGACTGTGAACCTTGGAACTCATATCAAGAAAGATTTCAATGCTACGTTCATTGCTGCCTCACAGTTCCCGGGACCAGGGTTCAATTCGGTTCTTGGGTGTCTGTGTAGAGTTTGCACATTCTCTCCATATATACGTGGGTTTCCTCCAGGTACTCCGGTTTCCTCCCACATTTCAAAGATGTGCAGGTTCGGTGTATTGCCCATGCTAAATTGCCCCTTAGTGTTCCAAACTGTATAAGTTAGATGGGATATTCCATGGTAAATGTATGGCATGAAATGTATTGGGTGGGGGAGAGGGCCTGAGTAAGATACTCTGTAAGAGAGTCAATGCAGACTCGATGAGCCGAATGGCCTCTTCTGCACTCTCCGGATTCTATGATTCTATGAAATTTGATTGTTTCTCGGTTCGATTAACTATTATAGTACGTTTTCGAAATTTAGCAACAATACTAAAGCCATTATCTACTTTATTATATGCCAAACAAACAGGGCACTGGACAAAGAAATGAAAAAAACTGCGTGGTGAAGTCAAAACAAACCTCAAAGAAGTCAGAGTTAAAGGTTCTCTTCAATCCCAAACTGAAAATATTACCTGCTTGACATGCATCTCGCTTAGCGGAAGGAACAATCCTCTCGCTCATCATGCTGTTGGGAGAAGAGAGATTGATGGTCTTCGCTTCCCAGAACCTCAAATTCAGCTCAACTGGGAAAAAAAAAAGCTTTGCCCATCGCATTTAGAGTAAGAAGATTTCATCAATCCTTTCCGGGTGTCATACTACACTTTTGACAGATTGCTGACGCTTGACAACAAATCTTTCGCGTCTAGTATGTTACAGAGATTGTCTTTGATATTAGCTGCACACAATTGTGATATTAAATATGTCCATTGGAGGAACATGCAAATGTGGATGTTTTGTCAAGATTGCCATTGCAAGTCAAGCAATGAGTGGTTAGTGTACCTGTACATTTCAAGTACAAATACACACAAGGTATGATCTGTGATGGGGAAGTTTATGGAAATGGTCCGAAAGAGACAAGTGACAGAAAAACACCATAAAAATCGAGGATTCAAGCCCTAAATCACAACAATACTTAAGTTCGCAGTCCAGAATAGAGTTTTATTCATGGTATCAGTGTAATTATTCCTCCGTGCCCACGAGGAAATTTCCTTGACCAACTACATAAGGGAGAATGAAGCACCTGTCATCTAATTATTGTTGGTGGCCAGAATGTAATTGTACTGGAGGGGATGCAGAGGAGATTCATCAGTTTGCTGCCTGAGATGGAACATTTAAGTTATGAAGAGAGGTTGGGTAAGTTTGTGTTCATTTCACTGGAGCAGGGCAAACTAAGGGGAGACCAGACTGAGGTGTACAAGATTATGAGGGACATGGACAAAGTGGATCAGGAGCAGCTGTTCCCTTAGTTGAAGAGTCAGTCACGAGGGGACATAGGTTCATTTTCGGGGACAGGACGTTTGGGGGATGAGTAGATTTTCTTTTTACGCAGCAGGTGGTAAAGATCTGGAATGCGTTCCCTGGGAGGTTGGTAGAGGTGGGTTGCCTAACATCCTTTGAAAATATCTGGATGAGCACTTCATACATCATAACATTCAGGGCTATGGGCCAAGTGCTAGCAGATGGGATTAGGTGGGAGTTCTGCAGTTTCTAATGTGTCAGTGCAGACTTGATGGATCAAAGACCCTCTTCTGCATTGTATGCACAATTCGAAGAGAAAGTGGGACAACGGCAGTGTTGTGCAAAGCTCAAAAGCACTCCACCACTACAATATTTACATCTGAAGAGTTCAACGAGCAGTTGAAAGGAAATTCTACACATCACTTCAAGTGGGATCCACACCATCTATCTACAAATGGAAGTGCGTAACAATTCTTACAGTCACTCCAACACTCAAACAACGCATGAAAGGATCAATGAGCATTGCCAAGACGTGTTAGTAAGTTGTTGAGATCATACATGAACTCTGCATGCACATGTTCATGATATACCTGTTCAGGTTCGCACATTGCCATGATGTACCTATACTGGAACTTCGTGGCTGTGGGTCTGACAGGCTCTGAGACTTCAGTATTGGGCCCATAAGTGTCCAGTTCCTGAAGCCCTTTCTTGATGTCACCTGACGTGAATAATATTGATTGAAGACTGGCATCTGTGTTTTGGGGCCCTCAGGTGGGAGCAGAGATGGATCTTCCACTCGTAAGCTTCAGCTGAAGATTTTAACTTTCCTTTATGATTTCATGGAAGTGGGAATCACTGGCATTTATCGCCCATCCCCCATTTTCCCCTAAACGTTGATTGCTTGCTTTGTCAATTCAATGAGCAGTTAAAAGTCAACTAAATAGTTATTGTGGCAGAGTCATTTGGTAAAACATGGAAGTGGTGGATTTCTTCCTTTGAATGACTTGAAAACTACATGTTATTTTGACATTCTGCGATGGGCTCACAGTCACTATTGAGAAAATGTGCTTCCCTCTCCACGTCGTGGGGCAATTGTGAACCCCTGCCCGCACAGCATTAGCCAGGGCGTCTGGATTACTCGCCAGCTGGTGTTACCCATGTGATACCACGTCCTTTCATTTGCAAGTTTGCGATCCCATATCTGAAGAATTCTTTACAAACCTCACTGTCACGTTTTGTTTGGTAACTACCCTTTGGAGCATCTTGAGACATTATACACCATCAAAATCACAAATGAACATACACGTTATTATTGCGATATAGATGAGTCATCTGTGCTAGTTACGCTTGTTACTGATTACCTCGAAGAGAACGTCTGAACCACCCTCATTAATAGTGATTCAGGAAGATTTGTTATTGGTAATAATCAGTTTCTCCAATTTGCAAACTTGGTTGTTAATCGTGAAGACAACGGACAATGCACTAACAGTTTCTGCCATTTAATCACGAGCACAAAGCAGGATTAGCAGAGATGGAAGTTCACAGGCAAAAAAAAAACATGGAGCTCTTGCTCATTGCCGAATGCCATCCCCAAAACACCGGGTAAGAACTAACCTTGGACATTGGAACAGAAGAAGGTCATTCGTCAGTTCATGACGTTCCGCAGACAAAGTAAGAGCTATTCAGCAGCTCAATCCGGCTGGCCTCGTGGTATTATCGCTCGACTATTAATCCAGAAACACATATATTGTTCTGGGGAAGTGGGTTCGATTCCTGCCGCGACAGATGGTGGAATTTGAATTCAATAAATAAACTATCTGGAATTAAGAGTCTACTGATGACCATGAAACCATTGTCAATTGTCAGAAAACCCCATCTGGTTCATTAATTACCTTTAGGAAATCTGCCATCCTTACCTGGTCTTGCCGACATGTGACTCCAGATCCACAGTAATGTGATTCACTCTCAACTGCCCTCTGAAATGACCAAGCAAACCACTCAGTTGTATCAATCGCTACATAGTCTCAACAAAGAAGTGAAACCGGACCACTTAGCATCGACCTCGAAAAAGACAATGGCAAAACAAACAGCCCTGTCGACCCTGCAAAGTCCTTGTTTCTAACATGTGGGGCGAGTGCCAAAATTGGTAGATCTGTCTCACAGACTAGTCAAGCAAGAGCCTGACAAGGTCATTCTCACGGGATTGTACCCTACATATAACACCCCAGCCACCACCATTACCAACCCTGGAAATGTCCTGCCCCACTGGCAGGACAGACTCAGCAGTGGTGGCGGCAGAGCGGTATATAGTCAGAGAGCAGTTGCCCTGGGAGTCGTTGACATCGACTCTGGACCCCATGAAGTCTCATGGCTTCAGGTGGCCAGGGAAACCTCTTACTGCTTACCACGCACCGTCTTCTTCCAGCTGATGGATAAGTTGAAGGAAGCACTGAGGGTGGCAAGGGCACAAAATCTACTCGATGTGGGGGATTTCAGTGTGCACCACCAAGAGTGGCTCGGCAGCAGCACTACGGATCGGGATGATCGGGTCCTAAAGGATATGACTGCTCGACTGAGTCTGCAGCAGGTGGTGAAGGAACCAGCAAGAGGAAAAAAGCATACTTGACTGCATCCTTACCACTCTGTCGGCTGCAGATGCATCTGCCATCACAGTTTCGGTAAGACTGACCACACAGTTCTTGTGAAGAGGAAGTCCTTCCTTCACATCGACAATAACCTTCATCATGTTGTGAGGCACTATCACCGTGCCAAACGGGACAGATTTCAAACCGATCTAGTAACTCAAAACTGGGCATCCATGAGGCGCTGTGGACCATCAAGAGCAACAGAACTGTACTCCAGTACAACTTGTAACCTCATACCCCGACATATCCCCCACTCATCCATTACCATCAAGCCAGGGAAACAACCCTGGTTCAATGGAGAGTGCAGGAAGGCATGCCAGGAGCAGCACCAGGCACATGCAAAAATGAGGTGTCAACCTGGTGAAGCTACCAAACAGGACCGCTTGCATGCCAAACCGCAAAAAGAGCAAGTGATAGATAGAGCTAAGCGATCCCAAAATCAACGGATCTGATCTAAGCTCTGCAGTCCTTCCACATCCAATTGTGAATGGTGGTGGAAAATTAAACAACGCACTGGAGGGAAAGGCTCCACAAATATCTCCATGCTCAATGATGGAGGAGCACAACACATCCGTGCAAAAGATAAGGCTGAAGTATTCGCGACAACCTTCAGCCAGAAGAGCCGAGTGGAAGATCCATCTGGCCTCCTAGAGTGATCCCCAGCATCTCAGATGCCAGTCTCCAGCCAATTCGATTCACTCCACATGATAGTAAGAAATGGTTGAAGGCACTGGATACTGAAAAGGCAATGGGCCCTGATAGCATTACGGCAATAGTACTGAGGACATGTGCCCCAGAACCCGCCAAGCTATTCCAGTACAGTTACAACACTGGCATCTACCCAACAATGTGGAAACTTGCCCTGGTATGTTCTCTACACAAAAAGCAGGACACATTCAGCCCAGCAAAATACCACCCAATCAGTCTAATATTGAGCATCAGTGAAGTGATGGAAGGGGTCATCAACAGTGCTATCACGCAGTACCTGCTCAGCAATAACCTGCTCAGTGACGCCCAGTTTACGCTTCGCTAGGCTCACTCAGTTCCTGACCTCATTACACCCTTAGTTTAGACATGGACGAAAAAGCTGGATTACACAGGTGTGGTGATGTATCATTCCTTGTCATCAAAGCTGCATTCGACCGACTGTGGCATCAAGGAGCCATAGCAAAACTGGAATCAATGGGTATCAGGGGGCAAAGACTCTGCTCGTTGAAGTAATACCTGGCACAAAGGAAGATGGTTGTGGTTGTGGAGGGTCAATCATCTCAGCTCCAGGCCATCTCTGCAGGAGTCCATCAGGGTAGTTACCTCGGCCCAACAATCTTCAGCTGCTTCATCAATGAACTTTCCTCTGTCAAAAGGACAGAAGTTTGAGTTTATTTGATTCATTATTAGATTTAATTAATTGTTGTCACATGTATTAGCTTAAAGTGAAAAGTATGGTTTATTGCAAGTTATACAGACAAAGCATACTGTTCAAAGAAAGTGAAACGAGACAATGCAGTATATAGTGTTACAGGCGTAGCTAAGGTGTAGAGAAGGATCAACTTAATGCAAGGTAGATCCATTCAAAAGTCTGATGGCAGTAGGGAAGAATCTGTTCTTGAGTCGCTTGGTCCGTGGCCTCAGACTTTTGTATCTTTTTCCTTACAGAAGAAGGTGGAAGGTAGAATGTCCGGAGTTTGAGGGGTCCTTAATTATGCTGGCTGCTTTGCAGAGGCAGCGGAAATGTAGACAGAGTCAATGGATGTTAGGCTGGTTTGCGTGATGGATTGGGCTATATTCACGACCTTTTGTAGTTTCTTGCGATATTGGCAGAGCAGGAGTAATACCAAGCTGTGATATAACGAGAAAGAATACTTTCCATGGTGCACCTGTAAAAGTTGGTGAGAGTCATAGCTGACAGGCCAAATTTCCTTAGTCTTCTGAGAAAGTTAATCGGCTTTATTAACTATTGTGTCAGCATGGGGGGACCAGGTCAGGTGGGTGGTGATCTGGACACCTAAACATTTGAAGCTCTCGACCCTTTCTACTTCATACCCTTCGATGTAAACAGAGGCATGTTCCCCCCTCGCTTCCTGAAATTGATGACAATCTCCTTCATTTTGGTGACATTGAGGGTGAAATTATTGTCACCGCTCCAGTTCACCAGACTCTCTATCTCATTCCTGTACGCCGTCTCATCATTGTTTGAGATCCGACCCACTATGGTGGTGTCGTCAGCCAACTTGAAAATCGAGTTGGAGGGGAATTTGGCATAGATAGTCATCGATGTATCAGGGATATATAGGGGGCAGAGAACACAGCCTTGTGAGGCACTTGTGTTGAGGATGATTGTGGAGGAGGTGTAGTTGCATATCCTTACTGACCATAGTCTTTGGGTTAGGAAGTTCAGTATCCAGTCGAAGAGGAGGAGCCGAGGCCCCAGGCCATGGAGTTTGGAAATGAATTTCCTAAGAATAATGATGTTGAAGGCTGAGTGTATTCAATAAATAGGAGTCTGACATCGGTGTCTTTGTTATCGAGGTGTTCCAGGGTTGATTGCAGGGCCAGTGAGGTGGCATAGCTGTGGAACTGTTATGGCGGTCAGCGAACTGTAGAGGATCCAGGCAGTCTGGGAAGCTGGAATTGGTTGGTGCCTTTCAACGCACTTCGTAATGATGGATGTCAGAGCCAGCGGACGATAGTTATTAAGCCATGCTGCTTGGCTTTTCTTTGGTACTGGGATGATGGTTGTATTCTTGAAGCAGATAGGGACCTCAGATTGTTGTAAAGAGAGTTGAAGATGTTGTGAATACCCCCGCCGGCTGATCTGCACAGGATCTGAATGCTCACCCGGGTACCCCATTCGGGACAGTCGCTTTCCGTGGGTCACCATCTGCAATGGTGACATCAGATACTCGTTCATATTCCAGGCTTCCAGGACAGAGGGCATGCTGTCGCTGACCTCTTGCTCAAAACGGGTGTAGAATACATTGAGCTCATCAGGGAGGGGTGCGTTGGAGCTGGCGATTTTAAATGCATTCATCTTGTAGCCTATTATGTCTTGCAGACCTTGTCATAGTCAGCGGCGGCCTGTGCGGCTAGCCTGGGACTCTACCTTGTTCCGGTACTGTCTTTTGACATCTTTGATGGATCTCTTTAGATCATATCTGGCTTTCTTGTAAAAGTCAGGGTCGCCTGACTTGAACGACTCAGACCGAGACTTCAGCTCGCAGTGGATATCCATTCTCATCCATGGTTTTTTAGTGGGGAAACATGCGGATTTGATTCTTTTGGCACACAGTATTCTCCGCAATTACTAATGAAGTCAATTACTGTGGTGGTGTACTCGTTCAGGCTGGTTTCAGAGTTTTTAAACATTGACCAGTCCACTGACTCCAAGCAGTTCCGTAGGAGATCATCCAATTCCTCAGACTAACATTTCAGGACTTTCTCTGATAGATTCTCCCACTTCAGTTTTGCTTGTAAGCCGAGAGCAGGAGCATGGCCTTGTGGCCTGATTTGCCAAAGTGTGGGTGGGCAACAGAGCGGTAGGCATGTTTGACATTTGTGTAGCAGTGGTCCAGGATGTTTCGGCCTCTGGTGGAACAGGAGACGTGTTGGTGGTAACTTGGTAGTACGCTCTTCAGCTAGTCCTGATTTAAGTCCCCAGCCACGATGAACAGTCTCATGATCTTACTAAAAGGTGTCAACTCACAATTCCTCGCATTAAGCCACACCTACCACGTGTCTGTGCATTCTGACAACTTCGCTATGTTCTCTTAAAGTACTAAGCCACTCTCCTCATAGATTACAATGATCCCATCTACGCTATCTTCCTCCAACTTTGAAATGCTTCCCAACGCACGAAGGTCTACATCATAACATATTGCAGGAGAAGCAATGGTTTCAATGCAGAGATATGTGGAACTACACCACAAACCTTGCTTTAGACCAGAACATCCGCTCAATATTATATGTTTCATGACATTCAGAAAATTTATAAGCATGTCGCTTGAAATCTATAATAAATAACTTTTGCATTAGTCTTGTACTGTTATGTTTCAACTGTTTTTTGTATGTCCAAGTAAACCGCATTAACAACATTGCTCCCATCAAATATTGGATTCTGTGGAGGGGGATGACCCTCCAGGGGTAAGCCACGAGGACCAGATCGCCTCCACGGAGACAGGCTCACGGGTCCGGAAGGGAAATAAGGGGTTTAGGAGAGCGATAGTTTTGAGGGACGCAATGGTTTGAGGCACGGACGGCGGTTCTGTGGGAGTGAACGAGAATCCAGGATGGTAATCTGCCTCCCTCGTGCCGGGGTACTGGATGTCTCCGAGAGGGTAGGAAGCATATTTAAATAGGAAGGTAGTCAAACGGATGTGATTTTACACATTGGTGAAAATGATGTAGGTAGGAAGAGCAGGGGGGGGGGGGTCATACGAGAGAAATTCAGGGAGTTGGGTGCTGGGCCAAAACGTAAGGCCTCTAAGGTAGCAATCTCTGGACTGCTCCCGGTGTCTCGTGCAAGTGAGGCTCGGAACAGGGAGATTCTACAGTTGAACGCGTGGCTAAAGGACTGGTGCAAGAGGGAGGGTTTTAAATTCATAGATAACTGGGAAATCTTCAAGTCAGGATGGCAACTGTACAGAAAGGATGGGTTACACCTTAACTGGAAGGGAGCAAATATCCTGGCTGGGAGTTTTGCAAGAGTGTTTCGGCAGGATTTAAACTCGTGTGGCAGGGGGGTGGGGAACAAAACAGTAGGACAGTAAATACTGAGGCTGGGGTTGAGCTGGGGGCCAGGGCAAGGCTAGCTAAAAAGAGGAGCCCTCTGCGGGAGGATGACCTGAGTGGGCCTGGAGGTCTGGAGTGCATCTGCTTCAATGTGAGGAGCGTAACGGGTAAAACAGACGAACTTAGGGCCTTAATGCTTATGCGGAATTTGGATGTGGTTGCGATGACGGAAACTTGGTTAAAAGAAGGACAGGACTGGCAGCTGAATATTCCGGGGTATAAGTGTTTTAGGCGAGACAGAGGAGGGGCTAAAAAAGGTGGGGGAGTAGCGATATTAGTTAAGGAGCATATTACCGCGGTGCAGAGGGTAGACAACTTAGAGGGGTCGTGTACTGAGTCGCTGTGGGTGGAACTCAGAAACAGGAAGGGTGCAGTCACTATGCTGGGGGTGTACTACAGACCACCCAACTGCACACGGGAAATGGAGGAAATGATATGTCAGGAGATTCTGGATAGGTGCAGAAAAAATAGGGTTGTTGTAGTGGGGGACTTTAATTTGCCTGGCACAGACTGGAAAGTGCTTAGAGCTGGGGGTCCGGACGGGGAGGAGTTTGTAAAATGCGTACTGGAAGGTTCTTTAGAATAGTATGTCGATAGCCCGACGAGAGAGGGGGCTATACTGGACCTAGTTCTTGGAAATTAGCTCGGTCAGGTCGTCAAAGTTTCGGTAGGGGAACATGTGGCAAATAGTGACCACAACTCTGTTAACTTTAGGATAGTAATGGACAAGGATGAGTGCTGTCCTACGGGCAGGGTGCTACATTGGGGGAAGGCTAACGAGAGCCGGATTAGGCAGGAATTGGTGGATGTTGATTGGGAGACGATGTTCGAGGGTAAGTCCGCGTCTGGCATGTGGGAGTCTTTTAAGGAACAATTGATACGGCTGCAGGATAGGCATGTGCCTGTAAAAAGGAAAGATTAGGAAAGGTAGGATTCGAGAGCCGTGGATAACCAGGGAAATTGAGGATCTGATTAAAATGAAAAGGGAGGCATACGTTAAGTCCAGACAACTGAAAACAGATGGAGCTCTGGATGAATACAGAGAGAGTAGGAAAGAACTGAAACGGGGAGTTAGAAGGGCACAAAGAGGTAACGAGATGTTCTTGGCAGGCAGGATTAAGGAGAATCCTAAGGCATTCTATTCATACGTTAGGAACAAAAGAGTTGTCAGGGAGAAAATCGGACCTCTCAGGGACAAAGGAGGGGAATTATGCTTAGAACCCAACGGAATAGTGGAGATCCTAAATGAATACTTTGCATCGGTATTCACGAAGGAGAAAGGCGTGTTAACCGGGAGTGACTCAGAGGGAGGTGTTGACCCGTTAGAGAAAATCTCCATTCCAAGAGAGGAAGTGTTAGTTTTTTTAGGGAACATTAAAACTGACAAAGCCCCAGGGCCTGATGGCATCTATCCTCGACTACTCAGGGAGACGAGAGATGAAATTGCTGGGCCTCTGACGGAAGTCTTTGTCGCTTCTTTGGACACGGGTGAGGACCCTGAGGATTGGAGGATAGCGAATGTGTTCCCTTGTTTAAGAAGGGTAGCAGGGATAACCCAGGAAATTATAGGCCGGTGAGCTTGACGTCCGTGGTAGGGAAGTTGTTGGAGAGGATTCATGGAGACAGGATGTATGTGCATTTAGAACGGAACAATCTCATTAGTGACAGACAGCATGGTTTTGTAAGAGGGAGGTCGTGCCTTACAAATTTGGTGGAGTTTTTTGAGGAAGTGACAAAAACGGTTGATGAAGGAAGGGCCGTGGATGTCGTCTATATGGATTTCAGTAAGGCATTTGACAAAGTCCCAGATGGCAGGTTGTTTAAGAAGGTTAAGGCTCATGGGATACAAGGAGAAGAGGCTAGATGGGTGGAGAACTGGCTTGGCCATAGGAGACAGAGGGTAGTGGTCGAAGGGTCTTTTTCCGGCTGGAGGTCTGTGACCAGTGGTGTTCCGCAGGGCTCTGTACTGCGGCCTCTGCTATTTGTGATATATATAAATGATTTGGAAGACGGTGTAACTGGTGTAATCAGCAAGTTTGCGGATGACACGAAGATGGCTGGAATTGCGGATAGCGAAGAGCAATGTCGGGCAATACAGCAGGATATAGATAGGCTGGAAAATTGGGTGGAGGGGTGGCAGATGGACTTTAATCCGGATGAATGCGAAGTGATGCATTTTGGAAGAAATAATGTAGGGAGGAGTTATACAATAAATGGCAGAGTCATCAGGAGTATAGAAACACAGAGGGACCTAGGTGTGCAAGTCCACAAATCCTTGAAGGTGGCAACACAGGTGCAGAAGGTGGTGAAGAAGGCATATGGTGTGCCTGCCTTTATAGGATGGGGTATAGAGTTTAAAAACTGGAGTCTGATGATGCAGCTGTATAGAACGCTGGTTAGGCCACATTTGGAGCACTGCGTCCAGTTCTGGTCACCGCACTGCCAGAAGGACGTGGAGGCGTCAGAGAGAGTGCAGAGAAGGTTTACCAGGATGTTGCCTGGTATGGAGGGTCTTCGTTAAGAGGAGAGATTGGATAAACTGGGGTTGTTCTCCCTGGAAAGATGGAGAATGAGGGGAGATCTAATAGAGGTGTACAAAATTATGAAGGGTAGAGATAGGGTGAATACTGGGAAGCTTTTTCCCAGGTCGGAGGTGACGATCACGAGGGGTCACGGGCTCAAAGTGAGAGGGGCGAAGTATAACTCAGATATCAGAGGGAGTTTTTTACACAGAGAGTGGTGGGGGCCTGGAATGCGCTGCCAAGTATGGTGGTGGAGGCAGGCACGCTGACATCGTTTAAGACATACCTGCATAGTCACATGAGCAGCCTGGGAATGGAGGGATACAATCGATTGGTCGAGTTGGACCAAGGAGCGGCACAGGCTTGGAGGGCGGAAGGGCCTGTTTCCTGTGCTGTGCTGTTCTTTGTTCTTTGTTCGTCCTCTTCTCTCACTTTATTTCTCTCTCTTCCGCACCTCTTCAGGCAAACTCGATGCTGGCTCTCTTTCATTGTCCAGAACTTGTAAGGTGTTGGATTGGCGGAAGGCTAACTTTAGTTGGATTAGGCAGAAAATGGCAGCTGTTGATTGGGAGAGGCTGTTTGAGGGTAAATCCACATCTGGAATGTGGGAGTATTTTAAGGAACAGTTGTTAGGGCTGCAGGATAGGCATGTGCCTGTTAAAAAGAAGGATAGGAAGGGTAGGATTCGAGAACCGTGGATAACCAGGGAAATTGAGCGATTGGTCATAAATAAAAGAGTGGCATACGTTAAGTCCAGGCAGCTAAAAACGGAGGGAACTCTGGGGTAATACAAAGAAAGTAGGAAAGAACTCAACCGAGGAATGAGAAGAGCAAAAAGGGGTCACGAAATGTCCTTGGCAGACAGGATTAAGGAGAATCCCAAGGCATTTTATTCACACGTTCGGAGCAAAAGGGTTGTCAGGGAAAAAAATCGCACCTCTCAGGGACAAAAGTGGGGAATTATGCTGAGAGCCCAAAGAAGTAGGGAAGATCCTAAATGAATACTTTGCGTCGGTATTCACAAAGGAGAGGGATGTTTTGACTGGGAGTGTCTCGGAGGGGAGTGTTGAACCGTTAGAGAATATCTCCATTACAAGGGAGGAAGTGTTAGGTTTTTTTAGGGAATATAAAGACTGACAAATCCCCAGGGCCTGATGGAATCTGTCCAAGGCTGATCAGGGATACGAGAGATGAAATCGCTGGGCGTCTGACGCAAATCTTCGTCCTCTTCTCTCACCTTATTTCTCTCTCTTTCGCACCTCTTTCGGCAAACTCGATGCTGGCTCTCTTTCATTGTCCAGAACTTGTAAGTTGTTGTATTGGGGGATGGCTACCTTGAGTGGGATTAGGCAGAATTTGGCAGCTGTTGATTGGGAGAGGCTGTTTGAGGGTAAATCCACATCTGGAATGTGGGAGTATTTTAAGGAACAGTTGTTAGGGCTGCAGGATAGGCATGTGCCTGTAAAAAAGAAGGATAGGAAGGGTAGGATTCGAGAACCAATCCTCTGGACACTGGTGAGGTCCCAGAGGATTGGAGGATAACTAATGTGGTCCCGGTATTTAAGAAGGGTAGGAAGGATATCCCGGGAAATTATAGGCCGGTGAGCTTGACGTCCGTGATCGGGAAGTTGTTGGAGAGGATTCTTAGAGATAGGATGTATGCGCATTTAGAAAGGAGTAAACTCATTAGCGATAGTTTGCATGGTTTTGTGAGAGGGAGGTCATGCCTCACTAACCTGGTGGAGTTTTTTGAAGAAGTGACTAGAATGCTTGATGAGGGAAGAGCCGTGGATGTCGCCTATATGGACTTTAGTAAAGCGTTTGACAAAGTCCCTCATTGTAGATTGGTGCAAAAGGATGCATCTCATGGGATAAAGCGGGATGTGGTTCGATGGGTGGAGAACTGACTTGGTCACAGAAGACAGAGGGTGGAAGTGGAAGCGTCTTTGTCCGGCTGGATGCCTGTGACTCGTGGTGTTCCGCAGGGCTCTGTATTGGCACCTCTGCTGTTTGTGATTTATATAAACGATCTGGAAGAAGGTGCAACTGGGGTGATCAGTAAGTTTGCGGACGACACGAA
This sequence comes from Mustelus asterias, assembly GCF_964213995.1. Lineage (NCBI taxonomy): Eukaryota > Metazoa > Chordata > Chondrichthyes > Carcharhiniformes > Triakidae > Mustelus > Mustelus asterias. The sequence goes on along the minus strand of NC_135816.1, from coordinate 83,515,755 downwards.
AATGGCTGGACTTGCAGATAGCAAGGGACATTGTCAGAGGCTACAGAAGGATATAGGTAGGCTAGAAATTTGGGCAAACAAATGTCAGATAGAGTTCAATCCAGATGAATGCAAAGTGATGCATTTTGGTAGAAATACCGGACGGGGGAGCTATATGATAAATCGCAGAACCGTAAAGCGTGTTGATACGCAAAGGGACCTGGGTGTGCAAGTGCACAGATCCTTGAAGGTGACAGCACAGGTGGAGACGGTAGTGAAGATGGCACATGGCATGCTTGCCTTTATAGGACGGGGCACAGGGTAGAAAAGCTGGGGTCTGATGTTGCGGTTGTACAGAGCGTTGGTTCGGCCGCATTTTGGAATACTGTGCCCAGTTCTGGTCGCCACACTACCAGAAGGACGTGGAGGCTTTACAGAGAGTGCAGAGGAGGTTTCCCAGGATGCTGCCTGGTATGGAAGGGCTTAGTTATGAGAGATTGGGTAAACTGGGGTTGTTCTCAATGAAAAGACGGAGGATGAGGGGTGACCTAATAGAAGTGTATGAAGTTATGAAAGGCATAGATAGGGTGAACGGTGGGAAGCTTTTTCCCAGGTCGGTGGTGACGTTAACGAGGGGTCATAGGTTCAAGGTGAGTGGTGGAGCGAGGTGGGGAGGGGGGAGATTTAACACGGAAATTAGAAGGACGTATTTTACACAGAGGGTAGTGGGGGCCTGGAATGTGCTGCCGGGCAAGTTGGTGGAGGCGGACACACTGGGAACATTTAAGACTTATCTAGATAGCCACATGAATGGAGTGGGAATGGAGGGATACAAAAGAATGGTCGAGTTTGGACCAGGGAGAGGCGCGGGCTTGGAGGGCCGAAGGGCCTGTTCCTGTGCGGTATTGTTCTTTGCTTTTTGTTATTTGTTCTTGACCACATGAGTACCAACTATGTGGCATATTATAGTTTCTAAAAGTTTGCCCTCTAATCTCCCAAGCCTTCACATCTTGGGCACGACTCGGCAATTTAGCATGGCTAATCAACGTAACCTGCACATCTTTGTGACTATGGGAGGAAACCGGAGTACCTGGAAGAAACCAACGGAGACACGAGGAGAACGTAAAAAAGCCACACAGACATCACCCAAAGCTGGAACTGAATTCATTTCCCTGCGGCTAACCATTGTGCCACCCTGCCACTTGATCCTGGGGTGCATCTCATCTGGCTCCGTTACTTTGCCAACTTCAATTGCAGACAGATTGCCCAATACCTTATCCAGAATAATTTTAAATGACCACATTTCTTCACATGTCACCATGCCTGGACAGTAATTTCAACCTCTGTAAAAGCAGATGCAATATATTCATCGACGATCAGAGGGACTTCCTCTGCCCCCACGTGCAAATCTCCCTTTTTGGTTCCGAAATAGCTCAACTCCTTTTACAGAGGACAAAGGTGCGATAGATCAGGGATTTGATCCGAATAGAAATACGAATCATGATCAGCAGGGAAGGGTTATTTGTCTGGACAAAGTGTGTCCCCTTGTGTCAGAACCTCCAGAAGTGTAAAATAACTGAAGGTATTCAAAGTGCTTGAACGGGAATTGAAATCCAGTGGAAAACCTTTGACGTTTCTTTTACTCGTTCGTGGGCACGTGGAGTTGCTGGCTGTCCAACATTTATTACCCATACCTAGTTGCCTGAGGGCATTTGAGGGTTCAACATTGCCGTGCTCTGGAGTCACATGTTGGCAAGACCAGGTAAAAAAAGCAGATTTCCTTCCGTGGAGGACGCAAATGAACGTCATTGTTTTTTTCCAACAATCGACACTTGTTTCATCAGTAGATTCTTAATTCAAGATACTTTTTATTGAATTCAAATTCCAACAGCTGTATGCACTGCGATTCGACGCCGGGTTGCCAGCCCATTAGCTGAGTTTCTCGACTAATGGACCAGCAATAATACCACTCCGCCATCGCGTCACCAATTTGAGCCAGGTGTTCCAAAGTCGATACACTGGAAGCATCAACTATGAGGATCGAAAAAAGGGAAGTTTAGCTCGAGTTAACATCATGAGTCGCGCAATGGATTTCCGTTGAGGAAATGTCACTTTGCGGCATTGAGGGTCTCAGCTAATGTATACAGTGTTTACCCATAGCCTTGAAACACTTCTCAGCAGGGTAGAGGTCATAGCGTGAAAAACAACACATTTAATTGTGAACGAATACCCGTCCGAGCAAAATAGTCGAAGCAGAAGTCATCACTATGCAATTGTTTTTGTAGCTGCCATGAATTCCGGATAAAGCCAAACGGAGGCTAAGCAGAAAGAGTTAAATAGTTGGGAGGTATTGATGTGTATTCTGAGATGCCCACGAGGGATCAGGCAGCATTATCATATCGATGGATTGGACAGAAAACGGAGTCTAACAGCAAACAGAGCTTGGAAGATGGGGAGAAGATGATAAGAAGAAAGATACATTCAAAAAAAAATATTTGTATTTGTGTTTAATATTTAGCCACAAGTACCGTTTTCAACCTATGTCTCATCCGTGGCCTACGTCGGGGCATAGAAGTGGTGCACTGGCTGCAGTTGAAATAGTTAATTAGGGCTCCTGACTTGGACTGGTCGTGCTGTACTCGGGTTCAGTTGTTCGCTTTGTTCAGAAGATATACATTTAGAAATGCTGTCAGCTACCAGACCCTGTAATTTGTCTCACATGATTGAGTTTCCTTAAGCTTGCTTGGATGACACGAGGGGCCTGCAGTGTGGGTGAGCTGACTGGCATTGACAATGGTTCTGAGTGCTCGAGTCGGGGGAAGCACGTAGGAACGTGGTGCTACAAGAGTAGTTCAGTGAGGGGGATTGACACTGTTCTCTGCAGCAAGGGACAAGGGTCCTGTGTTGCTTGCCCTAATTTTCGATGCGGACGGATGGCATCGAGAAACGTCAAGATGACGGCTATATAAAAATTTCCAAGATGATCAGCGAAGACGGAAGTGCTATGATTTTTTGAGACCGAGCGATTTTACAGAAAATTTGTACCAAAGTTCAGTCCCATGGTGGCACCTTTGACGGATTTGTTAAAAAAAACCCACAGAATTTCGGTCGGCAGAACAATGACAGGAGGCAGATGGGAATCTCAAAGCAGTGTTAACCAGCACACACGTTTTGGCATGCCAGACTTCCTGAAAACTTTCAAAGTCACAATCGATGCCAGTAATGTTGGGGTTGGAGCTTTGCTGTTTCAGGAGGGTGATTGTGTAATGGAAAGGCCAATCGGTTATTTTTAGAAAAAAACATTCAGTATCCACCAGACAAAATATTCCACCATTGAAATGAGATAGTGAGTTTAATAATGGCCTGAAATCGTTTTAATATTTACATTGCGAACAATGTATTGGAGACGATTGTGCCCACTGATCTCAACACTTTGACATTTCTGGAAAGATCTCAGGACAAAACATCACATTATTTCGTTGGTGTCTCAGGTTTCAAGCATTTAATTTACAGATCGTGCATGAAACGGGTTGTGAAAGTATTATCGCCAATGCTTTATCGCGAATTATTTTAAAAAGACATCTTTTCATGATGATGCTTCATTTTTTTAAAGGGGGTGGTGTTACGAAGTTCAGTTCGTGAAGTTGCAATTTGATGTTGGTAAAGATGCAAAAATAAATTGTGAAAATACCAGAGGAAAAATAAACATTGTGGTGTCCCCTGAGAAGCTGGTGTTTTGTTTCAGTGCTTGGACATTTAAAACGCAAAGTGCACACAGAGTCCAGCTGAAACATGTATCAAAAAGTGAAGCAATAATCTGACAAGACAAACCGTTTGTTTGTATTTAACCCAATCAATTTAGGCACGAACTCAGCGACCAGGAACCTATACAATTTGAATTTGATGGTGTTGACAACATGACAACATCAGGCCAACCCATTGTAGGAACATTGATCGGTATCACAGGCATAAAATAAAGTGCGGGGTTGGGGGGGGGGGGGGAGCGGGGGGGGGGGGGGGAAATGCAGGAGAGAAACAGAAGAACTGCCACATCTCAAACCGAGAGACAGAGGGAGAGAGCAGCTCTCAAATCTGCCAGCTTCAGATATCTCTTTAAAAAACGCACCATCGAATGAGTGACACATATCAAATCAAAAAGAACTTTCAGACTGAGGAATCAACAGTAAAATTCCAAAAGACTCCGAAAGACACCAACTTGGTTGCATTTTTCAGAATGACTGAATTATATTCTTATATTTGTCTTGTTAATGAATGAATATGGTATTTATTTGAGCAGGATTCCTTGAGAAGCGTATCTTATTTGGTATGTTACTTATTAAGTTAAAGTTCCCTGGAAGTTAAATAAATAAATTGTTCAGTGTTAATTTTAAAATAAGAGTCAGGTGTTTATGTTAGTTAACCACCAAGCGTTACTGAAGAACAGTTCACACCTTCCCACACACTTTTAACAGACGATGAGGTGAGGCATACCTCTTTGGGGGATTCGGCATTACTTCACAAAAGGGGGTCATCAAAGAACAAAGAACAAAGAAACTTACAGCACAGGAACAGGCCCTTCGGCCCTCCAAACCTGCACCGACCATAACTAAAACCCCCTACCCTTCCGTGGACCATATCCCTCTCTTTGCATCCTATTCATGTACTTATCAAGGCGCCCGTTAAAAGTCACTACCATACCCGCTTCCACTACCTACCCCGGCAACGAGTTCCAGGCACCCACTACTCTCTGTGTAAAAAATCTGCCTCGTACCTCTGCTTTAAACGTTGGCCGTCGCACCGTAAACCTATGCCCACTAGTAATTGAACATGAAAACATCAGATCCTCCGCATCGTAACATGGACCATTCAGGCGAAGGAAATATGGCCTTCCTTTCTGCTCTACCCTGGGCCCCATAACCTTGTACACCTTAACCGAATTCGGCCACTGTAGAATCCAACTTGCACCAAGTCTTTTGCTCGCAGAAACACACGTCAACTATGACAGTTTTATTCCTGCGATTTAGGCAATTGTTTTTCTTGCTTCTCTTAGATCCTAAGCGGGATCGGGTCTAAATTCTCACTAAGACCCGTGCAAACCACGTCAACAACACTGCCCGTATCAATCCTCCTGGTTCCCTCCTCAAAAGATTCAAGACATTTTGGCAGACAAGAACGTATTTTATAACGATACAAGCTTATTGAATGATTCTTAGAAATTCAGATAGATGAAATAAACTGATGCTCCTTCAGGCTGCTTCTACCTTTTAAGTCTGCAAATGATTGTAATGATTTTAAAACTATCGAATTGCAGCAGGTAATGTGATTGCAATGCTTTGATAGCTCACATGGAGATATATCACATACACTCTGCTTTTCTGGTGGTGGGGAATGATATGGTGAATGAGAGAAGTGGAAAAGTCGAAATCAGGGCTCAGCGGTTCAAGTGTGATGTCAGGAAACATTTCCTCAGGCAAAACGGAGTGAACATCTGGAACTTTGCCTCTTCTCAAAATGTGTTGTGTTTGAGTGGCATTTGATGATTTTAAATTTGTTTCTGACAGATTTTATTTGGTACAGGATTTAAGGCTTGCAAAATCAAATAAAGGTGATGGAATTGATTTCCTGATTAGCCATGATCTCACTGTAGAGTTTCAGAGGTTAAAAAGGGTCCAAATGACTTCCATGCTTCCTGTGTACCAGACCGGAAGGAGATTGGTTGGCTTAGCCTCCTCTGTCATATGTGTTAACTGCAATGTGTTCTATTATTTCCCATTTCATGTTTGATCAATCTTGTATGACCTGTTTTCTTCCAGTGGAGACAATCCGATAACTGTCGTGCGGAGAAATGTCGTAAGTAAACGTACCACAGCTCACTGAACGGGTGCTAATGTCCTTTGCATTGTTGAATAGAAAGCGGCGATCTGAGGGTGAAAGACAAAATACATTCCTACTGCATTGTACTCATCAAATGCACTCAGCACAGATACAGAACCAATTTGGTGACAGAGAAAAATCGCCTGAAAACATTCCTACAGTGAACTCGAGAACAGGTCACTCAAGGGATTACATAAAGCGACACGATCCAAGCAAACTATTCCATGCCACAGGGTAAAGGATCAGAATAAATCAGTCACAACAGCAGCAATTCAGATATTCCGGTTGAGGGACAACAAAACATGTCTGAATGACTTCAAATCGGCAGGTACACATGGCGGGAAGCTTTGTATAAAGGCCAGCAGTTGAGAGGCATACATGGGAGCGGTAGAACTGAGAAGGTTGAGGGGAGGATGCGGCCGGTGGGGATGGGGTGTGGTGGCGCGGTGAAGAATGAAGGCGTTTCTATATGGACCTGAGATAGGGAGGCAGACAGAGGGAAGAGGCAATCAAAGAGGAAGGAATGGAGAGTAAGTCTGGCGAGCTACTAGAGCAAGATAAATGTGCGGTTGGTCGTGGCGTGCGTGCGGGGGGTCTGGTCAGTGACAAGCAGTGGGAGAATTGGGGAACAGGGGGTAGTGGGAGGAGAATAGGAGAATATGTGAGAAATGTGGAACGAAAGTGCGAGCCTGTGAGGGAGGGGCAGATGACAAGAGAGCGGTCGCGGCTTAGCGGGAGAGGGCTGAGTCGGCCTTGAGGCGATGGGCGAAGCGTAGGCGGATGAAAGGGGAAGTGGAAGGAGGTGGAAACGCAGCCAGGATGAGAGTATGGGTTATTGAGACACTTGTGAGGGATGTACCTGAAGAAGGCCTGAGACTGGTGAAAGAGAAAGCATGATCAAGATAAAGGGCGAGAAAGTGAGTTGGAATGAGAGAGAGGGAGGGTGAGATACGGAGGGAGGGAGAGAGAGATGGAGAGAGAGAGAGGATTAAGACTAATCAGAGTGTTTGTACAAGAGGACGAACGAAATAAGATGCCAACAAATCACCGAAAAGGAAAGAGAAAAGAGGGAATGGTTCGCAATTAAAAATGAGAAGGAGATTGTCGAGATAGAGAGAGCTTTATGTCATGCAGGAGCTTACAGATTTCGGAAGGCTTCGGCAGTTTCAACACAGTAAAGGGGAAATTATTTTTCTGGGGCTGCAGACGTTAAGAACGATGTGCAGGGGCGAGGACATAGAGTGTTTTGAAGGAAAATGTGTTTTTACATCGAGGTGTGCTGGATTGAAAGCCAGAACAGCCCGGATTGTAAAGAGGATGTTTGGTGAATCGGACTTCGTGTGGGTTTTGTTTCAGAGTTTGTTGACTTCGAGGTTATGCAGAGTAGAAAGCAAGAAACTGGGCAGAATGGTTTTGGAGTGGTTGAACCTGGAGGAAACAATGGAGTGGATGAGAGCTAATCAGCGAATACACGGAGCCAGGAAGACAGTCAGGAGGCGTTAGGGAGATGAACAAAGATGGCAGTTCAAACATATGTTTAGAAGCTCAACTCCGGGTCAAATATCAACAGTTTGCAGACACGTTAATCGGGAAACATTTCAGCGGAGAGGGATGGAGTCGCGAGCATCCACAAACAGAGACAAATAGTTCTCCTCCCAACAAATACCCATTTTTCTCTTCCACATATACACCAACGTCCCAAACTCCGTTGCAGGCCTCTGCTACCCACAGGAACCCCTGGGTTGTGCATGTCCATTCGTGATCTGAAAGACACTCAACTACAGCCTGTATCGAAAGGGGGAGACGATGGAGGGAGAGATTGTCAGTTGTCAGGCGGGCGAGATACAGAGGATACGGTTTCGAAACGGTGTTTCTCTAATTTATTGAACAAATAGGGAAGTACTACATAGAAATAAACCGATCATTTCCCGTGTCTGCAGCGTTTTGCCTTCGTAATGAAACGTTTTCCTTCCTTTTTTAAAATATTCGAGGAAATGGAAATCTAACCAGACCAGTTGTAGTGGTACTGTAGTTGCAGTGTTCCCCATCAGGGAACGTTCTGACTGTTCTCCTGTATCTTTGACGTCTGTTCCTCCACAGGTCAATTTTTGTCCATTGTTCCCTGCTGTCTTGACCACTCGACTCTTCCTTCAAATTTACTTCCGGAAATCCACATGCTTCCTCTCGTCATTGCCCCGCTGCCTTTTGCTGTCAGTTTAATGGTTTGTATAGTTACTGAAGGTCATCTGGAAAGTTATCTTGTTTTCATCCCGCAGCTCATTGTTGGGTTCGGTTACTTCTGCTCATTTTTTTAAGGTCTTCCGAATGTCTGCACTTGCTCATGACTCACTGCTGCTCCACATATAAGATATCTGCAGCGATTTTATTTCCGATCCCCTCTCTCTATGTTTTCTTACCCATCGTTAAAGCACTTTGATGCTCCTTAATACTCCAGGTACTTTCTTCCTAGTCCTCCTACCGTCAAATCTTACACTTTACAACTAAATATTTGATTTGCTCTCAATAGTCTGTTTAGGAATTACTTTTAAATGGATGTAACCGGATATTTCATCGCGTTCTTTACCTGTTCTCTGAATTTGGACTGAGTCGACAAATAAATGTATATGTTCGTGCTGCAACTTGAATTACGCAATATATAGAAACATAGAAACCCTACAGTGCAGAAGGAGGCCATTCGGCCCATCGAGTCTGCACCGACCACAATCCGACCCAGGCCCGACCCCCACATATTTTACCCGCTAATCCCTCTAACCTACGCATCCCAGGACTCAAAGGGACAATTTTTAACCTGGCCAATCAACCTAACCCGCACATCTTTGGACAATGGGAGGAAACCGGAGCACCCGGAGGAAACCCACGCAGACACGAGGAGAATGTGCAAACTCCACACAGACAGTGACCCGAGCCGGGAATCGAACCCGGGACCCTGGAGCTGTGAAGCAGCAGTGCTAACCACTGTGCTACCGTGCCGCCCAGTTTTCAAAAATGAAAGAAGAATCATGATCTGAAATTTCATTTACATAAAAAAAAATAAAACATATACTGCAGAAATACGAAGCTGCCAGTTATGGTGGCAACCAGAATCATGGATTTCATTCTGCTCTCTATATCTGGGTCACTGTAACCCCTCTCCCTCCGCCCACACACACACACACACACACACACACATACACACACACACACACAGAAACACACACACACACAGACACTTGCTTACACTCCTCAGATGTTTGCGTAGTCGACTGGGAACTAAAATGTGTCTGACTCAGAGCGTTGAGCAACCGAATTAAAACAAGGGATATCAATGGGATTAAAACCTTTTCTAAGATCCCAAGTCCATTCCAAGCAGGTACATTTAAATAGCTTGCGTTACTCGAACAGCGCAATTGTACATTATGGATGATTCTTTTAGGTTGAAATCTAAGGTAAATGGGATTTTTTCTAAAACTGAACAAAGGGCTAGTTGTTGCTAGTATCACAGCCGTTGCTTCCTTTGCCAACCATTTAGATTTAAGTTTATTGACAATAAATAGCGGCAAATCGATCAGAAATTAAAGTGACAGTGACCAAGAAAGAGCAGTCTATGGTTGCGCGAGAAGTGTATAGCGAACAGCACACACAGGGGTAATCCACGGGAAAGTCATTGATTCGCTGGAGAACGACCTCAGTGAGAATGATTAGCAGATCAGGCGTTACCACAGCCACAAGGTAGCCAGTGGTGCAGCTTGCGAGGCCACGTTTTCCATTGGACAGAATAATGAATTCCACTAAATTAGCTGGAAAAGAGAGCACAAAAGATTTAGAATTACTCACAAACATTGTGTTTCTGACAACAGGCAGTAAGGACGATAGCGTAAAAATGGTTAGGCTGGAATCGTAACAGAGCATAAAGAATCTCAAGCATTATGTCAACCTCTCCAATGAGTGTATGTCCTCGTTTAACAGATGCATGCTTGGGGAAGGCAACACATATCTTTCAAGACGCAAGTCGGAGTGTTTAAGAATTTCTTTTTAAGAGGAAGCTGAACCATGAATATTGGAAATCTTTAGCTGTCCTCGAATCACACCCCGGATAGGAATCTGCACAGGAATCGACGCAGGACATGGATCACGTTTACACTAGGAGACCGTCCTTTCATACAGAAAATGTTCTGTCCGGGCGGCGACCGCTCTGAAATGCAAAGAACTTTGGTCATCTAGCAACAGTCAGTCCTTCGTTTTTCAGCAGCAGAACCGAAATCAGCTCTGAATGCAGTTTTCCCACCATTTTTTATTTGCCGAACCATAAATGACTATAACTCATTATGCAAACAGTCCAACAGGGTCTAAAGTTTTCGAAATTCGTTAGCATTCCCTAAATTACTTTTCTTGTAATTACTTTATTTTCCCCCAACAACATCAATCAGAGTGCTTGCATTAACTTTTTAAGGGGCATGTTTTCTATGATCAAGGCGACCAATAGACAAGGTAATAACTGAAACCAATTTAAATGCAGATTTGCACAACTTCATTTGTCGTAGGCACTTAACTGGAACACCAAATATAGCAAGCATCATGCAGAATATTTTCCTGACCAACTGAATCGGCCGATTTTTTTTCTGTCTGAAGTGAATCCTGTCATTAGTGCAGCAGCCATTGAAACACGGAGGTCATATATGCCCACTGTATTAGTTTTATGCACAGGAATATTGAGATTGTACAATTGTTCAAATTGTTTTTCTTAAATTTTGAATAAACAGATTACAACAGCTGAATTATTTCCTTGATGAATATAGAAACGCTGTGATTTCATTGTTCACCAAATCACCTCCTTGCTTCCCAAAAATGGAAAATTCTGATCACATGCATTAACAAACTGTCGTTGGAAGCTGTATTAAACGCAAAAACGTAACACTGTGAGCCCCGTTTTTGGATCGCATATTGTTTCAATGAATGGCCTTCACCCTTCATCGCCACTTAGTAATTCCTAGCGTCAGACTGCACTCTTCACGCTATTTCATTACGTTATGGAATGTGGCTCCTCTCTTCATCTCTGGGAATTCAGTTTGTCATTTGGCCCATTTTGTTCTTCCTTTATCTTTGCAAGGTCAACTCACCCAATCTCACCCCTTATTTCCCTCATCATCATAGTCCTGCAAATTTTCCCTTCAGTCACTTTTTCAATATATTCCCAGTTGAATCTGATTTCACCACAATCCCTGGCAGTTCAATTCAGGTCCTTACCACGTGCTATCTTGAATGAGTTTTCCGTTATTCACTATTGATTCTCTGACCAAACAGCTTAAAGCTGTGTCGTTTGGTTATTGCCGTGTCTGCCAGTAGAAACTGGTTATGATTTTGAAATCCTCCACTGCATGCCGTCTCAATCTTATCTTCTCTAAGAAACCGGTGTAACTGAACATCCTCACTCCAGCATGAGTTCTACTAAATTTTTTTTGTTCCTTCTCTGACGCCTCCATATCCAAACTCAATTTTACTGCCCAGGATTGGACCCAATTGGCAGAATTTGTATTCTTCCTCTAAGCTTCACTGTTTCAGATCAACTCAGGTTCCATGTTTCACTTCTTTATCCGAAACGGTAAATAATTTATCTTTGTCATTTCCATCTTTTACACAGTGCTGTAGATTTTAATCAATTTTCATCCAATTTATATTCCTCCTTCACATTTCCGCCATTCTGCTTTGCAACTTCCCTTCCCTTCCTCGAATGTTCTATCTCAATTTCAGCAGATAGACATGAATATTTACTATAAACCAGGGTCCCCAAAATAGCTTGAAAGTTTTACTCCATCCATTTCAGAGAACGATTCTGTATCAGTTCCCTTGTATCTTCATGCTGATTTGGACGATGCAACGTTGTACACCCGAGCTTCTTATGTGTCTTCCTTTAACGTCAAAAAGTGATTACCCACATTACATATTGGAGAGGCCACCGCCATTACGCTTTATTTCCCGAGTTACTTTCTTTACTACTTCACTCCAGAAAAAGTCTGGGGCATCACTTTTCCCTTCAAAGGATGAGTGTTGTCCTGTGGGTAAGGTGCTGAATTGGGGGAAGGCTAAATACAACAGGATTAGGCAGCATTTGGTGTCTGTTGATTGGGAGAGGCTGTTCAAGGGTAAATCCAAATCTGGCATGTGGAAGTCTTTTAAGGAACAGTTGATAGGCGTGCAGGTCTGGCATGTGCCTGTGAAAAGGAAGGACAGGAAAGGTAGGATTCGAGAGCCGTGCATAACCAGGGAAATTGTGGTCAAATCAAAAAGAAAAAAAGAGGCATACATAAGGTTCAGGCAGCGAAAAACAGATGAAGCACTGGAGGAATACAGAGAAAGTAGAAAATAACTCAAACAGGGAGTTAGAAGGGCAAAAAGGGATGACAAAATGTCCTTGGCAGACAGGATTAAGGAGAATCCCACGGCATTTTATACATATGTTAGGAACAAGAGGCTTGTCAGAGAGAGTCGGACCTCTCAAGAACAAAGGAGGGAAATTATGCTTAGAACTGAGGAAGTAGATGAGATCCTAAATGAATACTTTGTATCAGTATTCACAAAGGAGAGGGTCACATTGATTGGCAGTGTCTCAGAGGGATGTGTAGACCCGTTAGCTTAAACCACAATTACAAGGGACGACGTATTAGGTGTTTTAGGAAGCAGTAAGGTAGACAAATCCTCAGAGCCAGATGGCATCTGTCCCAGATTACTGAGAAAGAGAGACAAGAGATGAAATTTCTGGGCCTCTAACAGAAATCTTTGTTTCTTCATTGGACACAGGTGAGGTCCCAGTGGACTGGAGGATAGCAAAAGTGGTCCCGTTATTTAAGATGGGGAGCAAGGATAATCCGGGTATTTATAGGCCAGTGAGCTTGACGTCCGTGGAAGGGATATTGTTGGAGAAGATTCTTAGAGATAGGATGTATACACATTTAGAGCTGAGTAGTCTCATAAGCGATAGACAACATGGTTTTGTACGAGGGAGATCATGCCTCACAAATTTGGTTGACTTTCTTTAGGAGGTGGCAAAAATGATTGACGAGGGAAGGGCCGTGGATGTCGTCTACATAGACTTTAGTAAAGCATTTGACAAGGTCCCACATGGCAGGCTGGTGCAAAAGGCAAAATCTCATAGGATCAAAGGTGAACTAGCGAGATGGGTATAGAACTGGCTTGGCCATAGAAGACAGAGGGTAGCAGTAGAGGGGTCTTTTTCTGAGGTCTGTGACTATTGGTGTTCCGCAGCGCTCTGTAGTGGGACATCAGCTGTTTGTGATATATATATATATATATGGTTTGGAAAAAGATGTAGCTGGTCTGATTAGTAAGTTTGTCGATGACCCAAATAATACTGGAGTTGCGGACAGTGATGTACATTGTCAGAGAATATAGCAGGATATAGATAGGCTGGAAAATTGGGCGGAGAAATGGGAGATGGAACTTAATCCAGATAAGTGCGAAGTGCTGCATTTTGATAGATCTAATGCAGCGGCGGCGGCGGGGGGGGGGGGGGGGCGCTATGCAATAAATGGTAGAACCATCAGGAGTATAGACACACAGAGGGATTTGGCTGTGCAAGTCCACAGATCCTTAAAGGTGGCAGCACGGTGGAAAAGGTCGTGAAGAAGGCATATGACATGCTTGCCTTTATTGGACAGGGCATACAGTATAAAAGTTGGCATATGATGTTGCACTTGTATAGAACGTTGGGTCGGCCACATCTGGAATACTGCGTCAGTTCTGGTTACCACACTATCAGGAGGACGTTGTGGCTTTGGAGAGAGTGCAGAAAAGTTTTACCAGGATGTTGCCCGGTATGGAGGGTATGAGCTATGAGGTGAGTTTGAGTAAACGTGCGTTGTTCTCCCTGGAAAGACGGAGGTTGAGGGGCGACCTAATAGAAGTTTATAAAATTATGAAGGGCATAGATAGCGTGAACAGTTGGAAGGTTTTTCCCAGGTCAGAAATGACAAACACAATGGGTCACAAGTTGAAGGTAAGTGGGGCAAGGTTCAATGCGGATATGCGGGGGACGTATTTTACACAGAATGAGTTGGGGTCCTGGAATGCACTACCAAGCAAGGTGGTTGAGGCAGCCACGCCAGGATAATTTAAGACGTATCGAGAGAGCCACATGAACAGACTGGGAATAGAGGGATACAAAACGGATGGTCCTGTTAGGAACACGTGATCGGTGCAGGCTTGGAGGGCCGAAGGGCCTGTTCCTGTGCTGTATTGTTATTTGTTCTTTGTTCTCCCTCAAAACCAACCTCTGTCATATTTAACAGACCACCCTCCTCCATTCTCATAATATTCACCATTATTCACCAACAATTGAGTTTTCTGTCTCTCTCCTGTATAAACCTCAATTCTTAAGTCTAATATCTGCTTCCGCTGCACACCGCCCACTCCCACCCAATCCTTCGATGACATTGCAGAGGAAATAACAATTGTCCTTTCGCGTAAGCACAAAAGGACATCACAGATAGAAGCAAGGGGACCATACTGCCTAGCAATTGTGTCCCAGCATAAATAACGTCATTGCTGCTATGACTGTGATCTCACCTCCAATTCCCCACCTATCTCTGGTAACCACTCATTGGTTAATCTAAGTAAGAAATTTAACAACACCAGGTTAAAGTCCAACAGGTTTATTTGGTAGCAAAAGCCACACGCTTTCGGAGCCTTAAGCTCCTTCTTCAGGTGAGTGGGAATTCTGTTCACAAACAGGGCATATAGAGACAGAAACTCAATTTAGAGAATAATGGTTGGAATGCGAATACTTACAGCTAATCAAGTCTTAAATGTACAAACAACATGAGTGGAGAGAACATTAAGCCAGGTTAAAGAGATGTGTATTGTCTCCAGACAGGACAGCCAGTGAGACTTTGCAAGTCCAGGCAAGCTGTGGGTATTACAGATAGTGTGACATGAACCCAATATCCCGGTTGAAGCCGTCCTCATGTGTGCGGAACTTGGCTATCAGTTTCTGCTCAGCGACTCTGCGCCGTCGTGTGTCGTGAAGGCCGCCTTGGAGAACGCTTACCCGAATATCAGAGGCCGAATGCCCATGACCGCTGAAGTGCTCCCCAACAGGAAGAGAACAGTCTTGCCTGGTGATTGTTGAGCGGTGTTCATTCATCCGTTGTCGCAGCGTCTGCATGGTTTCCCCAATGTGCCATCCCTCGGGAGATCCTTTCCTGCAGCGTATCAGATAGACAACGTTGGCTATCTTTGGAAAGTTTATCTAACTCAGCCTTAAGTATAATCAATGAACCTGCCTCCACTACTCAGTGAGAATAAGAATTCTAAATACGATCTGGAGAAGAAATTCATCCTGATCCTCACTTTAAATGAAGAACCCTCGATTTTTCAAATTTGTCAACTCGATCAAGGGTCCCTTCTTTCAATGGGTGAATTCCCCTCCTTACGTAAGGAGGCCAAAACTGTACACAATATTCCACATAAACTCGCACTGATACCCCATACAGCTCTGGAAAGTCTTCCCTGTTTTTACACACCGATGTCTTGAAGTTCATGTCTTGCATTCCGTTTCCCTTCAAGTTGCGTACTGTAAAAGAACATCAATGCCCTTCTGTTTACAACATTCTGAAGCTCGTCTCCGTTCAAATGATTCTCTGATTTTTTATTCTGTACAAATACGTGAGCTATCTCACGTTTTCCACATTATATGCTATCTCCCCAAGCTGTAATCTGCCAATTCATGGAAACACACGGTTGTGTCCTCCTCACAACCTGTATTCCCATCTACATGGTTATTTACAGCAAATTTAACGACATACACCTACCGCCGCCCCCCTTCATCGAAACAATTCTTATCAATTGAAAATCAGTCTCTATGATTGTTTCTGCTGCCAGTTCACTACTTATCAGTTGGCCAATTGAAAGTGAACCACTTATCGCAGTTTTGGCTTTGTCAAGGGGAGGTCAGGTCTGACAAAGCTGTTAGAGTTCTTTCATGAAGTACCAAGGAAGTTAGTTAAAGGAGAACCAGTGGACGTGATTTATTTAGATTTCCAGAAGGCCGTTGACAAGGTGCCGCTTCGGAGACTGTCAAATCGGTTAAGTGCCCATAGTGTGAAGGACAAGATACTGGCATGGATAGAGGATTGGATGACTGGCAGAAGGCAGAGAGCGGAGATAAAGGGGTACTTTGAAGGATGGCAGCCGGTGACTAGTGATGTGCCTCATGGGTCCGTGCTAAGAACACAACTTTTGACTGTATACATTAACGATTTCGAAGAAGGAACTGAAGGCACTGTTGCTAAATTTGCAGATGATACAAAGATATGGAGGGAAGCAGGTAGTATTGAGGATGCAGGATGACTGCAGAAGGACTCGGACAGGTTAGGAGAGTTGGCAACGAAGTGGCAGATGGAATACAGTGTTGAAAAGTGTGTAGTTATGCACTTTGGAAGGAGGAATGCGGGCATAGAATATGTTCTAAATGGGAAAATGCTTAGAAAACCAGAAACACAAAGGGAATTGGGCCTCATTGTTCAAGAGTCTCTTCAGATTAATGTGCAGGTTCAATTGGCAGCTGGGAAGGCAAATGCAATGTTAATATTAATGTCGAGAGGGCGAGAATAGAAGAGCAGAGATGTACTTCTGAGGCTGTATAAGGCTCTGTTCAGATCCCATTTGCAGTATTGTGAACAATTTTGGGCCCCGTAATCTAACGAAGGATGTGCTGGCATTGGAAAGGCTTCAGAGGAGGTTCGCAAGAATGATCCCTGGAATGAAGAGCTTGTCGTATGAGGAACGGCTGAGGACTCTGGGTCTGTCCTCGTTGGAGTTTAGAAGGATGCGGGGGGGGGGGGGCGGTCTGAATGAAACTTACAGAATACTGCGAGTCTTCGCTGGAGTGGATGTGGAGAGGATGTTTCCACTAGTAGGAAAAACTAGAACCAGAATGCACAACCTGAGGCAAATGGGGCGATGCTTTAAAACAGTGATGAGGAGGAATTTCTTCATCCAGAGAGTGGTGAATCTGTGGAACTATTTGCTGCAAGCTCATTGAGTGTTTTTGAGATAGAGATAGACAGGTTCTTGATTAATAAGGGGATGAGGGGATTTGAGAGAATGCAGGAGAATGGGGCTGAGAAAAATATCAGCCATGATTGAATGGTGGAGCAGACTCGATGGGTCGAGTGGCCTAATTCTGCTCCTATGTCTTATGGTTTATAATAACTACTTGTGAATCCGTCCCAAATCCATGCTAAGAGATTAACCCCGGGAGCACCAATCTTTCATATGGCACATTAAAGCCATGTCTATTTTTTGAAATAGAAAGATATTAAAAGTGAATTCCAGTATTTCCCCAATGACTGATAGTATACTAACTGGACGAGGGTTTCCAAAGTTCTATCTCGCTCCCTTTCTGAACAGAACTTTTACATTTCCATTTTGCAAAGCACTGTGACATTTTCAGAATCTGGATTAATTCAGTATATTTAAAACAATGTATCCTCTTCCTCAGCAGCCACTATTTTTGTGAACCCGAATGTAGTCCTTTAGATATTGGGGACCATGCATACTTTGTCTCTGTTATGTATCAACGTGTTTTTATTTGTCAATTTCAATCATCCATTTTACTCATTCTGATCTTTAGACCACAAAGTCATATAAAACATTGAGACACATTGAATGGCAAGGAAATTGAAGAGATACATCAGAATTATAAGGTACTTATAATTTGAGATTGGAGTTACGCGACTCAGGGTTGGGCTCATAAGAATGCAAAGGGCAGAGACAGGCAAGAGTTCCTAGATTGTGCTCAGGATATGTTTATGCAGCGATTTATTTCTAATCTAAAGAAAGAGGAGGCAGTACTGGACTTGCTTCTTGCCAATGTTTTGAGCCAAGGTGAGAATAGGTAATAATTTGGGAGCCAGATATGATTTATCTGTAGGTTTAGATTTGTTATTGGAAAACAAAAGGGTAAATTCCCTTTAAGATTAATGAACTCGGGGAACAGAATGGGAATAGATTTGGAATATATGTTAGATTTTATTTGATTTACTATTGTCACGTGTGTTGAAATACAGTGAGAACTATTGTTTCGCACTTTCGAAACAAAATATACCGTTCATACAGTACACTGGGGAGAAGGAAAGGAGTAGGTGCAGAAGATAAAGTCATATCGAGGGTGTAGAGAACGATCATCTTAATATCTGCTGCACGCATTAAAACATCCGATGGCAGCAGGGAAGAATCTGTTCTTCAGCCGGTTGATACTTGATCTCAGACTTTTGTATCTTTTTTTCCGGATGATAGAAGGTGGAAGAGAGTATGTTTTCCCAGTGCATGCGACACTTGATTATACTGGCTTCTTTTCCGAGGCAGCGAGAAGCATCGACACAATCGATGGACGGGAGGTTGGTTTGCGTGATGAACTCGGCAAGGTTCACAACTCTTTGTAATTCATTGTCATCTTGGACAGAGCAGGAACCATTCCAAGCATTGATACATCCGGAACTGATGCTTTCGATGGTGCATTTTTCACTGGAATGTCTTTACATTAAACATGCCTCACCATCATACCAGTCTGTCTGTATCCCTTGAATTATATCACTGTCCTCCTCATTTCAGAACAAGTCCAAGTCGCCTACAATGTCAAGTTCTGCAATTGTGACCTGTGCAGACAGCAAATATACTTTAAAACAAATAAAGCTGTGGCATCCCATATCAGCCCATGTACTATACAAGCCAGTGACATATGCTGTGATATGGAGAACTAGCCAATTGGATATAAAGTTGGCTTGCTGGTATGAGACAGAGAGTGATAGAGAGTTAAACGGTTGATGAAGGAAGGGCCGTGGATGTCGTCGATATGGATTTCAGTAAGGCATTTGACAAAGTCCCACATGGCAGGTTGGTTAAGAAGGTTAAGGCTCATGGGATACAAGGAGAAGTGGCTCGATGGGTGGAGAACTGGCTTGGCCATAGGAGACAGAGGGTAGTGGTCGAAGGGTCTTTTTCCGGCTGGAGGTCTGTGACCAGTGGTGTTCCGCAGGGCTCTGTACTAGGACCTCTGCTATTTGTGATATATATAAATGATTTGGAAGAAGGTGTAACTGGTGTAATCAGCAAGTTTGCGGATGACACGAAGATGGCTGGAATTGCGGATAGCGAAGAGCATTGTCGGGCAATACAGCAGGATATAGATAGGCTGGAAAATTGGGCGGAGAGGTGGCAGATGGAATTTAATCCGGATGAATGCGAAGTGATGCATTTTGGAAGAAATAATGTAGGGAGGAGTTATACAATAAATGGCAGAGTCATCAGGAGTATAGAAACACAGAGGGACCTAGGTGTGCAAGTCCACAAATCCTTGAAGGTGGCAACACAGGTGGAGAAGGTGGTGAAGAAGGCATATGGTATGCTTGCCTTTATAGGACGGGGTATAGAGTATAAAAGCTGGAGTCTGATGATGCAGCTGTATAGAACGCTGGTTAGGCCACATTTGGAGTACTGCGTCCAGTTCTGGTCGCCGCACTACCAGAAGGACGTGGAGGCATTGGAGAGAGTGCAGAGAAGGTTTACCAGGATGTTGCCTTGTATGGAGGGTCTTAGCTATGAGGAGAGATTGGGTAGACTGGGGTTGTTCTCCTTGGAAAGACGGAGAATGAGGGGAGATCTAATAGAGGTATACAAGATTATGAAGGGTATAGATAGGGTGAACAGTGGGAAGCTTTTTCCCAGGTCGGAGGTGACGATCACGAGGGGTCACGGGCTCAAGCTGAGAGGGGCGAAGTATAACTCAGACATCAGAGGGACGTTTTTTACACAGAGGGTGGTGGGGGCCTGGAATGCGCTGCCAAGTAGGGTGGTGGAGGCAGGCACGCTGACATCTTTTAAGACTTACCTGGATAGTCACATGAGCAGCCTGGGAATGGAGGGATACAAACGATTGGTCTAGTTGGACCAAGGAGCGGCACAGGCTTGGAGGGCCGAAGGGCCTGTTTCCTGTGCTGTACTGTTCTTTGTTCTTTGTTCTTGTTCGGACTGGAAGCCTATGACGAGCGGTCTGCCACACGGATCGGTACTGGGTCCACTGTTGTTTGTCATCAATATAAAATATTTGAATGAGAATTTCGAAGGCATGGTTAGTAAGTTTGTGGATGACAGCTACATGGGTGATGTTGTGGTGTAAGACGACAAAGGGACCGCGATCAACTGGCCAATGGGCTGAGAAATGGAAAATGGAGTTTTACTCAGATAAATATGAAGTGATGCATTTTACCAAGACAAACCAGGGCAGCACTTACACAGTTAATGCTAGGACCCTGGGGAGCTTTATAGAACATAGTGACCGAGGGGGTGCAGGTACATAGTTGCTTGAAAGTGGCATCAAAGAGAGAAAGGGATGTGAAAAATGCATATCACACACTTGTTTCCATCATTCAGAGCATTGAGAACAGAAGTTGGGACGCTATGTTACAACTCTACAAGACATTGGTCAGGCCACATTTGTACTGCGAAGCATTCTGGTCATCCTGCTATAGGGAGGATGTTATTAAACTGGAAAGGGTGAAAAAAGATTTACAACAATGTTTCTAGTGTGAGAAAGTTTGAATTATAAGGAGAGGCTGGGGAGGCTAGGACGTTTTCCCCCTGCAGCGTACGAGATGAGTGGTGATCTTATATAGATTTATAAAATCATAAGGGGCATAGATAAGGTGAATAGTCAACGCCTTTTCCGTAGTGTAGGGGAGTGAGAAACTAGAAGGCATATGTTTAAGTTGAGAGGGGAGTTAAAAACCATCTGAGGGGCAAGATTTTCATATAGGGGTTGCACTTTTCGGCAATGAGCTGTCAGAAGAGTTGATAGAGGCGGGTACAATTACAACATTTCAAAGGTATTTGGACAAGTACGTGCATCGGAAAAGTTCAGAGGGATCTGGGACAAACACAGGCAGATGGGAATAGTTAAGCTAGGAAACCTGGTCGGCATGGTCGAGTTGGGCGAAGGGCCTATTTCTGTGCTGCATATCTCTATGACCCTATGACTGACACGAAGGAAAAAGATGATCATTCAGAGAGGCGGTGCAGAAACGATAGCCGAACGGCCGTCTTCTGTAATGTAACAATTCCATTGTTCTGTTCTGCCTGCCCCAACCCTTTCAGACAATCGCAGATACCCCAGATTCATCACTTCCATTTTGCAAGGATGAGTCAAATTGGACACGAAACGTTAGCACAATATCTGTCTCCACAGACACCTGTTGATCGGTACTGACTTCCCAGCAGTTCTGCTCTTCTATTTCTATCACTAATTCCCTTCAGGCTTCATAATACAGTTGAGGGAATATCATAATGATTAATAATTTGGAAGAAATGTGATTTAAAATTTCACAGGACAGTGAGTGGCGATGGAGATTATCCGGGTGTGAACCACATACGCATATACTCATGAATTAAAAGATGAACAACCACAGCAATCTCAGCTGGACACTTGGAGATTCTGCGTTGACTGTTTTAGAACTCAATATTAGCCATTGCAAAGAATTGAGTCAAATGCTTGGTGTGCCGCCATGTTCATGACAATAACAGCACCACTGATTGTGTGGGGATAATGGAGGGTATCTCCCGATTACGATACTGAACGTTACCCGTGTCTCGTATTTTTCTTTCAAACACGTACAATGAAATAATGATGCATTTCAACCATTAATGATTCACGTTGTCCTGGACCGTTGATAAAACTTGATAATGGCAATAGTTGATGAGCTTCAAAGGGGGTTTCATAAAGTTCACATCAGTTGTTCAGTCCAGTTAAAGCATAATTGGAAATGAATTTGACAAGATTCAGCCCTATGTCCTTTACACTCCAAGCATTGAAAATAATGCATACCTCGTTTTGTATCATCTTTGTAAGGAGAATACAAAGGCAGAAAAAGTGATCATGCTGTGGGAAAGAAAAGTTTGTCTTTAAAATGGACATAAAATTAAAAGATCTTGGCATTTGTTGCGGGAGATCTCAGCATGTAATCGTAATTGAATCCTTCTCACTTGGGATAGTGTCCCGCTGTGATCTCACCAGACAGACGGTATTGCATCTTGGATCATCAGCTGCCAGTTCGTCCACTGTTACAGTTCAGGAATTGGGAGGAATTGGGGACAGCATATTTCCTGGGACAGCGAGTCCTCACTAATGATCAGGAGCGAGAAAGTCAGGAACATAATACCTGTGACTTACTCTTCATCTATCTCAGTGCCAGAATGAATTGCATTAATCATTTAATGAACAGCACATATCATTCAGGGAATGATCTCAATGGAGCTTCGTAAAGAGGCAAACCTCGTATTTAATGTATCTCAGCTCACTGACACAACCTGGTATATTTCAGTCAGCTTCTGATTGTAGTAAACTGTGAAATCTCCCACACTCATATACTGCTCCAGACTTATGGTACAGTAACAATCCTAATAATAAACAATAATCGCCGAGGCTTTATCCATTTCGCCCCAACAACTTTGTTTAAATTACATGATATTAGACAGTCTGCCAGAATGTTATCAGATGAATACGCTCTTTGTCCACTTTCAAAACATCGTACAATTCCGATCCTGCTGAAACCCTAAACATGCTTTTGTTCACTTTGGACTTGACTGTTCCAGGTATCCCCATGGCCAGCCTCCCATCTTGCACTTTACGTAGACCTGTGCTCATCCAAAATTCTGCTGCCTGCAACTTCAGCTGGACCTAGTCCAGTTCACCAATCAGCCCCGTGTCTGCTGGCTGACATTAGTTCCTGGTCTGGCATTGCCTGCATTTATAATGTTCAACTTTAGTTTTAAATCGTCCATGACTTCACCTTCCCTTTCTCTGTAATCATCTCCGTACTTGTGTTTTCGGTCAGCTTGTGCATTGCCCCTTTTTTAAATTTCTGCAGCATTGACAGGTGTGCTTTCAACTGACCTGATCTAATTTTGTTGACTTCCTCCCTCCATATCTCCCCTTCTCTCCGCTCCCTCTCCTATAAAAGCAGTGGCGAATTAAGCACCACCGGGACCCCTAGGCTGAGCTTTGGTAAGGCCCCCTGCCCTTGCCCCCTGCCCCACCCTTCGTTGAATAGAATAAAGTGACGTTAAGTGACGTTAGATAACTTATACCGTTGTACTATGTATAATGTCCTACATGTATGATATCATTTATTTTTCATTTTCTTTACATTTGTACTTTAAAAAGCTTCCGTGTTTTTTGGTTTACAATAGTGTCGATAACAGCATGTAAATCAACAGATCGAAGCGTGCCTGATTCAATGTGCATGAGTGCCAGATGACTAAATTTCCCATCGCTCATTGTTGAGCGCAAATAGATTTTGATCCTCTTCAGTGCCGAAAATGAATGCTCACCTGAACAGTTAGTGTTTTTGTTTTGCTCTCGGGCCCCCCTCCCTTCCGGGACCCGAGACTTAAGCCTACTCAGCCTAATGGTTAGTCCGCCACTATATCGGGGATGCTCCTTAAAATCTACCTCATCCAACAAGCCACTGTCAGCTGATCTAATAGTTCGTTATGTCACTCAGCAGCAACTTTGTTTTGTTTGTTATGTTAACTTTCTTGCTATTTGTGGCACAGTGTTTCGCATTGCTAACTTACAATGCCACAGACCGCGGTTCGATTCCCATCTTGGGTCACTGTCCGTGTGGAGTTTGCATGTTCTCCCCATGTCTGCGTAAGTTTCCTCCAGGTGCTCCGATTCCCTCCCTCAGTACGAAAGACGTGCTGGTAAGATACGTTGACCATGCTAAATTCTCACTCAATGTACCCAAAAAGGCTTCGGAATGTGGCGACTAGACGTTTTTCACAGTAACGTCATTGCCGTGTTAATGTAAGCCTCCTTGTGCAATTAATAACTACACTTAAAACTTCGTTTTGCTGTATCAAATTGATTCCTGTTAGCGATCGTGATGTACTGTTGAGCATAGCTGCCTTCCAGGCGGTTGACCCGCACTCGGTTCACAACGATCCTTAATTTTTAAATCTATCAAATTAGTATCCACAAGTTCAGAGCTGAATTTGATCCATTTTGGTGAGATTTTGGTCCGAAAATACACAGGGGTGTAATTAAAATAAGCAGATTTCCAATCTCCACTTGGCTTCAATTTAAAATGTAACTCAAATTTGATTCATATTGCTGATAATGTTGATTTTCCCTGAACTGTAGTGCGGAGCGAGGATCCAATTAATCCGATTCAGTGAAGTTCACTGACTCTCTGAATCCCTTGCCTCTGCTGATACCAATTTCATATTTTAATATCAATTCCCGCACATGGATTGTTTATTGTTCAAAAAACGACATAATGCTCACGCTGGGAACTTACGTGAAATAGCAACAATGAAAACAAAAAAAGTTACAACCGATTTTCTGCTCCCCCTTGTGAATTGAGTTTGTGAAAAAGGCCGTCTTCTCCCGATACGGTGGAGTGATCACGGTAATTTTAAATGAATATTTTCTAAATTTCAGCTAACATTTCTGTGCAAGCTCGTCCTTCCATTTTCTCTTGCTGGATCTATTACTGTGGATCTGCAGGAAAATTCCTGTTTGGTTTTGTTGGCACTGAAGGCCAACAGGCAATTTGCCTTCAAATTAACAGGTTTGTCTCGGTGAGGGTACACCATGCTGAATGCAAGATACAATGATGGAATGAGGAAATAAATTGGTTCAAACCAAACCAGTGAAAAAAAAAACAATATGCTCTTTGGCGGGAATGCAATGAATTTAGGATTTACTGTCTACTATCATTTCCTTCAACGCAGGCAAAATGATTAGGCTTTGGCATTCGCTCGTTGTTTACAGCTGCGCATTGAACACGGATGTTCACTTGTACTTGGCAAACATTTGCATCTGTGTGAGGTGGCTATTCACAGAGTGAACACACCTGATATCCCTGATCGGGAATGGAACCTGTGACAGACGGCATTGTGGCACAGTGATGAGCAGTGCAGCCTCACAGCGCCAGAGATCCGAGATCAATTCCACCCGCAGTGATTGTCTGTGTGGTGTTTGTACATTCTCCCCGTGTCTGAGTGGGTTTCCGTCGTGTACTCGGTTTCCTCCCACAATCCAAAGATGTTCGCATTCGATTGATTGGCCATGCTAAATTGCCTTAATATCAGGGGATTAGCAGGATAAAGATATGGGATTATAGGAATAGGGCCTTGGTGCGATTGTGGTCGGTGCAGACCCGATGGGTCGACAAGCCTCCTTCTGCACTGTAAGGATTCTGATTCTGATCCGGGAAGTGCTGAATCCGAACCACTGCACTACCAGGAAGTGGTGCACGAAACGAAGTGAAGATTGAAAATATGATTGAACTGATGGGAGATCGTTTGGATAAGTTTTTAATATTGTGCGATAGGTTAAATTTCAATTCCTGACTATACATTTTACAGCTGCATTCACAGACAGCTCTTTCGTTTGTTCATGTATACTGACGGAGCAGACATCATTCGGAATTTTTTCCCGTCCTATTATCCTGCCACTTTCATTTCAATACATATGAAAACGTAAATACATTGGCCAGTCATGTATACTGACGGAGCAGACGTCATTCGGAATTTTTTCCCGTCCTATTATCCTGCCACTTTCATTTCAATACATATGAAAACGTAAATACATTGGAAAATAACGTAAAAAACAGCCATCTCTCCCGATTGATAAACTAATTCATTCGCAATCCTCTTCCAAATACCATAATATTATCGATAAATATTTGTAGTTGGAAATTGACGTTACGCAATCCACGGGTGCGTTGTTCCAGCCATAGGCTGTGGGTCCGGAGAAGATGGGGCGGGACAGACCGTGTTGGGAATCTTGGTGTAAAATCATCGGAAACACTTGAAGTTTTCAACTTGAATCCCATTTTCGTATTGTTCCCTGTGCAAAGCGTTTTCTCAAACGAAGTTCAAACTTCCTGCACAACTACTGCACAGCAATTTCGTGAAAACGCCTGGAGACAAAGAGATTCCCAGGCCATTTTTGGAATCATCCCCCCCCCCCCCCCGCCAACTCCCGCGCCCCCCCCCCCCCCACTCCACCCACACTCACAGACAACTACTTCACCCTGAAGCTCATGTTCCAGCGGAATCCAAGCTGTACTTAATCAGCTGGCATATTGGTTTTGTTAGTATGTGCTGCGAAGAGATTTATTTTTGTGTCTAATCACCACATTCCTGTTTCATTGAATTCAAATGACCAGCAATGTTGAAGAGAAGTTTAAGACAACTGGACAGATTCGGAACCAAAAGATAAACTGCTGAAAAATCTTACCAGGTCTTGCAGCATCCTTAAGGAGAGAAGAGTGCTGACTTTTCGAGTCCAGCTAACCCTTTGTCAAAGCTGGACAGATTCAGATTCCTGCATGAAAACGATGAGTGTGCAGGGCTGCTGGATGAAGGTGGGGATGTGGCACATTGGAAACAGTTTCTATGCGTCCAGCACAGACATGCCGGACGGAATATCCTCCCTTTGTAATTTAACAATTTTAGTTACGCAAATGCAGTATTAATATTTGTCTTAAAGTTTCTGCCATTTCCTTGTTTCAGGTCAATAATTCCCTCGTCCCATCGTCGGAAGAACGAATGCATACTTTTGCTATTCTTTTCCTTTTAACATCCCAGTTGGATCTTTTAATGTTTACTTTAGATATACTGCAGGTTTAGCTTCCCATGTCAATGACTGCTGTTGCATTTTCCCATTTCTTTTTAATTTGTGAAAAGATTATCGATCGAAAGTTACAAAATATCTGGCCTAACTTTGCTACTTCATTGCTATTGCTTTCCTTACACAGTAGTATCTAAATTACACTTTTTTCCAACTGTTTCTTCTGACAAAAATATACGAATTAGGAGGAGACATCGGTGACTAACACTATCGAGAATTCTCCTCCATTCAATGAGATCATGCCTGATCTGATTGTATCTTCAGCCGCACATTCCTGTCTACCACATTCCTTCCGATTGTTAATCAAAAATATACCGACCTCAACTTTTTTAAATAATCAATAACACTGCTACCGGTTCCTTTTGATGCAGAGATTCTCAGAGTCTCATGAACATCTGAGAGAGAAAAAGGAATCTCCTAATCTCTGTCTTAAATGAGCGACCGCTTAATTTTAAGCAGTGACCTCTCATTCTAGATAAATGTTGACATCCTCTCCACATCCAGCCTCCCAATATCCCAGAGGATCTTAAATGTTTCAATTACGTCACTTCTCACTCTTCTAACCTCTAATGGATGCAAACCTACCCTCCCCATTCTTTCCCCGGAAGGCAACTGCAAATGAGTTGGATGATGCATCCAGGTTGATCAAATGTGGAGGGCGACAGATCGGGTGTACAGGGGAGTTAATATCAGTCGCGTGGATGCACTACAGCAGATGGGTCAAGGTCAAATTTACAAAACGGGACACGTTAGATTGGAGAAAGCATGACTCTCTGGGCAAAGTAATAGAGGCAGAAATCACCATGATGCAAACGTTTTTACTTCCATAAGTTTGGTGATGATGCTATGCAGAAAGGTAAATATAAAATCTTAGACAGGTAGACGGGTTTTGGAGTGCATTCAGAGTTACCAAACCGGGGATGGCCAGCACTATCGCAGAAACTGATTTGGTTAGAGCACGTCCCAGAGAATGGAACATACGGGATCCAGTGTAATTTCGGGTCCCGGAATGACATGGTGGCACACTAGTTAGCACAGCTGCCTCAGCGCCAGGCACAAAGGTACGATTCTGGCCTTGGATGACTGTCTGTCGGGTTTGCGTGTTCTCTGGGTGATCTAATTTCCTCCCCCAGTCCAAGGATATAAATGATTGGCTAAGCTTAATTGCCCCGTAGTGCCCAGAGCTGTGCAGGTATGGTGAATTATCCATGGCAACTGGGTGGGATTACACGGATGGGACCGAGAATTCAGCCTGGGTGTAATGCCCCTTCGGAGAGTCGATGCAGACTCGATGAGCAGAATGGTATTCTATCATTCGATACGCAGACAGATCCCCTAACCCTGATGGGCTTCACCATAAAGTCCAGTGTCTCGTCAGCTATTAATGCATTGATTATAATTTTATAAAGTTACCTCGATTTGAGAAAAAAAAATCCTTTAGCCTGGAAGATCGTAAATGTACCTCCTTTATTTAAAATAATAGAAAAACATGCAGCAGTAAACGACAGGTGATTTAGCCTAAAACGTCTCATGGAAAACACAACTAAAATTATATTCAAATAAAATAACGCTAAAGCAGGGTACCAAGAAAACAAATCAACACATGCAAGCAGAATAACTGTTTTGTGAAAGGGAAGTCAAGTTTGAGCAATTTACTAGATTATTTCAATGTGTCACATGTGCTGTGGATGGGTAACAGGTGTATGTACTATAAATAGATTTCCGGAAGGCATTTGATAAACATAGAAATGCTGAAAATAGGAGCATGAGAAGACCTTTCGCCCCTTCGAGCCTTCTCTGCCATTCAATAAGATCATCACTGATTCTTAATCTCAATGCCATATTCGCACATTCCCCCCACACCCATGAAGCCAGTAAAATCTAAACAATTGTCTATCTCTTTTTCGAGTATATTCAGTGACTATGTCTCAAAAGCTTTTTGTAGTAGATAATACCACAGGTGCTCTCCCCTTTAAGTGAAGACATTTTCCCCTTCTCAGTCCTGGTTCTTGAATCCTCAACCAAGGAAAACATCTTCCCTATCTCTAGTCTGTCTAGTGGATTTAAAACTTCATACGTTTCACCAGATGTCCTCTCAATTGTTTAATCTCTAACGAACACCACACTACTCGAACAAATGTTTCCTCAAAGCACAGTGCACGAACTTCGGTATCAGCAGGAATAACATCCGCTGCACGCCCTCCATGGCAAATATATGATTTATTTGGTAAAGGGACGTGAACTGTACGCAATAAGCCAGGTGTAGTGTCACCAAGGCCCTGTATAACTGCAGCAAGGCAATGTTACTTCAGAACTCAAATCTCCTGGCAATGAAAGTCAACATACCATTTGCATTCCTAACTGCTTCCTGCGCCAGCCGCTCCACTTTCATTGACTGTTGTACGCTGACACCGATATCCCTTTGTGCAGGCACACACCCCAATGCATTGCCATTTAAATACTCGTCTTCCTCTCTGTTTTTCACACCGAAGTGTGTAACTCCAAATATAGTCACGCTGTGCTGCATCTGATGTGTATTTGCTCTCTCAATGAACGTGTATATATCACCTTGAAACCGCCTTGCATCCTCATGACAACGCAAATGTCGCCATAGCAAGTATAATTACAGAAACTAAAAGCTCACGGTGCACACGGGAAAATATTGGCATGGATTGAGGATTGGTTAGCTAAGAGGAAACGAAGCGTTGGCATAATTGTGTCTTTTTCTGGTTGGCAGAATGTGACGAGAGCTGTTTCACAAGGTTAAAATAATTACTGCGACCCCAAATTGTTATACTTCATATAAATGACTTGGATGAAGGAATTGGAAGCCTTATTGAGAATAACACAAACAGATGCAAGAAACTAACTTTTTAAAAGTGTGTTAGAAGGCTACAAGCGGACATGGATGGATTAAATGATTAGGCAACAATCCCACAAATGAGGTTTAATATGGGCAAACGTTGATTTATCCATTTTGTCAGCACGAATAAGTAAAACCGTATTATCTAAATGATCAGCTGATGCAGACAGCTGAAAGTCAGAGGTATCTTAGGTTTCCGAAAAGATGAATGACAAACGGCTATCAGAAAAGTTAATAGAATATTTTTTTGGTATGAAGAGAAGTGGCTACAAATGTAAAGGGTTCTCATTCAATTGTCCATGACACTTGAGAGACTACATCCGGAGTATATGTACAGTATTGGTCTCCTTGTTTAAGGATATTTGTAAATGCAATATAACTAATTCAGGGAAGGTTTGTGAGATTAATACCAGGAATGGGCTGCCTGCTTGAGGAGGAAAGACTGGAGAATTTAGGTTTGTATCCAAAAGAGTTAGAAAAGTGAGAGGCAACTTGATCGACTCTTGTAAAATTTTGAAGTGTGTTGACAGGTTGGATGTAGAACATTCATCAGGTTAGAGTTATATTCAGCATACAACTGATTATATTCGGTTAGGAATATATTCCTTGGAGTTCAGAAGAGTGAGAAGGGACGGCATAGCAACTTATAAAATTCTAACAGGATTAGAAAGGGTAGATTCAGAAATAAGATTAGTCATGGTAGGGGAGGCAGACCTAGGTGTCACAGTTCGACTATCAGGTGTAAATCTTATTGGGACACAGGTGGGAAGAAATATTTTACCCAGAGATTCACTACCACAGAACATATTTCAAGCCATAAAGTTGTGTGATTTCTCGAATACATTAGATGTAGCTGTTGGGGCTGAAGAGATTAAGGATTATGGGGTGAACGTAGGATCAAGATATTGAATTTGATGATCAGCATAATCAAAATGAATGGCAGAGTAGGCTTAAAGAGCTGAAAAGCTGCCTCCTGTTTCTACTTTCTATGTTTCTTTCTTTCCATATAAAATTATTTCACCTTTCAGACGATCTGGAAAAAAAGGCCCTTGTTTTACAACAGGTAGAGGCTTCATTGAAATAGAAGTGAGAATGATTTCTGAGTGTGGTGAGTCTTTCAACTGTCTTCTTCAAAACGCAGTGGAAACAGAGTTTGGGTATTACGAAGGCAACACTGGATGTATTCTTGATTAACAATTGAGTTGGCAAGAATGTGGGATTAAGTTCACCCTCTGATCAGCCATGATGAACACAAAGGAGCAGGCTTGACTGGCCTAGTGGCCCATTGCTGCCCCTACTTCGTATGGTAATGTGTTTAGATGGATGGGTGATGGATGGATCGAAGGAGTGAGGAACACAGGGAGGCACGGCGAGATTGATGGGCGAGTGGACGAATTGAATTAGAGAGGGAGGGAGGAGGGTGAGAGGGAGGGAGCAAATGAAGGAGGGTGGGATGCGGGTGGGACCGACGGACAGAATGTAGATTGATCGATAATTCGAGTAGCATATTGGCAAAGAAAGTTCTTACATCTTCAGCAATTTGCATTTGCAACAACTCGTTTGCTTTCATTTCTGATAAAGCCTCGAGCTGAGTTTCGAGGTAGAGGAGCTGCAGAAGAAACTGTGTCTGCAATTTTCCTTCTGTCCTTCAGTAAAGTTTTGACACTCCTTAACGACCCTGTATGTCCCGGTCCTCTGGCTGTTAACTCCTGTCCTTTGTTCATTACTTCTTGCGCTCCTGTTTTTTTTCACTTCAATTTACTCTTGGGAAGCACCTCCAGCCATTGCCCCGCTACACTTTGCATTGGTGACTCCGTTGCATCGGCATTACTGGTCATTGTAAAGGTAATCCTGTGCTTGTGCCGCTCTTCATCCTTATCTGTGCATTTTTCTTCATTCAATATCTGCCGTTCAAAGGTTTGCCTGTTCTCTTGACTCAGCGCTGTTCGGTGTAAAAGATACTTGCTGCTAATGCTCTTCTGATCCTCCCTCTCTCTTTTCCCTCTTGCTCGTCGGCCATCGTTCCTTAATATTTCTTATTTCTCTTGGCACTTTCCATTATGTCCACAATTAAGTGCTTCATCACCTATAACTCTGGGCCTTTCAGGTGCTAATATTTTAACTGTTTATTAATTAATTTAACAATTGTTGTACCAAGACATATTACCGTGTTCTTCAACTGATCCATGAATTTGGCTCGCCACATAAATGAATGTGTTTGTGTAACAATTCAAATTCCACAGCATTTATGCAATATTTTCAAATATATAGAAAGCATCAACATCTGACCCATGTGCAGCATCAAGAAATATGAAATGTACGCAGCCCACAGAACTAAGAAGCTGTCAGATATGAAGAATAGTAAAATTATAGAATTCCATCTACTCGCCATCTCTGGGTCACTGTGAATGTCTGCATTGCTCGGACTCCTCAGTGCTTTTGCGGGCATGGCTCACCACTAATATATTCGTGATTGTCAGAAAGTTGAGCAATAGAATGAAACCAAATGCTGTCAATAAGGTTAAAATATTCTCAAACATTCTAAATCCAATTAATCTGGGATCAGTGAAATAGCTTCACGTAGTTGAACAACATCATGGTTTATTATCAATGATCAACCTGGATTTATATCGAAAGTAGATGGGAATGTTTTGCAAACAGAGCAAAGTGCCGGCTGTTCGGAGAAATGAAGGTGCAGTTTTCTTGGTGCAATATTTAAATTTCAGCTTCCGACAACAAATAGCAACAAAGTGATGCAAAGTGATAGTGACTGTGAACCACACAGAAATCATCATAGAAACCCGACAGTACAGAAAGAGGCCATTCGGTCCATCGAGTCTGCACCGACTACAATCCCACCCAGGCCCTACTCCCATATCGCTACATACTTTACCCGCTAATCCCTCTCATCTACGCATCCCAGGACACTAAGGGGCAATTTTATCTTGGCCAATCAACCTAACCCGCACATTTCTGGACTGTGGGAGGAAACCAGAGCACCCGGAGGAAACCAACACAGACAGGAGGAGAATGTGCAAACTCCACAAAGACAGTGACCCAAGCCGGGAATCGAACCCAGGTCCCTGGAGCTGTGAAGCAGCAGTGCTAACCATTGTGTTACCACGCCGCCGTCACGTTTTAACTTGAGTATTAACTTTGAGTTTTAACTAATCATATTTATCAGTTCCTTATTGTACAATATAAACATAAGCGTTTATGGCTGCACAGAGCAGGGTGTAGCGAACCCTATACACTGTGGTAAATTGGAAAAGAATGGAACATTAACTAGAAATTACTCACTTACGTTCGCCACTTCTGAGCATAAGGTAGAATTTAACATGAAAAACTTGTGGGTAGGATAAATTAGATGTGAGTAAATTGCAAAATTGACCTCAGTTGACCTCCAATCCGCATATTTCAAGGGCCATACCACACCACTCCCACCCCGCAGCCACACCCTGACACCTGTTCCAGCACCCCTCTCCATCGCACACCTCCCACTCAGACTCTTAGCAGTCATTTTGATAAAATAATCATATTAATCCCTATTCACTCAGTGTGATCGTGGAGCGGGGTGCCAATGCATCAATTAGTTAAATGTAGAACGAAATTCAATCATAATATGTAACGATTCTTACAAAACAGGCGGTCATTTCTACTATGAGAAAAGAAATGAAGAGAGATAATATTCCTTCATATCAAACGGTGACTGAAATCACTTAAAGTTCCATGTCAACTTCTCGCCTTCACACCACAAAAAAAGTGTCGACTCTGTGGTATTTTCTGTACTAAAATAGTACCAGAACTAAGCTGAGAATTACGGGAAATACTTGGATTGCTCTGCCTGCAGAGAAGGTTGCATGTTGACCTAATAGAGACCATTACAATCAGAATGAGGTTTAAGAATGGAAAGGTGAAGAGGATATCTGTGACACCTGCGAAGGAGTCCAATTTTGAATGACACCAATATAAGAGTAAAATACACGTGAATCCTCAAAAATAAGCAACAATGAATGTTTTACTGCGAGAGTGATGAGAATGTGGAATTGTTGCCACTGGAGTAGTTGAGATGAAAAACATTTAAGAGGAGACAATATTTTACGTGAGTGACAAGTGGGTATGAGATGAACAGGAAAGTAGAGCATCTCGAGTGGAGCACAAAGCTAAAGTTAAACCATTTGGGACAAATTTGGGACCAGATCAAAAATTTCAAGTTATAATATGAAGTCAGCTTCGGCTCCAACGTTAACTGATTTTGGCATTAGAGTGAGCTTAAGATGTTTCCCTCATGGTACTATTCGTTTGACAGATTTGGAAGCTTTCGTTAAAACAAACTTTATTTAATAACACAGTTAAAATATGAAAATAAAACAGAATTAGCATAACGATTGCCAAATGAAATAGTTAAACACGGCAAGGTATAATTTTTAACAGCTCGCTATCTCTACAGGTCGAATGTAAGCCATATCCCCACAGACATAGATGCTTCTTCAGAATCAGTTCGCACCAAAAGCAGATATGGTCACATGGGTGCTACGTTTCTAGTCTCTTCAAAGCGCAGTGCCGTCACAATCTGGAACTTGAGTTTTAACTAATCATATTTATCAATTCCTTATTGCGCAATATTGAAATAGATTATCTATTAAAACGCTCATGTAATGATTCTCAACAGCATCCTTTTGTAAGAAGATTAATCAGTACTAGAAATTGTTGCCATGAATTATACTTGGAAGAAGAGTAAGAAGGTGTCCAAAATCGAACAGAATTGTACAATGGCAGGTAATCAATTCAATACATGATCAATGCTGTCAGATGTTGACTCCAGATAATAACTCACACTCCGTGCCAGTTTAGATTGTCACACACTGATACATGATATCATATGCTCACTGAGGTCATGTTTTCTGTTCCAATTAGTAACTATGTTTTGTATAATTTTGCACTGACAGACAATCCCGTTAATGCTTTCTGCTTCGGAGTTTCGTTCAGCAAGGCACAACGTTGTGCTAAATGCAACAATTTTATCAGACAGCGAGATAGAAACATTTGGATGCAGCAGAATGTGACTGCACAGATATTCAAGAAACGTAATAAATTCATAGTATTGAGGGATGAACGTGTAACTGTGAAAATTCGATCCAATTTAACAGAATAATGATAATTAATTAACAGAACGATCGCAGAAACAAGATCTTCCATTGGTTTATTCAGCATATTTTGTTTTAGGTATTTATCAGGAAGACTAACTATGACAAGAATCATATAGTATATTTTCCTGACTCATTCAATTGGTAGGTGCATTTTCTGTGTGAAATGAATCCGTCCCTTTGTGAAGCAGCCAACGTCTCTGAGTTTAAGTCTGAGACAATATATTCTCTCCCTGAAAACTACATTTATATACCCCAGAATCTCCATGGAGATGCTGACGTTGCAATGATTTTTCATCAGGTTTGAAAAAAAAATGATTACTACAACTGCATTAATTCTCAGTTGAGGGAATATGTACGATGCTGAAAATTAATTGAACAATTTCCTACCTCACAGACTTAACAAGTCAAATAGTATTTTCATAATTGGAAGCTGAACAGAAATATAAAAGTTCCTGTCAACTTTGTGACTCTCATCACTTAATCTACTAATGTTTCAGAGGTGATGTTCAATCTGATTGACAATTTAGTAATTAAGTTTTGAACGAAAGTGTGTCCTTTCAGATACTGTGCATTCTGGAAAGTGGGTGTTCTATTTAGTTGGGATGATTTGTTTTAATATTAAATTGAATGAGAACAAGTCCTTGAATATTTGTACAACTGCAGCTGGTTATTTGCTCTTTCTTGTCTCTCTGCATGATCAGCTGAACCCATCTCATTTCCCCGTCTGCTCATCAATGTGCGGCAAAGTTATCTTCAGTTACTTCTGATCACAGGTTCGTACGAAATAGAAGCTGAGATACAACGTTTGGCCTACTGGTCATAATCCACCATTCAATAATATTCTGTCGAACCTCATGTCGCCTTAAAATCATTGCCTGCTCCAGATAACGTGTGCCTTCCATTCAACATTAAAAATCAATCTCGCTTAAAGTGTAATATATGCATGTAACCAACCTTAACTTTTCTCTGCAGAAGTGAATTCTAAATGATAAAGACGAGAGCAGAAATCACTCATTATTTCTGCCTAAAATTGGAGCGCCATTGAATTCTTACCGTGCTTATGACTTCTGCGTTCCTGTGCAAGAATACACAACTTCTCAGCATCTATCTCTCAGAATCTTATATACTTCAATAAGATAATTTCCATTTCCCGGCGATGAAAATTCAAATCTACTCATTTGTTTCCTCATAAGACACGTATCTTCATTCCAGGGATCTACCAGTTGAAACATCACGGAACTGCTTCCAATGGAAGTATATGGCTCCTTGATTAAAGTGACATAAGCTCTACACAGTATTCCAGATATACTCACTCCATTTCCGTATCCGTTTGCAGGATGACTCGGTATGTAATATATTTAAGCACATCCACTGCTCTCTTCCGACGAAAACATGATAAACAAAGATCCTTCAAATGGAAATAAATTCCAGCTCTTCTTGGTCTGAAATGGAAGACCGTTTTTTTTTGTTTGAACTCAGTTCTAGAATACATAAATCTCCTCAGGACCTCGCATGTTCAACATCAGCTCTCATGTTTCGAAACTTCATGAAATATTGTCACAAACTTCTCAAACTTTACTGATTAGTAAATCTCTTTTTCCCAGGAATTGGATGAGTGAATGCTTTCTGCATTGCTCCCAGGAAAGTTTTTTTTTTCGACTTCAGGAGAGTAAAGCAGTGGATAGTACGCTTGCTGTCCTCTTGTCAATCCTCCACAAAGTTGTAGTAACATTTCCCTACTTTTATACACTACTTCTCAGCAATAACTGCAAGCATTCCACTTGCCAACCCAACGATTTCCTGCACATGTATCCCAACATGCTCTGATTTATAAACGCAAATAGACCCATATCACTTTGCGCCTCTGTTTTCTGCTATCTATCTGAATTGAATCAGTATGCTCCTTTTTCATTCTTCCCAACAATGTGGTCGATCTCAAGTTTCCCCCATTAATTTAACCTGCTAATTTTGTCCACTCACTTAACCTATCTAGATCAATGTCCACACTCTATTCTTTTTTGTCATCTTTATATATTCCGTTCCTCTCAATCTTGACATCACCAGCATCTGTGGCAGACTCACCCTCGCTTGTTTCATGCAGCCATTTCTATACCTTGTAGCTCAGTGAAATCATGCAACTGATCCCGGTGCAACTATAAATGTAAATGTTTTCCAACCTGAAAATGGACCATTGACCTCAAATACCTATTTACTGTTTGCAAACTGATCTAGGACGTGGAAACTATCATTATCACGAAAGGTGTAGTGTTGGGCAAACAAATGTGTCTAAAGGTAGACAAGTCCCCTGGCCCTGATGGAATGCATGCCAGGGTACTGAAAGAGACAGCGGGGAAAATAGAAAATGCACTAGCGGTAATTTAAGAAAAATCGCTGGACTGTGGGCAGTTTCCCGCAGATTGGAAAACAGCAAATGTGATGCCACTGTTTACAAAGGAGGTAGACAAAAGGCGTGTAAATATAGGCCAGTCAGCTTCAATTCTGCAGCAGGGAAAATGCTTGTGTTTATCATGAAGGAAGAAATAGCGAGACATCTTGTTATGAAATGTCCTATTGGGAAACACAGCATGGGTTCATGAAGGGCAGGTCATGTTTGACAAATTTGGTGGAATTCTTTGAGAACATTACAGGTGCAGTGGATTATAGGGAACCGGCGAATGTGGTGAATCTGGATTTCCAGCAGGTATTTGACAAGGTGCCGCACCAAAGGCTGCTGCATAAGATACAGGTACAGGGGTAATGTATAAGCATGGATAATGGACTGATTAACTAACAGAAAGCAACGAGTGAGGTAAATGGATGATTTTCTTGATGGCGATCAGGGACTAGCGGTGTGCCTCAGGGATCAGTGTTGGGATCACAATTAGTCGCGATTTACATCGATGATTTGGATTTGGGGAACAAGTGTCGGGTGTAAAATTCGCAGCTGACGCTAAGATGAGTGGCAGAGCAAATTGTGCAGGTGATGCTGAACGTCTGCAAGGGATATAGGTCGTCTAAGTGAGTGGGAAACGGTCTGGCAGATGGAATTAAATGTTGGTAAATGTGAGGTCATCCATTTTGGTGGGAATAACAGCAAAATGGACTATTCTTTGAATGGTAAAAAAAAATGCAACACGCTGCTGTGCAGAGGGAGTTGGGTGTCCTTGTGCATGAATCACAAAATGTTAGTTTGCAGGCGCAGCAGGTAATTAAGAAGGCAAATGGAATTTTGTCCTTCATTGCGAGAGGGATGGAGTTTAAAAACAGCGGGGTTATGTTGCAGCTGTATAAGGTGCAGGTGAGACCACACATAGAGTGCTGTGCACAGTTTTGGTATCCGCACTTGAGAAAGGATATACTGACACTGGAGGGGGTGGAGAGGTGATTCACTGGGTTGATTCCTGAGTTGAGAGGGTTCGCTTATGAGGAGAGACTGATACTCATTCGAATTCAGAAGAATGAAAGGAAATCTTAGAGAAACAAATACGATTATCAAGAGGAAAGGTAAAATAGAAGCAGGGAAGTTGTTTCCACTGGCAGGTGAAACTAGAACGAGGAGGCATGGCCTCAAAATAAGGGGAGAAGATTTAGGAGTGAGCTCAGGAGGAACTTCTTCACACAACGGTTTGTGAATCTGTGGAATTCCCTGCCCTGTGAAACAGTTTTGTAAGGCAAGGATAGATACATTTTTAAACAGTAACGGGATTAAGGGCTATGGTGAACAGGCAGGTAAGTGGAGCTGAGTCCGCGAAAAGAGCAGCCATGATCTTATTGAATGGTGCCGCAGGCTCGAGGGCCTGGATGGCCTACTCATGCTCCTATCTCTTATGTTTCTACGATCGGGTTTCCTACCGTGTTATATGACATATCATTGAATTCTCTTGTTCGCTAGTTTCCTCCTTTCATGGATCAGCATCATGTTAGCTACTCTCTTCCGTTTACTATATTGCTGAATATTTGCCGCACATTTTTGACTCATATGATAATTTCTCACTTTTTGTCTGTATATCATTCGATTCTTGGTACAAATTCCCAATCGTCTATCCCACCATTTCTCTATGCAGATATCCAACTCTGTTTTCAGTCTGATAGCAGCTGTAACTTCCAATGTACGCCACGGATGTTGCGTTCTTCTTGCATGGTATTTTTATTCTTATCGGATATATATGTTCCAGAAATTATGGAAAAATCTGCTCTGGCTGCCATTCCTTTCATGTTGTCTTCTATTCCAAGCCATATCCCCCATTGCACTTTTGCCAACTCTGCGTTAAGGATTGATGATTATCTTTCCTTTCTATATTTAAGACATTATTTTCTGTCCCATGGGTTCGACGTCAAAAGTATGTGAAATTATTTAATTTTATTAGCATGTCCGCCCTCACTGAGAGCTCATCACATAACCATTCCTGTTACACATAACCAGCGATGTGACACAACCAACAAGACGCTTGTACAATATAGAACCAAATATATAAAAGTTAAATTTGCAGTTCCTTTGCTTGTCTATCTCTCCTGCCGCCATGTTGAGCGTGTATGAGTGAGGTTCCGTTTATATTTGTCTGTGCTTGAGTGTGTGCCCGCCCACGCAAATATGTTTGTGTATATGCAAGTGCCTGTGCGTCTCTCTCCACGCCCTTTCCGACTTCACCTCCATTTTGTTGGGTACATCCGTAACTGTTTGTCACTATAACAGCCTTGCTGTTATTTACAGAACGAACTATCCTGAATACATTCTGCAAAGTGATTCTCTAGGTCACTAATGACAATTTTACTGGTCCAAAGTTTGCGCGAATTAAAAACCTCCAGAACTATTGCAGTATATCTGTTGCAAACCACAACTTTGTGAAGTGTCAAAATGTTAAGTTTACTGTCCTAAAATATCCTTTAATGACCAGAGGACACGGGTTCACATGTCACCACGTCACCGAAAAAAAATGAATTAAAAGCCAGTGTTAGATATCTCGAGTATGGCAATATCATTGAGTTTCGTTTAAACTCATCTGGCTCATTTACAATCGAATCTCGCCTCCATGTGGTTGAATTTAACTGACCGCGGAGATGTGGGCAGAAAACCGTTCAGTTCCAGTTAATTGAGGATGGACAACAAATGCTGGCTTTTGCCAGTGACGCCCAAATCACAAAAAGAGCAACGGGGAATATACCAATGGGAAGCTTTACACTATGATGATTAAAAGTGACGAGACAGGTCTGATATATGGCAAGATTCCACATCTCGGCACACAAACCTACCCGCACAAAGACAAAAAGTTACCGAAGCGCCAAATAAAACGGAGGTGAAGTAGGAAAGGACGTAGAGAGAGACGCACACGCACATGTATACACACGGAAAAATATTTGTGTGCACGGGCACACATACATGCACACACAAGCACCGAAAAATACGCCCGTATAAAGACAACCTCACTCACGCACGCTCAACATGGGGCGGGGAGTGGGGTGGAGGGGGTATCTACGAGGAAAGGGGCTGCAACGGATACATTTAACTTTTATATATTGTGTTCTATATTTTATAAGCGTCTTTTTGGTTGTGTCAAATCGCTTGCGGTTTTGTAAAGTGATTTTCTGGTTAACTTAAGGACCAGGAAGAGAATTAGCCTCATCTGCTGGTGTCGCAGCCAAAGTGAAATCCCCACCATATGATTCAGGGTGTGTCCGAGAGTGTGCGGGAAAGAGAGAGAGAGAGAGAGAGGGACTGAGGGGGTTAAAACGGCAGATAGAGATAGGGAGAGCGAAAGAGAGGAGATGTGGACAAGGAGATGTGCGGTAGCAACATCGCGTCTGAAATAGAAAGGAATCGCTCAAAACTAATGTAGTGAAGTAGAAGTAAAACATATAACAATGAACATTTTACACCAAAGGAATTTCAAAATTTTCAGCATTCTCTTTTTGCAATGTCCGTTGTGGCTAACAGCAGCAGTGAGCTTTCAGATCCCGAGAGTGAGAAAAGTCATAAATTTCATAGGTGATCATAGAAATCATGGAAAAACGTGCACTGAAAGGATGGGATGGTTTCTGTAATTTATGAATCTATACAGAGAAACAAATTGGATTCAGGGAAGAGTTGAACATTCTGGTGAAATCTCACTGAATATTTATTCTGGCATGAGACAAAAGGTGAAGAAGGAAACCAAAGCTTCCAGCCCTCCATGCCAGCCCCTGTTCAGGAAAGCCGTTTCCGCTTAAGACCTAATGACGTGTTGTCAGGAAAGTTTTCATCCACGCTCTGTTACTTGTTTGCTATCTGCACGGTCAGACAAAAATATTTCACAGAAATCCTACAGTACAGAAAGAGGCCATTCGGCCCATCGAGTCTGCACCGACCACAATCCCACCTCGGCCCTACCCCCACATCCCTACATATTTACCCACTAATCCAGGCATTTCAGGACACTAAGGGCAATTTTATCATGGCCAATCAACCGAACCCGCACATCTTCGGACTGTGGGAGGAAACCAGAGCACCCGGAGGAAACCCACGCAGACATGAGGAGAACGTGCAAATTCTACACAGTCAGTGAACCAAGTCGGTGAATCGAACCCAGGTCCCTGGAGCTGTGAAGCAGCAGTGCGAACCACTGTGCTAACGTGCCGCCCTGATTCAATAAACTGGCCTAAACGAGCAAACGCTCCTCTCTACCTAAAAACTGACGATATTGCTCAATATTTCCATGACCTGTTTCAGTTTGATTTTCACTGCCTGCGTCCTTCCTATTTGCTGCAATGCCATTTCCACTGGTTCATTCAAATTTCACAACTTCTTATTTTGTGTGGTAGTTGAATTTACCAGGACAGCTCCTTTATTTCGTACCTTCAAAATTTCAGTTCCGTTCCCCGTTGGAAACTCACCGTTCAGTTTAAAAATGATAGCAACATCAAAAAGGGAGAGTCTGCATTAAATACATTAATTTGCCAAATACATTTCATTGGCGAACGCAGAAAAATATTGACAAAATGAGATTGGATCATATGCTTTGAAGAAGAGCCTACATTCTTGAAACTTTGACCTTGTTTCAATCTCCAAAGATCCTGCCAGGCCTGCTGAATATATTTCAGCAATTTCAGATTTTATTTCAGATTTCCAGCCTTCGAAATATTATGTTTTTAAATTATGGACAATTTCCTTCTCATTTTCTGGGCTCACCATCCGTAAGAACCTCACCAACAGGATACGCTCCCTGGGTCTCACCAGGCAATGGGTGTTTGTCCTAATTGGACGGTGAAATCTACATCAGCTGAACAGACCCAGTCCTCATCGTGAAACCACACAGGATCACCGGGTCACTGGGACTGATACGGACCAAGAACCTAGATATTTTACTCCCAACACTGGATTACTGTGTTTCCCACTGCAAACCAAACTGACCCCAAAACTGAGTCTTTCCTGCCTTTATATTTGTCCAGTCCTCCTTTGGGGAACATTCAGCCCCGATCTCCTGCAGAAGCAATGCTGTGCGGCCGGGCAACTGCGTCCCGTGACCATGCTCCTGTGCGTCTGACGTCACAATGGGCGGTAACACTCACTCAGCTCTTGCTGGAAAGTGGGAAAGGGCCAAACGGATTTCAACCTGGAGCACGGCCGCTTGAAGCGGAGGGACAGGAAATCAGACACAACAGCTCATAGAATGACAGTTGAAATGTTATATCTGCTAATTGCCAACAGTTTGCTGCTGAAGGTCCTTAGGATAGAGTCCTAGTGCAAACCCATCAGTTGACCGATCAATGACTTTCCCTTCATCGTAACTTCAGAAGCCTTTATTAGATAATAGCTCAATGTTCAACCAGAAGAAATGGGAACAAGGTTAGCACATTCAGTCCTTCGAACTTGCTCTGCCATTTACTGAGACAAAACGAAAGTCCACCTTCCTGCTTTATCGCCGCGTTCCTTAATTCCCCCATTGATTAAAACCTATCGATCTCAGCCTTGAAAGCGGCCAATTACTGGACCTCCACAGTTTCCTGAGGCAATGAATTCTAAATATTCATCACTCTTTAAGAGAGGAAATTCTTCCTCAAATCCGTCCGAAATCCCTCTTATCATTTGTCTATGTCCTCTAAACCTACATTCTCCCCTGAATGAAAATATTCTCCAAACATATATCCTGTCTAACACTTAAAAACCTTAGATATTTCAAAAATATCACCTGACGTCCTTCTGAACTCCAAGAAGTATAGCGCGATCCTGTTTAATCTTTCATAGTTAGAACACAGAACATTACAGCACAGCATAGGCCCTTCGGCCCTCGATGTGGCGCCGACCAGTGAAACCAATCGAAAGCCCATCTAACCGACACTATACCAATATCATCCATATGTTTATCCAATGACCAGTTAAATGCCCTTAATGTTGGCGAGTCCACTGCTGCTGCAGGCAGGGCATTCCACGCCCATACTTCTCTTGGACTGAAGAATCTACCTCTGACATCTGTCCTATATCTATCACCCCTCAATTTAAAGCGATGTCCCCTCGTGCTAGCTATCACCATCAGAGGAAAAAGGCTCTCACTATCCACTCTAACTAATCCTCTGATCATCTTTTATGCCTCTATTAAGTCTCCTCTTAACCTTCTTCTCTCTAACGAAAACAACCTCAAGTCCCTCTGCATTTCCTCGTAAGACCTTCCCACCATGCCAGGCAACATCCTAGTAAATCTCCTCTGCACCCTTTCCAATGCTTCCACATCCTCCCTATAATGCGGCGACCAGAACTGTACGCAATACTCCCAAGTGCGGCCGCACCAGAGTTTTGTACAGTTATGACAGTCCCTTAATGCTCAGAATCACACTCGAAACCCTCCTCTGTACTGCCTCCAATACATCTGACGTTACTGAACACAATACTCTAATATTGGACTCACCAGCAACTTGCACAGTTCCAGTAACGCCTCTTTGCTCTTTCAATCAGCCCCGCTGAAATGCAAACCAGCTTTCTATTTGACTTCTCTATTAGTTTTTGCACTTGTACGCTGGCTTTCTGTGTTTGATGAACAAGGGTCCCAATCCTCTTTGCACTACAGCTTTCTGCAGTCTCCCTGCATTTAAATAACAAACTCCCATCTCGTTTTTTCTTCCAAAATGAGCATCTCACATGTTCCCACATTAAATTGCATCTGTCGATTTTTTGCACACTTACTTAACCTATTATTATGGCTCTGTAAATTATTAATACAGTCTTATAACTTGATTTCCCACCGACATTTACAATATCAGCAAATTTTGCAACAGGACACTCTGTTCCGTCCTTCAAATCATTAATTTATAATGTGAAAAGCACAGATTTGATGACTTTTCAATAATTGGCAAATCTTTCAGACATGATTTCCCCTATATGAAACAATGCTGACTGCTTGCTCATCTTATGGCTTTTCAAATGTATTGTTGTTCCCTCCGTAATAACTGATTCTAATATTTTTTTCCCAAATAACCAGAGTTCGACTAACTGGC
The DNA here is from genome assembly GCF_964213995.1 of Mustelus asterias. Classification (NCBI taxonomy): domain Eukaryota; kingdom Metazoa; phylum Chordata; class Chondrichthyes; order Carcharhiniformes; family Triakidae; genus Mustelus; species Mustelus asterias. Next base: position 83,471,717 of record NC_135816.1, on the reverse strand, counting down.
ACATACCTTCCTGCATTTTGCCTTCTTCCTTTTTTCGAACAAGAATATAATATTGGCGTTTTTTTCACACTTTAGCAGAGTTCCTGACTCCAAGGTTTGCTGTAAAATTACTACCAATCCATCGGAAATCTCTCGAGCTACCGCCTTTAATATCCTGGGGCAGAAAATATCCCGTCCAAACAACAAGTGCATGACGCGTTTGTACAGTGGTTTGCACTGCTGCCAATAGCGCCACGAACCCAGGTTCGATTCCAGCCAGGGCTGACTCTCTGTATGGACATTTCACGTTCTCACTCTGACTGTGTGAGTTTCCTCCGAGGGCTCTAGTTTCCTCCAACCGTCCAAACATGTGGCAGTTAAGTGGATTGGCCGTAGCGAATATGCGGTTGTACGGGGCGAGAGCGAGAACAGGTAACATAGAACATAGAACAGTACAGGCCCTTCGGCCCACGATGATGTGCTGAACCGTTTCCAAAACCAAGATCAAGTTATCCCACTCCCTCTCATCTCGTGTGCTCCATGTGCTTGTCCAATAACCGCTTGAAAGTTGATAAAGTGTCCGACTCGACTATCACAGCAGGCAGTCCATTCCACAACCCAACCACTCTCTGAGTAAAGAACCTCCCTCGTATATTCCTCCTATATCTTCCAACACGAACTTTATAGTTATGCCCCCTCGTAAGAGCTACATCCACCCGAGGAAATAGTCTCTGAACGTCCACTCTACCTATCCCCCTCATCATCTTATAAACCTCTATTGAGTCGCCACTCAAGCTCCTCTGCTCTAAAGAGAAATGCCCTCGCTCCCTCAACGTTTTCTCATAATACCTACCCTCCAAACCAGGCAGCATCCTGGTAAATCTCCTTTGCAATCTTTCCAGTGCTTCCACATCTTTCTGACAGTGAGGTGACCAGAACTGCACACAATATTCCAAATGTGGTCTCACCAAGGTCCTGTACAGTTGCAGCATAACCCCACGGCTCTTAAAATCAAACCGCCTGTTGATAAACGCTAACACACTATCGGCCTTCTTCACGGCTCTATCCACTTGAGTGGCAACCTTCAGAGGTCTGTTGATATGAACCCGAAGATCTCTCTTTCCTCCACGTTCCTCAGAACCTGACCTTTGACCCTGTAATCCGCATTCAAATTTGTCCTTCCAAAATGAATCACCTCACTCTTATCAGGGTTAAACTCCATCTGCCATTTTTTGGCCGAGCTCTGCATCCAATCAATGTCTGTTTGCAGCCTACAACAGCCTTCCATCTCATCCACTACTCCACCAATCTCAGGTGTCATCTGCAAATTTACTGATCCATCCTTCAGCCCCCTCTTCCAAGTCATTTATAAAAATCACAAATAGCAGAGGACCCAACTTTGATCCTTGTGGTACACCGCTGATAGCTGGTCCCCAGTCTGAAAATCTTCCATCCACCACCACCCTCTGTCTTCTATGAGATACAGTAAGAAGTTTAACAACAGCAGGTGAATGTCCAACAGGTTTATTTGGTAGCAAAAGCCACACAAGCTTTCGGAGCCCCAAGCCCCTTCTTCAGGTGAACCTGAACTCAGGTGAACTCCCCTATAATTCCAGGGCATTCCTATTTCCTTTCATGAACAGAGGAACAACATTCGCCACTCTCCAGTCCTCTGGCACTATCCCCATGGACAGATCAAAGCCAAAGGCTTTGAAATCTCATCCCTTGCCTCCCAAAGAATCCTAGGATATATCTCATCGGGCCCAGGGAACTTATCGACCTTCAGGGTTTTCAAAATTACTAATACATTTTCCCTCAGAACATGTGCCTCCTCCAGCCTATCAGCCTGTATCACACTCTCATCCTCAAAAACATGGCCCCACTCCTTGGTGAACACTGAAGAAAAGTATTCATTCATCGCCTCTCATATCTCTTCTAACTCCTTGCACAAGTTCCCACCACTGTCCTTGACTGGCCCTAACCTCACCCTGGTCATTCCTTTATTCCGCAGAGAAGAGTAAAAAGCCTTGGGGTTTTCCTTGATCCGACCCGCCAAGGACTTCTCATGTCCCCTCCTAGCTGTCCTAAGCCTTTTTTTCAGCTCATTCCTTGCTAACTTGTAACCCTCAATGGACCCAACAGAACCTTGTTTTCTCATCCTTTCATATGCTTCCTTCTTCCTCTTGACAAGACATTCAACCTCTTTTGTGAAACATGATTCCCTCACTCGACCATTTCCTTCCTGCCTCCCTGGGACAAACTTATCAAGGACACGCAACATTTTTTCCTTGAACAAGCTCCACTTTTCATTTGTGCCTTTCCCTGACAGTTTCTGTTCCCATCGTATGCTTCCTAATTCTTGCCTCATCGCATCATAATTAGCCCTCCCCAAATTATAAACTTGCCCTGCCGTACGGCCCTATCCCTCTCCATTGCAATCACGAAAGACACCGAATTGTGGTCGTTATTTCCAAAATGCTCTCCCAAAACCAAATCTAATACTTGGCCCGGCTCATTTCCCAGTACCAAATCCAATGTGGGCCCACCTCTTGCCGGTCTATCCACATATTGTGTCAGGAAGCCCTGCTGCACACACTGGACAAAAAAAAGATACTCTCTTGTAGAATTGCGCCTGCCTTAATGGGCATAATGGCCTCTTCCTGTGCTGTATGCATTCACGGAGTTGTCAGCCTTCAAGCCAATTCGTTGGCCTAATGCTAATTCTTTGCCGATGCTGGCTATTTAAATCCTCCTCAATGTTTTTTTTTACTATTTCTGACATGTTTGTCGTATCTAGTAAATATAATTCCAAAATGTAAACTTAACACCTCTGCCAGTTAATGTTCCCGTCATTATTTCCGCAGTTTCATTCTCTGTCAGTGCTAACTTTTACTTCTCTCGTCCAATTAATGTGACTATAAAGCTCTTATATTTCTCTTTATATGCTCCTGACGAGCTTAGGTTATTTTCTCCTTCCAGATGTTCGTTAGATCAAAGTTCGCTGCATTCTGAATCCCTCCCACGCTTTTGGCCAACCACTAAGCTTTGACAGCTAACATGTTTACGTTTTCAACTCAATAACCTCCTTCTCGTCCTTCGTTATTCATCGTAGATTGTTTATCGACGTGGAGTCGTTCCTGCTCCTCATTGGGAAGTGTTTTGGCTCGGAATCTTGAATTTTCTCCCAAAATGTTCGTCATGCTCATCTACTGTATTACGTATTAATCTGTACGCCCAGCCCATTGTGGCCAATTCCACCCTCATACCTTGTAAATACCTTCTTTTAAGTTTCACATTGATATTTCAGTCCCAATTTTCTCACACTCAAGCTGACTGCTAAATTGTATCATATGGTGATGATTCCTTCCGAGGGGATACTGAACTTTGAGATCATTTATCAAACCTAGCTCGTTACATATTACCAAATCCGAAATAACCTGATTGCTATTTGGCTCCTTAACATATTGAATCAAAAGTCTTCCCCAATGCACTTTATGAATTAATTATCTTAGCTGCCATTTCCAAGTTGATTAGCCCTATCTATGTTCAAAGTAAAGACGCCCATGATTAATGCAGTTCTCCTTTTGCATGCATTTGTTATTTCTTGATTCAAGCTGCTTCCTCAGAGTGGTTATTTATTTTTCCACTGGACTACATAATAATCCTACTGCTGTCTTGCTTACTTTGGTATTTGTCACTTCCACCCAAATCGACACCACATCCGATAAACCAAGGTCGTCCCCCAGAACAGTACTTATTTCCTCGCTTTTTAACGGAGCTATACCAACTGTCCTCCCTCAATGTTAAATAATCCTGCATATTGATCACACAACTTGAATCACCTCACAACCAGATCTCCGCTGTGGCTATCAGATCGCAACATTTAACTCTCCTTGTGCTGGCAGTTAATTTATCTTCTTTTTTTTCATGCGAGGTACATTAATATATATAACTTTAGTTTAGGTTTTCGGACACATTTCCCTACTCTAAGCCCATCTGCAGCGAGAATAGACATGCTGGGGATTTTTTTGCATTTTATTCCCCTGTCTTCCTTTTTCACTTTCATTTTTTCAACTTTTTGTTTCGAACTCAGTTTCCAAAGAACAAAGACAATTACAGCACATGAACAGGCCCTTCGGCCCCCAAGCCTGAACCGACCATGCTGCCTTACTTAACGAAATCTCCCTAACCTTCCGGGGACCATATCCCTCTTTTCCCATCCTATCCATGTATTTGTCAAGATGCCCCTTAAAAGTCACTGCCGTTTCCATCTCATTTAACTCCCTGTCCAGGTGCACATTTTCATGCCATACTCGCTTAGAGCCTTTCCGACAGCACGACGAATCAAGGATATTTGTTCTTGTCGTTTTGGGGTGAACCCATTGAGTTTGAAAGGTCCCCACCTTCCCCAAAATATGCCCTAGTGCCTCAGGAATCTGGAGTACATCTTCCTATGCCGCCTGTCTAGCCGGGCATTCATCCAACCTAATCTTAATTTGTTGCTCTCACTAGTTACTGACACCGCATGTAATCATCAGACAACTCTTTTAGAGATTCTGCATCTTTATTTATCGCTTTTCTCCGTGTGCTTAGCTTTCATGACCTCATCCCTTTCTTTACTTATGCCATTGTTATCTATGTGTATCACGATTGCTGGCTTTTCGCTGTCCCCCTCCAAATTGCTCTGCAGCCGCACTGTGACTTCGAAGACCCGAGCAGCAGTGTGGTAAACCATCATGGAATTACTTTTCGGTTATCTATTCCAGAAATGGTTATCTATTCCAGTTGGCATTGAATCCCCTATCACAATAGCCCTTCCCCTCTTTCCCTTCCTGCCTGCGCATTTGAACCATCTGTGTTTTCATGGACTTGGTTTTCATTCCATTTCCCTGAGACGTCGTTACCCCCATCAGTACACGAAGCAGCATATCTGTTTAAGAGGGGTATATTCCCAAGTGACTACTCTATTTTGACTCGCTGTAGGCTACCTGACAGTCACCCACTCATTATCTGTCTGTGCGGACTTAGACTGCGGGTGACCACTTCTCTAAATGTGCTATCGGCAAAAACCTTTGCCTCACAGACTCGACAGTCAGTGTCCAGATGCAGCAATACCAGTGTAACATAGAGTCTTGCTTTGACAAGAGAAAAAAAATATCCCCTCTGAAATTCAATTGTATCAGCATTGCTGAATGATGCCACTCATATCATCACGATGGTTAACATTCATGCAAAACCGAGATGGTCCTGTGTCATGGCATGACTAATTGTAAGTGCCAGCATGCTGAAAATCCAAAGGGAAACTTGAAACAGCTGCCAGAATAAGGGACATTGTGTATTGTGACTACCTTTTTTGAAGTCAACATCAGTATTTCTCAGACCAAATATGATGATTTTAATTAAAGTTAACATTTTTAGGAAAACAACTCATTAAAAGTAGAAGAGCATATTTGCACAATGAAAAGTACTTCCAAACATTTTCCAAAATATTTTGGCACAAACGTACTTGGAGTTAAACACCCCCTTTGATGGCAACAGCCCAAAGAGATTTTTAAGCCACAAAGTTCCAGGAACATTAACCTTACTGCTCTCGATGTTATTGGAAGGTGACAGCAAACTGCTGCTCACGGGCCTGGCTTCATTCATAGTCTTGTTGTAGAATTCATTAATCACCAGTCATTAATTATCTTCAATGTGCTCTTAAATCTGTTTTCCCTTTCATCTTCCCCCCTTTTTCTTCTTTAAAGGCTACTATATTTTAAACGCAATCTTACACTATGTTGTCTCATTTCACGCCGGACGTGTTCAATGGCACTCAGTGATATTTCTAGACAGTTCAAGTAATAGAAATATGTCTGTTCTGCATTTTGTCGGCACTTTCCTGAATTCTAAATGTCAAGCCATTGAAGCTTCGTGAACTATTTCCTTTCTCAGTATTTCCTGTTCCTTTCCCAGCTGGCAGTATTATCTGAATTGTCGACACTCTCACCACATTTTATGGCGATATATTTCCAAGCCAGGATGGGTCAGTGACTTGGAGGGGAACATCTACTTGGTGGTGTCCCCAGGTATCTGATGTTCCTGTCCTCCCAGATGGCAGTCGTCGTGGTTTTGATTTGATTGGATTTGATTTGATTTATTATTATCACATGTATTAGTATACAGTGAAATATAGCATTTATTATGCGCTGTACAAACAAAACATATCATACGGAGAGAAGGAAAGGAGAGATTGCAGTATGTAGTCTTGCAGTCATAACTAAGATGTAGAGAAAGATTAACTTAATGCGAGGTAGTTCCACTGAAAAGTCTCATGGTGACAGGAAAGTGCTATTCTTGAGTCGGTTGGTATGTCTCCTCAGAATTTTGATTTTTGTTTCTCGACCGATGAAGGTGGAAGGGAGTATGTGTGGCGTGCGTGCAGGCCTTAATTCAGCTGTCTGATTTTCCAAGGCAGCCGAAAATGCAGATCGTGTCAATAGGTGTGAAGCAGGTTTGAGTGATGGACTGGACTTCGTTCACAGTCCTTTGTAATTTATTTTCGGTCTTGGACAGAGCAGCAGCCATACCAAACTATGATACAATCATAGTCGTCGTGGTGCATCTGTAAATGTTGGTGAGAGTCGTAGCGGACATGTCCAATTCACTTCCTCTTTGGAGAAAGTAGAGGCGTTGTTGGGCTTTCTTAACTATAGCATCGGCATAAAAGGACCAGGAGAGGTTGTTGGTGATCTGGAAACCAAAAAACCTGTTGCTCTGGGCCATTTCTTCATCATCCCCATTGATATAAAGAGGGGCATGTCCTCCATTACGCTTCTTGAAGTAAAAGACCCTCTCCTTCATTTTGCTGTCATTGAGGGAGTGTATTGCCGTCGCAACACTTCACCAGATTCTCTATATCTTTCCAGCATTCTATCTCGTCATTGTTTGATATCTGACAGACTACGGTGGTGTAATCAGCAAACATGAAAATCGAGTTGTCGGCGATTTTGGCCAAACAGTTTTAGATGTATAAGGAGAATTGTAATATCTGAGGACACAGCCTTGTGTGGCACCGGTGTTGAGGGTGATCGTGGAGGGGGTGTTGCTGTCTGTCCTCCATGATTGCGTCTGTGCGTTAGGAAGTTCAGAATCCAGATGCACATGGAGAAGCCGAGACCCATGCCACAGAGTTTGGAGATGAGTTTCGTAGGAATAATGGTGTTGAAGGAAGAGGTGTAGTCGGGTTTCGAATGTCCCGCGTATTGAACCTAGGAGAGTTCCTGCAGTGCATCTTGCAGGTGGCGCACATGGCTGTCACGATTCCTCAGTGGGGTGTGATTGAATTATTGTGTAATGGGGTAGCATTCAAGCGGGCCTCCATGTCCTGGATGGTGGAAAACTGCCTGAGTATTGTTGTAGCTGCATTCATTTAGGCAGTTGGAGAGTGTTCCATCACACTTCTGACTTGTGCCTTGTAGATGGTAAACTGGCTTTGTGGAGGCCGAAAGTGAGTTGCTCGCCGCAGGATCCCGAGGTATTGACGTGCTCTGGAAATCACAGTACATTTATGACTGATCCAGTTCAGTTTCTGGTAAATGGTATCTCCTAGGATGCTGACAGTGGGGAGTTCAGCGACGGCAATGCCATTGACATTGAATGAGCGATGGTCAGATTCTCTCCTGTTGGAGATGGACGTTGCCTGGTGTTTGAATGGTGCGAATATTATTTGCCATCTGTCAGCCTGATTCTGGCAATTGCCCAGCACTTACTGCATTAGAACATGCTTCAGTGCCTGTGTTGCAAATGGTGGTGACCGGTACACAAGTCATCAGTGAACATACCAACCTGTGACCACATGAAGGATGGAAGGATATTGATGAAGCAGCCGAAAATGATTGGGACTCGGGCTATTCCCTGGGGAACTTCCGCAGTGATGTTCTCGAACTGACATTATTGATTTCCAAATACAACTACCATTTTCCATTGCACGAGCTATGGCGCGAACCAGAAAAAGTTGTTCCCCCGGATTCCATTGACTCCAGTTTTGCTTGAACTCTTTGATGTAACACTCGGTCAAATCCTGAGTTGACGTCAGGGGCAGTCACTCTCGCTCCACCTCTGGCATTCAGCATTTGTGCCAATGTTTGGACCATGGCTGTAATGAAGTCGAGATCTAAGTGACCCTGGCAGAGCACAAATGGGTCGTGTCATGCTGAGTAAGTGCCGCTTTATAGCAATGTTGATGGCCCTTTCCATATCCTTGCTGATGATCGAGAGTAGACTAATGGGGTGGTAATTGACTGCGTTGGATTTATCCTGTATCGTGTGTATGGACATGCCTTGGCAACATTCCACATTGCCAGGTAGATGCCAGTATTGAGAAGGTTGGGAAACGTTTGAGAAGGTTGGAAAAATTCTGGAACATGACTCTTCAGTGCCACAACAGAGAATGAACTCAAAAGAATAATTAAACACTCAAATTTGATTCAATTGACAAACAGTTCATGGAATTATGCCGGGAGGTTCAAGCATCAGGTTTCAACCATGTGCAACTCCACTGAACAAAGAAAATCACCAGTTCGTACGCAGTTACTCAGACCATCCCAGCTGGATACATAGTCCAAACAGAAAGGTTATAGATTACACCCATCAAACATAGTTCCAATAAAATTAATAACTGGCCATCATCAGACTGTGTGATCAGCTCATGATGTGGAGATGCCGGCGTTGGACTGGGGTAAGCACAGTAAGAAGTCTCACAACACCATGTTAAAGTGAACAGAGAGGTGCCTTCTCTCATGTTTTCATAGAGCCCTCATCAATTGTCCATGGGCCTTCTCTGTATATCATTATCGGTTACTGCGTGCCTGTCCAGTGAACAGGTATTCGGAGGCAGCTAAAGTGGGAGGCTCTGTTGACCTAACTGTTTCTGTGTCTGTGTAACAGAACACCCTTAAATAATATTTAATTATATGTTTTGCAGGTATCTATGCCTTGGGTGCATTTTAAAGGTACCGTTGCCGAATATATATCTGGCCAATAGTCGTTGCAATATTCTGTGCCTTCAGCCATTTCCTGATATCATACAGAATGGATTGAATTGACCAAAGACTGACATATGTGATGACGGGACCTCAAGTTGTGGCGGAAACATATCATTGACTTGATATTTGAGACGAAAGATTGCTGTGAATGCTTCAATCTTATCCTTTGCTTCAGTCTTATTCCGTGACTGCCGAGGCAGCTGTTCGGCAGCTGTTGGATCTCCCTGATTTGCTGGGAATCCACACATTGATGATCAATTCCGCTCCTGCATCTGTGATCACTATTCCGTATTGTATCTCCTGTGCCTCTCAAATTCGTTATAAGTATGCCATTCTTGGAGTGCAAACACTGGGGGCAGCTTTTATTTATTCATAAATTAAATAACTCATGTAACGAAAACGCCCCTGAACTTGGCCTGAGTTCCGCCATGAACAAATCTTTGTTTAGCAACTTAAAATCCGCACCATCCATTCCGATTATTTAAATACGATTTCTGAATCGGTGTAACCACGGGAATCCATCCATGTGATGATATAAAATAATAATTCTATCATAAACACCCACCACATGTGGTCAGATATGAAGGGCAAAAACACAGACTTCCATCTGCTTTCCATCTCAAGGTCGATGCGATTCCCTCCTATCCTCTGACCCCACAATCCATTACGGACTCGATTTGTCACTAACATCTGTCTCACTGTCAGAACATTTAGAAGTACAATTAAAGCGAATGGAAGCTACGGGGTTAAAACCCGACGATATCAGTTTCAACCCACCAAAGCAGGATCAGTATAATGGTTTGGCTTGGCTTTACAAAACAGTGAAACAGTGATGTAAATTTAGGGGATGGATTAAGAATTGTTGGCACTGCACAGGTTGAAAGCCGGGTATCTACAACTAAGAATGTGTCTTTCCCCGGAATCTGTTTTGTCCTTCTTTGACACCAAACTAGTTTGACTATTTTGTTTCAAGAACGAAGATGAGGACACGTTAGAATAAACAGCAAATTATACCACCGTCGGCAACAGTGTAAAACAATTATATCATTTGACATACTCCAGTTGTATTCTTTTGTTAGATTACAACGACCTGTTGCAATCCATGTAGCCCTCTCTCCACAAATATATATTTTCTCCTTTTCAAATATACTGAAAATTTCTCAACATTCTTTCCTGAAGCACATTTATTCATGCTGTAGGAAACTTTCCTACAACGATGACTTGACTCATCTCTCTTCTCGTTTGATTTGTGACCATATTAAATTGCCACTATTTGTCACTGACTAAGTGACAAGAACAAATCTCACCCCCACTTGAGACTAAAGCACAAACTTTCCAAAATGTTTTAAATCTCTATTAAGTTGTCTGTTACTGATCATTGTTCCAATGTGATTAGATCCAGTAATTCAAGGGGTCATTACGAGGCTTCTGGTACATGGAACCGTCCCGGTGTATCAACTTTCACTGTTCACTTTGGAGTTACTGACCTTCCACAACTGATAATCGAATCTTCGCCTTGCGTTCTAATTGTAGCCTTAGAGATATTTTGTGAAGGGCTGTTCGCCATTTTTTTCCACCTTTGATATTTTTTCGGTCAATTTTCTTCTCGACTTTTGCACGTGAAGAAGCTATTACTGTGAAATGGGTATTTGTCTCTCTAAAATTAGTTGTTCAGACAGAGCCATTCGTTCATCTTCTTTAGCAACCTGCACCCATTTTTGGCGCCCCTTCAGATTTTAGCAAGATCACTGTTTAACCAATTGTAACGCATTGATAATAGCAGGCATTTATTCAGTTATTCTGTAAAACGACATGCCATCGCTTAATAAACCGATAACTAACAACGATACCCAGAATCCCTACAGTACCGAAAGAGCCCATTCAGCCCATCGAGTCTGTACTGACCACAATCCCAAACAGGCCCCATTCCCACAATCCCACGCATTTCCGCTGTTAATCCCGATGAGGCTATGGTCAAACAACCTAACTCAAGCATATTTGGACTGTGGGAGGAAACCGGAACACCCGGAGAAAACCCACGCAGACACGGGGAAATTGTGCAAACTCCACACAGACAGTGACCAAAGCCGGGAATTGAACTTGGGTCGCTGGCGCTGTGAGGCAGCAAAGCTAACCACAGTGCCACAGTGCCGCACCGCTTCATTTTCAGTATTTGCAGATGTTCAACACAACATGAAATAACCAGTCTTAGTTTGATATTTTGTGTTTATCAAACAGTTTTCTTTTTGTTTTTTTTAGATACTTTGCATTGAAGCGAACAGTTAATAATTTGGATAGACATTGCTCATATTGACATGCCTTTAAAATGTTGTTCGGAAAACTGAGGCAGAATAAAAATAATACTCAGATACTCAATAGACCACACAGAAAACATTGGATTCCACCTTCTGCTGGGTGATATGCAACAACACAAACAGCGTTTGAGTTGAAACTGGAGATAATAGGTGAAATGGCACTACGATTGAGGTCGAGTTCCAGCACTTTATTCCATGAAAAAATCGATCACGGGAGATCACTTGTATCTGGCAATAACGAATGTTGTCCACTCATGAAACCAACACCTACAATATTTCGAATGTTCGTCTTAGGGAGAGATATAGGTCTATGCTCCCTGGAGTTTAGAAGAAAAAGGGGCAATCTAAGTGAGTGCACGAGACGATAAGGGTGATTAACAAGTAGATTTACAAAGGATGCTTCCTCTCGGAGGGCAATACAGTACAAGAGGTCACAGAGTTACGGTAAGTGGTGGCAGATTTCGAACTGAGAATGGGAGAAATTGCTTCTGAAAAAGGATAGTGATCATGTGAAATTCATTACCCCTGAGAATAGTGGATGTCGGGACGTTGGATAAATTTAAGGAATAGGTGGACGGCGTTTTGTCAGTAAATATTTGAAGGGCTATGGGAAATGGGCGGGAAAGCGGAGTTGAGGCCGAGATGAGATCAACCCGGATCGTATTAAATAGCGGAGATGCAGGCATTGGACTGAGGTGGGCACAGTAAGAAGTCTCACAGCAGTCATTCACTCACCTAATGATGCAGCAGCGCACCAAAAGCTCGTGATATCAAATAAACCTATTGGACTTTAAAATGGTGTTGTGAGACTTGTTGCTGTATTAAATAGGGGAGTATGCTCGAGTGGTTCAATTGCCTACGCCGGTCTCTGTTTCTTATGATCCTTATGGATATCCAGGGAAGGTGGAAATGTTGGTGATTTCAAGATCTATTACAGTTTAAAAATGAAACTTCAGCGATTAATTAAATTAATGCTTCTAGTTCCGCTATTTGGAATAAAAGGTGTTTTCCTGTCCTAACTAAACGTCCGACGTCACTATTGAAACTCATAATTGAATCTTCGGATCCCTGAACTTGAAACTCGCCAGTTTACGGAACATGTCGTGGTTGCATTGTGGAAAAGGGAAGAAACAAAACCAGTGCAGATATCAGACAACTGTTACAAATCAAAATGACTATGTGCAAAATCCCCATATATTTCTCCAACAATAAAATCAATACATTCTGCAGTGGAAAGAAATAATTTAGTGATTAAGGAGCATTCTTTAATATTATACGGATTTTCTGAATAATTTCCGAACTAGTACCCAGAGAAGTTTAACCACATTTTTCAGTTCTTCCCTGAATTTGCTCTGGGTTGCTGCATAAATACACGGATTTTGTAAACAACTCAAAGACTTTAGGAAAGCACCCGTTTCAATCGCGATATATCTCGGGGCTCTGTGGTCACCTCGGTAATAATTAGCATTTGTCAGTCTGGTCGACACAAAACTCACGGCAGCTGTTAACCACAATAGTATAAAACAACCTGATATCGTGAATAATAAAACGATGGATTTCTTTCTATTCTCCATCTGTGAGTCACTGTGACTCTCACTCTTGTGAACTCGGAGTCTGCTGCGAGTTCGATTGGCCACCAAGATACATCGAACAGTTAAAGAATTAAACGAGACAATTAGAGTAAATGGAAGCCAAACGACCCAGGCGCTGTGATACCAGGCGAATGCGATCCCTGGTGGTGAGGAAAAAAAGGCTACACTTGACTTACAACCCCATGGCGCCCTGTTAATTATTTGCTCAGGTTCATATGCAAACAGAAAGCGAATGTTCTTGAGAAAACTAAAAAAAACGAACGCTGTTATCACCATGCGAGCATTTCTTGCTGTGCAATATCTTACTTTGAACTTCTGGTAACAGATAGCTACGAAACGGTCAAATGTAAAGGAAATTGTAAACCAAATAGACATATCAAATGTGACTGTAGTCATGTATATAATAACCCGACACACAGGATAGTGGGACAGGAATGAAAATGGAAACCAATAACTGAAAATCCGATACACCAATACATTGATGATCATAACCAGGAGATCTGCTGTGGCCATGGCCACCATGTAGACAGAGATACACCTGGAAAGACCAAGGTTTCTTTGGGAGACAATTCCAATTGTCACCAGGTTCGCTGCAAAAACAGAAAATGTAAGTCACGTTTTAGCAAACATTGGAATCTGTCTGGAGATACCTGTTAAAGCCATTTTTTCAATTTAATGTATATTATTAATGTTATACGCATTCCATGGAAAGCTAGAAATATGATTTGATAAACTGCTATAATGTTCACTCTGCATAGTGTAACACGACATTCCAGAGATTTACTAAAACACTTGCACAGGACTTTCAAAGAACATTATAATGGTAGTAATGGGAATTTAAAGAAACCAGCATTTTTGGTTCATGCAGTTTCCTCCACTCGCCGGCAAGTTTGTAAAATTGACACTGGGGACATACATGCAGTAAAAAGTTGGGAACAGTCAACAAAGATAACGAGAAAAGAGCTCACCAGGAACACCGATTGCTGCAAGAATTGGATAGTAAATGTCTTTCATTGTCAGAATCGCTGGTTTCCCCATCGCCTGCAGAAAAAAAGATGAACTCTGAACGAACTGGAGCACTGATTGATGCACTTCTGAGTTAATTCAAGAAAACCAAGATTTATACAGACATCAGTCCTCCAAGGATCCAATTAGATTCAACTGTAATTCGCATTATTTACATTCATTTAACAATAAAGTAAGCTCGTTTGATTTTCGTTTTGTTAAAAAAAAGGAAAATACTGAATAAACTCAAACGATCTGTTAGCATCCGTGGAGAAATAAAGAGATTTACCTTTTCGGGTCCAGGAGACCCTCAAGAGAAACCATTTTTTGTTGTGTCTGGCGAGTCATATTTTGTCAGAAATGTAATACTTCTCGTGGACACATTCAAAAAGAAAACTGTGTTAGACATAGATTCAATGTGGACTGTATTTTCACAGAAATTACTCACTGGAATGCATTTTCTGGCCCTGTCATGACCTGGACCTCATGATTCAATGACTGCAACTCAGAAGGTGAAATAAATCTTGTAATATGTAGCAAGTAACTATGCCTATTATATATGTAGTATAGGTAAATACAGCAATGAAAACTGCAGTATTCTAGGGTCAGTGTGACTACTCCCAGTACACGATTGCTCGGCCTGTTTTTATTTACTTGTGCTGCATTAAATTGAGACTCGAGTTTGCCACATTAATCTGGTGCTTGTCTTAATTTGATCACGTTTTAAGGGTTGGCAATTGCTATCTGTAATGGGCTGTTCATCACGGTGGTGATGAGGAACCTTCTCTGGTATTCATGGTACATATACTTGGTTCTTATTTATGTAAAAACTGAGTATGCTATTCCAGTACATGTGGCAAACCTGCAATTTAACAGTCGGTGAGTTTGATCACCTGGAAATAGTACTGCCTCTGCTTAAAATGGATAAAACAATGTAATTCAATATTAAGTAGTACATCCACACGTGGAATAACACTGTCTGTCGGTTTCAGTTACAAATGTCGGCCCAAATACTAGACGTCATGAGCAATCTGGTACAAGTGTGTTAATCGCAAACAGAAAGGTTGTGGCAGTCTGTCCCTGATTTGATTTGATTTGTTATTGTCACATGTATTGGGATACATTGAGAGGATTGTTTTTGCACGATCTGCAGACAAAACATACCGTTCAAAGAGTACGTAGGGGAGAAGGAAATGAGAGGGTGCAGAATATAATGTTACAATTATAGCCAGGGTACAGGGAAAACTGAACTGAACCGATGGCAGAAGGGATGAATTTCTTAAGTCAGTTGGTAAGTAATGTCAGACATTTGTTTCATTTGAGACTACGAAGGTGGAAGAGAGTATGTCCGGGGTGTGTGGGTCCTTGATTACGCTAGCTGCCTCTCCGAATCAACAAAATTGTAGACAGAGGCAATTGATGGGAGGCTGCTTTGCGTAATGTATTGGGCTTCGTTCAAAACCCATCGTAGTTTCTTCCAGTCTTGGTCAGAGCATCAAACATACCAACTGTGATACATCTGAAAATGATGCTTTCTATGGTGCATCTGTCAAAATTGGAGAGAGTCAGAGTGTACATGCCGAATTTCGTTAGAATCATAAGAAAGAGATGAATTGGTGGGTTCTCATAAAAATAGCTTCAGCGTGGAAGCATCAGGACAGGTTGTTGTTTGTCTCGACATCTCGAAACTTGAAACTCTTGATTATTTCCTCGATATCACTGTTGATTTAGAAAGGATGTGGAGATCCCGGCGTTGGACTGAAGTAAACACAGTAAGAAGTCTCACAACACCAGGTGAACTCCAAAAGGTTCATTTGGTAGCAAACGCCACTAGCTTTCGGCGTGCTGCTCCTTCGTCAGGTGATTGGGAGATCTGTTCAAGAACAGCAAACAGGGCATATAAAGACACAAACTCAATTTGCAGAATAATGATCAGAATGCGACTGTTTACTGCTGATCAAGTCATAAAGGTACAGACAATGTGAGTGGAGAGAGCATGAAGCACAGGTTAAAGAGATGTGTACTGTCTCCAGACACTCATCGATTGACAGTTCCGACGCACCACAGAGAAAAACCGCACACAACTCCTCAGAAGACAAACACGGGACACGATAGACAGAGTTCCCTTCGTCATCCAGTACTACCCCGGAGCGGAGAAGCTATGACCTCTCCTCCGGAGCCGTCAACATGGCATTGATAAAGACGAACATCTCGCCAAGGCCATCCCCACACCCCCACTTCTTGCCTTCAACAACCGCCCAACCCCAAACAGACCATTGTCCGCAGCAAACTACCCAGCCTTCAGGAGAACAGAGACCATGACACCACACAACCCTGCCACGTCAACCTCTGCAAAACATGCCGGATCATCGACATGGATGCCATCATCTCACGTGAGAACACCATCTACCAAGTACGCGCTACATACTCTTGCAACTCGGCCAACGTTGTCTACCTGATACGTTGCAGGAAAGGATGTCCCGAGGTATGGTACGTTGGGGAAACAATTCAGACGCTACGACAACGGATGAATGAACACCACTCGACAATCAACAGGCAAGACTGTTCTATTCCTGTTGGGGAGCACTTCGGCGTTCCCGGGCATTCGGCCTCTCATCTTCGGGAAAGCATTCTTCAAGGCGTCCTTCACGACACACGACAGTGCAGAGTCGCTGATCATAGACTGATAGCCAAGTTCCGCACACATGAGAATGTCCTCAGCGGGGATCTTGGGTTCATGTCACACTATCTGCAACCCCCACGACTTGCCTGGACTTGCAGAACCTCACTAACTGTCCTGTTTGGAGACAATACACGTCTCTTTAATCTGTGCTTAATGCTCTCTCCACTCACATTATCTGTACCTTTAAGACTTGATTAGCTGTAAAAACTCGCATTCCAATCATTATTCTGCAAATTGAGTTTGTTTATTTATATGCCCTGTTTGCCGCTTGTGAACAGATCTCCCACTCACCTGATGAAGGAGCAGCTCTCCGAAAGCTCGTGGCGTTTGCTCCCAAATAAACCTGTTGGACTTTACCCTGGTGTTGTGAGACTTCTTACGATGTAGAAAGGGCCATGTCCTCCATCATGCACCTTGCAGTCGATTGCTATCTTCTTCGTCTTCCTGACATTTAGGGAAAGGTTATTGTCGTCGCAACATTTCATGAGATTCTCCATCTCTTTCCTTCTATCCTGTACTCAGTCTGGTTGGCCCATAACCTCTGATCGCCGGCAATGAGTTATAGACTGCTGGAAACAGAAGAAACATTTCCACACTTCTCTGCCATGATAATTTGTGCCGGATGGGAGCAGTAGCCTTCGACGTTCAGTACAGCCATACCCCCAAGTTCCAGCACAACGCAGGAAAACCCTAAGCAAGCCCTCTTATGACCCGGCAAAGCTGAAAGTGCCCATTGAGTTCCAGATTCCAAAAAAATAGTTTTGTATTGACAACAGAGAATGATTCCCCCGTTGTTATAAATAAAAAACATAATATATGTTGAAGCTTGCATTTCCTTTATTTTAGTTCGGCTATTTATTTTAAGTAGTTAATACTACAGTTATTGCCCCGCTCAAACCTTAATTTTTAATGTTATTTAATCGATTGAACACAAGTATTATATAATATCCATAAATGAACATATGATTTGATATTTATTTTAAATCTGTGTAATTACAGTTTAAATCTGCCTTGTATTGTTATGAAACATTTCGTGTGGCTTTTTTCATTATTCGTTTGTGTAACATGGTGTCGCTGTTTGGCCAGCCTTTGTTGCCCATCTCGAGTTGCCCGACGGCAGTTGAGAGTCAACCACATTGCTGTGTCTCTGGAGTCACATGGAGGACTGGCCAGGTAAGTACGATAGATTCCCTTCCTTAAAGGGCATTATCAATAAAAGGTGTTTTATTTTCCAACAAGAAACAATGGTTTCATGGTCATCAGTGGTTTCTTAATTCTGGATATTTTTTTATTGAATTCAAATTCCACCCGCTGCCATGGTGGGATTCGAACTTGGGTCCCCAGAATATTAGTGCGTTGCGAGGTTAACAGTCGTGTGATAATAACACTCGGCGAACGCCCGCCCAAATACTTACAACTGTTTGTGTGTTTTAATTTAGAATATGGCAGCTGAAAATGCTGCTGGGTAAAAAGAGGTTTTCTGGCCGTGATTCACAAAAATAAATGCATGAGGTCGAACAAAGGAAATATCCATTTTTTGGCAATAGAAAATCAAAGCCACCAAGGAAACTACAAGTCATGCCTTGGAAGGAAATAGCAAGCAATGTATCTGTAAAAAGTGAAGTGCCGAGGAATGTGGATCAGTACCACGAGAAAATTAACGATCTGATGTGTACAGCCAGGGTATTTCACATTTTTGATGAGAAACAATTAAAACTTGAAAATACTTAATCCTAAAGTAAGGAATTCAGTCTACCTTGGGTATGGTAAATACAACTGTCGCCTCACAGATTTGCAGAAGACGTTGTAAAATGCGCGAGCAATTGGGATTTTGAAGCTGCGATTCTATTTTAATAGCACGGTCTCCTTAGGCACTTGAAGAGGGTCATTTTTACCGTCCTACAGGTTGATGATAGCAAGATTTTTTCAAGGCATTTCGATTTAGATCTGCAGGTAAAACGGGCGCATAATGCTTGGGAGCATTCACTTACTGGAGGCGGACTGGCGTACATTCAGGATCTCACTCCGCAGGAGGCACATATTTGGGGCCTATTGTTTCTCTCAACTCCTCGAATATGTGATGGTGGTGATTTTGGGCTCAGTCAAGGTAAGACGATAAGCCAATTGATCACTTATGAGGAGAGGAAAGCTGAGCTGCAAAAAGTGAATTTGGCAATTCGTTTAAGAGATAATTAAGTGCTGATGCCGTGAAAAATATTTAAAGGGATATGAGGATACATTGAATAGATACATTCCAAATTGTAAGAAAAGGCGAAAGAGATTGGAAGAAAGTGAGATGGAAAGAGATTGGGGGAGACATTGAGGGTGTCAGAGTTATAGGGAGACTGAAATACAACAGGAGAAATGCTGGAAAAGAAATACAGGGAGATTGCAGAGAGAGGGGGAAAGCAAGATAATACGAAAGAGAACAAGGGAGAGGGGAATATGTT
This sequence comes from Mustelus asterias, assembly GCF_964213995.1. Taxonomy (NCBI): domain Eukaryota; kingdom Metazoa; phylum Chordata; class Chondrichthyes; order Carcharhiniformes; family Triakidae; genus Mustelus; species Mustelus asterias. Next base: position 83,452,667 of record NC_135816.1, on the reverse strand, counting down.
TGCATTTAGTAACTGCAGAGAGAAGCCCCGGAAAAGGCAGAGAGAATGAGGGACAGCGCGAGATTGTGAGTGATTGCAGGACAGGGTGCAAAACAGGCTACCATATCAACTGTGGGAGAAAGTCACCTGGGGACAGAGAATGGAGAGACTGGGAGGGAGAGGGAGTGAGCGAAGGAGACAGAGATTAGGGGAAGTAGCGTAACAGAGGAGTGCAGCAGAGGAAAATGGGAGTTGCCGTAACTGAGGCAAGAGACAAAAACATGCACAGAACCTGGGAGTGATAAAAGGAATCGCAGATGTTTTGCAGTCCAGAAGGAACATTTCCAGCTGATTATGTTTGCCCCGTCTGTCACTGTCTCCACAGAGTCCCATAAATCATTCCCTTTCAAAAAACAGCCACTTAAAAGTTTTAAAAATTATATATTTGGGTGGAAATTGCATCAGCCAGACTCAAAAACAATGCACTGCAGACCTTAATGATTCTCTGACTGACTGTTATTCTCCTCATGTCACCATTCCTTCTTTCATAAGTTACGTTAAATTTGTGCCTTCTCGTTCACCATCCTGCCACCAATGGAAGCACTTTGCCCCTATCCAAACTGATCAATTTCCACATGTTGTGAATTATTTTATCACATCACCCGTTAGCCTGCTATATTCCAAGGAACGCAGTCCCATCTTCTCCAATATATCTTTATATGTGAACTTTCCACCTGTGGAATCATGATCATTGCGACTTTCTAAAAACTTTCCAACACATCCTTTCGAATTCTTTCTGCCTGAACCAGACAGAAAACACCAGCTGAAATAGAACTAGCGCCTTCCCTTGGTGTATAACCTTATTCTTCAAGCTTCAACCTTCAAGGTTCAAGTTTCTTGGTGTCCAGATAACCACGAACCTGCCCTGGTCCCTTCACGCCAATGCTATAGTTAAGAAACCATACCAAATCCTCTACTTTCTCAAGAAGCTATGGCAATTTGGAATGTCCGCTGCGACTCTCAACAATCTTTACAGATGGACCTTGAAAGCATTCTTTCTGGAAATATCACAGCTTGGTAAAACCTCTGCTCTGATCAAGACATTAAAAAAAACCTGCAAAGTAGCCCAGTTCATCACACATCTTTTGAATCCGTCTACACTTCTTTCTGCCTCAGAAATGCAGCCAGCATAATCAAGGACCCCACGCACTCCAGATAGTATCTTCGACCTTCTTCTATCGGTAAAATAGAGACACAAGTTTGAACCGACAAAAGAACAGTTTCTTCCTTGCTGCCCTCAGACTTTTGAAATGGAGGTGCCTGATGTAATGTCGATCTTTCTCGAAACCCGAGCTATGTCTTTAACATTATATTCTGCACCCTCTCCCTTCCTTCTCCCAATGTTCTCTATGAAGGTATGCTTTGTCTATTTAACGTGCAAGAAACAATATTTTTGTTGTATTCCAATAAACGTGACAATGATAAATCAAGCAGACTCAAATCCTGAGCACTCTAAGTCGTCTTACCACTTTCTTTCCTTGACACTACTTCGAGTAGTTTATATCTCCAGTTTAATGTTTGCATGCCATTCTAATTTATTTGAATTTGTGTTCCTTCACATGCTTCCCACTAATTGGCAATGTATATGTACACCGAGTAATGTAATTGTTCTCACAATCCTTTAATTTCAATGTCCTCAAATAGTTGATCAGACTTTCTATTCCCGAACACGGGCAACCTATATGTACAGTCATGGATCAAAGCGTTTAATCACATCACAATGAAATCGTATTCGAAAGCTTAACCAATCCATGAAATAGCGAACAGTTATGCATGAAAACTGACACATCATTCACCATTTTACAATCAGTTTCTTTTGTTTGATGTTCTCTCATGTTTCCTCTATGCAATCCGTTCAGATAGAACTAATATTCTTCAATGATTGCAATGCAACAGAAACAAATAAACAATATCTCCATGCATGCTTCATGTGCCGTTTTTCAGTCATAAAATCATGGAATCCGTGGAGCGAAGAGTGGGGTCATGCGGCTCATCTAGTCCAGACTGACCCTCTCACGGTCTTACCCAGGACCTATCTTCACTCTTTCCCCATATATTTACCACGGGTAATTCATCTAACGTACTCATCTTGGAAAATTAAGGGATAATTTCGCATGACCATTCGATCTGACCTGCTAATCTTTCGACTGTGGGAGGAAACCAGCGTAGCCAGAGGAAAGCCACGCAGATACGGAGAAAATGTGCAAACTCCAAAGGGAAAGTGCCCCGAGGCCAGAATTGCACCCAGGTACATGGCTCTGTGAGGCAACAATGAACAACAGTGTGCCACAGTGCCGTCCGTATGCCACCATGCCACCCATGTATATTTGACATTCATTGTGTCATTAAAATATGCCAAATTCATTGATTTAGTTTTATTCAGAATCACGCCCAAGTCATGCAGATAAAGTACACTTCGATGTTTAGAAAATCATCAAGAATTAGTTAGTATCTATTCAGTATTTCAAAACTATTCCCACAGGTCCAGGTTGTCACGGGCTTAGGTCCGTGAGAGGTATTTCTCCAGCAAAGCTATTTTCAAGCAAGGACAAGGTTTTGATACGAAGTTACTCTTGCAGTGACATCTCTGGAAGCCTCATCCATCAAAAAGAATTTGAGCGCGTAAAATCTGACGACGACTGAATTCTGATAGATAATTTCTGCACTCAGCCCACTATAGGACACATATTCAAGCTGTTTCAATGCAGGATTTATTTTCAGAATCGAATTAGATGTTTCAATTATGTAGCCTGCCCATCTCCTGGCTGCAGCGCACCTATAATATTCAGTTGGTTACCTATCCTGCGGTCAGATGCTGAAACCGGGTCAGCCATCTCTCCAGCACCAATTTGCCAAAATGATGTTGTGCTTTGTTCTATTTTGCATAGACTTGCAATGTAATGCCCTGCTGTGCCACCTGAATTCTACGTCTGGCAGGATGAAGCTTTTAATCAGATTTAGGGCAATCTGTCAGAGATGATCCAAAGGCTTGCTCAAGGTCATTCATGTGGATGGCTGGGGGAATGTCTCAGTCTGGTCCAAGCAAGATGACTCGAGTGCTGTCTCAGGAAAACACAAGTCGCGTGCCCCCGAAGCTAGCCAGGATAATCTACAGAGTATGGTTATGGGACTCGCTCAGAGTCATCGATGTTGAATGGTCCAGGGATTGATTATATCATCCGTGGTCGATGATTTAACGAGGAGCTGAGGATTTTCCCTTTTAGAGGTCCAGGGGCAACTTTAATCTGCTACTGCACCGTGGTTGGTTTCCAATATGTGCTTGATCGCTCATCATATTTCTCGCCTCATTGTAACTTCTGTATGCTGTCCAGTTTACGAAATTGACACGATAGATCCACTGAACATATGTTTTATTTCATTTAAGTCAACTAGAAAATACTCATTTAAGAATCACTATTGCTATGTTAAAAGTTTCGAAATCACCATATATATAGAAAAGCAACTGAAAATAATTTGCATTTATTTCACAACATTTGTTGGCCAGGCAAATGCGTGCAATGTTAATAAAGTAAGGTCGTATTCGATAATGAATGATCAAAACTTGTTAATCACAGTAGAACATAGATAGGAAGGAATTAAAGAAGGAAGAAACACAAAATAGCTACCAGAAATAATGTGATTTAGTTTAGCTTTGCACAAAAGATACAGGTTTTTCTCTGGACAAGCAGGCGTATTGTGTCACTATCATATTTTTGAAACATAAGTTTTATTTAAAACATGAAAGGATGAGGTAATATCTTGAAATCTAGATGCTTCTGAAGTTTTCTTTAAGAAGGTGATAAGTTCGCCTTGGAACAATTAATAAGGTGACCTCTTTCCAGCAATCGGCTGAATATGAGGAAGATATGCTTTTTTGTTCTGAACTATGGTAACTTTTTTTCATCGGAGCAAACAAACTGGAAGACTCAGATTGGAAGTTTCCATTGGAAAGCAAATTAAATGGACTTGTTTAATTTTTGAACCTATGGGTTTTAATTCTGGTTTTATTTGCGGAATGAATAGATATATAAGCATTTGATTACCACCCCAGATGAATTGAGAACGACCAGCATGTGTTTTATAATGCCATTCCTCAAAATCCCGTCTTTGACGATACGCTATCTCGTCATTCATTTGCTTATGTATGTGTGCATGTATTATGTTAAACAGTACTTGCACTTTGATAAGAATACGTTTTGTTTAACCATAAACATTTCGTCCGAATCCATTGAAGGAGCTTGGTAAAAGTCTGTTTAATTTTTGTTCCAGTGTTGATGATAAGAAATTAACCGTTCGAATTAGTGGTACTAATTAAACGTTTGAATTAGTGGTACTCCGTGCAGAGTAGCGGGGTTTCATAAGCAATGCAGGACTTCCCTGTCAGTTACTTTCCGGGATTTGAAGCAGTGGTTGATTGGGAGTAAAATTTCAACAATTGGTAAGTGAAATAAAGGTGAGTTGTGAGGAAAATAACTACACAGAGTCCAGAAGCGACATCGGTACAAAAGGCACACAATTTGGTATCAACATGAATGGAACAGAAATTTATCACAGCAACAAGATGTGCCACGAGAGTGACGTCCCGAGACAGGAAGCATCGACTAGACGGGCAGCCAGAAAAAATGCATTTATGCATGATGTAACGAGTATCCATGTAATGCATGGGAAGGAACTGACTAGAATGATGAACAGTCTGCTAACGCAAGTGAACAGTTGTTGGGTAATGAGAACTTGGGCAACTCACGGGTACAGATTACAGAGCATGAAACATTTTCTTCTGTTTGTTATTAAAGGGGGATGTTTGGTCTGGAATACAATAATATTCTGGAGGTTGTATCGTTCTCCCCGCAGTCAAGTCACTTCTGCAATGAGGCACCGATTTGCAGTTTGCCATGTTATACTAGTTCTCAATTAAAACAGAATACAATACTATTCGTAAAATATGGAGATTGTATTTTCCGTGTGCATATATGTAATTCACCTGGACCAGGGATTAACCTTAATTAAGCTCGGTTAGCTTATTTATTGCTTCACTTTTTAAATCTTATTTTCAATGCATCAATTTCACTTATGATTTTGAAATGGTCTGGTATGTACACATGATCTGCTGCCCTGCTATGTGTTGAACAATTCAATTGTTTAAGATTCCTGCCATATCACTATCGATAATTTTTTCTTGTCCACCATTCAGGAACGTTCTTCCGATGCAGTCCTTCACATTTGTCTAACACCATGTATTCGATTCCAAGGGCAATACCAGTATGAGTTATATTCGGATATCTACTGGCTTCAGGCGTTGTATTATCACTCGGCTCAGTATTTGATTGTGGTGCTTTATTCTAAAACAAACAGCGTTTGTTTCAGGTGATAAATTAGTTGAACAGGGTGGGAAAGTAAGTCAGCTTATCACTTTGATCGCCTCTGGGCGGGACGGTGTTACTCTGAGGTGCTGTATTAAGAACATAAGAACATAAGAAATAGGAGCAGGAGTAGGCCATCTAGCCCCTCGAGCCTGCCCCGCCATTCAATAAGATCATGGCTGATCTGACGTGGATCAGTACCACTTACCCGCCTGATCCCCATAACCCTTAATTCCCTTACCGAGCAGGAATCCATCCATCCGCGCTTTAAACATATTCAGCGAGGTAGCCTCCACCACCTCAGTGGGCAGAGAATTCCAGAGATTCACCACCCTCTGGGAGAAGAAGTTCCTCCTCAACTCTGTCTTAAACCGACCCCCCTTTATTTTGAGGCTGTGTCCTCTAGTTTTAACTTCCTTACTAAGTGGAAAGAATCTCTCCGCCTCCACCCTATCCAGCCCCCGCATTATCTTATAAGTCTCCATAAGATCCCCCCTCATCCTTCTAAACTCCAACGAGTACAAACCCAATCTCCTCAGCCTCTCCTCATCTCCGGTATCAACCTGGTGAACCTTCTCTGCACTCCCTCCAATGCCAATATATCCTTCCTCATATAAGGGGACCAATACTGCACACAGTATTCCAGCTGCGGCCTCACCAATGCCCTGTACAGGTGCATCAAGACATCCCTGCTTTTATATTCTATCCCCTTCGCAATATAGGCCAACATCCCATTTGCCTTCTTGATCACCTGTTGTACCTGCAGACTGGGCTTTTGCGTCTCATGCACAAGGACCCCCAGGTCCCTTTGCACGGTAGCATGTTTTAATTTGTTTCCATTGAGATAGTAATCCCATTTGTTATTATTTCCTCCAAAGTGTATAACCTCGCATTTCTCAACGTTATACTCCATTTGCCATATCCTCGCCCACTCACTCAGCCTGTCCAAATCTCTCTGCAGATCTTCTCCGTGCTCCACACGATTCACTTTTCCACTTATCTTTGTGTCGTCTGCAAACTTCGTTACCCTACACTCCGTCCCCTCCTCCAGATCATCTATATAAATGGTAAATAGTTGCGGCCCGAGTACCGATCCCTGCGGCACGCCACTAGTTACCTTCCTCCAACCGGAAAAACACCCATTTATTCCGACTCTTTGCTTCCTGTCGGATAGCCAGTCCCCAATCCACTTTAACACACTACCCCCAACTCCGTGTGCCCTAATCTTCTTCAGTAGCCTTTTATGGGGCACCTTATCAAACGCCTTTTGGAAATCCAAAAACACCGCATCCACCGGTTCTCCTCCATCAACCGCCCTAGTCACATCTTCATAAAAATCCAACATGTTCGTCAAGCACGACTTTCCCCTCATGAATCCATGCTGCGTCTGATTGATCGAACCATTTCTATCCAGATGCCCTGCTATCTCCTCTTTAATAATGGATTCCAGCATTTTCCCTACTACAGACGTTAAGCTGACCGGCCTATAGTTACCCGCCTTTTGTCTCCTTCCTTTTTTAAACAGCGGCGTAACATTAGCCGTTTTCCAATCAACCGGCACTACCCCAGAATGCAACGAGTTTTGATAAATAATCACTAACGCATCCACTATTACCTCTGACATTTCTTTCAATACCCTGGGATGCATTCCATCCAGACCCGGGGACTTATCCACCTTCAGTCCCATTAGTCTACCCAGCACTGCCTCTCTGGTAACATTAATTGTATTAAGTATTTCTCCTGCTGCCAACCCTCTATCGTTAATATTTGGCAAACTATTTGTGTCCTCCACCGTGAAGACCGACACATAAAACTTATTTAAAGACTCAGCCATATCCTCATTTCCCACTATTAACTCCCCCCTCTCGTCCTCCAAGGGTCCAACATTCACTCTAGCCACTCTATTCCTTTTTATATATTTATAAAAACTTTTACTATCATTTTTTATATTAATTGCTAGCCTAGCTTCATAGTCTATCCTTCCTTTCTTTATCGCTTTCTTAGTCTCTCTTTGTTGTTTCTTAAATTTTTCCCAATCACTTGTTTCTCCACTATTTTTGGCCACTCTGTACGCAGCTGTTTTTATTTTAATACTCTCCTTTATTTCCTTCGTTATCCACGGCTGGTTCTCCCTTTTCTTACAATCCTTGTTTTTTGCTGGAATATATTTTTGCTGAGAACTGAAAAGGATCTCCTTAAAAATCCTCCACTGTTCCTCAGCTATCCTACCTGCCAGCCTGCTCTCCCAGTCTACCTTAGCCAATTCATCCCTCATCCTATCATATTTCCCTCTGTTCAAACAGAGGACACTGGTTTGGGACCAAACTTTCTCCTCTTCCATCTGAATCAGAAATTCGACCATATTGTGGTCACTAGACCCAAGAGGGTCCTTCACAATAAGATCCTTAATTCTACCTACCTCGTTACACAATACCAGATCCAAAATAGCTCGTTCCCTCGTCGGTTCCGTAACATGCTGTTCAAGGAAACTATCCCGACAGCATTCTAAGAACTCTTCCTCCATTCCACCCTTACCGACTTGAGTCTGCCAGTCAATGTGCATGTTGAAGTCCCCCATGATTATTGCCGTTCTGTTTTTACACAGTCTATGGCCTGTATAATGTTCAGACTGAGTTACAGCACACGGATTTTGAAATGAAGTTATTCAATTGATGCAATAGGGTGAAAAAGTATTATGATATATGTAGCAAATACATATAAACTAGCGCTGCTGCCTCACAGCGGCAGGGACCGAGGTTCGAATCCAGCCATGTTTGACTGCCTGTGTGGAGTTTGCAAGTTCCCCCCATTTCAACATCTTTTTCCTCCAAGTGTTCCAGTTTCCTCCCACTGTTCAAATATGAGAAGTTAACTGGACTAACCGTGCTCAATTGGCCCTTAGTTCCTATATTGTCTTAGTTAGGTGTATTAGGTATGGCTAATGCTCTTTCGGAGATTTCGTGAAGGCACGATGGGCAGAATGCCCCGCTTCTGCGCTGTAGTGATTCTCTATCTAGACATGTGGCTGATGGGATAATGCAGCATGCAATTTTCATGACTTAGTTATTTTCACCTTTTGGGGATTTCCAATTCAATCAAGGCTAGATCGATTCATGTCCCATACGCATTTCTTCATCTATTGGCTCAAAATGCTAGAAAATAGTTTGAGCGATGTTGCAACAACATAATCCCTATGATGGTTCTGCAGTCTATAAATTAAAGGCTTTGGGAATATATGGGCTCAGAGTTTAATTCAAAGAGATTGCAAGTAGCACAAATGGGTCTTTAAATCACATAGAGAATGCGTGAAACCTTTCAGAATTTGGAAACATATACTATTTGATCATTTCTTCCATTGGCATTCCTGATAAGAAATTTTAAGAATTGAAGTTCTGTAACTGTGTGAGCTGGTTTCTGAATTTTGTGAGTGACCGATAATGTTGCATGCTGATATGGTTGTCAATGTTTTTCCAGACATCAGTTGAACAATTATATTCCATAAAGCCAAATGTGATGCAGAACCTTACCTCAATTGAAAACACAAGATTTCCTTCGTCACTCACAAACCCTAATTAAAAAATCAATTTATAGCATTTGCTGGGAAAATATGCATGGTTCAAGCAGGTCTGAGGAGCAGCTGACTCACTGAGAGAAGACATTTTTTGGAGGGTCTTTCAATGTATCTGAGTTTGAATGACATACTGGCGTAGAGTAAAATGGTTCGATTTCAAATCATTGCATCATACAAGTCCCTTAGGATGGTGAATAGGTGGAAATGGAGAATGGATTTGGTTTTAGTCGAAGATGCTTGGTAAAAAGTGTATGAAGTAAAATGCGTACATTTGGCTCTGTCACCTATTTCGCTGCACCAAATGAAACACGTTAACTATTTCTTGAGATAAGCTGCATAATATCACGATTCCTATTTAGTTATTCGAAGTATTGTTTTTTTATGTAAATTCCTTCTCATGCTTAGTGATCCGACTCCTCGAGCACGGTTTGGAATATTTGTGGGAGGTGAGTATTGGGTTATCTTTTGTTGTTTGTAAAACAGGAGAAGCAATGCATGTGGTTCTGAACTATTCTGATTATGTCCTCGATTAGGTTTTGACGAAACATCTGTGATTTAGATTCTTGCATTACAATTAGCAATGATATCTGCTCATAGCGTTCGCCCTGAGCGAAGTGGCAGGTCTAAATTAAGAATATCTATTTTTGTGTTTTTAAAAGAGCAGTCATTCCAGTGCCATCAAATAATTACACAATTAAACCGTTAATAATGTAACATATGGTACACTGTTTTAATTAATAAGCTATCTCAATAACTTAACAATGTGAACAAATTGATAAATAATAGAGTTGCGGTTAGTTGTATGGAGTTTGTAACATATTAACTGGGTAAAATTTATCCTGATGCTTCGGAAAAGCCTCTTCCTGTCCCATCCTGTCTCACTCCTTCAGCAGGTTCCTCTGCCCCCTTTTTTCTTAACTATTTACCTAACATTATTTTAAAATACCATTCACGTCAACTATTCAAGGCATTGTGTCTCTGTGCAAGGCAAACATTCCTGCATTTATTTTTGGATGTATTAGCGACTGACCAAGGGATGCAGGCCTTTGGAAAATCTTTCTCCAAAACTGCATGTTTTCATTAAACAATAATTTTAACCTGCCTCCTCGCCTCCACTTCCTGTTTTTTTTTCCAATACCTTGAACCAAAAATATTTAATAAGAAGAACAGACTTGGGCTCTGCCTCAAGTAGAAATATCTTCTCCCCTCTTCGATGTCATCCACCTCATAATTTAAAATGCATCCATTCTATCTCGCCACAATGTTCTGTTATGGAGAGAAAAGCGCAAAATGCACATCATTCTTTCAGCAGTTTTCGTCTTTTTGTTGTGTTATCATTCTTGAACAGAAGATGTTCAATGATCTATTGCCTCGAGATACCCACGGTCTTTGATATTTAGAAAATGTCAGGAAAGCGTGCTTGTTGTCGTGAAACTAAGTTGAATATTTTTTAATGTAATCAAGCTGGCTGAGGAAATGGGAGTGAAGGGAATGCTTATGATGTTTGAGGCATTGGAACTTGTTCAGTGGGAACGTGTTAGCTGTAAAATAAATATAGGTTAAACATTAACAGGAACCAATGCCTGCGCGAGGGGTGGGTGTCGCACATGTTATTGGGGAATGTTGAAAATTGATGTGGATTGGCGACTGATGGAAAATTGGAGTGGAGATTGGAAAACTGGCAGTGACAAATAGCGAAGAATTAATTGATAATGGGGATCTATCAAGAGCAGTGTCAAGGTTAATAGCACATTTGGGTAGTTTTGTAGAAATGTAGTAAGCAATAGAAATTCAGAGAAGATGAGAACAAAAAATACTCAGCTCGCAGTTGGATTAATTTTAAGGAAGAATGTAATTCGGTGTAAATCAGGGTTTTACTGCCTTTATTTGAATGGATGGAGTTTATTAAGTCAGATTCGTGAGTTGCAGGTGTAGATTATCATATGGAATCATATTATTAGTGATAACAGAAAGTTCACTCAAGAAAGGAGAGGGATACGTGTTAAATACTTCTTGGTTCACGGTATTTAAACAACAGGCCAGGAAGAAAAGGAGGCAAGGTGCGATCGGTTAATGAAAACATTGCCGTGCTGGAGAAAAGCAATGTTCCAAAAACCTACGTTCCAACATGTTATTGAGGATTCTTTTCGAAAGCAGCATGTGTCCAATCCAACAAGAAATGATGCATTGATGGACCGGATTCTTGGAAATGAAAGTAGGTGAATTAGATCAAATGTCAATGGGGGAATGTTTAGGAAACTGTAGTCTTTAGTTTTTTGTATTACAAGGCTTCAGATGATGACAAGTGAGGTGGGAAAACATGGAGAGGGGTGCACAACATGGATGCCTGGCCCATAAACGGTCACCTGGGAAAATTAGACTTTTAGTGCAGACAGTTATTTAAAGTTAAAAGATGCAGGGAACAAATGCTGCCGGAAGCCATTTTTAGATAAAGGACAGTCCCGGGAGAAAAGGGTTTGTTACAGAGACTAGCCACAAATGGGAATGGGAATACATAAATGAAGGAAAACCAATTACTGTATGAATAGACTGAAGTCCAAGCATTGATAGTAACTGACGTAGGAAATGAATCTATTCATAGAACAATGCGATGTTAACATGCTTATGTCTGTATCTGTCTGTATTTGTCTATAACGATGTGTTAACGATCGATCATCTACTTGGTTACAACGATGTGATAATGGCTAGATGTCCGGTCCATCTCCTGTGTAAAAAGTATAAAGATGGACCGCTCCTTTTGTCTCATTGAGAGAAGGTAGTTGTCTGGTGTGCTGCAGAGTACCAGTGCCTATTCTCCACGAAGTTTCATTAAAATAAAACTGTACTGTTGAAACCTCCTGTCTGACTCCGAAGTGGCATTTTTCCCACAACAATTGGCGTAGTCATCTAGGATCCTTTTGCTGGTAAGCTGTTAAGCTCCGATCGATTGAACACGATCGGAAACCCGGGGTCGAGATCACTGAACCTGTGGGAGTGAGACAATGTAAATAATACAGTTTGAAAGAGGTTAAACTTAAGGGGTATTTGTCGTCATAAGTATTGTTGTATATGATATAGTGATAAGTACTAACTGCTGATAATGATAAGTAACTGTTGCTTGTGCTGAACGACAAGAGGACAAGGGAGTGCCTGTCTGAAAATCCAGCCTTAGCCCGGCTACAAAGAGGAGAAATCTCCCCCGCGATGGTCAGGAATTGAAGTGGGCAAAGAGACACCAAGGGCACTTAGGATTGTGAAGCACAAGTGGCAGAGGTCGGTTAACAGCAACCTCTGTAGTGGCGAACAAACGCAGAGTTGCCATCTGATTGCATGAAAGTTTGGAATGTTGGGAACTGTATTGTCAATGTTGTGAAAGCGTGGCAGAAAAGGAGCTTGTTCAACTCTGACCTAAACCGGACTCCAGTGGAGAAGCCCATTCCCGAGGTGGTAATGGTGGAAGCCGTGAGTATAACTCGAAACCCTGTAACGGTCGTGAAACACGGTGCTCGAATAGTAATAGTGGCCGGACGTAGTGAAGTCGCTACGGTAGAGAGCACACTATACTCGGGAGTAATCATGGCCGGGGTTAGTGAACTCTGCGAAATGGCAGATGACGAAGTTAAAAAGGGATCTGCAGGTTCCCTCATTGAAGTGAACTGGGAAAAATATACACATGGGTAAACATTGCCTGGTATACAAACAGTCACCTGGGAAAGAGACATTAAACGGACACTGACTTTCAGTACAGACAGCCACCTGAGGTAAAAATATAAAGGACAGACAGCAATTCAAAGTTAAACATGCCGCAATCAAATCCTACAGGAAGCCAGCCAGGGCTTAAGGATAAGGACAATAGGGGGAGATAATGAGATTATTTACAGGTGGGATCGGGAATACATAACAGCAGGAAAACCAATTGCTGTAAATTATTATATGCATAAGCCGAAAGTAAAAAACATTGATAGCCACTGACGTAGGAAATGTATCCGTTCATAAGAAAATGCGATGTTAACATGTTCATGTCTGTTTCTGTCTGTATTTGTCTATAGCGATGTGTTAAAGATCGATCACCTACTTGATTACAACGATGTGATCATGGCTCGATTTCCAGTCCATCTATTGTGTAAAGGGCAATAAGGTTGGACTGCATCTATTGTCTCATTGGGAGAAGTTTTGCTGCTTGTTAGTGCCTTTTCTCCACGAAGCTTTGTTAAAAAAAATTGTATTCTTGAAACCTTCAACCCTGACCCTGAAGTTTACATGATAGACAGGAAAGAGTTAATAAAGAGAATGCAAAAGGATGGCTGGGATATTTCTCACACCTTAGAGCAGCAGAGAAAGTGGATAGATAAGCAAAAGAGAAACAAGACAAAGAAGATAGGAGTATTGTTAATATTTCAGTCGGCTGGTCTCATTGAGCAAGTAGTCGCCTCTACTAAGAAGTGGAGAGAAGATAAAGAAAGGATTAGATAATTAGAACCCCGAGTGAGGGAACAGGAGAAGCAAAACCAGGTTTTAGAAGAAAAGCAATGGAGAGGGAAAACTGTTCCTCGACCTCCTTATGAGCCCACACAACAGGGACCAACTGCCACTTCAGAGGAACAACTAGAAACAACTTAGCGCCAGTAACCCGAGGGGGAACAAATGCACGACCAAAGGCAACTTATTAACCATTCAACCCAGGTGAGAGACAGCAGATAATGGCTTCCCTGTGTAAGTTACAACCCAGAAGGGCAAACACTAAATTCCGGGAAGAATTAGACACAATCTGGGTCGGACACCAATTACACCTGAGAGACGTACGCCAGCTGGTCAGGACAGCCTGTCCAGCGGATAAGTGGAGGCAGGTAGCAGGTGGACCCGCCGCTCCTTCAGCACAGGATTATCGTGGGGGACGGTGGACACATGCAGTCGACCTATCATCGGAGACAGATGCCAAACAGGTACCCTTCACCCAGTTCAAAGCAGAGATTCAGAGGATATTAGGGAATGCTTCCAGTAATTGGAGCAGAATTACTGCAACAAAACAGTTAAAAGGGGAAGGAGCTACTGAATACGGGAACGGTTGTCCAGGTATACCAAGAGTGCTCAGGACAAGGGAACCCACGTCCAGGTGATCGAGCGTTATTCCAGGCTTTTAAGGATGGACTCTCTAGCACTCACCAGGTCATCCTAAAAATGGGGGTGATTATGTCCCAAGATTACGATGACTTGGTAGAGTGGGCCAGCGGTGGACCGGGAGAAGAGAAATCCCAGGCAAGAACAAGGCTAGAAAGAGTTGCAGCCGACAGTCACGGGAATGGAACAAAATCTAAACTGACTTGACACAATTGTGGCCGGCAAGGACACTTTGCGAGGGATTGCGGGACTCCACGGAAAGGCAACAGATTTGGGAACACTGGGAAACATTGCAGCCACTGTAATAAATATGTACACGCAGAAGCAGTGTGTTGGAATAAGCATGGGAGACCCCCGACCCGATCCATGACCATTGCAGACCCGGAGGAACCACAGGACTTCCAGGGTCAACAAGATTGATGGTCTGCAGCCCCCATTCACAAGGGTAAGAAGGAGGGAAGGATTTACGTGTCAGCACTCGTAGGGGGCAAGCAATGTGAGATGCTAGTGGACATAGGAGCATGCATATCTGTCACCGACCTACCGTTACCCACTACAAATAAAATGATTTACCTGACCGGGATAGGAGGGAACAAAACACCCGCCTACCTGAACGAGACCACGTTAGTAGAAATAAATAATCTGTATATACCAATGAGGTTATATGTGTGCAAAAATAATTAGGGTACAAAAATGGGAAATGATCTGATGAAAGAGTATGAGATCCTGACAGACTGTGGAAAGGGAGAATTAATCTGGCCAAGATAGTACGGTCGGAAAACTAGAATAGGGAAACTTACAAGCCAACTCGAAACCATTAAGGTGGCCACAGTCACCAACAGAAACTGGGAATTAGAGACAGGAGGGTTCGGAGCCATCTGTGCTTCCATCCCCGGAGTATGGTCTAAAAGAAAGTTAGATACCGGTTTGACTAAAACGGACGCAATAAAGGTTCCTGGACTGGGGCAAAAGCCACACCGACAATACCCAATCAAAGCAGAGGCGGTGAAAGCTGTAGTGGAGATGTTAAAAGCGTTAGTGGAAAGGGGGATTCTGACAGAAACCACAAGCACCACTAAGTCACCAACAGGGCCAGTGAGCAAGCCTGATGGAAGCTATAGGCTCACGATAGATTACACCGGATTCACTAAAGTCACGTCGAAGTTGCACCCCATTGTGGCAAGCCCTTCAACAATCCTAAATGGACTGTCACAGGAGAATAAAATATTCACAGTATTGGACGAAGCCAATGGATTCTGGTCCTCACCATTGGATCCTAAATCCTAAGACAAATTCGCCTTTACAGTGGGAGACAGACAGTACACTTGGACTCGTTCACCACAGGGATTCCACAACAGCCCCGCTATATTCCATCGAGCAATGAGTGACATCCTGAATAGGGTAGAACTGCCAGAGAGTAGTACGGTCCTACAATATGTAGACGATATCCTGATAGCTTCAGAGTCCAAGTCAGGACATCAAGAAGCTTTATATTTAGTACTGATTGAATTAAAAGCATCAGGTTAAGGTGAGTCCCAAAAAAGGAACAGATCGGGAAAACATAGGTCCTATACCCAGGACACCTTATATCCCAAGGACTTAAAGAAATGCCAATTTACCGAAAGAAGGTGATACAACAAATGCCGCCACCCGCCACCGTAAGAGGGGTCAGAAAGTTGCTCGGACTATTCAACTATAGCCGGGGTTTCACCCCAGGGTTCGCAAAATTAGCAGAACCCATAGAAAGACGAGTCAAAGGGTGAAAAGCAGCTTTAGATCCCGTAGAATGGCGAACTGAGCAGGAAGAGGCTTACAATAAACTAAAAACAGAACTGACATCAGCCCCTGGAATAGGATGACCCGATTCTAATAAGGAACCATATATCCATTGTAGCAAAGAGAGAGGATTCTATTCTGCAGTGGTAACACAGGACCATGGCGACAGAAAGAGACCCATAGGGTATTATTCCGCCGCAGAAGGGCCGGTAGTCACCAGACTGCCAAGGTGCATAGCCGCCTTGGATTGCACCAACTGGGCCGTAAAGGTTAGCGAGCCAGTAATCATGACAGGGAATATAATCCTTCATACCAAACACACCTTGGTGGAAATGTTGAACACGGGAAAAATAAGATCAGTCTCAAACATGAGAAGGGCTAAGTGGGAAGCTGTCCTCCTACCTCGAAGCAAGTATGTGATAATAATAAGGGATACATTATCAGACCCCACAGCAAGAACAGAGTGAAAGAGCACTGGAAACCGAAATGCCATTGGATAATTGATGGATTGCAGAGCAGATCTGATTGGACATTGTCGATATTTCACATTGAGACATGTAACATTCATCGGTGGGACAGCAACAGTTCTGCTTCATTTACAATAAAAAGATATTGGGAGCTCCCCGCTACTTCTATCATGATCTGACCAGCGACGTTACCTTGTGAACGGAATTTCCAGAATCAGATTGTTCGTATGGCTATAAGCATCAGTTCGATTCTCCTCAAGTTCAAACTGACCTCCTGAGTATCAACAACCCTCTCAAGGTCAAAATCATCTCAGGATCAAACTACACTCAGATTAAAAACAACACAGGATCAAACGCCATCAGGATTGGGGACACCGAGCTTCAGTCCTCAGCAGGATCAACACCGCCTGAGGAACCATAAGGAGTTATCAGAATACATAATTGGTGAAAATTTTAGTTGAATGCAGCAGAAAAAAATGAGCGTGATGTTTTGAATCTGCAGGCTGCTTGAGTAGAAATTGAGGTCCAAAATACCTATTCTTAGCCTCACTGGCACGAGGCATTGGGGGTAGCCCAGAGATGACCACCCTGGAGGCTCTACTTTTTAGCCTATTTCCCAACACCCTGAATTGCTCTCGTAGGATCCCCCTGCTCTTCCTATCAACGTCATTTGCACCAATGTGTACAATGACATCCGTTTCTTTACCTTCCCCTTTTAAGATGCCTCCTATCCGCTCGGAGACATCTATGAACCCAGCACCAGGTAGGCAGACTAACATCCTGGAGTCCCGTTCGCACCCACAGAATCGCCTGTCCATGCCTCTAACCGACGCATCCCCCACCACTATTGCTCTCCTAACCCCTCTCTTTCCTTTCCGGGCCACAGAGCCTGACTGTGTGCCAGTGACCTGGTCACTGTGGCTTTCCCCTGTAGAGTCATGCTCCTCCACACTATCCAAAACAATATACTTGTTTTGGAGAGGGACAACCACAGGTGACCCCTCCACTAATTGCTCACTCCCCTCGCCTCTCACACCTGTCGCCGAGCCCCTCCTATTATGAGAGACAGCCACTGGAGTACTCTCGAGTACGTTACCCTTCTGACCTTTACTCCTCCTAACTGTGACCCACGTGTCTTCCTCCCAATGCCCCAGTGTAACTAGTTGCCTGTAACTCATGTCAATTATTCTCTCATTCTCCCTGACTCGACCAAGGTCAGCAATCTGTAGCTCCAGTTCCGTGACACGGTCCCTCAGGAGCTGCAGTTCCACGCACCTGTCACAAATGTGAACCTCTTGGAGGCTAGGTGTTTCCAGGAACTCCCACATCCCACACCGGAAGCACCGAACTAGCCTATCACTCATAGTTACCCTTATCCTATCTCGGTTTGGATAAAAATAGCTTACCTTGCCTCGCCTTTTCAGCCTAAGCCCTGTGAGCCAAAGCCCTTATAGCTCACACTCTGCTTCCCACACACTCCACTGCCCGTTCTCGACGCTGCCCGCTGAATAGTGCGGTGGGCTTTTTATGCTCCAGTCGAACAAAGAGGTCAAACCCCCCAGGTAACTGACTTTTATACTAAGAACTCAACCTCCCAGAATCCCCTTCAGCTGACGTCACTTCCATTAATTTAAAACCTTGAAAAAAGCCCGCGAAACGAACAAGGAATACAATAAATCAATATATAAATAAATCAGTACTTTGCTTACCCTCAGCACTCCTGCTAAGAATCTCTCCCTCAGTCCTGCTCCAGTCGAAAAAAGAGGTCATGCCTCAAAAACTTACTTGAGATTTTGAAGAGGTAACAAAGATAAGGGATGAAGGACGGGCTGTGGATGTAGTTTATATGAACTATAGTAAGGCGTTTGACAAGAACCCACATAGCACACTGACACAAAAACTGAAATCACATGAGATTTGGGATGGGCTGGCAAGATGGATACAGAACTTGCTTGGTTATGGAAGACAAAATAAAGCGGTGGAAGGGTGTTCTTAAGAATGCAGATCTGTAGCTGCTGGTGTTCCACAGGCATCAGTGCTGGGACCTCTCTTTGTAGCATATATAAATGACCTGGAGGAAAATAAGGGGGGTCTGAATATTAAGTTTGCGGATGGCATGAAGATTGGTGGTGTATTGATACTGCTGGGAGTTATCAGATGACACAAAACGATATAGATGGATTGCAGACTTGGAACAGAAATGGCAGATGGAGTTTAATCCGAATATTGCGACCTGATGAAATTTGGAAGACCAAATTTAGGTGTTAATTATACTGCAAATGGCAGAACCCTAAGTAAAAATAACATACCGAGGGATTTGAGCACGCAGGTCCACATTTCCTAAAAGTGGCAACACAGATCGCCAAGGTGATTAAGAAAGCATATGGTGTGCTTACCTCCATTGTTTGGGGCACTGAGTATGAGAGTTGCAAAATCATGCTGCCGCTATCTAAAACCTTGGCCTCTTTTATAGAATTACGTGCAGTTCTGGTCACCGCACTACCAGAAGATTGTGGAAGCTCTGGAGAGAGTGCAAAAAAGGTTCATCAGGATGTTGCCTGGTCTCAAGGGTGTTTGCAATGAGTGGAGGTTGAATAAATTGGGATTGTGATAACTGCAAAGACGAAGGCTGAGGGGAGACGTTATAGAGGTGTACAAAATTATGAGCGGCATACACACAGTGGATAGCCCGAGGCTTTTTCCCAGGGTGGAAGTGTCAATTAAAAGGGGGCACAGGTCCAAGGTAAGAGGCAGAAAGATTAAGGGAGGTGTTCGGGGTAAGTTTTCATGCAGAGTTGTGCCTGCCTGAAACGCGCTGCCAGACGAGGTGGTGGAAGCATTCACGTTACTAGCATTTAAGTGGTATCTCAATGGGTACATGAATAGGGAGGGAATAGAGGGATGCGGACGGAGTAAGGACAGAAGGTTTTTATTTTTGTTTATTTGGTGCATCATGATCGCCACAGGATTGAAGAGCCAAGGGGCCTGGTCCTGTGCTGTACTTTGATTTATTCTTTTTTCTTGGATGTGTGCAACAATGAATGGCTGTCCACACTTCTCCTCCAGCATGTCTTTGTAGAGCTCTGAGAATCCTTGATCCCCGCACCAGGGAAGCAATCCTAGAGTCTTGTTTGCCACCACAGTAACGCCTATCTATTCCCCTTAAAATTGGATGCCCTACAAATATTGCATTCACACACTTCATCCTTCTCCTGTCAGAGCTAACTTTAATTCCAAAGGTTGAGTTGTCATTGCTTTCGACTGAGACAATTCCGCCCACCAATATTCAAATTGATATATCTGTCCAGCAGTGGAATGGCCACAATGGATCCCTGTGCTGCCTGCCTCGCACTCTTGCTCTGCCTGCGAGTAAACCATTTCCTTTCTGCCTGTGATTTCTGAGCATGCGGTGTGACTACCTCTCTGTATGTGTATGCCACAATTATTTCAGCTTCACGGACGCTCTGCAGTCTCCCCAATCGTCGCTCGATCTCCGGAACCTGGCTTCCAGGAGCTGCAGCCACTTCCAGCACACATGCTGTCCCTGCTGCAGTATTATCATACATCCCAGATAACACATCTGAGGAAAGATGCCAAGTGCTAGAAGTAGTGCAGAGGAGATTCACTGGAATAGTACCAGAGATGCGGAACTACAGTTTTGTGGAAAGTGTAGGAAGCTGGAGTGTTCTACTTCTTGCAGGTGAAGTTAGGAGGACATTTAAAGGAGCGGTTCAAAATGCTGAAGACAGGCTAAAGTAAATGAAAATAAAAAAATGTCCCCATAGAGAGAAGAGGATGGAAGCAGAGGATAGAAACAGGCAAAAATAATCAGAAGTATTTGGGAAGAGTTGCTTTGCCGCAGTCGGTTATTTCGCTCGAATTCACTACCTAAAAGGATGGAATGACACTGCCTCGATTTTAGAAACCTCATGCTTACTTTCATGTCCTT
This sequence comes from Mustelus asterias, assembly GCF_964213995.1. Taxonomy (NCBI): domain Eukaryota; kingdom Metazoa; phylum Chordata; class Chondrichthyes; order Carcharhiniformes; family Triakidae; genus Mustelus; species Mustelus asterias. The sequence goes on along the minus strand of NC_135816.1, from coordinate 83,432,387 downwards.
CAGTATCACTGTCCACTGCAACAAATCATCCAGATTTATAAAGTTAGTTATTAGTTAAAAATTTGTCCACATCCACCTCCAGTTATGGATTTAGAAGATCACTCAAACTGGAGATGAACTACAGCTCTCGTGTCGTTTGCACTAACATTTCGAAGGAAACAAAGTCATCTCGAGTTAAAGTGTTAGAGCAAATTACTACTGAAGAAATATGGTCACCTTCGGTGTAAGCAGAAAACAATTAACGTGCAAGAATTAGTGAGAATGACCTGTATGTGCTGGTTTCCCAATAGTACAAGAGAAACACGAGCAGCATAAATGCTAGTTCATGATTCCGCGAGTTCCAACGCACAACTTACCTCTCAAGGATAAGTCTGGCGCTTCCTGGTATTGTCGGGAAGCAGTCACCACAAGTGTAAACATAGGAGTATCAGGAATCCTGAAGGTCATGCTCCAAGCCAGTTCCAGTGCTATGTGGCTTTAGCACCAGAGGATGGTGGGTATGCCTGTCATTACTGATGAGGCCCAGTTAGAGAAGTACATTCTAGGAAGTGTGTCCTTCATCTTATTACTATATTTAATTTGCTGCCCGATCCGGAGTGATTTAAGGTTCAGAGAACGATGCTTCGCTTCAACCACTCTGTCGAAATAGTGAGAGATTTCGAATTTTAAACATTCTCAGGGAGGAACACACAGTGTGGCGGTAAAGTGAATTATATTGTTCGTGCTTGTAATTTTTCATTATGATAAGACATTCCCCTTTGATGGATTGCCTGACCTGGAAGTTATATTGTAATTTCCCAAATTGAATTACCATTGTACTGTGGCTATACAAAAGTCTGGTTTTACTCCACATTTAGTCGTATGAGAAGCTATGGGCAGCACACATTAGGAAGGATACATTGGTTTGGAGCGAATGCAGTATATTTTTAGAAGAATGATATCTGGACTTCAGGTGTTCAACTATGATGAGAGATTATATAAATCGGACGTGTTTTCTCTCCAATTTGGAAATGTAAGGGGTGACCTGATCGAAGTAATCAAGATACTAATGGAAAAAGACATAGTATTTCCACAGTTTGGAGATTTTAGAACGAGGGGGTAGGAGAGATTCAAGAGAGTTAGGAAGCATTTAAACGCATAAATGTTGGTAGATGTTTGGAACTCTAACCCCAAAATGAGAACTTTTACGAATTCAGGTATATATATATATTTTAAATCAGAGTTAGCTTTTTTTGTTAAGCAAAGGTCTTCAGGGCCCAAAGGCAGGTACATGTCTTTAGGCCACATATCAGCCATGATTTCATTAGATAGCAAGAACAAGGAATAAAAAAATATACAGCACAGGAACAAGCCTTTCGTCCCTCCAAGCCTGCACCGATCATGACTCAATCCATCAGGCAGAAAAGGCAATATGGACTGAAAGGTCTATTCCTGTTCCTATGTTCCGATTTTGCTATTATTGATGCACTCAAGAATGAACCACACTGTATGTAGAGAATTCGAATATTATGGTACCTTCTGTACTTTTCATGTTGCAGTGTTTCATGAAGTGCTTCGACAAATAGCATGAATGAAGTATATTTTTACTGAAAAAATGTGCAATTTTAAATATACAATGTAAGGTTTAACTTCCGCTCTAACAAAATAACATCAAATCAAATTCTTGTTACCTTTGTTATTTAAATGTGCAATAGAAATGTTAATGTGTTCTCTTAATCAAACACAACAAGATAAACAATTCCATATATCTATTTGTTAAATGACTGCAAGTAATGATAATGACGACTTCAGCTAATTGACTACCTGAGGGATTGATGTTTATATAACTTAGGATCCTCAGTAACAGACACACTTAGCGTGTTTAGCAGCTAGATATTCATCCATTTTCGGAAGATGGGAAAACCTATTATTCTGTCGATAAAATAGATATACTACCCTATTATAGCAGCTATTGGTGTCCCTGGTGAGCCATTGTAAATTGCTTGTTTCTAATTAGGTTTTGCTCTCTCAATTTTCTTGTGACCTTTTGGATGAATTAGGTCTCCACATCTGTTAATTTGATGCTGGATTATCATCTAATTTTCTTTCTTTCTTTCAGCAAACTTGATGACCATTGTGATTTTTTGCCGAGGAAAATGTGGCCTTTCCAATTGTATCGCTTTAATCATGTTTGCCATGGAGACAGCAGATCTATCGGTCATGATTATCAATGTGATGATGTATCACATATTCAGTTATAACTTTAATTTTCATTTTTGCATTTCACTCCTGTGTGTAAGTCTGTGCTGTACATGACTGCTGTCACACTCGATTTGTCTGTTTGGTTTACTGTCCTATTCACATTTGACAGATTTGTAGTTATTTGCTGCCAGAGGTTCAAAGCAAAACATTGCACGGTGAGAATTGTAGTTGTGGTTATAGCAATATTATCTGTTTTGATAATTTTAAAGGATATCCCATTTTTCGTTGAACATGACCATCAGCGAATAATTAAGAACGTGCAGTGGGGTTGCCAGCCAGATGTGGCATTTTTGACATCACCTCATGGTATAGCGTTCTTCTGGTTCCACATATTTTCACTTGTTTGGCTTCCCTTCACTTCAATTGTCTTGTTTAATTCATTGACGATTAGACGTATTATATTGGCAAGGAGAGGCCGAAGGAAACTCGGGTCCCACAAAACTGAGAAAAACGCTGACCCAGAGATAGAGAAGAGGATGAACTCAATCATCTTACTCTTTGCTGCGTCAGGCAGTTTTTCAATGTTGTGGGTGCCGGCTACCATTGGTGTTATAATTTCTGGAGTGGTAACTGTCAATTCTTACCAGGGTGACCGTAGAAATCTTAGATATATGGCCACGGAAATTGGAATAATGTTGCAGTTTTTGAGTTCCTGTCCAAATACGTGTATTTATGCAGTGACACCGAGAAAATTCCGAGAGGAGCTGAAAAAACTGTTTAAATTTCCCCATGCTTTGATAATGCGGTTTGTTAATGATAAAGGAGGTACAACTTCTAGCTCCAGGTGAAACATTCGAATTTATGTGAACCAATATGCCAGCTTAGATTGAATCACTCTCTTATTCTCGCTATATGAAACTCATTCACGTAAAGAATTACGCATCTGTATTCAAACTCAAATTGTGTTCACCAACATCATTATTGAATAAGAGTTTCCACAGTTCCTTTGGATGAAAGCGGCAGCCACATAAATACATGACACATTAAAAGTTACACGTGCTAGTGGTGAAGCAATAACAGAATGGGGCTATTTGATCACAACTATTTGGTACATGAACAAAGTGAACAGATATTTAATTCTACCATGCAATTGCTGGGATGTGATTGATGCACCAAAGCTGATGGAAGTGAGGTTTGAAATTGTAGAGAAAATGGACCAGACTTTGCATCTGCCCGGCAGTCTCAGGGGTTGTGATAGATGATGGGAGAATCAGAAATGTAATGAATTTTTTCAGCCAATGGTATCAAGATAAATTCAGCAACTATGGACATGAGAGGTAAATCTCAGTGTTGGGAAGATTTTAGAAACAATCACTCAGAATCACTCAGAATCTTAATTATGGAAAGCCAACATGCATTTGTTAACGAACAAGAAAATTAAAATTCATTGCGTTAGCATTTTTCAATATGCAATGGAGGGTACGTTCGGGTTGTGGGGAGGTAGTGGAGTCGTGGTATTGTCACTAGACTTGCAGGTTATTATCTGAATGGCTAGCCAATGTGCAACGAGACCTGCGTGTCACCATAAATGTGTCGCAGAAGGTAAGCATGCAATTGCAACAGGCGAAAAAGTGGCATATTGTATGTTGGCCTTCATAGCGAGAGGATTGAAGTGCAGGAGAAGGGATGCCTTGCAACAAATACACAAGGCCTTGGTGAGGTCACACCTGAAATATTGTATGCAGTTTTGTTCTTATCTTAGGAAGGGTATTCTTGCTGTAGAGAAGTACAGATAATGTTTACCAGACCTATTTCTGGGAATGTGGGAATAACGTATGAGGAGAGATTGAGTGGGTTCGGATTATATTAGCTGAATTTAGAACAATGAGCGGGGATTTCATGGAAGTCTATAAAATTCCAACAAGACTCGAGAGCGTGGAAGCAGGAAGGATGTCCCCGATGGTGGGGCTATCCAGACTAGTCTTTATCGTCTGACGATATGGAGTATACCGTTTTGGATCTGGAATGAGGAGAAATTATCCACTCGAGACATGTGAACCTATGGAAATCACAACCACATGAAGCAGCTGAGGCCGAAACATTGTATATTTTCAAGAATAAATTAAACATAGCTCTTGGAACATAGGGGATCAAAATATGGAGGGTGGTGGGGGCAGTGGCGGCGGGGTCGGGGGGGGGGAGGGGGAGGGTGGATGGGATCAGGATATTGATTTGGATGATCAGCCATGATCATAATGAATGGCGGAAAAAGATTTAAATGCCGAATGGCCTATTCCAGATCCTATTTTCAATATATCTATCTCGGAAACCCTCGGTAGGTCACAGCTAGAGTACTGTGCACAGTTCTGGTCGCTATATTATGTGAATGATTTGATTGCACTCGAAAGGGTACAGAAAAGAGTCGCCAAAATTGTGCCAGGGCTTCCGGATTGCAGCTGTGCAGAGAGTCTAGTTCGGCTGTTCTTTGCTTTTGCCTTCGAACAATGAGTGATAATATGGAAATTGTCGAGAGCTTCAACGGTTCAGATAATCAACAACCTGCCCTGGTCCCTCCACGCTGACGATACAGTTAAAAAAGCCACCAACGTCTCTACTTTCAAGGGAAGATGAGGAAATTTGCCATGTCCACAACGACTTTCATCAATTTTTAGAGATGCAACTTAGAAACCATGCTTTCGAAGTGTATCACATTGCAGTATGGCTCTTGCTCTGACCAAGGCCGCACGAAACTACAAAGGGGCTTGAACCAAGCCCAGTGCACCACATTAACCAGCCTCCTGTCCATTAACACCGTCAACACTTCTCCCTGCCTCGGAAAAGCAGCGACCCGAGTTAAGGAACCCAAGCATCCCTGATATATTCTCTTTCATGTTCTTCCATCAGGACAAAACGGTACAAAAGTCTGAAAACAGCAACTGACTCATGAACCGTTTCATCCCTGCTGCCATTAAACTTTTGAATGGTCCTATTATATGTTAAGCTGATGTTTCTCTTCACCCAATCTGTAATTGCAACACTATATTCTGCAAACTTTCTTTTCCGTCCCCAATGTACTGTATGAATGCAATATAGCACACAAAACAAAATTTTCACCGTATCCCATTGTATGTGACAATAATAAACCAAATCTAATCAAATCAAATCAAAAGTCTGACTGGAGGCCTGATAAATGTGTACAGAATTATGAGAGCTATCGATAGGTTCGATGGTTACAAACATTTTCGCTTCGTAGAGATTTCAACATTTTTTTTTCGGGGGTGGGGGGGAGAGGTGGGAGGGATTCGTTTTAAGGCAGGGCTGTACATTTCGAGAGAATTTGAAAAAAAATCATTCACCCAAATAGAGGCGGGAATCTGGAACTCACTGCCTGAAAAAGTTGCAGAGGGCGGGAAACTTCACGAAGTCTAAGTCGCAAAGTGAACACTTGAAATGCCACAACATACAAGGCTCCGGAGCATGTGTTGGAAAATGGAATTAGAATATATAAGTGCTTAATTGGCAGTTCAGATGCGATGGACGGAAGGGCCTGTTTCTCAGTTTTAATGGACCAATTTCTAATTATATTCTATCTGATGCAACCGTGCTGCCCATGTGCTTGGTGGCCTGCCCTTATTACAACAACTCGTCAGTTTTTAAGTCGTCGATTTTGTTTGAGAATTCCACCAGCTTGTCTCCACCAACCTTTCTTTGAAGTCTCTATTACCTTGGACAAGCTTTTGAGGTTTTACAATACTCCAACTGGGACATCATGTGTGTACTGAATTGTAAGAACCCTGCCAGCAGAGACTTTGATTTCAATGAATTTCAATCTGACCTCTGGAATCACTATCTGGAGACCCCACTTACTTGCTTTGATATTCATACTTAAATACAGAAAGGTGAAATCCATGTCATCAGAGTCTGTAGATTGTAGTGAGAAGTTTCATCAATGCCGGCAGCAAGCGTCGCCGACTGTGAGACTCTGCTGACTGGGAAACTCGGCCGAACGTTGCAATATAATCCAGTGATATGTAAAGAAGTTTACTATGAAACCCAATCAAATAGTTCTAAAATTCCCACATAAAACAGGAAAATAAGTACAAGCGCCGTATGGACGAAATGTCTTAATCTGCAAACATTTTTTCTCAACCTTTTTCTAATTAGTTCTAAAGTAATAAACGTCAAACGTTCGGAAGTACACTTTAACATAGATGATATCCCAGAAAATTTACACCCACTCTTTCCAAAAGTATATTTCATATGTGGGATAAGACATACACAATGGTGTTTCATCTCCCAGTCACCAGAAAGATTTTATGTTCAATAGATACAAAAGCAACTGAGTGTTCCAATCTTGAGGCTTCTCCAGAAATTTCAGTGAGTTCTGTCCATATCTATGATGGTTGCTGGGTTGTTGAATGTCCAGGTCCAGGCTTAAATTCTCTTACTCAATGGTTGAATACTTCTGTTGGTGACGATTTAATTTCCTTGAAAAATATCACACTGGTATCTCAATTTCAAGTTCGCCTTCTCGCAATAACACTGAACCTACACAAATGTCCCTGGCATCAACAGCCAGTTTAAGCTTCTTGTCATGATTGATTGCTGCTAACATGTGGTTTATCATCAACACGGATGTTAAATGGTTGAATGCCCTTTGTCAGTGCTCCGTCAAGATTTAAATATCATTGTTCTTCCTTCAGAGCTCCATGAGTGGTGCTGGCGTACTGCTGAAGTTTGCTATGAGCTTACATTAGAAACAGCTCATGTCCAGAAATCGTAAAATTTCGTTTCTGCTCGTGGGCTCTGGGAAGTCCAAAATGGTCTGTGTTTTTGCATCTCGTGGTGCCATTTGACCATGCCCACCATGTTTCACACGTCATATTTGAAAACGTTGTCATTGCCATTGTCAAACAACGTTTGTCAGGGCTCTTGAATTCTGCTTTTACCACACTTCCAGGCACCGAACAACAGACTCAAACGACTCTTTGTTTGAGAAATATTTTCACACATAATATTTGCTTCTTTTGAAAACCACTTTAAATATGTACTTGCTCATTTTTAAAAATCTTTTTAAGGATTGGGGACATTTTCTCCCTATCTACTCTGCCCAATCTCGTAACGTTTTGAACATATTTATGAAATCTATTCGAAGTCTTCGTCTGTCCAAGGATAACAGTCCCAATCTCTCCAACTAATCTTCATAACTGAAGCTTCTCATCATTGGAACCATTCTTGTAAACATCTGCTGCATACTCCGTCACATTGTTCCTATCGTGTGGTGTATAACACTGCACACAGTAATCCAGCTCAGGTCTAACTAGTGTTTCGTTTAAACTCAGCACAACATCGTTGTTCTTGTACTACATGCCTCTATTAATAAAGACCAAAATGCGAATTGCTTTACTATCTGCTCTCTTCACCTGACGTGCCACCATCAAACAGAGATGCACCCAGGTCCTTCTTCTGCTGCACCCCTTTTGGAAAGTTATCCCTAACTTCTATTGCCACCTCATGTTCTTCCTACCAAAGTGCGTCATCTCACATTTCTCCGTATTGAACCTCATCTGCCACGTATCTGCCCACTCAACTGAAGCGCCGATGTCCTTTTAAACTTCTGAACTGTCCTCTCCGCAGTTTACAAAATCTCCATGGTTTATGTCATCAGACATTTTGAAATACTTCGCGGCTCTAATTGGCGTCTTACACTTCATAGGGTCACGTAATCACCTTCACACCTTGCACCCCCACCACCTCCCCCCCCCCCATCCCCCCACCATGATGCCCCAGTCACATGATACCCAGCCCGAAAAATATTACACCCCTCTCGCCAATGTGCACCCCTGGTGTGAACAAACTGTGCCAGAATATTAAAGGAGAATTCAATGCAAGCCCTCGATGATTTTCTTTCAGTTAAAATGGAACAAGATTGATCAAACACATCTCGTTTCTTTCGACAGTAAATGGTAGTTTAAAATGGCGTTGTGATCCCACACAAAGTGCAGCCTGCTGACGGTATCAAACTCATCCATTCAATATTTAACTGTTAACACAGTAGGTCTCTCTATGTCAGCTCGGTTACATAATCAAGATTGATAATATTACGACAGATAGTTCGCAACATCACCAGAGAACTCTGAAACCACAGGTATCTACCACTTACTCAACCTGCCCTGAGCAACGAGATTCGCGCAGACAACCTCCTCCGGATTATATGTAATCGTCTGTTTTTTCTTTCTTTGATGTAAACATTAATCCCCGAGAATACAATGCAGACCGCTGAAAACAAAATGCTGCTCTGTTTCTATCCACCCTTCCACCTAGTTGCATTTAGCATTACAAGTTCATGTGAACTTAAAATAATATTTAATCATTTGTTATTTGAAAGCCACGATGACCTCTATAAACTGGGTTTCTGCAAGGTGGCATAGATACACTCTCGAAGCTAATGTCACCGGTATAAAAGACAACTTCATTGCGAACAGTGGCCATTGGGAGAAGACTCGAGAGTCAAAGATACAGAATTCCCTGACCGCTCCGACAAGCTCTGAATTATTGGCAAAAGATCAACACATTTATAAATTTTCTTCAAATTATCCGCCTTCTCTAAGCATTAAATCAAATTATTCTTAAAACAAACAAGTCACTGATGAATACTGTCTTGTACTTCAGCGAGTCAGCTATTCGTCCTTTCGTGTTATGGTTTCTATTTGGACCTCAACTCCACTATTGGCAAAACATCAATTTTTCCTTAGTTTGCCTCCCAGGAATGCTATTCACCGTGGTGCACCAAAAAAGTTTCTTTGTTGGTTAAAAAGAAAAAGGAGGCTTATGTTCGGATGAGACGTGAGCACTCGGGTAGTGCACTAGAAAGCTTTAGATTGGCTAAGAGGGAGTTGAAGAGCGAGCTTAGAAGGGCTAAAAGGGGACATGAGAAGACTTTGGCGGATAGGGTTAAAGAGAATCCTAAGGCGTTCTATAGGTATGTCAAGAACAGAAGGTTGGTTAGGGCAAGTTTAGGGCCAGTTATAGATGGCAGAGGGAAGTTATGTGTGGAACCGGAGGAGATTGGTGAAGCATTGAACCAATATTTCTCTTCGGTGTTCACGCAAGGGGACATGAATATAGCTGAGGAGGACACTGGGTTGCAAGGGAGTAGAATAGACAGTATTACAGTTGATAAGGAGGATGTGCAGGATATTCTGGAGGGTCTGAAAATAGATAAATCCCCTGGTCCGGATGGGATTTATCCAAGGATTCTCTGGGAGGCAAGAGAAATGATTGCAGAGCCTCTGGCTCTGATCTTCAGGTCGTCGTTGGCCTCTGGTATAGTACCAGAAGATTGGAGGTTAGCGAATGTTGTCCCATTGTTTAAGAAGGGGAACAGAGACTTCCCCGGGAATTATAGACCGGTGAGTCTCACTTCTGTTGTCGGCAAGATGTTGGAAAAAATTATAAGGGATAGGATTTATAGTTATTTGGAGAGTAATGAATTGATAGGTGATAGTCAGCATGGTTTTGTGGCAGGTAGGTCGTGCCTTACTAACCTTATTGAGTTTTTTGAGAAAGTGACCAAGGAGGTGGATGGGGGCAAGGCAGTGGACGTGGTATATATGGATTTTAGTAAGGCGTTTGATAAGGTTCACCATGGTAGGCTTCTGCAGAAAATGCAGATGTATGGGATTGGGGGTGATCTAGGAAATTGGATCAGGAATTGGCTAGCGGATAGGAAACAGAGGGTGGTGGTTGATAGTAAATATTCATCATGGAGTGCGGTTACAAGTGGTGTACCTCAGGGATCTGTTTTGGGGCCACTGCTGTTTGTAATATTTATTAATGATCTGGATGAGGGTATAGTTGGGTGGATTAGCAAATTTGCTGATGACACCAAAGTCGGTGGTGTGGTAGACAGTGAGGAAGGGTGTCGTAGTTTGCAGGAAGACTTAGACAGGTTGCAAAGTTGGGCCTAGAGGTGGCGGATGGAGTTTAATGCGGAGAAGTGTGAGGTAATTCACTTTGGTAGGAATAACAGATGTGTTGAGTATAGGGCTAACGGGAGGACTTTGAATAGTGTGGAGGAGCAGAGGGATCTAGGTGTATGTGTGCATAGATCCCTGAAAGTTGGGAATCAAGTAGATAAGGTTGTTAAGAAGGCATATGGTGTCTTGGCGTTTATTGGTAGGGGGATTGAATTTAGGAGTCGTAGCGTTATGTTGCAACTGTACACAACTCTGGTGCGGCCGCACTTGGAGTACTGTGTGCAGTTCTGGTCCCCACATTACAGGAAGGATGTGGAGGCTTTGGAGAGGGTGCAGAGGAGGTTTACCAGGATGTTGCCTGGTATGGAGGGGAGATCCTATGAGGAGAGGCTGAGGGATTTGGGATTGTTTTCGCTGGAAAGGCGGCGGCTAAGAGGGGATCTTATTGAAACATATAAGATGATTAGAGGTTTAGATAGGGTGGATAGTGATAGCCTTTTTCCTCTGATGGTGAAATCCAGCACGATGGGGCATGGCTTTAAATTGAGGGGGGGTAGTTATAGAACCGATGTCAGGGGTAGGTTCTTTACCCAGAGGGTGGTGAGGGATTGGAATGCCCTGCCAGCATCAGTAGTAAATGCGCCTAGTTTGGGGGCGTTTAAGAGATCCGTAGATAGGTTCATGGACGAAAAGAAATTGGTTTAGGTTGGAGGGTCACAGTTTTTTTTTTAACTGGTCGGTGCAACATCGTGGGCCGAAGGGCCTGTTCTGCGCTGTAATGTTCTATGTTCTATGTTCTATGAGTTCCAATTCAGTTCATTGCAAATGCGGATAACAGTTGATACCCCGTGTCCCGGGAGTTTGCAAGCTGAATTGAACACTGAACTGCAGTTGTACCTTTTTCTTTCATTATTCTGCTCTAGAAATGAACTAGTTTCCATGAGTTTATTTTGTGATGTCAGTGAATCTCTTACCTAAACCATAATTCCCAGCGACTTCTGCCCCTTGGCTGAAATGGTCAATTTTAAACTTATGTCAGAGAAAATGGTTAAAGCCATTTTAAATCATTTATTGCATTAACATATAATAAATCACTTGCCATGTTAGCTTAGTAAGTCAAACTTGAAATCAATAACCCTTATTGGAAATCGTGTTAACACCAAAACGCACACTCACCCTTTCTCCCACTCACACACACTCGCCCACTCACAGACAAAATTACAGTTGCTGCTCAACAACATTTCTTGGAGTAATGCAAACCTTTATCTCCATGAACTAATTTGGAAAGAACTAAACATTATCGAGTCATTTCGTGCATTGCGAACGGAAAATAATAAATCAAATTGAGTTATTTGTCTCCAGAAATGACAGTAATTCTTACTCCACTCCTTCACTGAGACATTCATGTCATGTTCCTAATGCTCCCTGTGACTCTGCAAGGTACTCAGATGATTTGTATTGTTTATATCTAAGAAATTCATTGCTTCAGTGAAGTATTCTGTTAGAAAGTTTGATCCTTCAGCCCATTAAAAATGTTTTGTGATGCCGTCTCGTGAAGAGCTTTATTAACTCCCTAACTACCATCTTTGCTGTACCGATTTTTAATGGAACGGCTTCGGAAAATCTCGAGGATACCTCTATCATCTTTCGGAAATGCTGATTCCTACATCTGTTTTTTTCAAAATTAACAAGAACTGTTGCAAACGATTCCTGAAAACCATTAATATGAATTAAAGTTGCTTGCTTTATTAAAGCTTGTAATTTCCCTATTATTTGACGTGTGACACGTTTGACAAAACTTAGCAACAAAGTCAACTGAACCCCTGCAATGAGAACTGTTTAACGACTCCAATAATCACCACTCCTGCCTTCAAGCTACTCGTAACAATCTCGTCAACAAATGGAACTTATTGTATCCTACCAGCCACTACCTTTTCCTTCAATGTCCCATCTGGGCAGCACATATTTTTATCGCATTGCATTTGTATTTGACTTGCTCCTGCATCTCTCAAAATTTTAGTATTTCCCTGTTCCATCATTAAACAGAGAAATAGTTTCTCTTCAAGTACATAAATACCTCAGCCACCTGCTTTACTCTCTGCCCCTGAACAAAAACATTCTGAACAGCAGAGTATCATCACCTTTCTTAAGGTATACAGTTCACAAAGTGCTCGCAGATAAACCCTACCGTGTTGACACCGCATGACTCAATGTGTTCCAATGACAGCATCTGTCGTTCCTCTTTTCCCTTGTGCAGTCAACTCCTTCTTTTCATCCTGATGTGTACTCTCTTTGGAGCTTTTGATCATTCCTTATCTTACTTGACCAACTTGTTTCTCGCCTTCTCTTTTTGACTCCCTTTCAGGTCTAAATGAGTTTCTAAATAAGCGTTTTGATCTTTGAACTAATTCATAGTCATCAGTGAGTTGAGCGAACAGCCTGGAATTCTTAAACCATTTCTCCCAACCAAATCAGTCATTATCCCTGCAAAAAATGTTTTTGTATGTATATATATATATATTTATAACATACATATATATATATATATATATATATATATATATATATATATATATATATATATATTCTTTCAAATGAATAATCTGTTTCAGAGCTTTATATCTTCCTTCTTTCTTTATTATTTTATCAACATTGCTCTGTTGAATCGTTTCAGTTTAATGTAAGTCTGTCCAGACGGTTTTCTTGCATTTCAGGAATTTTCCCAGTTAGGTGTCCGTGCCAATTTAAGCACTTAATACATCTTTCTTCACCATTCCAAATTGTCTATACATTTCTTCTGACACCGACGCATGTACTTTATTTGCTCGATCAAGGAGTTTACTCTATAATCATAATGTCTACATTGCTTGTGACCATTTGAGTTTGCTCTGTCATTTCTCAAATAAATTGATAAGGAACTCAACGCCTTTTTCATCAACGGTTTTAAGTTTCACTACGATCTAAGCATTTTCGAACTAGGTACTCTCTGGTACCAGTTTCCTTCTCAAGCTGCATAGTTGTCCTCACTTTTAACCTCAGACCTTTAAGATGAAACCCTGAGTCACTTCTTTTTCACTTTCTTCGTTTTCTAACTTCTCCTTTTCCAATTCAATTGTTGTTATCGTAAATTTTCTTTAAAGTGCTCTCCATTTATCGTGCATTTCACGTTTCCTTTCTTCCTCCGTTACAACTTTCATTTCTTTTTCGCTTTCTATTTTTTTTTTGCAACACAATTGTCACACTTTTTGAAACAGTTATTTATCCAGCAACACTTGGATATTCAAACGTTTCACTATACTTTCAACTACATTGGATATCTTGCTTTTTGCTGGTAACACTAACGGTAACATATCGAACAATTAAATCAATATAGCTTTAGTTACACTTTTCAAATCGTTCAAGCGTATCTACTTTACTGGCAGTTATTTTGTACCTATTGTTATAGACATGTTGCAGCCACCATATTTTAAGCACATGGTACCTAACCTGATTCAACAATGTCCTGACACTCATTTATTTTAAAAGTTTCAAACACCTTAACTTCCAAGCAACTATGTTTTTTTTTAAAATCCTGCCCAAGAGCCTCCAGTTTTGTAAAGAACCCTGCTGATGTAAGATGCAAGTGTATACCAATGCCTCTCAGGGTGAAAGAAAATAATGTTTATTAATATAAATAAAGCACACAAAAAGAAGAAATTCTACAATATTAAACAAAGGTAACCACAACGAAAAATTAATGGCCACCACATATCGGATTTTAGGCGTCTAAATTCCCCCTCCTTCTTTCCTATCGTTCTGAACTCTACGAAAAATATCTTGCCCCAAATCAGCATCCTATATTGAAATATTTTGAGGAAACTACTGCAAGGAGTTACCAGCCAGGTGTTATCCTCAGGTTTACGCAGCTTTTTGGTGGCTTGGCCTCGGGCTTTGAGACTGGAAACCGGTTACCAGCGGAGTTCCACAGGGATCAGTGCTTGGTCCTCTGCTATTTGTAATTTTTAGAAATGACTTGGAGGAGGGGGCTGAAGGGTGGATCAGTTACTTTGCTGATGACACCAAAATTGGAGTAGTGGATGAGGTGGAGGGCTGTTGCAGGCTGCAAAGAGGCACAGTTAGGATGCAGAGCTGGGCTGGAAAATGGCAAATGGAGTTCAGCCCTGGTAGATGCGAGGTGATTCATTTTGGTAGGACAAATTTGAATGTGAATTACAGGGTCAAAGGTAGGGTTCTGAAGAATGTGGAGGAACACAGAGATCTTGGGGTTCATATCCACAGATCTCTGAAAGTTGCCACTCAAGTGGATAGAGCCGTGAATTAGGCCCATGGTGTGTTGGCGTTCATTAAAAGGGGGTTTGAGTTGCAGAGTCGTGGGGTTATGATGCAACTCTATGGGACCTTGGTGAGACCATATTTGGAATATTGCGTGGAGTTCTGGTCACCTCACTACAAGAAGGATGTGGAGACACTGGAAAGAGTGCAAAAGAGATTTACCAGGATGCTGCCAGGTTTGGGCGGTAGGTCTTATGAGGAAATGTTGAGGGAACATAGAACATAGAACAGTACAGCACAGAACAGGCCCTTCGGTCCACGATGTTGTGCCGAGCTTTATCTGAAACCTAGATCAAGCTATCCCACTCCCTATCATCCTGGTGTGCTCCATGTGCCTATCAAATAACCGCATAAATGTTCCTAAAGTGTCTGACTCCACTATCACTGCAGGCAGTCCATTCCACACCCCAACCACTCTCTGCATAAAGAACCTACCTCTGATATCCTTCCTCTATCTCCCACCATGAACCCTATAGTTATGCCCCCTTGCAATAGCTCCATCCACCCGAGGAAATAGTCTTTAAACGTTCACTCTATCTATCCCCTTCATCATTTTATAAACCTCTATCAAGTCTCCCCTCAGCCTCCTCCGCTCCAGAGAGAACAGCCCTAGCTCCCGCAAACTTTCCTCATACGACCTAGCGTCCAAACCTGGCAGCATCCTGGTAACTCTCCTCTGCACTCTTTCTAGCGCTTCCACATCCTTCTTATAGTGAGGTGACCAGAACTGCACACAGTATTCCAAATGTGGTCTCATCAAGGTCCTGTACAGTTGCAGCATAACCCCAGGGCTCTTAAACTCCAACCCCCTGTTAATAAAAGCTAACACACTATAGGCCTTCTTCACAGCTCTATCCACTTGAGTGGCAACCTTTAGAGATCTGTGGATATGGACCCCAAGATCTCTCTGTTCCTCCACAGTCTTCAGAACCCTACCTTTGACCCTGTAATCCAGATTTAAATTAGTCCTACCAAAATGAATCACCTCACATTTATCAGGGTTAGACTCCATTTACCATTTTTCAGCCCAGCTTGGGCTTTTCTCTTTGGAGCGGAGGAGGTTGAGAGGAGACTTGATAGAGGTTTACAAGATGATGAGGGGGCTAGATAGAGTGAACGTTCGAAGACTATTTCCTCGGGTGAATGGAGCAGTAACTAGGGGGGCATAACTATAGCGTTCATGGTGGGAGATATAGGAAGGATGTCGGTGGTAGGTTTTTTACTCAGAGAGTGGTTGGGGTGTGGAATGACCTGCCTGCAGGGATAGTGGAGTCAGAAACTTTAGGAACATTTAAGAAGCTATTGGATAGGCACGTGGAGCACTTCGGGATGACAGGGAGGAAATAGCTTGATATGGATTTCAGACAAAGCTCGGCATAACATCGTGGGCCGAAGTGCCTGTTCTGTGCTGTACTGTTCTATGTTATATGTAATTCCAAGTACGTTATTCTGAACATACTATATTCACTCTAAATTAGTCTATCTCGACGTATTAGCCTTTTCAGTCCCAAGTTATCCGAAACCACCCTAATACCACTCCTAATTTATGTAACACATTTCTTGCAGATTCCCTATTGCAATTCCTGGTTACCAACTTATATTGGTGGGCTTCAGTTATGCTCTTTCCCACAAGGGCAGAATATCTCTGCATTTCTGTAACAAGACGTCTTATACCTCTTTTAGGTTATCCCCCGCCCTTTTTATCAGTGGAACAGATAAACAAACACTTCATGCTTTCCTGCAAGCTATATCCACGTATATGTTTGTATAACACATGCATTTTTCTTGTTTGCTGTCCCTTCTCCAGTGTCTCCATTATCATTTTGCTTGGACAGGGTGGGGGTCAGAACTGCACAACGTACTCTAAATGTGGTCTCATCAAGGCTTGGTACAGATTTTGTATACCTTTCCTAATGTTGAATTATAAGTCTTGAAAATAAACTTCTAATGTTCGATTTTCTTTCCCTCGCCTTGCTATCCAATCGCACAATCTCTCACAATTGTTACATACTGAAATCCCGTTGTTCCCCTAACTAAGCAAGACGGGCGCCTTTTAAGAAGTAAGTTAGCTGTCCAGTCTTCCTTGCATAATGTGCTACCTCACCTTGCCGAGGATGGACTCTGTTTTTCAATCATTTTAATGTTAAGCAATTGCACGAATGTCCTCCGTCGTCTTGCCAAACTCGACTAATCTGTTCTCAGCTTCCATTTAAGAACTGAAATTTTATTTCAAAGTTCAGACCCATAATGTAAATGGGAAATAGCAGTGCGTCAGTAATTATTCTTCGGTAACATACTTTCCTATTTCTGTCAGTGAATAATTCATTTTTCAGCAACTTTTTGGGCACTTTCTTGATATCAGCTCGCAATCTATTCGGACACCTGACATCAGAAACCACCTTCCATCTGCTTATTCATTAGCATATATAGAACACTTTATTTGCTACCTTTTGTAAAGTCAAGCAATTTGCATCCACTCCAGTAAAAATGTCAACACTTTATGTCACCTCCTCATAATTGAAATCAGTTTCGTCATGGAAAACTTTCACTTTTGAAATTCATGCCATCATCTCTGGTGGGTAAATTGTTGGAAGGTACTTTGAGAGACAGGATCCACAGGCATTTAGAGATGCATGGACTTATTAGGGACAGTCAGCATGGCTTTCTGAGTCGAAAATCATCTCTCACAAATTCGATTGAGCTTTTCGAAGCGCTAACCAAGAAGGTAGATGAGGGCAGTGCAGTTGATGTTGTCTACATGGACATCAGCAAGGCCTTTGACAAGGTGCCGCATGGTAGCTTGCTGCATAAAGTTAAATCTTAAGGGATCCAGGGTGAGGTATCTAAATGGATACAATTTCTTTTTCAAACTGGAGGCCTGTGACCAGCGGTGTGCCTCAGGGATCAGTGCTGGGCCCACAGTTATTTATCATTTATATTGACGATTTGGATGAGAATATAGGAGGCATGGTTAATAAGTTTTCAGATGACACTAAGATTGGTGGCATAGTGGACAGTGAAGAGAGTTATCTCCAATTGCAACGGGATCTTGATCAATTTGGCCAGTGGGCTGACGAATGGCCGATGGAGTTTAATTTAGGCAAATGCAAGGTGATGCAATTTGGTAGAATGAACCAGGGCAAGACTTACTCAGTTAATGGTAAGGCGTTGGGGAGAGTTACAGAACAAACACATTTGGGGTACATATCCATAGCTCCTTGAAAGTGGAGTCACAGGTGGACAGAGTGGTGAAGAAGGCATTCGGCATGCTGGGTTTCATCAGACAGAATATTGAATACAGGAGTTGGGACGTCTTGTTAAAGTTATACAAGACATTGGTAAGGCCACACTTGGAATACTGTGTGCAATTCTGGTCACCCTATTATAGAAATGATATTATTCAACTGGAAAGAGTGCAGAAAAGATTTGCTAGGATGCTACTGGCACTTGATGGATTGAGTTATAAGGAAAGGCTGAATAGACTGGGACGTTTTGCTCTGGAGCGTAGGAGGCTGAGGGGTGACCTGATAGAGGTTTATAAAATAATGAGGGGCATAGACAATGTAGATAGTCAATATCTATTCCCAAAGCTCGGGGAGTCTAAAACTAGAGGGCATAGGTTTAAGGTGAGAGGGAGAGATACAAAAGTGTCCAGAGGGACATATTTTTCACACAGAGGGTGGTGAGTTTCTGGAACAAGCTTCCAGAGGTAGTAGTGGAGGCGGGTACAATGTTATCTTTAAAAAAGCATTTAAATAGTTCCATGGGTAAGATGGGTACAGAGGGATTGTGGGCCAAAAGCGGGCAATTGGGATTAGCTTATGGGTCTAAAAAAAAGGGCGGCGTGGACAAGATGGGCCGAAGGGCTTCTTTCCATGCTGGAAACGTCTATGACCTCTATGACTATATAAATAGTCATAATTATGTTCCTCGTGTCTCTTTTTCTCTATTTCTTTCTCCACCCCTAAGTGTTTCATTGTTTTTCTTCCAGCGTTATTGAACAAACTGGTCTGTTCCTTCCCAGACATGTTCTCCTCCCGTTGTAATTACATGCATTACCTTCATTTTCCGGCGGTTGTCCGGCACAACTACTTTTAGCAACAGATTATTAACCATATTTAGTACAGTCTCAGGCATCCCTTTCACAGTTGCCTGTCAAATATGTGAATTCAAGTGAAATGGGCAAGCAGTTTCATGATTTTTGTGTTTGTTTAGATTATTCAATATATGTCCTTTATTTATATGGACTGATCGCTTTGCCTATCTCATGGATGTCATCTCTAATCGGTTGTATCAGACTGGTAACTATCGAAGAGATGTGACTAGCTCATATGTCTGTCATCCCTGTATCGTTAGCTATGCTGACACGCCGCCTTGCGGAAAGGAACCTATTCCAATCACAATTGTCCTTTGTATTCAGAGGTCAATAACATATTTTAACTTTTTTTTAATTCCTTCAAATTTAACGTTATCATTCACCTTTACCTGATCAATTTATTGAATTATTCTTCACAATTTATCAACATTCCCTCTCGTCTCACAATCCTCTGTTGTCTTTGTACTTTACCACTGCCCCATTAATTACTTTAATAATTTTCATTTTATTTCATTTAAGACCCCGTAATCCTTGGTTTCTAATTCAATTTCAACAAAATATATTTTTCCTGCAATCTATTGGACGTCGGTTCAACTTACCTTTGTTCTAAATCATTATTTGCAGCACTGATGTCGTTTCATTTCCCCTGGCTCCATTTTAGCTCCTTCAAAATGAAATTTTCGAACTCAATAAATTGAGCATTAATCACCATTTTATGTTGCATCACGTTGTGGTCACACTACCCAGACCTCCACCTCATTTCATTCGTCTGATCTGTTCTGGTCCAGCCCTCATTGTTACATACAATAGCGCAGTTCCTTTTTTTGTACATTTTATTCCTGGGAATTTGAAAAGTAGTCCCGTGTACATTTTAGGAATTCTGCTCTCTTTTACCTTTCGGCTGTCTCATATTTCCACTTAATATCGGCCCGGTTGAGATCACCCATCCTTCTTATTTTTCTGTTACATTTAAACCGTTTTCCTAATTTGACTAGTCTGCATATTGTATTCTTCAATCCAATATTAAGGGGTCTAAGGGATACACGAGTATTTTGAATAATCCTTAAGTTTTAAATATATACTTCATTTTACTTCTCTGTAACTAGTCCTATTTCTTTCCTCTTGGCCCGATATCACCCTAAATAATTGCAACTACTCCAATTTTCTATATTTCTATTTCAAAACAATTAAGTAGAACTACGCATTGAAATAAAACTTTCAATGGACGCAAATTCGAGCAAAGACGCTGAGCATTTTTCTATTTTTAATCACTCGAGGGAACTGTTCCGAATCCGAGCAGGAATCACAAAGTATTTTTTCAGCCGAGGGCGGAGCTACAGCAGCGTTTTTTTTGTAAACGGCAATTATATTTTTAAATAGAATTAAGTCACTTGTTTTGCTCGTGCGACTGCACTTGCAGTTATTTAGAACACAGCGCAGACAGAGAATAAAGGCACGAATTAAGTTAGTACCGTGTATACGAATCAACATCTTGATTAATTGATGTGACTGTGTTAAAGCGGCGCAGATAGAGCCTCGCACACTTTCAGTGTCGGCAGGAATGGTAAACTCGCAGTGTATGCAATATATTCAGCAGCAATTGGCTCCACGGCTATGCTAACTTCAAATAAAACTACCGTTGATATTCACCAACATTTCCGGTAAAAGAATAACTGTGCCATCAGGACATTATCGGAATTAGCGGCATAATAATGAACACTGACGCAGTAAACAATGATAAGACCAAATACAAGACCAATACCAAACACGAAAACTTGCGAGAATAGGTTTAGGTTTATTTATTAGTCTCACAAGTACGCTTACATGAACACTACAATGAGTTTACTGTGAAAATACCGTAGTCGCCACACTCTGGCGCCTCTTTGGGAACACTAAAGCGAGTGTGGCAGAGTCAATGCTAACTGTTTAGCAAGGTCAATCCTAACCAGCACATATTTCAGACTGTGGGAGGAAACTGAGGCTCCCGTCGGAAATGTGTGTTGACAGTCACCCAAGCACAGAACTGAAGCTGTGCCCCTGGCACTGTGAGGAAACAATGTTAACCACTGTGCCAACGAGCCGCCCATAGGCAGGAGGTCTCATTTATCTGGAGAACAATTGTCCGTTCATTTTTTGGGAACAAAAAATATTTGAATCCTTTTCAAGTATACGATCCAGATAGTGTTTCATTTGAGCTCCACTCAAACTACCATTTAAATAATGATCAGTTCCCTGAGATAATCAGGTTAGACTATTGTTCCCGTTATTTATTGTCACATAATCAATAAGGCGGGATTTTCTACTTTGGTGCGGGCGGGACGCCAATAGAAACGTCTACAGCTCAGATCATTAATCTCCACTTATTAAAACTAATGTCAGCCCAGGGAGAATTCACTCGGACTCTGCGTTAGCTTATTGAATCCTTTAATTAATTCGGTGATTTTTTTGGTATTCAAATTGGTTTGTCGCATGTTTGGTGATGCTGTCTCTCGTTCACCATCAGTAACATTGACCTGCCCCTACCATTACTGGGATGAATCTAATTTGGCATTTCTGCTATTGGCTTTTTTGCAACATCACTGGTATTGAATCAAAAATCGTCGAGAGGACCACAAGCAAGGGAAAGGTGAACTGAAATTATTTTATCCTTTTACTTGAATAAGGGCAGAAAGCAGTTTGGAGAGTGGTATGCTCCTCCTTCCAGATGTGGGAAATTAGGGAACAATCTAGTCTCCCTCACAACTTTGTCTGCAGGACGTGTGTCCAGCTGCATCTCCTCATAGATGGCATTGTTCGGTTGCAGCAATCGGTGGATGCACTGTGGAGGAGCATACAGGAGACAGAAAGTGTGATAGACACTGGTTACAGGGAGGTTGTCACACCACAAGTTCAATCAGGTAGACGGGTGACCATCAGGCATATAGTGCAAGAATCTCCTATGGCTATTCCCCATTCAAACAGGTGTACAGTTTTGGATACATTTGAGGCGGGGAGGTTGTCAGCGGAAGATATCAGCAGCAGCCAAGCCTGTGGCACCACAGCTGATACTGCGGAGAGCAGGAGTCGGGCAAAGAGCAAGCGAACATTAGTAATAGGAGACTCGTTAGTTAGAAGCACAGATAGGCGTTCCTGTGGCCGATATCGAGACTCCAGGGTGGTGTGTTGCCTCCCTGGAGCCAGGGTCAAGGCGTCTCTGAGCGTTGGTAGGGCATTCTTAAGGGGGAGTTGAGCAGCCAGAGATCGTTGTACATATTGTTATAATGATATGGTATGGAAAAGGAATGTGGTCCTATGTGTGAATATATAGAGTTTGGCAGAAGGTTAAATTGCAGGACCTCGAAAGTAGTGATAACTGGATTAAAACCGATGCCACGTGCTCCTGAGAATAGGAATAGGAAGGTTGGGCAAATGAATGCTTGGCTTGAGAGCTGGTCCAGGGGGCAGGGATTTAGATTTTTGGATCATTGGGATCTCTTCTGGGGGAGATATGGTCTGTTAAAGAGGGACGGGTCACATATGAACTTCAGGGGAACTAATATCCTGGCGGGGAGATTCGCTACAACCCCTCCGGAGGGATTAAACTAGCTTGGCACGGGAGCCGGGGGTAGGGTCCGGGCGATGTGAGGGGACCCAAAGCAGTAGGGAGACAAAACAGAAGGTTTGGGCCAGCATAGAAGTTAAAGAGAGCACATTAAATATTCAAGGCAGTATCAGTAAGCCTCGTACCAGACAGATGAGGCAAAAGCAAGAGAGACAGGATGCGAAGCCCAGATTGACCTGCATTTATTTCAATGAAAGAGATCTGATGGGCAAGGCAGATGAACTCACGGCATGGATGGGTACATAGGACTGCGATATTAAAGCGATTACTGAAACATGGTTAAGGGTACGACAGGACTGGAAGCTCAATTTTAATGGGTACAAAAGCAATGGGAAATATATAACAGGAGGTAAGAGAGGAGGGGGAATTGCACTTTGGATTAAGACAGCACTGAGGGGGAATGTATCCGAGGGATCGGCCACTGAGTCGATATAGCGAGAACTGAGAAATGAGAAGGGGGAAATCACTTTGATCGGGTTGTACTATTGGCCCCCAAATGGTCAGCATGAAATTGAGGAGCAAATATCTAAGGAGCTTCCAGATAACTCCAAGAACAATAGGGTCGAAATAGTTGGGGATCTTAGCTTTCCGAACATTGACCGGGACAGCCATAGTATTAGAAGGTTGGATGGAGAGAAACTTGCTGAGTGTATTCTGGAGGAATTTCTCATTATGTATGTGGAAGGCTCGCCTAGAGAAGGGGCAAAACCTGACCTTCTCTTGGGAAATAAGGAAGGTCAGGTGACAGAAGTGTTAGTGAGGGATCACTTTGGGACCAGTGACCATAATTCGATTCGTTTTAAGATAGCTATAGAGAATGATAGATCCGGCCCAAAAGTTAAAATACTAAATTGGGGCAAGGCCAATTTTGATGTATCAGGCAGGAACTTTCAACAGTTAATTTGGGGAGTCTGTGTGAATGCAAATGAACGTTTGGTAAGTGGGAGGATTTCAAAAGTGTGTTAACCCGAGTACAGGGTAAGCACCTTCCTCTTAGAGTGAAGAGCAAGGCTGGTAGAAGAAGGGAACACTGGAAGATTCGGGATGTAGAGGCCCTGGTCAAGAAGAAGAAGGAAGCACATGATATGCATAGGCAGCTGGGATCAACTGGATCCTTTGAAGAATATAGAGGGTGTAGGAGTAGAGGTAACAGTGAAATCAGGAGGGCAAAAAGGGGACACAAGATTGTTTTGACAGATAAGGCAAATGAGAATCGAAAGAGCATTTACAAATATATAAATGGCAAAAGAGTAACTCGGCAGAGTGTAGGGCCTCTTGAGATCAAGAACGTCATTTATGTGCGGAACCACAAGAGGTGGATGAGATCGCAAATTAATATTTTTCATCAGTATTTACTTTTGAGAAAAGCATCGATGCTCGGGAACTTGGGGAAATAAATAGTGATGTCTTGAGGAGTGTACATATAACAGAGAAGGAGGTGCTGGAATTCTTAAAGCCCATCAAGATGTATAAATCCCCGGGACCTGATGAAGTGTATCGCAGGACACTGTGGAAGGCGAGGGAGGAAATTTCGGGTCCCCTAGCAGAGACATTTGAGTCATTGATAGTCACAGGTGAGGGGCCTGAAGATTCGAGGATGAGTTGGTACGTGACCTCAGACTTTTGTATCTTTTTCCTGAAAGAAGAAGGTGGAAGAGAGAATGTCCGGGATGCTGAATGCTGGCTGCTTTGCCGAGGCAGAGGGAAGTGTAGACAGAGTAAATGGATAGGAGGTTGGTTTGCTTGATGGACTGGATTACATTCACGGCCTTTTGTAGTTCCTTGCGGTCTGAGGCAGAACTGGAGCCATACCAAGCTGTGATACAACCAGAAGGTTGAGGTCAAGAAGGTGGTGCATCTGTAAATGCTAGTGAGAGTCCTAGCTGACATGCCAAGTCTCCTTCGTCTTCTGAGAAAGTAGAGGCGTTGGTAGGCTTTCTTAACAATAGTGTCAGTTTAGTGGGACCAGGAATTGTTGTTGGTGATCTGGACACCTAAAAGCATGACGCTCTCGACCCTTTCTACTTCGTCCCGGTTGATGTAGGCAGGGGCATGTTCTCCTTTACGTTTCCTGATTTCGATAACAATCTCCTTCGTTTCGTTGCTTTGAGGAAGAGATTGTTGACGTCGTACCAGTTCACAAGATTCTCTACCTCATTCCTGTACTCTATCTCGTCATTGTTTGAGATCTGACCCGCTCGGTAGGTGTCGTCAGCAAACTTGAAAATCGAGTTGGAGGGGAATTTGGCCACACAGTGATGGGTGTATAAGAAATATAGTAGGGGGCTGAGAAAACAGCCTAGTGTGGCACCGGTGTTGAGGATGATCGTGGAGGAGGTATTGTTGCCTGTCCTTACTGATTGTGGCCAGTGAATTGGGAAGTTCAGGATCCAGTCGCAAAGGGAGGTGCCGAGGCCCAGGCCACAGAGTTTGCAGATGAGTTTCGTGGGAATGATAGTGTTGAAGGCTGAGCTGTAGTCAAAAAGTAGGAGTCTGACATAGGTGTCCTTGTTATCTTGATGTTCCAAGTTGCGCTCAGGGCCAGGGAAATGGCGTCTACTGTGGATCTGTAGCGGCGGTAGGCAAAGCGTAGTGGATCCAGATAGTCCGGGAGGCTGGAATTGATTCGTGCCATGACTTTCAATGCACTTCATGATGATGGATGTCAGAGCCACCGGCCCATAGTCATTAAGTTGTTGCGGGCAACATAATAAAACATCGGATGATAGGATAATAGGATAACAACAGCAGTAGGTGTTTCAGCCCTTAGAATCTGTTACATATTTCTTGGCAAATAATTTGATTTCATTTCACTTCATTAACTTTCACTTATTATTGTCACACGCATTAGTATATAGAGAAAAGTATTGTTTCTTGCACGCTATACAGATAACGCATGTCGCTCACATCATATATAGGGGAGAAGGAAATGAGAGGTTGCAGAATATAGTATTGCAGTCATAGCCAGCATTCAAGAGATTGAAATGGGATATTGTTAGAGTTTGAAAGAGTTAGAGTACGGATTTAAAAGCATAGGACGAGAACAATGGCATAATTAAGGCGTGTGCTGGAGACACCTAGCAAAAGGTTGCCATGATCCGGCATTGTCTTAAATTTCGCCTCCCGTCAGCTCAGGTGCTCAGAAGCTGCTGTTGTTAACACTGAAGTGGCGGGTTTGATCCCCACACTGACCAACGACAGGCGTCCATTTTGAATCAGCTGTGTTGCGTACAGATGCCATTTGTGAAAGTCACAGTACTAGAGGCTTTCTAGCAGGGTCCCGAGTTCCAGTTACAACAGCGACGTTATGATGGAGCTGAATAAATTATCTTCAGGAAAAACAGTTAATGCCAATTCCCTGCTCATACGCTTCACTATTATTCCAATTTTCTGTCCTCTGCAACTCTCTTTGCCTTTCTAATCCTGTCTCAAGTCTCCTCAATTCCACAAAATAAGAACAACGCTGTCCTTCTATTTACGTAATCGATTGTACACTTCAGGAAGACGTTCCTCATGATTCAAAGATTAATTCGAAACATGTTTTTGATTGACAAAGAGAACATGAATACAAAGGAAGAGAGCAGAGGAGCAGTAATATGGAAGTATGTCGTGGAGAAACAGGCAAAAATACCGCTCATATTCCAACTCAAGGTCTCCTAATTTTTGCATTGGCACATTCCTCCACTAACTCATGGCGTCAACTGACAAAACTAACTGTGGTGCGTTATGTTGGATTGTATCCCACCATTTTTCTGCAATGCCATTGGGAATTCTTCATCCGTTACGGGCTGTATGACAGTGAGAATTGAAAATAATTGAAGGTGCAATTGAAGTGGAAGATCAGCCACAATATTCCAAAATGATTGAGAAGCCGCGAAATCCATAATCCAACTCCCCCTGATTCTTATGATTTTACACGCATCGCTCAGAAGAAACACAAGGATTATTTCGATCTTGGTGTATTTCACCAGTGGGACTCCAGAGGTATATTTTAAATTATTCTGGTTCTCAATTTGCATAATTCTTGAATCGTATAATCAAAGAATGAGCGGAACACAGAATGGGGCCATTCAGTTCCTCCTATCTGTGATGGATCTCTCAACGAGTAATTCCCACAGAGAGAGTCGTCAGGGATGCTACAAAGCAAGCACCACTTGCTGGACAATAATGTGAACAAAGAAAGAGAGCACGTGTGGAACAGCTACAAGTCACGTTGCCTGTTTTGGAACCTGTTCCTGAGTTATTGAAGTTGACTGAACGTAAATTGCCGGACTGTCAAGAACAGCTCATCGTCTATGCAAAGGAAATTGTGGATGAATCAAGTGTCGTATGTGATGTCAAAAAGGAGATTGAGAAGTGGACCTATCATGCTATTGTGGATCAAAGGAAAGGAAAGCAATGTGAAATAAGACAGTTTTCTGAAATGTTACCATCATTTGAAATGAACTGGTGGCATACTGATTCTGTGTAGTCTGCGCAGGCGTGTATACCCAGTGAAACCATACTGTACACAGATGGTGTTCGAATAAATTGCGGTGGCTATCACAGTAGTGGAGAGGCTACCGTGACCTTGGGAACCATGGTCGAAATTTGTTCTGACACCATGGGAGACAATCTGCTGTGTGTCTTTGCCGACGTGCAGAAAGTGATGGTGCAGACAACAGCGAACAAAGGAGTCGAATTGCTTGATAGAGGAGGAGCTAAAGTCAATTAGCAAGAAAGTGACATTTCTGAATGGCATTGACTATACACATGTAATTTTCGATCATGCTTATTTCTCTGAGGACATTACCAGAGCTAATATATCATTGTGAGGATAAAAGATGAGATGGACTTCGGATTCAAGCAGGGTTTAGGACGGAAGGAGTGTCTTGGAGATTGAACAATTTGTCACGATTGTGATACGGGAAGAAGGAATGTCCGATGGTAGAAGACAAGAACTGAAATTGAATATATTGCTGCTATTTTTGCATGCTTTGATTTTGAAAAATACCTATCCATGTATGTGTATGTTGTAGAGTGCTAGCAGTGTAAAACGGAAAGGGTTTGTAAAATGAAGCTATCTCTGAATGTTGATAGTTCATTTGTTTCTTCAGTGGGGAGGATGGGACGCTTGCGTACCTTTAAGAAATCAATTTTTAATCATGTTTGTTAGCAAGCTTTTTGTTTTTGTTGTGGCACCAGCTGCCTGATTAGATTTCCTTTTATTGTTGCTTAACTGGTTTAAATGGAGGTTTGTTTATTTTCTCTCTGGGCCGAATGCACTTTCTGGGAATTTACGAACTTTGCAATTATTAGTGGGAAGAATGATTGACAGGTCAGGTGACAAGGGTTATTTTCTTTTCAGTTTGTTTTAGAGTCAAAGGCTGTCCTGGTTTTCAAGCTGCAAACACTTCTCTTTCTCTCTCTCTCCCTGCTACTATAAATTCTGCTGGCTAGCTGAAGGCAGGTCTTCCCTTCTTGGAGTAAAAAATCTGCTGTTGGTGGTTTGCTGGCGAGAAATTAGGGGTAAACATTGCCCCTGTCTCTTGCAGCATTTTGTTGGATAAAAGCTAGTAGCCAGCAGTGGCATCATCACTGTCTCGAGATCTGCTGGAAGTTACAATGCTGGCAAGAAAGAGATTCAATTCATCAACAAAAGGACTAAGTTGCGCAATCATGGAAGTATTCCTGTTTCCTGTGCTCATCCCAAACAAATGTTTGTTTATGGTATTTGTTTGGTTGGAACAATTTTTGCCGCAAAGGTTTGCACAATATCATGGATGCTTTTTTTCTTGTTTGTAATTGGTAATTCTCTTTCTATTTTTATCTGTATGCTTAACTAAACTTTGTTTGAGACAAGCTTCCTGGTGGGTCATTTGAATCGTACCTGAAGTGAAGCATGTCGTACCTACACTGGCCTAATTCAAAGTGCGAAACGTATGATAAAGACAGACTTCATAATACACTTTTGAGTTTCTGACCTAAATTATAACATTATCATATGTTTTCAAATGCTATTTCAAAATTTACAATTGGCAGTTGGGAACGCAAAGCCACACTATTTGCTGCAGTGACAGTTGTCATCCTGATTACAAAGCTAAATGAATATTCTTGAATATAAAACGTAATTTGCTACTATGTTATCTTCACTCTTTCTTAGAAACCAGAGTGTTGGAAGATTATTATTTGAATGCTTCCCACGACAGGCTGCGACATCTAAAATAGACTGGCCATTTGGTGGATTGTCGGCAATCTGATCAACAAAACTATCTTCTATATATTGGACGAGCTGTCTGAATGAACGACATTTCCTCAGGAATTTATTTCGACAGATAAATATTTACTGGAAGTAGTATTGTGAACTGACCTGCTTACATTTTCCATCGCGACTCTGATTAGACTGAAGTCCAACCCGCTCATTGTTTGTTTAGTGACTGCCACGAATGACAGATAATGTTGCAAACTGTTCTTATTTTTCAGCGGACCACGGCTTTTTCTATGAAGGGGGACATTGAGCGATCTCAGCTACATTCCAATCAGAAGTGTGAATTAGGAAATACGCGAACGTCCTTCTAAATATAAAACGGCCGTGAATGCTATAGATTTCGGATATTTACCATCCTGTGCTGGTAGCAATTGGTATCCCGGGTAAGTATCTAACCTACTGTCTAATGGTGATACATGTTTCAGTGTTAATGAGTCTGTAACAGAACAAGATTCACCTTCTTGCAGACTGGTTTCCTTTCTAACGGGTGAACATGGTGAATATTGGTGCGAAGTTTTGGAACTCACATAGCCGCTGAACGGCTCTACTGGAAAAATACAGAGAGAATGGGGACTCAGATTTCCCCTCCAAAATAAGGGATGGCAGGAGTGATTCCCCGCCATTCCAAAAGTTGACTAGAGCACAAAGGAAAGTTCTTTTATTGATATTTACAGGGCATGTGAGCGGCTTTGCCGAGATCAGCATTTGTTGCAGCTTAGTAGGGCATGAAGTTCTTTTCAAACATCTCATGGCATGTTTAATCGCTGACTGCATTGCATTGATAATGCTTCTGACTGCAGAAGAACTGTAGAAATTGTAGGAGTATACCTTCAGGATTTAAAACAATATATTTTGTCGTTGTAAAACATTCCGTTGGAAATAATTCTTCCAGATTCACCAGCTCCAAATCAGTTCTCGAGCATCTCTTATTTCAATTACAGAAATTATTCATGGCCATTATGTTTGGAAACTGTGCAGTTTATTTTCATTATATTAACTGACTCTTTCGACCTCATTTGAAGGATTTATTTCAACTGATATATGTCCAATTATTGTGTGGAAATCTTTTGACTGTTATTTGCATGCATTGCTGCCCCACGACTCTGGTGTTCAAAATAAGTTACAGAAAATGAATGTGAAATTCGATCACTTCCGCCATTGGGCTTAATCATAACTGAGCAAACCGACTCAATGAATCGTACTGTGCATGCTTTATGAACGGATTTATTTCACGCTCAGAATAGCAAAGCATGCATTTGTGAGATAAATTGTTTCATGTTGCCGAAATGAACGTGTTAATGAAACAGCTATGATTTACTTTGACGAGTTATATTTTTCCTGTAGCTGTACGTTTCCTGTTAGGTTCTCAGATTGTATCATTCTAATTTAAAATCACCTTAACGATTAGACTCATTTCCCAGTTTCGTGGAGGCCATTCAGTCTAAATTATTGACCATCCATCTTTTTCCTCATGCTCCCCGTGTTGGTGGATATTTTTAATCGTTATCTTTCTTCTGGTTAGCGCATTAGCTCTATGGTGCCTCCGAATTTAAAAAAAAAACATATTTTAATCACACTGTCCTAAACAAATAATGTCTCATCTTCAAACCTGCTTTCCTGTTCAAAACTCTTGAAAACATTGTCGGCTCAGTAATCTGTGTCACTTTTTGAAACTCCATGTTTGCATCCTTCCAATAATTTCAACTCCAGTTTCGATACTAGAATGAATTGTATCAAAGAAAGGCATCACATTCTATGCGATTGTTCCGATATATCGTTTCCTACCTGGTCTGTCTGCAGCCTTTGAAAAAGCTGACCAAACCATGCTCCTCCAAGCTTCCATACTGTCTTATAGTTAACTGATGCAGTACTGTCCTGATTTCAAAGACATAAATGAATTTCGTCAGGGAAAATCATGTTCAACTAACTTCCTGACAGTTTCGTTTGAGGAGATCGCAGATGAGCTTTATGAAGACAAGGAAGTTGAAATTCTGCAGGCGGATATCTGAAAGACGCTTGCGATTATTACGCCACATAACAGGCCTATGAGCCAGGTTGTAATTCATGGAATAAAAGGCAACTAGTAACTGGGATGCAGAATTTGATTCGAAACAGAAACAGGAAATGATTAATTGATTTTCCCTGGGCTTTATTAATGAGGACCTGGAATACAAGAACAGGGATGCTACTTTCAACTTTTGTATGACACTAGTTTATCCTCTGCTAGAATAGTGCGTCCAGTTTTCGTGGCAAAACTTGAAGCATGCTGTGAATGCGTTAGAATTAGAATGGCAGGGATTCATGGCAATGAGAAACTTTATAAAAGTAGGTTGGTGAAGTTAAGATCACTTTTTTTCCGGAGAAGAGAAGGTAGCGCGGAATATCAGGCACATTCGAAATCATGAAGTATACGGACAGGGCAGATTGAGAGGAGCTGCCCAATTACGAAAGAATCGAGAACCTGAGGGCATTGATTTGACGTAATTCGTAAAAGAAGTGAAGCAATAGTGTTACCAGTGGAAACGTAGTTTTAAATGAGGTGATTAGGATTATGAGGGCTTCACTGTGGTGGAAGCATGTTCAATTGAAGCATTCAAAATAGTATTAGACTGTTGTCCGAAAAAAAAAAACACGCAACATTGCGGAGAGTAGGCGTGCAATGGCAAAAGTTGAGTTGTTAATTTGGAGATTCTGTACTAAGACGAAGAACAAAATGGACAATATCTGTGCATTAACTATCCTCTTATTCGACGTGATTCTTATTTATTCAACGGTAGTAAAATATGCAAATTAATTTGTTTCTCTCTCACTTCTATACCATTGCCACAGAGGTCAGCCATAGACGCAGGACCTTCCCCTGCACCCTTTTTATTACCATCTGAAAGCTATGCCTCACCGACAGCTTCTAAAAGCACAATTGTTTTCAGATCTACACTGAAGACAGCTAGCTCTACGTGAAAATACGGCCAATCAACCACTTGTTGCTGCGTGCTCTGCAGTTTTCTTGGAATCCATTGCGCGAGTTACGTTTCTGCATTTTCAGGTGTTAAACGCTGAGGGAAAATCACAGGAGAAGAATGATGCCTCACTAATGTCTCCAGTTTTGCATTCCAACCAGAAGTAATTTACCACTCGTGAACTAGCAGCACCCACCCCGAAAACTCCTTCCAGATACGTCTGCATCTGCGTTTGATTGCGGCAGGATATCAGCCTCTTTTACCATTCTCCATTCTGAATCAGAATAACTCTGCTCCCTCACAAATGTAATATGAAGGAAGGATGTTCAGTTCACTATGCTTTATTTCTTTCGAAATCAATATCATGAATGTTTACCTAATCCTCTATAAAAAGAAAAGGTGCTCATAATTGTAAGTAAGAGCACATCTGCACATGGCTCCACAGTATGCAGTGAGATTCGCCCCCTCAACTAACTTCTCTCTCTTTCTTGGACTGAACCTGTTGACAATAGTGACCCGCTGCAGAGGAACTTGCCACGTCGACAAACGTATGTCTATCTATATGGTGTCCATGGCAGCAGTGGGTCTGTTGGCCACACTCAAATATACAATTGTGCATCAGATTTTCCGGTAATGCTTTCCATATTCATTTCTCTCCTACACTGTCACTTATAATCTAATCTTGTACTTGACTTCTACCAATGTGTGTCTGACGGTGTGGATTACAGTTGCCTTCACATTTGACCGTTTGCAGGTATATGTTGTTGGAAACCTAAAACCAGGTATTGCACAGTGAAAGCTGCATCTATCGTCATAAATATTGTTTTTGTGTCAATGTTTTTTTTCCGAGCATTTCTTATTGATTTGCATTTGACACAAACAATTAAGAATGTTCGGTGGGGTTTCACTCCACGTGTGGCCTTTTTCAGATGAGTTCAGATTGCAAAATAATGTACATTCGCTGATACCTTTGCTTTCATCTTGTTATTTAATTGTTTAACAGTCAGATGTCCTGCATTCACCAGTGTTGCCCGCAGGAGACGCCATACCACTGGAAGTGGGACTCATCATGATCTAGAAATTAGACCTGAAGGAAATCAATAATTTCACTTTTCGCTGTGTTGGCTAACTTTAAGTTGTTGAGTTTGTCATTGGTGGTAAGTCACTGGACTGATGCCCTGGTCTTCCACATCCGTCCTATCTATAGAGCCCTGCATTTCTTGCCACTGAAACCAGATATATGCTTCCCCAACTAAAGTCCTGTATAACTGCATGCATCTACGCAGTGACGCAAGCAAAGTTCAGGGAGGAACTCATTAAAGTTGTGCAATCGTCTTTGGTATTTATTTTCTCATTGGTTAAAAATAAGAATAATAAAACACAGACATTGTATCCTAGTTAGTGTCCGTAATTCCATGAGAAATGGCCACCTGTCCATTCGGGACATAAATAGTTTGTTGTTTGGAAAATGAACAGGCATCAGAAAACATTTCCTAAATTTATTGTCGCGTGTTTCATGTCGACTGTTCTCATTTTTCTTTTCTGCACGGAATAGCTGAAGACTTTTCCCTTGGTCAATAGATAATGGAGGTAACAGGAACTGAGGTAGTCAATGTGTATTTGCTTGTACTTTGCAGACATCAACTTCACTATCAATTAATCTTTGAAACGTTGATTTTTTTTAACAGAGGAGCAGATCATTCCGGCAGGAACCTCCTAAAGAAACAATGACATCGAATGATCTTACCCACCTTGCTCTAACACAATCTGCCTCTTTTATTGATCTACATGTTTATTTTCCTTTTTGCTTTCTGACAAAATTCTGTTCAGTCAAGTTGTACCATGGGTCAGTGCCACAACGAAATAGGTTTTCCCACCATCACTTCTAAATCTTCCCTACATTGATGATTCCAAATCGTTTTGAACCCTCGGCTGTCAGCATTTGCCTGACCAGTTATGCGAAGAGACACAAAGGAGTAGGCCGTTCCGCCGTCAAGGTTGCTCTGTCACATTAAATATGAACATGGTTGATCCCCTACCTCAACATCTCACTCCATCTCTCTCCCCAATCCCGTTCATGGGTTTACTGTCTATAATCATATTTGCTCATAACCTTAGTCAGTGTGCACACACTTGCAATTTATTCCGTGATTAGGAATTCCACGGGTTCTACACCATTGGAAAGAAGACATTTCTCCATCTGACATTAAACGACTTAGCCCGTATCCTGAGAGCATGTTCTCGATTCCAACTTGTGTGTGTGTGGTGGGGGGAGAGGGGGAAGGGGGCGAGAATGTGTGTGTGTGTGTGTGAGGGGGTGCGCTATATTTTTGCATCCGTGCTGTCTAAGAAAATAACATTTATGAGTTTCAATTCCTCCGTAATAAGGGTTTTGACACAGGGACTCGAAACGCCCTCTCGTTTGTCTCCTTACAGATGCTGCCAGAGCTGCTGAGATTTTCAGCGTTTTCTTTTTTGGCCTCCGTAATATTAACCTGCTGGACACGACTGGGTCAATAAAAAGAACCTGACATCAATAACCGAGTTCGTGAAAGTCAGGCAGATGGTATTTAATAGGTCGGTCTGTCTTGGGAGGTGGTTAGTTACTTGTGTATTCCGAATAATGCGAAAAATGTATCGGATCATTTGAACTCTGCCATAAAAATTAGTATAATAGATGCGGGGGCGGGCTGGAATGGGGGGGGGGGGGGGCGTCGGCGGGGGGCGGGGTGGGGGGGGATTCCATAAAGCTTCAGAATCCACTATATTATCACAGCGAGCTGGAAAGGTGTTGTACGGAATACGTTTCTGTTTTATTGGCTCAGTGCCTCTCTGCACCTATACAATTACAATATTGATCCTGAAGCAGCAAGTAAGCATGATGTATGATTCAAATTCTTAGATGAATTATTCCAATACAAGGTTAACTGTACTAAATATAATGCTTAATCTTGTCTCGATGAGTATGCTGAATAAAAAGAACGGTTGGAAGTTGGAGTCATAAAATTGGTCGCGAAAGACATTGAGGAGATATGGTTTGCTCTTTTCGTTTGGCATTCTAACCTAAGGAACCGGGGGGCACTGAAAAAATGTTGGTTAGACTCCCCTAAATGCTGTTTCTCTCATAGTGCATTGGCTTCCCTTTCTTTTGAAGTATCCTTTTTTCTCTGTTCAGCATTTAAGTATATTTTTGGAATGCACGTCTGGCCACTTGTTTCAAGTCCACTCTGGCATTGATAAACTCTAGAATGAAATTGTGCGTGTGTAATAAAATAATTACTTATTTTATCCAATTGAAGGACCATAATTCATTTGATGTCCATGTTGTGAAGGTTGTTGTGTTGTCCAGCAAAGGAAGGACCTGCACAGCACGCATCTGTGTATTGAATATTTCAGAGACAGAAAAACGAATAGATTTGTTGCGACCTATTTCAGTTATAAATGTTCGGGATTAACATGATCAATAAAATAAAACAAATATGCTTTCTTTGTAGGGAGTTTTATTTCAGCTGTAATATATTTGTGCTATGTATACAAAGTGGTTTATCCAGTCAGGGCGAAATGCATAGCGACTTAATTTGTTGCGACCTATTCGGACTCAGATGGTGAACTGTGTACTGTGAAATGTTTGATTTACCCACCAACAAGAATAAGGTCTGGTTGTGATTTCGTCCCGTTGTTTGCGAACTATTGCACCCTTAGTAAACGTATGGCACATCACTTCAGTCTTCAAGGCTGTTACTGTAGAGATGACATGTACCATGAACTTTGCCTTTCAACTGTGAAATAGCAAAATGTATGCTCTGCCATTGCGTTGTTGTTTACCTGTCACTATTTTATATTCTGAATAATCATGAGACCCTCCGAAAGTCGAAATCCATCTGGTTGCAAGATCCCATGGAACAACGTATTGCAGACTGACTCGTATTCAGCCATTGATGGGAGAGGCCATGAACTGTTTTCATTTCTCTGTAATAGTGATATATTTAACTGTATTCAGATAAGTAACAATATTTAAGGCAAGACCGGGCAGCAGGCAATCGTTTTAATTATATGAGGCAACGATTTATGAACAGCCATCGACAATCAAAAATCGATGTCTAAACAATCAAGGCATACAAAATTAACAGAAAAACAAGAAATAAACAAGTTAACCTTTCTGAGGCTTTGTCAAGTTACTTAACACATAGTTGTCAATTACTAACTGTGTTTGCTCGTGTGCAGTTATTGTTTTCACTTGAATTCCTCACGTTCTAAGTAACAGTCACCGTGTTCCCCAATCTTGCCGTTTCTTTAAATTTTACTTATTCTCAAAGTTCAGCATTTTGACGATGTCCACTAAAGCCCCTCTTAACGTGCTCTGCTGGAATAAGATTACCCGAGCCTCCTTCTTTTTAAAAATAAATGCATTCGTGCATCACTGACTATTGTTGTCCTCAGCGTTCAAAGAAGACGATGTATGTACAAATTCATCAACAATGACTGCGGAGCTGGTTTTCGTCAGCTTTGATAATGGGTCATCTGGACTCGAAACGTTCGCTCTCTTCTCTCCCCACAGATGCCGGCAGACCTGCTGAGTTTCCAGAATTAGCTGTTTTTTTTTGTTTCAGATTCCAGTTTATTTGCAGTATTTTGCTTTTATGATTTTTTTGTGCTAATCAAGACGCACAGCATCTGAAAGTGTTGAGTCATTGAAACTCAAATGCTGCGACACGGACAGATGCTGCACATTAACCTTGTTCATATACAGTCGTAAAACTTTGACGCCAATTCTCTTAAAATGAGACAGAAGCTGTAATGACCCGCAATCTCCAGCAAATGCCCTCTCGCTTTCATTCCAACAAATCTTAGAAATTGATGATGCACCACTTCAGATTTCCCTCATGAATGTATTTGTAGTGACTGCGAGACCGATTTTGATTTTCCTCCAGACACTAGCTCTTCATACAGCAATGCCTCGCAATGCGATGTTCCTCCATCCCCTTTCTAATCACTACCCAGCGCAGTCTGGCTCTCAGAAGCATTACCTCAGTGCTAGTTTTCTGGGCTCGGGGCATAAGGTCTTGAGGTCTGTGATCTGGTCTTGCTACCGGCGGCCAAGAGTGGAATGAACAATATGCATATGACGTTGTTGCAGCTGCTTTATATATTTGCGGTATTAACTCTAGGACCCAACGCCTAAACTCAAAGAGGAGGAAAGCAATTGCACGAAAGTTGTCCATCTCCATCTTCCTTGATATTCTAAAGCTTTTGTGCTTAACTAGTTTGTTGTTTAGCCTTACAAGAACTTGTCTCGCCTTCCTGCGCCTTGCTATTTTATCTTTATCAAGGGAACAGTCATCGGAGGTCATGGTTCTAATGTACTGGAAATTAGTAGCACTCTTCACCATCGATGGAGATGTCTTGTTGGATAATGCTAGAATTTGGTAATTGTTTGCATAGAACCAAGTACTTTAAGTATTTATTCTCAAAGCAAACAGCATTTAAGCCACTGAAGTTATGTGAATCATAATCTGCAAAATTCTCATTTTGTTAATAATTAAGACACAATCATCGGCGAAACTGACTTCCTTGGCTGGCAACTGGCAAGTTTAGATTTGTTTTGCAATTAGACGTAATAAGTCAAGGAGTGAGTCGTCAAAACGATACAAATCATTCTCTAGGTCTGAGATAGCATAGCTAAGGGTAAGTGTGAAGAACAACTTTAAGGGAACTGGTGCTGGAACGCAACCCTTTTTCATCCCACTCGAGCACTAATGAGAGCAGTGAATTGTCCATTTGAAAGCACTTGGCATGGCATTGCGTCAAGGAAAACTGTGTGCTTTTGATATGTTTTTGGGCTAGGTTGTTTTAGGTTGGGGTGGGGTTGTTGGTGGGAGAACCACACGAGTCCAGCATATTCCAGTGCCTTGCTATTGATTGCGTTAAAGCCCTTTACAATCAACGAAAATAAAATCAAGGGCCATTTTCCACTCGAGGTATTTTCCTTGGATCTTCCCCATAATGAGCATTACATCTAGTGTGATGAGGCCTTTTCGAAAGCCTTACTGAACATCGCGGGGATTTCACTCTTCCATAATGTTAAGTCTACTCAGGATAGTGCAAGAAAAAATCGTCTTCCTATGAACACAATTGAGATAGTTTTGTCGTTGCTACACTCTGATTTTCTGCGTGTTTTTTTAAAGAGCATGTATTGTGGCATCGCAAAGGCAATTCGACATAATTCTGCATTACGAATAAACAAGAGGGTACCATACAAGATTTCCATTGAGTCAGGCACAACCGTTTTAACAATTTCCGTGAGCGTTCCATCATTTCCTGAAATGTTGCCTGAGTTCATCTGCTTAATTATTTTCTAAATTTCATGGTTTCAAAAATAAATGATAAAGTCCAAAGATGTGCAGGTGACCTGGATTGCCCATGATAAATTCTCCATTTGTTTCTCAAGAAGCGTATGTTAGCGAAATTAGTGGAATGAATGCATGGGATTACAGAGTGAAGGACTAGATGGGATGCTCTGTTGGGCCAAATAGTCTCCTTCTGCACTGTCGGGATTATATGATTCTATACTATGCAAGTTAAGCTTATCAAGGACTGGCCACTCAATATTCTTGATGAGGGTCTTGCGGTTCAAAGTAGACCGCATGTTAAGCAGAGTTCTAAAATCTGTTATCCATATGTATCTAACATCTGTTTGATAGTTGATAAAAGATGATCCATCGGCCACGTGCAATGCTATGGAGACTATTACAAAAGGATTTTCCTCAGACTTTAACGAGATGAAGAGAGTATTGATTTTTTGGACTCTTCATACTATTAAAATACTATAGCTTTCGTTGCCCGCTTGTCTTGCGTCAGATCTTGCTCTTCAGGTGTCAAAACTCGTGCAAATTACTCCACTCAATCAGCAAACATAACAGCATTTTGTATAATCGCAATCCAGTGAATTCCACACCAAACGTATGCACCTCGGGACGTCTGATATTGCCATGTCCATAGTTCCCTATGGCAAGAATCACGTTAACCTGAATGAATAGAGTAGGTAATGAAACATACCAATCAGATGAATCAGCCTGCGTCTCCAAGGTTAGGGAAATCAAAATTGCAAATTAAGAAATTATTTGAGAAAAGTGGTGAAGGTTTCTATGTGGAATATCGAGTGTGAGACATCATTATCCTCCAAAATTTGGAGAAACGGGCTGTGTATTTGAAGTTAAATGATAGGCGTCATACCCAGTTTTTAGTGTTGATGTCTCTCAGTGAATTTCATCCAGATCTCGAAAATGAGGCCCAGACGGCATAAGATAGCACGATGGAAACCAGATGAAAACTGTGAAAGACTGAACATTGCACCGTTTTTTTTTAAATATCGGACCATGGGTCCAGGAGGAAAAAAATTTAGTGTCAGATGGAACATCTTGGTATGGAGGTTACCTTTACAATGTACAACTGCACGGACACCAAACATATCCGAAAGAAGGTGTACCATCACAAAGGCTGCAACATGACGGTCTATTGTCCGATCAGTAATTGGATTATGCATTTCATATCGTTACAAACAGGAGAAGGACCGATGCTCTTGTGACGATATATCATGGAATGCCAAAAGTTCGACTGGGGAAAATAACAAAGGAGGTTCAATGGAGGTTCAGGATAAACTCATTTACTTTTACTTGAAATGATAAACAAAAAAATGTGTTATCGTTCACATTGCCCTGTGCAATGTTTATCTATGTCCATGCATGTAAAAAAAACAAGTGTGTAAGCTCAGTTGAGAATGACCTGAGCAAACTCAATGAGGGTCTACAAAAGCATGATGAACCACCATAAGGACCATTTGTTGTTCTCAAAGTCAAGTGATCATTTCACAGACTGAGATAGGAGAAACTGTCTGTGAT
The DNA here is from genome assembly GCF_964213995.1 of Mustelus asterias. Classification (NCBI taxonomy): domain Eukaryota; kingdom Metazoa; phylum Chordata; class Chondrichthyes; order Carcharhiniformes; family Triakidae; genus Mustelus; species Mustelus asterias. The sequence continues at coordinate 83,393,096 of NC_135816.1, read as the reverse complement.
ACTCCATCATGTGGAAAATCCATTTTCGCAAAGGTTTTGTCCAAGAAACACAAAACATCTTAACGTTAGTTAGTTAGCATAACGGTTAGGATTTTCTTAGTGAAGAACTAAGGGCGGGATATTGGGGAAGTTGAAATAGCGGATGGTATCTCGTAGGAATGAGATGCAGCCGTCTGGTTAGTAGAAGGAAAGAGAGCTGTGGGAATGCATAGTTATTTGGATCATAGTGAGAAATGCCGTTTGGAATTGAGTAGATAATGAGGATACGTGGGATCACAGGAAGGCCTTGAAAACATAACTGAAAGGTTCTTGATTTATGGGACCAAAGGCGATAGAAATGCTATTTCGGAGGTATCTGAGAAGGAGTGAGGATGAAGCGAAAATATTGGTACAATTCTGGACAGCATTAACAAACTAATGAAGCTGAAATGGGACACTGACCAAAAATATCCATGGCATTCGTCTTCTCAATGCATGGGAGTAATATGTTGGATCAGATTTGATTTGATTTGATTTGATTTGGTTCGGTTTATTATTGTCGCATGTATTAGGAAACAGTGAAATATATTCTTTCTTCCACGCTATACAGATAGAGGCCGAGCTTGAGGATACCGAGAACAATCACATCCATTTTTTCGTAACTTGTTGCATGCTTATTGTTCATGCTTGGCACACATCAACAATATGACTGGGGCCAGCAGCATGGATTGTCACTGTTTAGTAAGGGAAACTATTTAGGGAACGAAAGCATTGTTATATAATAGCTGCCCGCCTGTGGAATAGATGATGGATTGAATATCCTCAATGTTTTCATGAACATGCAGGAAGATATCCGTACTTCATATGAATCCCATTTTCCCGTCCGACTCACAAACAATCTAATAATGGAAAGTTCAGGTATTGAATGTAGTTCTACAGTCAGAATGCGGCCATTAGGCCAAGGACTCTGCACCGAATCTCTGAAAGAGCATGGCACTCAGGCCCACTCAGGCCTCTCACATTTACGAAGGCTATCCCAGTTAAACTATGTGTACTTGGAACAAATGGACAATTTAAGATGGCCGATCCACCTAACTTGCACATCTTTGGACAATCAGAGGAAACAAATGCACCCAGAGGAAACCCACATAGACACGGGGAGAACGCGTGAACTCCATATCGGCACTCGCCCAAGGGAGGAATTGAAACTGGGTCTCTGGCGCTGCGAGGCAGCACTGCTATCCAATGTGCCACAATGCACACAAATGCCAGCAGCATTAAAAACACGGAAGCTTGTGTGTTTACTTTGGACTGGGAATCGCCAAGTACAATTTCAATATCCGCCGGTTGAATGGAGTTGCCCTAACAATGCTTCATTTTCGATGGGTACCTATTATTTCAACAGTAATGCTCTGGTAATGCGAGAAGGATCAATGCTACGTCCTACCTGAGCGCCTATCTTACGTTTCAAACCAACGAAGATAACTATCATCGGCAGTCTTCTGCTATTTCCCAAATGACGCCATAATATCATTGGACTGAGAGTCAATTTCTCCATTGAAGCAGAGCGTCAGGACAGGCACGACCCTCAGACAGTGTAGCGTTCCCTCAGTACTGACCACCTAATCATGCCAAGTTATTTCAGTCCTCACCCTCTAACTGTGTGGTGTTCCCTCAGTAATGAGGCACTACAGTGCAGTTCTCTGTGAATTTTAATCCACCGACAGAGCAACACCCCCTCAGTCCTGAGCTTGCACCAGTGTTGTGTTCCTCCAAAAGTGCAGAGCCCCCTCCATACTGATGCTCCAAAAGGAGAATGCTTCCTTAATATCGCACCTCTGATGTTGCAGTGTTTTCTACTGCTGAGCATTTGACAACGTAGCGTTCACTCAGTAATGACACTCCGAAAGTGCACTCTTCCCGATTAGCAGACCCTGACACAGGGCAGTGTTCCCTGAGCACCGAGTTTCCGAAAGTGTAGCACTCCTTTAATACTTACCGTCTGGGAATGCATCGCTCGCTGAGTACTTAGCCTCTGCCAGTGCAGCACTCACTCGTTACTGAATGTCTGATACTCCAGCCGTACCTTAGTGTTGAGCATTTGAAAGTGCACAACTGCCTCGGCACAGATCGTTTAACAGTGCAGCTCTGACATATTATTGACGTGATGTGGAGATGCCGGCGTTGGACTGGGGTAAGCACAGTAAGAAGTCTCACAACACCAGGTTAAAGTCCAACAGGTTTATTTGATAGCAAATACCATAAGCTTTCGGAGCAATGCTCCTTCGTCAGATGGAGTGGTCTCTGTTCTCAAACAGGGCACAGACACAGAAATCAAATTGCAGAATACTGATTAGAATGCAAATCTCGACAGCCAGCCAGGTCTTAAATGTACAGACAATGTGGGTGGAGGGAGCATTCAACACAGGTTAAAGAGATGTGTATTGTCTCCAGACAGTACAGCTTGTGAAATTGTGCAAGTCCAGGAGGCAAGCTGTGGGGGTTACTGATAATGTGACATAAATCCAACATCCCGGTTTAGACCATCCTCATGTGTGCGGAACTTGGCTATCAGCTTCTGCTCAGTGACTCTGCGCTGTCGTGTGTCGTGAAGGCCGCCTTGGAGAATGCTTACCTGAAGATCCAAGGCTGAATGCCCGTGACTGCTGAAGTGCTCCCCCACAGGAAGAGAACAGTCTTGCCTGGTGATTTTCGAGGGTGTTCATTCATCCGTTGTCGTAGCGTCTGCATGGTTTCCCCAATGTACCATGCCTCGGGACATCCTTTCTTGCAGCGTATCAGGTCGACAACGTTGGCCGAGTTGCAAGAGTAGGTACCGTGTACCTGGTAGATGGTATTCTCACGTGAGATGATGGCATCCGTGTTGATGATCCGGCACGTCTTGCAGAGGTTGCTGTGGCAGGGTTGTGTGGTGTCGTGGTCACTGTTCTCCTGAAGGCTGGGTAGTTTGCTGCGGACAATGGTCTGTTTGAGGTTGCCTGGCTGTTTGAAGGCAAGAAGTGGGGGTGTGGGGATGGCCTTGGCGAGATGTTCGTCTTCATCAATGACATGTTGAAGGCTCCGGAGGAGATGCCGTAGCTTCTCCGCTCCGGGGAAGTACTGGACGACGAAGGGTACTCTGTCCACAGTGTCCCCTGTTTACGTCTTCTGAGGAGGTCGGTGCGGTTTTTCGCTGTGGCGCGTCGGAACTGTTGATCGATGAGTCGAGCGCCATATCCTATTCTTATGAGGGCATCTTTCAGCGTCTGGAGGTGTCTGTTGCGATCCTCCTCATCCGAGCAGATCCTGTGTATTCGGAGGGCTTGTCCGTAGGGGATGGCTTCTTTTACGTGTTTAGGGTGGAAGCTGGAGAAGTGGAGCATCATGAGGTTATCCGTGGGCTTGCGGTACAGTGAGGTGCTGAGGTGACCGTCCTTAATGGAGATGCGTGTGTCCAAGAATGCAACCGATTCCGGAGAGTAGTCCATGGTGAGTCTGATGGTCGGATGGAACTTGTTGATCTCATCATATAGTTGTTTCAGTGATTGCTCACCATGACTCCAAAGGAAGAAAATGTCATCGATATATCTAGTGTATAGCATCGGTTGAAGGTCCTGTGCGGTGAAGAAGTCTTGTTCGAACCTGTGCATGAAGATGTTGGCATATTGAGGTGCGAATTTTGTCCCCATGGCTGTTCCGTGTGTCTGGATGAAGAACTGGTTGTTGAAGGTGAAGATATTGTGATCCAGGATGAAGCGGATGAGTTGTAAAATTGCATCTGGAAACTGGCAGTTGACGGCATTGAGTACTGAGGCCGTTGCAGCAATGCCATAATCGTGGGGGATGCTGGTGTAGAGTGCCGAGCTGGCTGGCTGTAGAGATTTGCATTCTAATCAGTATTCTGTAATTTGATTTCTTTGTCTGTGCCCTGTTTGAGAACAGAGACCACTCCATCTGACGAAGGAGCATTGCTCCGAAAGCTTATGGTATTTGCTACCAAATACACCTGTTGGACTTTAACCTGGTGTTGTGAGACTTCTTACTGATATTCTTGACGCTCAGACAGTGCGGTTTTCCCTTGGCAAATACTCACTGTCAGTGGAGTATTTCCTCAGAACTGAGCCTTTGACTGTGTGGCGCTATCCTCTGTACTCAGTCTCTGATGGTGTGGCATTATTCCCGGTACTGAGCCTCTGTCTGTGTGGCACTAATCTCAGTTTTCTGGTTTTTCAGTGCGGTGACCCCTCAACCTTGACTTGAGCACGTACGGTTCTCCTTCAACAAATCGGCAGTGAAGTGTTCATTGAGGGGAATAGTGTGATTACTAAAGAGCTTAATCGAGAATATGCACGAAATAATCGGATCTTATATTTTCTAAATTACAATTGATCAAGAATGAATCATATTCATAAATATGTTAATGTACAGGAGGAACACTTCAGTCCTGCTCTGCCATTCAGGTAAATCTTGGATGCTTTGATTGTGGCCATCCTTCCAATTTCTGACCAACCCTCCATGGTTCCTCTGCATTCTCTCCACGAAAGATCTGTCTATGTCAGTCTGAAATATTTTCAAGGTCAGAGTCCCCATTATTGGCTTCGGAAGGAATTGAGAAACCAGTAAGCCTCGGGCTACAAAATTCCTACTCTGCTCAATCTTAAATTGGAAACACCATATCTAAAAAACACACATAATTCCATATTACGTAAACGAGTGGTAGCATCTTCTCATGATCTTGTCTGTCAGGTCATATCAACATCATACTTATGACAGTAAGACCAACTCTCATTATTCCAATATTTCATGAGTATAGGCCTTAACTGCTCAACATTTACCAGCAACTTCTTAAGAACTGTGTGCAGGAGTTGGCAACTCCCTTGAGCCAGCTCCGCTATTTAGTGACCTGTACTCAGCCTCAACTCCACTGACCTGTCCGTTCACAAGAGGACGCCAAACCCATTAACAAATAAGAATGTGCCCACCTCTTCCTAAAACTACTCAATACTCCAGCATTCACCACACTCTGGGCTGGAGAATCCCAAAGTCTCGGGACTCCATGAGAGAAGTAATTTCCGCCTATCTCTGCTTAAAATCTGCCACCCTTTATCCAAGAAATATAAACTCATATTTTAAATTGCCCGACAAGAGGAAACAACTTTCCCACGTCTTCTTTGTCAGACCCCCTTTACCTGTTTGTAAAACTCTATTATTTTTCCTCTCATTCTTCCAAAGTCGAAGGAATTTAGACATAACCTTCCCAATGTCTTCGCAAGATAAACCTGTCATCTCAAGAAACAATCTGGTGAGCTTCCCGTAAACCTACAGACAATACCAACCCACTGAACAGTTTTTGAATGCCTTCTAATGGATGCATATTCCTCATTCAGTAAACTAACGAAAACTGCACAAAATAACCGAGGCTCGATCCCTCTGTTACCATGTAGATCAATAAATCCCTAATTTTATGCAACAGCCCCGGGAGTAAAGACCCGCTTCAAATTTGCCTTCCCAATTCTATTTTGTTCTCATTTCATGTTTCATGTAGAAGGGCAGGCACATCACTCAGAACATACTGCTCATCCTTCCATTTCAATCTAATTCTGCCATTTTGCTCCTCTTGTCAATTTGGGCAACACGCTGAACCTATCTGTATATTTATTTGACTATTCAATGCATTATCCATTATTAAAAGCTTTACATCCCATCTCCACCACTACTACTTTCATATATGTTTTTCACAGCAAGTTTTTAACCTGGGAAAGGCCGTTGAACTGTTTGTACAACTTCACATCACTCATGTCTGACACGGAGTCCCTCCCGCGTTTAGAGGCTTTTCAGGTTAATGATCAAACTGTTGGCCGTATGATGAATGCACATTGGCCATTAAGCACCAGGGATGTGACTTTAACCGACAACTCCTCGCTGAGTGGCAGAAAGGCTAACTGCTGCGCCAGTTGCACTTTGCAAGCTGGTAATTATCTATTCTTATTGGCTGTTTTTTTCATGTTAGCCAATGCGCTGTTTGTAAAACTACATCAATACCAACATCCTGTGTGTTTATCTTGTCATAACCTTTTGTGTTGCAACGTATAGAATGATTATATATATATATATATATATATATATATATAGTGCTAACAGTCTTAGAGCTTTCAAAGAGAAAATTAGTTTCAGAGCAGCTTGCAGAGAAACCCTATATATTTTATAGAAATTGCTCCACAGAATGTTCATTATTTTATTATTCATTGCAGGGGAAGGAATTTGTGATTGAACATGAAATACACATATGGCTTCAGTGCCCTCTCAAATGCTCAAGGAACAGTAACAAAAACTGGTCAATTGCAGATTAAATGTCCCTCTGCATAGTCGCTATTCAACACTCCTATGGTAGTACATTACTGTGTTACATTCAACGTAACGCCCCCTCTCCATTTACGCCAACATATACTCCCAAACACAGGGTTACATCAGAATAAATCTCCCTCCAAATTGTCCCCAACAAACGCCCCAGGAGCAGAAACAGCATTGGGCTAAATACGTAATAAAGCATCTTCTACACTTTAACAGAATTAACAGCAAACATACACGACATGCTTAGATTAATGCGCCTTGAAAATACCCGAAATGGGACTACCAGGTAGATAGATCAAGCTGCAATTAACGAGTCAATCCTGCTTTACAACGTCCCATCAGAATATTCAGGGAAATCAAAGAGGCCAATGGAGGCAGAACATGGACCTCGACACTGTTTTGCTCAATCCAGATAGGGGCATGCATTGTTTGAAATAAGGGCGACGGCAGTTGGGAAGAGGGGAGAAAGATATGGTGAGATTGGCCGCAAAGGAAGTGCATGTTTTTATTTCAGCAAATTTAGCAGGATTACAAGCGAAAGATGGAGAGATAAAGCAGTTTTAACCTGGGAAATGTCGTTAAACTGTTAGTAGAACTTCACATCACTCATGTCTGGCTAGGAGTCCCTAGTCAGAAAGCATACTGAGAAGTAGTATCAGAGTTTAACCAGAATGTTTTAAACTTAAAAATGAAGTCTTAATGTGGAATTGGAAACATCTGCATTTCAAGTGGATTGAAAATTGATAGTAGTTCATCAAGATGTATTACCGGTAGGTTATACAAAGAAAATGTTGCGGGTAGCACACGTGGGACCAATCGGAGGTCCGTTAGGAGTAAGGAACCCTCACTCAAAAATACAGAATCAAATTATTTGACTGGACTGCACACCCGATGTGTGTGAATGCTGTCGGACATGTCACACATGTCAAGTAAGAGACGAACCTCAAGCGGTGATAATACCAGCACTCTTAATAACCATTCCAGCATTTGTGGAACCTTTTTCAAGAGTCTTAACTGTTTGTTTAGGATCCCTCCCTATAAAGGAAAAGTCGGAATCAATATTTGTTGACTATAATGGATATGAGATTTCTCGAGGTATTCCATTCCGCAATATTACAGCTAAAAGGAATGGAGAATAGTTTTTTTTTTCTTGGTGCAGATTACTCACAGAAACACAATCCGATAAAAGATCAGATTCGACATCGAAATTCTTCAAGGGAGTCTGAATATGTTAGGGGTAAAATAATTTAGATCAACGATGTGCCACCCAGAAATGCAGACTATATTAGAACAATGCCATCAAACTTTAAAGACCATGTTGAGGCCTATAGTTAAGGTTCTGCAGATGATTGCGATAAGGGAGTTCCAGTTGTACTTCTTTCAATCAGATGTACACCTATTGATTCAATTTAATTTCGTCCATTTGAATTGATTTCGATCATGGTGCAAGAGGAAGACTTAATTGGATTGAAAAGAAATTACTGAAGCAGCGTTCTGATAGCACATTGTTGTACTGTATTTCAATTTTAGGAAGCGATTAAATACAGCTGGTGAGTTGGCTAGACAGTATTATAAAAATGCACAGCAGTTGATGAAGCAGGAAGTGGATAAGATTTCAAATTTCGTACTTCCGTCAGTGGGGATAAAGCATTCGTAATCGGTTAACATTAAAAAACAAGATTTAGTGGGCCCTTTCAAGTTGAAAGAAAATTGAGTGAGGTGAACTATTCGTTTAAACCCCTGGCAGAAGGAAACCCAGCTGAATGTTTCATACAAATATGCTCACCCGGTATTTGGATAGGATATTGAAGCAGAAAGAGAATGTGTTACTGGATACAATCAGAGAGAATAATTAAATCCAGTTGATACTGAATGTGGCATTCCAGCAATTAAATTGGATAATGAGAAAGTTATCCGAAATTCGAATAAATTACAGAGTTACCTTCTGGACTAAAATCAAAATGAACTGGAGGAGTTATTACAATCATGTGGATATATATATATGTTAGAATAAACTTGTAAAATAATTTTGAATGCGATAGTTGTAGAAATTGACGGTTAAATTGAACAATATTCGTCTGGACTGAATCCTCTCAAGTTGGCGTAGGTTCAAATTGAAAAGCTGATGTTTCCTCAGTCTGAGGTGCAGCAGCTGAAAGTCTCGGTCACACCTGGAAAGCTGGTAAACGTGAAGAAAGAGGACTAATTCAAGTTTAGTTTCATTTCGTGAATATTATCAATGTACTGGGTTCATTTCTACAAGCTCGTGAAAAGAAACACGGTCAGATTCGCATATGTAGGACAAAGGATGTGGCATGATTAGGGTCGTATGGACAGTTCTGATCTCCATGTAACAAAGAGATAATGGAGAACTTGAAGAGATGCACAGATTATTTTCATGAATATTAGCACCAATGGAGATAGTAAGTTTTGGATAATACTGAACACACTGCGCCATTAGTCTTTGGTAAGAGAAGGCTGCAGAGTGATCAAATTTTGCCCCTAAAATTATAGAAAGGATTGGGAGGGGGGTTAGTGGAAGATCTTTCCACATTATTGTGTCTACTTCTAAATTCAAAGGAGAGATGTATTCTCAGACTGGTGAGAATTTGGAGTAGCTGAGAAACATACACTGAAGCACACATATAAATAAGAAGTGAGGTGGGCCATTCGGACCATCAAACCTGTTCTGCCATTTATTTTCATCATGGGCGATCATAAAAGTCACAACTCTGATTCCCCCTTCCTCCCATATCCCCTTGATCCCGTTGGCTGGAAGAACAATATGTAATTCAATTTTGAAATCACACAACGTTTTGGCCTCAATTACTTCCTGTGGTAGTAAATCTGTGGTCCTGAAGAGAAACATTTAAGAGGAAGTGATGAAGTACGTGAAGCAGGCAGGAAGGGCAGTTTATTCTGACAGGATCAGATGAATCTGAATGGAGAGAGGCTGGCGTGGAGCACTAGGGTGAGGTGTTCCACTGCAGCCTTAGCTCGACTGGGACAAAGGTCAAGTTTCTGTTTTATAAAATCTGTAACTTTCGTGGTAAATAATCTTAATGATCAGCGTTCCAGTTTCATAATATTGAAATCAGTTAATTAATGAATCAGTGCACTTATGACTCAGCCATTTCCAGATCGTGCTTGAAGAAGGCGATTATATAGTATCAGAATATATTGTCATTTACTCCTCCTCGAGTAAGAGTAAGATGCGATATCACGTCGAAGACAATTGTACACTGACAGATATTGCAGGAAACACGTCGGAACAGGAGTGAGGACTTCCATTCCAGTTAGTAAGCCAGGCTCAGTCCAATTCTACAGGGACAGATATTCCCAATAATGCATCGACACTGGCGTCAGTATTCCACTCTGGTTTCTGGGTTACATTCAGTTCAATTAGTCACTGACATAGACTCCCAGCAGTACAGAATTATTGGGGTTAGGTATTCCATTCTGTTCGTGATTCAAATTCATTAAAATTCGAGGACGACAATTAAAAACAGAGAAATATCGTGACATTTCCGTTGCTACATGTTTTATCAAACATCACAGACCCTAGTCTTCTCTGGTACTCGAGCTTTTTCCGGTACTGTCTTTTGACATCTTTGATGGATCTCCTTTGATCGTTTCTGGTTGTTTCACAAATGGAGAGTTGTGACCAGTTTTGGGAAATCCGAAAATGATAGAATATACAAGATCAGCGTTTAAGTCCGAATGAGTTCTGAGGAACAAATGGGCTTCGCTGTACCATCTATAGATCCCTGAAGGTACATGGAGTGGTGAGGAACGCACACGGAATGTTTTCATTCATTTTCCTGGGCATTAACTTTAGGAACAAGGAGATCCTGGTAGAAATTTATTGATCCACATTTCTGGTACCATTCTCTGAAATCCCTTCTATTGTTAGGCTACAGATGGAGTATTGTGTGCGCTCGTAAATACCTTGGACCCGATGCTGCTGCCAAATTCCTATTTCATTTTCGAAGTGTGGCGTTAACAAATATTGGACACATAACATCGATCGGTTGGGAAGAATGGGATGAAGATTGGACATATAAATTATTACAGCACTCGCTCAGCTGTGATGTGCTCAAAGGTGCAGTTTCAGTGTCAGTGAATGGGTGACTGAGGCGGGGTGGGGTGGAGAAGTGAATTGGTAAATGATTGAGTTGGTGAGTGGGTAAGTTACCAAATTAGCAAGCAGTTGAGCAAAGTAAGTGGACATGGCGTAGGCGTGTGAGGTTGGGAGTGTAGTCGAGTAATTGAGAGAGGGAGCCAATTCAAGGGGGAGTCAACAATTTCCGTGAGGACCATTTACTAATTAAGAGCGGCAATTGGGTCACTTTGAATAAATGGTTGAGCATTTCAAAATGTGGAGTAAGTTTTTGGGTGTAGCCAGTTGGTGGTCTGGTACAGAGGAGTAGTTGGGTCGTGAGTAATCAGGAGGGTATGGGTAGTTGGTAGGGTTATTAGTTTTGGGGATATTGAAATTCATTTGGTGAGAATTCGATTCGTTCTGTGATGTATTCACTTGGATGGGTAATCAGGTTGGTGAAACTCAATTTAGATAGAGTGTTATTTGCGATTGTTAAGGGATTAGTCAGATTGTGCTGGGAGTGTAAATGGAGTGATTAGGAAGTTTTGAATGGGTTCTAATTGTAATTAATCTAATTCATCGGTAATTCGTTTTAACTCTCACGTTTCGAACAATGCCTTAAACCCAAAAGGTAAACAATTAAGATAGTAAAATGAAAGGAACTTTATTTAAGGAGAAGTATGAATGAGTTCAGAGTTGTAAAGTAGAATGTGGAAGTTACAATGCAGAATTAGTTGGACCAAAATATACGAGAATGATATGCATACACAATTAAATATTTAGAATTTTAAAACACAGTTCATATATTTGCAACTAAATTCATTCTCCGTCTTTTTAAATTAATCTGATTTTAAGCACGTAACCCATAACATAGAATATGCTGATCTCGTTCATAAAACCTCTTCAGTTTCTGATGGGTAATTAGTTCCAAGACTGTATTTCTCCTTCATTCCTTTGAAAAAAGTATCATTCAGTCTAAACAAGGTTAACTAACGATCTCTTTGGGGATTGGGCTTTTGACCCATTGAGAAGTTCAAATATCTTCACTTTCCATCTGTTAATCGGATTTGTAATCGTGTGATTGGCTGACATTCTTTAATTTTGTTAAAATGTGTTTGTCCTTTATGCGCATTCAATCTCGACAATTGAGAAATGAACTGTTCAATGTATGCTACAAATCAGATTTCAAACACAGCACTTTATACATGTATATTTTCTCTTTGCAGTTTTCTTTTCTCTAATCTAATAAATACATTGGTGCATAAATATTTTTTGTGCCTCAATTTCTGCCGAATGTTTGTACGAAGTCTTTACATCAGATATGAAAACCCTTTTCTGAATGTAACGTGTACTGTGTAAGTTAAACCACCAAACTTGTGTTGAAAATAATTTATCAAAAACGAGGCTTAATTTTGATTCCGGGACATGTGTGCAAATATTCATGTGCGTTGCTTGATCAAAATCTAAGCTGTATTTCCGCTCGAGGACATCAGTGCAGAAAGAATGCTGTCCAAAGTCCAAACATCCTTAGCAGTTCTACCAACAATCGCCCTCTATCAGGAATGGGTTCATTTATGACTGCAATAGTTTAGCACCATTTGCAACTGAAGCTGTTTTGTTAATTTATGGACCGAGACATGGACAACATGCAAGTGTTGGCCAAAAAGCGGCAAACTGCATTTGTGTCACGCATTTTCTAAGCAATGGCAAGGTCTAGGAAGATAGGATCTCAAAATGCACTCAAAGTTCAATGGCATTCTCGAGATCCACATCGTGGCGATTGTCATTAATCAGAATTTAAACTCAAAACATTCTCACACCAAGACTACAAGAATGGGTCAGAGGCTATGAATTTTGCGGAGATAATCTCACACCCTGACTGCCCACTATCTACAATTCGAAAGTCATAAGTGTGATCAAATACTCTTCACTTGTCTGGCTCAATGAAGCTCCCAAAACTGAAAAATCACAATGTCATAGGGAACAACACAGCCCGCTTGATTGTTACATCACCCATCAGCTTCAACATTCCAGCCAACGACGACAGATCCAAAGAGGCTACAGTTTCTGCGTCCAAAAGATGCACTGCAACATCTCCCCAAGGCGGCTCGGACAGCAGCCCCCAAACCCAAGACCTCTACCACAATGAAGGACAAGGACAGCAAGTGCATAGCAACACCACAACAGACATCACCTTCACTTGGAACTCACGGCGTGCATTCACTGCCGCTACGTCAGAATCTGCAACTCACTCCCCAACAACACTATCGGTGCAGTTGAAAGAAACATATTTAAACACTTCAATGAGGCAGCTCACGGTCGCATTCTCATGGGCAATTGTGGATAGGCAATAAATGCTGGCCCAGTCAGTGAGATCCACATTCAATGAACAAAGAAACAAATGCATTTTAAGCAATATCTATCTATCTATCTATCTATCTATCTATCTATCTATCTATCTATCTATCTATCTATCTATCTATCTATCTATCTATCTATCTATCTATCTATCTATCTATCTATCTATCTATCTATCTATCTATCTATCTATCTATCTATCTGTCTATCTGTCTGTCTATCTATCTATCTATCTATCTATCTATCTATCTATCTATCTATCTATCTATCTATCTATCTATCTATCTATCTATCTATCTATCTATCTATCTGTCTATCTGTCTATCTGTCTATCTGTCTATCTGTCTATCTATCTATCTATCTATCTATCTATCTATCTATCTATCTATCTATCTATCTATCTATCTATCTATCTATCTCTCCCCTTCTCTCTCTCACTTTCCCTATCTCTATTTATCTGTCTGTCTAATCTCTCTCATTCTCTCCGTCACCAGTCCATCTGTCTCTCCGTCAGCCTCCCCCTCTCCTCCAGTTATTATCGACAACCCCTCTGTCTCTATGTGTCTCTCTTTCCTTCAGTCTCTCTTTAGCTCTCGGCTCCTAATTTATCTTTCTCTATCCCCAAATCCAGCTTCTCTCTCTCTCTCTCTCTGCGCTAGATTTCTCCCTTCTGCTCCATGTTCTCTGTTTCTCTGTCGTCCAAATCTTGCGTTCTCTCGCTCAATCTTTCTCTCGCCAGCCTCCGTGTATATTTTTTTCTCCCCCAGCCTCTGTCTTGCCCAGTCTCGCATTTTTCGCGCCCATCTTTCTTAATTTATCTGTCTCTCTGTCAAACACACAGTCACGCAACGAAGTTTGCCCCCTCCTATTCAAGTCTCGCTTACAATCTCCCTCTTTCGCATTCTCTCTCTGACCTCTGTCCTCTTCTCAGTCAGCCTTTTTCGCGAAATTCACTCTCTATCACACACAGGCAATCATACACACTTTCCTGCCTGTTTATCTCTCCTCACAGAAAAGATACCCTCTCTCGTTCTTTCTCTATCACTCCCATTCTCTTTGACACTTTTCCCTACCTGCTCCCCACTCCATCACGAAGATGATTTATTGCCTCGCTACCTCGTCTTTCCCCTTGCCGAATCTCACCTCTCCCTCTTTCTCTCTCCACAAGTTACTGTTTCTCCCAGACTTGCTCTCTCCCGCCGGCTTTCTCCCCCCTCTTATACAAACTCTTCACTTTCCATCGTGTCTCTCCTGCCACTATACCTCCTTCTCTCCGTGTCGTTTTCCCAGTCTCTCCCTCTCTATCTCTCTCTGTGGATCCCACCACCGTGACAATTCGAATATCTATACAATTTGTCAATGAGCTGCAACGACGCTCACCGAACTGCTCAATGACCTCAAGACAATGTGCGAGTGGATTAAGGAGCTGTCACTCAGAGATCGCAATCATCAATTGGGCAAAGTAAAAGTCGCTCACACTTTTCGCACGCCCAATTGTGAAATGAACAATCAAGCCACGAAAATACGCATTTTTCAATACTCCGTTGAAGAGGGTGGGCACAGGCTTGGGCTGGCAGATTGTCTGAGGTCACTGTCACTCACCGGGCAAAATTTACTAATGAGCTGATGCAGTCTTCTGTAAACGACGCAGCTCCCTGTTTGGATGAAACGGCACAGGATCAAAGTCACTGATTGGACAATGTTGGTATTCATCAGAGATTCTGTTGACAAAGGCGAATTTGACTACCAGTCTTCAACTTCTCGATTGTTCGAGGGGTCTGCCCGGCCCCGTGTGGAGCAACTCGAGGGGCAGGACCAGCTGAGATTCATCGGGAAATCCAACAAACGGAACATTAAGTCTGCAACTGCAGAATTGTGCTCAATTGCCTTATGGAAGGAAGGATAAATCTCCCCTTGACGGAGTGTTAGGGAAGCTCGCCAGAATAATCGCTGGGCTGGTGCTTTGGTGTGTGTATCGGGGTGGGGGGCCGGGGTGTTTGAGGAGGTGACTTTCTAATGATGGGAGAATGGGAAACCTGGGTTTGTACTTTCTAGAGTTTGGACGAATGTGGATTAAATTCATTGAATTTTCAAAATTCTTACAGGGTGTGTATAGATATTTACGCTGTCTGATGAATCTAAAAGCCGACGATATATTCTCAGAGAAAGGGGAAAGTCATTTCAGAATGACAAGAGGAGGAATTTGTTCACTCAGATTTTGGTGGGTTTTTTTGAATTTTCTATCTCACAGAGCTGTTTGAGGTCAACAACTGAACGTGCTCACGATTGAACCCGATGTGTTTATGGAGGACAATGACATCAATGGATATGGAAATATTATGGAAACCCGCCATCGAGTTGATGATCAGTAATAATGAAATTCTATGTCAGAACAGACTCTGCAGGCCAAAGAGACTATACATGTCTGTATATTTTTATCTTTGCTCCTTGACAGGTTGGTGTTGCCCTTGGGCTCCTTTTGGTTCTTCCTGAATGGCTGAGCGCAGTCCTGTTCATTTTGAGAGTCCTTTGGTTGACTTATGTGGCTGCAGTCACTGGCTGAGGTCGCAATTGCTGAGGCGGTTTTGAGCCAGTGCTTGCAGATCTCATTTTGGCTATAATCATTGTAGGCAGAAGGTAGATACCTGATTGGATGCGGCCAGTGTCACTCACGTGATAACGCTCCTTCTCCGTGGCTGATGTGGCTATGAGTCAAAAGCAGTGGTCCTTGATTGTTTGTACTCCACATCTTCATCATCACCTCTTGTCTGATCAAGCCCTTCTCTTTATTTTGTGGCTTTGGGTAGATTGCAGATAATTATTCAAATCGGTGGCTGCAAACACTCGGAGAAACATCTGGGTTCTTCTCAGTTGTTTTGTTTATTCATTGATTTAGTAATTAATGAGACCGAGTATGCCATTGCCTTCCTGACCTGCTCTCTGAACTTAGACTGTGTCACCGCATAAATAAATGTGTTTGTGCAGCAATTTATATCCGTAAGCAAAAATCCGACTTGTTGAATTGTAAATTCCAAATACGTGAGGTAAACTAACCCTCCAATGGTGTAATATAAAAAATTTACCACAAACACAAACCACAAGAGAATGAAGCTGCCGGATATGGCAAAGAGTAATACCATAGACTTATTTCTGCTCTCCATTTCAGGGTCATTGTGATGTTCCGCCTTATTCTGACCCCTCAGCCCCTTACGAACTCGACTGGCCACGAGAATATGTCTGACTGTCAAAGCATTGAACAAAATAATTAAAATAAATGGGAGGAAAGGCATCAAAACCTTATGGAACCAATTATATCCCACCCACCTTGGATCAGTGAAAGCAGTTGGATTTTGTTTACATCCCCAAGGTACATTGTCGATTATCACCCCAGGTTCATTTGTAAAGTAGTTAGGGATGTTCTTTGAAACGAGGAAGATGCTTGTTATTGCTAGAACCAAAGTTGCAGTTTTCTTGGTGCAATATTTTGTTTTCAGCTTCATGCAACAAATGGCCACAAATCGATCAAAGGAGAAAGTGACGGTGAACCAAACAGAACAGTCTTTGGCTGCAGCAACAAGCACCGCGTTAATTCCACACACAGGTGTGATGTCCAGGAAACACACTGGGAAATAATAGTAACTGATTTTATTTAGTATGACCTGCGTAATAATGACCAATAGATCCGCCGTTGCCATACCTACGAGGTAGAAGGTGGTGCAGGTGGAAAGTCCACACTTTCCACGGGACAGGATTACAATTGCCAGCAAATTAACTGTAAGACAGAAAATAGAGAAGAGACGATTAATTACTGAACAAACATTATCTGTGTCTGACACAAATGTGGAGATGCCGGCGTTGAACTGTGGTAAGCACATTAAGAAATCTCTCAACACCAGCTTAAAGTCCAACATGTTTCATAGAATCATAGAATCATAGAACCCCTACAGTGCAGAAAGAGGCCATTTGGCCCATCGAGTCTGCAGCGACAACAATCCCATCCAGGCCCTATCCCCATATCCCTACATATTTATCTGCTAATCCCTTTAACCCTCATATTTACCCACTAATCCATGCATCCCGGGACACTAAGTGACAATTTAGCTTGGCCAATCAACCTAACCCACACATCTTTGGACAGTGGGAGGAAACCGGAGCACCCGGAGGAAACCCACGCAGACACGGGAGAATGTGCAAACTCCGCACAGACAGTGACCCGAGCCGGGAATCGAACTCAGGTCCCCGGAGCTGTGAAGCAGCAGTGCTAACCACGATGCTACCGTGTTGCCCACGGTATTTGGTAGTACAAGGTTTCGGAGTGTTGCTCCTTCCTCAGGTGAGTGAAGAGTTGTGTTCACAAACAGGGCATTCATAGACACAGACTAAATGTACAAAATAATTGTTGGAATGCGAGTATTTACAGGTAATCATGTCTTTATAGGTACAGGCAATGTGAGTGGACAGAGGGTTAAGCACAGGTTAAAGGGGTGTGAATTGTCTTCGGCCAGGACAGTTAGTGAGATTTTGCATGCCCAGAAAATTCGTGGGGGAACGGATAGTGTGCCATGAACCCAAGATCCGGGTTGAGGCCGTCCTCATATGTGCGAAACTTAACTATCAGTTTTGCTCGGCAATTGTGCATTCTCATGTGTCGTAAAGGTTCCCTTGGAGAACGCCACCCGAAGATCAGAGGCTGAATGCCCGTGACGGCTGAAGTGTTCCCCCACAGGAAGAGAACACTCCTGCCTGGTGATTGTCAAATGTGTTCATTCATCCGTCGTCGTAGCATCTACATGGTCTCGCTAATGTACCACGCCTCAGAACATTCTTTCCTGCAGCATATCAGGCAGACAACGTCGGCCGTGTTGCAAGAGCATTTACTGCGTACCTCGTGGATGGTGTTCTCACGTGAGGCGATGGCATTCGTGCTGATGATCCGGCACGTCTTGCATAGG
The DNA here is from genome assembly GCF_964213995.1 of Mustelus asterias. Taxonomy (NCBI): domain Eukaryota; kingdom Metazoa; phylum Chordata; class Chondrichthyes; order Carcharhiniformes; family Triakidae; genus Mustelus; species Mustelus asterias. The sequence goes on along the minus strand of NC_135816.1, from coordinate 83,375,354 downwards.
TTTCTGTGACAGGATTGTGTGGTGTCGTGGTCACTGTTCTCCTGAAGGCTGGGTAGTTAGCTGCGGACAATGGGCTGTCTGAGGTTGTGCAGTTGTTTGAAGACAAGAACTGGGGGTGTGGTGATGGCCTTGGCGAGATGTTCCCCATCATCAATGACATCTTGAAGGCTCCGGAGAAGGTGTCGTAGCTTCTCCGGCCAGGAGAAGTACTGGACGATGTAACACGGTATCTGTCCACCGTACCTGTGTTTGTCTTCTGAGGAAGTCGGTGCAGTTTTTCGCTGTGGTGCGTCGGCACTGTTGATCAATGAGTCCAGCGCCATAACCTGTTCTTATGAGGGCGCCTTTCAGCGTCTGTTGGTATCTGTTGCGATCCTCCTATCAGAGCAGATCCTATGTAGACGGCGGGCTTGTCCGTAGGGGATGGCTTCTTTAACGTGTTTCGGCTGGAACCTGGATAATTGGAACATCGTGAAGTTATCCGTGGGCTTGCGGTACAGTGAAGTGCTGAGGTGAGCTTCCTTGATTGAAATGCGTATGTCCCCGAACGCAACCGATTCTGGAGAGAAGTCCATGGTGAGCCTGATGTGGGAAGGAACTTGTTGATGTCATCATACAGTTGTTTCAGTAATTGTTTGCCATGAGTCCAAAGGAAGATAATGTCATCGATGTATCCAGTGTATAGTGTCGGTTGAAGGTCCTGTGTGGTGAAGAGTTCTTGTTGGAACCTGTGCATGAAGATGTTGGCATATTGAGGTGCGAATTTGGTCCCCATGGTTGTTCCGTGTGTGCGGATGAAGGACTGGTTGTTGAAGGTGAAGACGTTGTCGTCCAGGATGAAGTGGAGAGTTGTATAATTGCATCCAGAGATTGGCAGTTGTCGGCGTTGAGTGCTGAGGCAGTTGCAGCAATGCCGTCGTCGTCAGGGATGCTGTTTTGGAGTGCCGAGGCATCCATTGTGACGAGGAATGCTCCTGGTTCAACTACTCCATATGTGCTGCGTTTCTGTAGGATGTCTATAGTGTCGCGCCCGAAGCTGGGAGTTCTTTGTACAATGGGCTTCAGGATGCGCTCAACGTAGCCGGAGACGTTCTCACAGAGGGTCCCATTGCCTGATACGATGGGACGGCCGGGGTGTGTTGGCCTTGTGTATCTCCGAGAGGCAGCAGATATCTCCAGCGCGGGGAGAACATGGGATGAGAGCATGGAGGGTGCTCTGAAGGTCCGTTTCAAAGGTCTGAATCTGTCTATTGAGCTGACGGGTGTATTCTTTGGTCGGATCTGCGGGTAACTCTCTGTCGTGTTCCTTTGTTGTTGAGTTGTCGGCACACGTCTTTGCTGTAATCTGTTCTGTTCGGTATGACTGTGGCTCCTCCTTTATCTGCTGGTTTGATCATAATGTTGTGGTTGGTCTTGAGAGCGCGGATGGTATTGCATTATGCTTGGGTGACGTTCGGGGCTGCATTCTGAGTGCAGCTGATGAATCTGGCATTGACGCACCTCCTGACGACTTGGGCATATATGTAGAGTCGAGGGCAGTGGCCATACAGATGAATCCAATTCGACTCTTCCCTCTTCTGTTGCTGCACCGCGGATCTCTCTGTTGGCTGTTCCGGTTCATTGGCTGTCTCATTGTGTTCGCTGTTGTCCTCTTGGGGTTTGTGGAAGAACTCCTGCGAGCCTCATTCACCTGATGAATCCCTCTGTACCCGCTGCGAGAATAATGGACTCCATTTTGTTGGTGGGGCAGAAATTGAGCCCTCGGCTGTGGAATCCGATTTCGTCTGGTCGAAGTGCGTAGTCTGACAAGTTGACAATGGACATTACTGCAGTGATACAGTTTTCTACTGCGATATTGGGGGAGGCGAGGTTGCTGCTGGTGGTGATGCCGAGTTTCTCCAGTTTGCTGTTCTTGGTGTGCATGTCGATGGCGTAGTTCTGTTGTCTCGTCCGCTTGGCAATGTTTCGCAGATGACCAGCATCCTGAGCGCAAGTTGAGAATACGGACACTAACTTGGTTTCCAGGATGCGGCGCCTGCTGTAGAGCTGGTGTATGAGGTGGTTCAGGAGTGTGAGAGAGATGCAATGGCAAGGTCTCTCAGCGCAATCTGTGTTATAGGTTGACATGATTGGGTTCGTGATCTGTAGTCCTTTCGGTACCTTGTCTGCTTTCTTCCATCTTTATAGAAACATGATATCTGTGTCGATATTCACGATCTTCTTGGAGATCCTCTCCACTTGGAGCCGGCAGATGGAGGTGTCGATGTTAGCCACGATGTGGCGATGCCAGCGATGGACTGGGGTAAGGATAATAAGAAGTCTCTCAACCCCAGGTTAAAGTCCAACAGGTTTATTTGAAAAAACAAGCTTTCTGAGTGTTGCTCCTTCCTCAGGTAAGTGAAGAGTTGTATTCACAAACAGGGCATACAGAGACACAGACTCAATTTACAAGATAATTTTTATAATGCGAGTCTTTACAGGTAATCGAATCTTTATAGTTACAGACAATGTGAGTGAAGATAAATCATAGAAATCATAGAAACCCTCCAGTGCAGAAGGAGGCCATTCGGCCCATCGAGTCTGCACCGACCACAATCCCACCCAGGCCCTACCCCCACATATTTACCCGCTAATCCCTCTAACCTACGCATCTCAGGACTCTAAGGGGCAATTTTTAACCTGGCCAATCAACCTCACCCGCACATCTTTGGACTAAGAGAGGGGTAAGCCCAGGTTAAAGAGGTGTGAATTGTCTCTAGCCAGCACAGTTAGTGAGATTTTACAAGCCCAGGCAAGTCGTGGGGGTGACAGATAGTGTGTCATGAACCCAAGATCCCGGTTGACGTCATCCTCATGTGTGCAGAACTTGGCCATCAATTTTCGCTCTACGATTCAGCATTGTTGTGTGGCATGGAGGCCGCCTTGGAGAACGCTTACCTGAAGATCAGACGCTAAATGTCCATGACTGCTGAAGTGTTCCCGACAAGATGAGAGCACTCCTGTCTGGTGATTATCGAGAGGTGTTCATTCATCTGTTGTAGCATCTGCATGGTCTCACCAATGTACCGTACCTCGGGACATCCTTTCCTGCAATGTATCAGGTAGACAACGTTGGCCAATCGACAGTTCCGACGCACCACAGTGAAAAACCGCACTGACTTCCTCAGAAGGCAATCATGGGACACGGCGAACAGAGTACCCTTCGTCATCCAGTACTTCCCCGGAGCGGAGAAGCTACAATATCTTCCCGGGAGCCTTAAACATGTCATCGATCAAGACGAAAATTCGCTAAGGCCATCACCACATCCCCACTTATTGCCTTCAAACAACTGCACAACCTCAAACAGACCATTGTACGCAACAAATTACCCAGCCTTTAGGAGAACAGTGACCACGACACCACACAACAACCTCTGCAAGACATGCCGGAACATCAACATGGATGTCATCATCTCACATGAGAACACCCAGCCACCAGGTACACAGTAAATGCTCTTCCGACTCGGCCGACTTTGTCTACCTGATATGTTGCAGGAAAAGATGTCCCGAGGCATGGTACTTTCGAGAGACCATGCAGACAATGGATGAATGAACACTGCTGGACAATCACCAGGCAGGAGCGTTCTCTTCCTGTGGGGAAACGCTTCAGCAGTCACCGGCATTCAGCCCCTCATCTTCGGGTATGCATCCTCCAAGGCAACCTTCACGACACACGACAACACAATCGCTGAGCAAAAACTGATAGCCAAGTTCCGCACACATGAGGACGGCCTCAACCGAGACCTTCGGTTCATTTCCCACTATCTGTAAACCCCACGAATTGCCTGGGCTTGCAAAATTTCACTAACTGTCCTGGCTGGAGACAATTCACACCTCTTTAATCTGTTCTTAACCCTTTCTGCACACACATTGTGTGTCGCTATAAAGACTTGATTACCTGTCAAGACTCGCATTCCAATTATTATCTCGTAAATTGAGTCTGTGTCTTTGTATGCCCTGTTTGTGAACACAACTCTTCACTCGTCTGAGGAAGGAGCAACACTCTGAAAGCTTGTGCTACCAAATAAACCTGTTGGACTTTAACATGGTGTTGAGAGACTTCTTACTCTGACAGAAACAGCAGGAACATGATTTAGCAACACAAACTGCTGTATTAGCTTGGGTCGGAGGGTGACATTAAAAAATCTTAGCCATGATCCTAACCCATCTGTAAGTTGCCAAATTCCAGGCTGAACACATTCAGCATATAGATCGATCAACTTCAATTAGGTGGATTGGCAATGTGTGTTTTTTTTTAACGAGGCTGAGAATGTCTGTTTTCATTTGTTGTTCAGGTTTATCTCTGATGGACAGCTTTGCCAATCAAACTCTACAAAACCAAAGAAAATCACACAAGATGGACACTGGAAGCGTTATCCCACCCCAGACCAAATGTTGGAAGCCACGGGTAATTGGACTTTGCCGATCTCTACAACTGGTGTGGTTAGACTCATTCAGTGATTATTGGAATTCTCCAACATCAGCACCTCCATCCCGCGATCAGAAACTTCCCACGTTTGGAACGTCCCCGGGGCACATTGTTCCCTGGAATATACCGAATCTAGCTTCCAACCCTCCCCAGGATTGGATCTAGGTGGCGCTTGTCTCAGAACTTCTAGCTCCAAGATCAGTGTAATGGCAACTTCGGCTTTTTCCCATGATATATCAAGTTCCAATGTCTGAAAGTTATGTAATTTGAGCTTGTCTGGAATTGAGAACTGTCCAGCATTGGACACGAAATATAAATTATTCCTTCCAAGAAGCAGAACTATTCCTGGCTCAGATGCAAACAGAAAAGTACCGTCCCTCAAAATGGATATTAGCCGGAATGAAGCCCTCCAAGACCAGATCATTGCACAGAAAGATGAAAATGAACAGATGTTACGTGTGTTGGACGAGTTTAAGGAGAACGAGGCATTGTACCTTCATCCAATATTAATTAATACAATGAATTTGAACGTTTAATTAGATATTTATGTTGACATTATCTTAATTGTAATGTTGAAAGGAATATAAATATGCAATTTTATTCATCTAGTCAGACATTAGACCACTTGGTCAACCCTTATTATAGTTTAAATTTGTCCACAGACGACATAAATGACTGATCAAATAAGTTGACATTGAATGTGCAATAATTGAAACATGCATAGTCAATCAAATATTTAATATGCCTGAAGATCAAGTGATCGATCTTGAGTTGGGAAATATGTTGAGAAATGGCGTATTTAAATATCTTGCCAACTCCATTAATTGATCCTACATAATTTCTTGCAGTTCGAAAGAATTTTATATCACACATCAGTCTCAGGATCGCACGCAACTCCAACCCGCTCCCCCTCGTCGAACAACTCAGCATGAAGTTCTCTTGAGGTCAGGCTTCAACATCAGAGTCCGCTCAAGATACCAGGATGGTCAGTGAGATGGGCGATGACGCAAGAAAAGAAAAACGGTTGATGTTGAACTTAAATGGATGTGGTAGGAAGTTTGGGGAATGATACATTGACGGTGGGAGCTGATGGAGGATAAGTACAGTAAGAAGTTTAACAACACCAGGTTAAAGTCCAACAGGTTTATTTGGTAGCAAAAGCCACACAAGCTTTGGAAGCTCTAAGCCCCTTCTTCAGGTGAGTGGGAATTCTGTTCACAAACAGAGTTTATAAAGACACAGACTCAATTTACATGAATAATGGTTGGAATGCGAATGCTTACAACTAATCAAGTCTTTAAGAAACCAAACAATGGGAGTGGAGAGAGCATCAAGACAGGCTGAAAAGATGTGTATTGTCTCCAGACAAGACAGCCAGTGAAACTCTGCAGGTCCACGCAACTGTGGGCGTTACAAATAGTGTGACATGAACCCAATATCCCGGTTGAGGCCGTCCGCGTGTGTGCGGAACTTGGCTATCAGTTTCTGCTCAGCGACTCTGCGCTGTCGTGTGTCGTGAAGGCCGCCTTGGAGAACGCTTACCCGAATATCAGAGGCCGAATGCCCGTGACCGCTGAAATGCTCCCCAACAGGAAGAGAACAGTCTTGCCTGGTGATTGTCGAGCGGTGTTCATTCATCCGTTGTCGCAGCGTCTGCATAGTTTCCCCAATGTACCATGCCTCGGGACATCCTTTCTTGCAGCGTATCAGGTAGACAACGTTGGCCGAGTTGCAAGAGTATGTACCGTGTACCTGGTGGATGGTGTTCTCACGTGTTCTTGTGAGTGCGGCTGATGAATTTGGTGTTGACGCACCTCCTGACGGCTTGGGCATACATGTCAAGTCGAGGGCAGCGGCCTTCCGGAGGAGTCCAATTCGACTCTTTCCTCTTAATATGGGATAAGTAACCATAGAATGTTTCCCACGGAAGAGAAAGTGTGAAAGTTGCAACAGAGCCATTTTGGTGGAAAAACGTCGAGGGAATGGTACTCACAGTGGAGGGGAATCTGAGATGAGCAATAATTAGGAAATTTTGGTTGCGCTGGTCTGAAAATTCCTTCCCAGGAACAGATGGTATGGAGGTGGATCAGCAGGGAGAAATTGAAATTTCATGTAGCGGAGGAACACGAAGAATAATCACGAGATCTTCAGGTATCAGTCAACTTACATTTGACGTTGGTGGAAATCCATTCTGTGAAATTCATGTCAATATGTCGAGAAAGGGAAGTGAAGTGTCAGAGAAGAGCAAGGCGAAGAGGTATCTAAATTAAAAGCAATGCTGCTGAAATGTTTAATATAAAGCAAAATGAACTGGCACCACCACATTCAGCAATGTACGCACAAACCTAAGAAGGACTGGAATAAACAATTGTCGCCATGCCCTGCACAACCTAACCAGGAGAGCTGCATGTATTCTAATCAAAGGCAGCAGATGTGGCACAGCGAAAGACTCTCTGTCATTCAGGTGGGGCAATTTGTGTGTGTAATATACAAATCATTACACCCAAACTCAACAGTTTTGCATTTTTCAAAACTCCATGTGCAGAAATCAGGGCGAGGAAGCTAAGAGGATTTAAATTTCCAGAACGGGCCTGCTGAGAATGCAGAAATCAACATTGAAGGAAATTATCGGAATAAATTCGAACTCGGAATATCTCAACAGGAGGTGGCAGAGGGAAAATTGCCCCTTGCTGTCTGCCAACCGAAATACTCTCCACTGCCATTTCAAGCTGGAATTTAACGAACTCATGCGTATGCAAGAGAAAGGATTCCATGGTCAAGAATGGAAATAGATTTGTGGAGCACACCCCTAACTCAGAAGGGATGATATTTATCTTGTTGTGGGACAGAAGGAACCAGAGTATGGAGATTCAGAGACTGACGAAGGAAGAGATAAATCTGAAAGAAGGACCTAAATTTCAGTGTAAAGTCCAAAAGCAACTTCATGCTTGATTAACTTTATTTAATTATTTGAATAAATTTAAGAAATGGCAGATGAGATCAATGAGGTCTATTGGATTAAAATTGTTGCCAAACATTTTGATTTTATAAAGGTCTTCAGGAATCTACAATGCAATAACTTCATGACTGATCTGACATCAAGAGAAGATTAAGGCAATCGGCAGAACGGATAGCAAGATGGATAAACAAGCAAAACAGAACACGGGGGGCGATCGAAAAAGACATTAATTCAGATTGCTGGAAATTGCAAAATAACATTCCATAATAATTAGTGCGGGGATTATTGTCATTTTCGATTCACAACGCAGAAATTTTTAAAATGTACAGATAGATCCTTATTTTCAGCACGCTGAAATCAGATGAATAGAAAACAATGGATCATTTATTCGCAATAATGAGTAGGCACATTGTATATTTCGCTGGGAAATATATTTCACAAAGCTAAGCTTCAGGTGCTGCGTTTTGATGACAACGACCAATTTCGCAAATACTCCTTAGAAAATAAGTGTCTTAGTGGGCTAATGGAGTTGAGGCGTTCAGCAGGGGATAATTCAGGATAGCAGTCAACACAGTTTAACAAGGCGTACAAAATCTAAACAAAACATTGGCGATCATTTCTAGCGGAATAGAAGTAAAAGGAAAAGAGCAAAGAGAATTGCAATTCTGCAGCACTTGTGTCTGGTTGTTTACATATCATGGAAGAAATTATTTTGGTTTCTATTGGAGTGCCCTAAAAGAAAACAGAGAAATATCCAAGCATTTCACCTTATGCAATCCTTCCCTCAAAACTCCTGCAAACATCAAATACATTCTACTGTTCATTTAATCACTTAGTAAAGTACAGCTGCTTCCATGGAAAGGAGAGATTACCTTCCAAAAATTATAATTTCAGAATTGATTCAAAATATCCCAATTTTACTCCTGAGCCACAGGCTGTATAATATTACACTGACAGAAAATGCTAATTCTACATGGTTACAGGGATCAGATATTCCATTCTGGTTAGTAACACTCAATCGTTCAATTCTATATTGACAGATACTCAAAGGAATATATTGTCAGTGTGGTTAGTTTTCCAATCTGTTAGTAATCCATGCTCAACACAATTCAGCGCTGACACATACTCCCAGTAATATATGGTTAATCGTCCAAAATTTTGTTACCACACACATTAAATTATATCATGGCAAATGTGTCCTGGACTTCTAAAGTGAAACACTTCTTTGTTGGAATTAATTATTTGAAAAAAAAACTTGACCATGAGACGTAAACTGAATTATTTATTTAGATGAGCACATTTCACTTCATTGCAGCGTTAATGTAAGACTTACTTGTGACTAATAAATAAACTTTAACTAAACTGAACACTCTGTTACAAAGGTAAGTGTACTACTTCATAATTTGTTTCAATGATTTGGTGATTGTTTATCTGAGAGAAAGAGATCAGCATGTAACATTGCGAATTTGGAAATGAGACCAGAGAACATCTTACCCGGTTATTTACACAAGTTCAATGGCTGTACTCACTTACTAGGAACACCAATCGGAGCAAGGATCATGTAGAATATTTTCTCTGCCATATAAATTGGAAGCATGTTTAATGCAAAGCGATGTGTCACTTGCTGTTGCAGACAATCAAGGCACTAAACTCTGAAATTATGCATTCCCGGAAACGTTCTTTTATAGCCTGTGGGACCACATCGGAGATGAGGTTGCATCATCATTCAGTTAAAAAAAATGTTTTGAACAGTCAGACTTCGACAGCGTCTTAATTCCCTTCTATGAATGCTGACGTTGACTGGGCAAACTCCAAAGACTGGCAGTTATTTTCACAATATTTGATGAATAAATTGAGCAGCTGTGTTCTCTCAGAAATTGTGCGATCAATCAAACCACGATCAGTCTCGACATTAGATCTCATTGTGTGCTACTGATAGCCTTCACTTGTCTGTGATCATTCAGTAAGTAAATTCACAATGATAAGGGGCCTCTCCCACGGCTATCCTCTTGGATCTATTTTTGCTCTTTACTTGGAAATTCAGTTAATGATTCAAGAGAGATCATTTTGAAGATGCATTTCAGTATTTAGTTAATAAAGATTCTAAAAAGAAACATTCAAGACACATACAGATTCCACGAATCAAAAGAATAATCATTTCGTACTGATACAGCACTTGAAATTAATACAACAGATCAGACCATGTTAAAACAATATGCAGTGTTTAATCATCAACATTGTATCAACAAATATATCTCCTCAAACTCAAACAGACCGTCCAATCAATACAAGTTTTTCTACTGATGCAGACCCTTCGATAATTGCAGAACCTCAAACTGACACAGATCCTTCAACCGATATAAAAAGTCCAAGCATCACAAACCCTCGAAATGGTACAGACCATGCAACTGACTCAGATTCTCTAACTTACATAGAGACTCCAACTGATGATCCATTGTACAATACGAACTCTCGTGCATGCATGGTCTCTCACATTCGAGTGCAAGACCATCCGAAACTAATGAAACAAGCCAACGTAACATGTCAGCTGAAGCTGTTCTTTTTGAAGAGGAAGTTAGCTTCAGCTGACATGTTACGTTGGCTTGTTTCATTAGTTTCGGATGGTCTTGAACTTGAATGTGAGAGACTATGCATGGTCTCACATCAGTCATGACATGAATCTAAGGTCTTACAATAATAGGTATAATCTCATACTAACCTAAACAGATAAAGAGTAGAAATAATGTTTTGTGTCCATACTGGAGTAATAATCCTAAAAAGGCGTTTCTCCTTTTGTTATCTTTGTGTGGTTTAGGGGCATTCTTGTGTCACTCAGTCCTTTGGCCATCTTCTACCATTCAATAGGATCATGGCTTATCCACATCAAATTTATTTTCGTGCCCCATGTTCAAATAACCCGAATTTCCGTTAATGACTCAACATCTATTGAACTTAGTCTTGAATCCACTCAATGGCTGAACATTCACAGCCCTTGGGGGAAGAGAATTCCAAATATTCGCATTCCTCAGAGTGAAGAAATTTCTCCTCGTCTGCCGTTCCCTAATACTGAGACTTTCATCCTGTGCCCTTAACTCTCCAGCCAGGGTCAGCAGCCATTAAGAATTTACACTCTGAAACAGTCCAAGGATTGAACGCTTTTCAATCAGACTCACCCTCACTCTTTTAACCTCCAGGGTATAACGCTCAATTTATTTAATCTCTCCTCATGGAACAGTGACGTCTTAGAACATAGAACATAGAACATTACAGCGCAGAACAGGCCCTTCGGCCCACGATGTTGCACCGACCAGTTAAAAAAAAAAACTGTGACCCTCCAACCTAAACCAATTTCTTTTCGTCCATGAACCTATCTACGGATCTCTTAAACGCCCCCAAACTAGGCGCATTTACTACTGATGCTGGCAGGGCATTCCAATCCCTCACCACCCTCTGGGTAAAGAACCTACCCCTGACATCGGTTCTATAACTACCCCCCCTCAATTTAAAGCCATGCCCCCTCGTGCTGGATTTCTCCATCAGAGGAAAAAGGCTATCACTATCCACCCTATCTAAACCTCTAATCATCTTATATGTTTCAATAAGATCCCCTCTTAGCCGCCGCCTTTCCAGCGAAAACAATCCCAAATCCCTCAGCCTCTCCTCATAGGATCTCCCCTCCATACCAGGCAACATCCTGGTAAACCTCCTCTGCACCCTCTCCAAAGCCTCCACATCCTTCCTGTAATGTGGGGACCAGAACTGCACACAGTACTCCAAGTGCGGCCGCACCAGAGTTGTGTACAGTTGCAACATAACGCTACGACTCCTAAATTCAATCCCCCTACCAATAAACGCCAAGACACCATATGCCTTCTTAACAACCTTATCTACTTGATTCCCAACTTTCAGGGATCTATGCACACATACACCTAGATCCCTCTGCTCCTCCACACTATTCAAAGTCCTCCCGTTAGCCCTATACTCAACACATCTGTTATTCCTACCAAAGTGAATTACCTCACACTTCTCCGCATTAAACTCCATCCGCCACCTCTCGGCCCAACTTTGCAACCTGTCTAAGTCTTCCTGCAAACTACGACACCCTTCCTCACTGTCTACCACACCACCGACTTTGGTGTCATCAGCAAATTTGCTAATCCACCCAACTATACCCTCATCCAGATCATTAATAAATATTACAAACAGCAGTGGCCCCAAAACAGATCCCTGAGGTACACCACTTGTAACCGCACTCCATGATGAATATTTACTATCAACCACCACCCTCTGTTTCCTATCCGCTAGCCAATTCCTGATCCAATTTCCTAGATCACCCCCAATCCCATACATCTGCATTTTCTGCAGAAGCCTACCATGGTGAACCTTATCAAACGCCTTACTAAAATCCATATATACCACGTCCACTGCCTTGCCCCGATCCACCTCCTTGGTCACTTTCTCAAAAAACTCAATAAGGTTAGTAAGGCACGACCTACCTGCCACAAAACCATGCTGACTATCACCTATCAATTCATTACTCTCCAAATAACTATAAATCCTATCCCTTATAATTTTTTCCAACATCTTGCCGACAACAGAAGTGAGACTCACCGGTCTATAATTCCCGGGGAAGTCTCTGTTCCCCTTCTTAAACAATGGGACAACGTTCGCTAACCTCCAATCTTCTGGTACTATACCAGAGGCCAACGACGACCTGAAGATCAGAGCCAGAGGCTCTGCAATCACTTCTCTTGCCTCCCAGAGAATCCTTGGATAAATCCCATCCGGACCAGGGGATTTATCTATTTTCAGACCCTCCAGAATATCCTGCACATCCTCCTTATCAACTGTAATACTGTCTATTCTACTCCCTTGCAACCCAGTGTCCTCCTCAGCTATATTCATGTCCCCTTGCGTGAACACCGAAGAGAAATATTGGTTCAATGCTTCACCAATCTCCTCCGGTTCCACACATAACTTCCCTCTGCCATCTATAACTGGCCCTAAACTTGCCCTAACCAACCTTCTGTTCTTGACATACCTATAGAACGCCTTAGGATTCTCTTTAACCCTATCCGCCAAAGTCTTCTCATGTCCCCTTTTAGCCCTTCTAAGCTCGCTCTTCAACTCCCTCTTAGCCAATCTAAAGCTTTCTAGTGCACTACCCGAGTGCTCACGTCTCATCCGAACATAAGCCTCCTTTTTCTTTTTAACCAACAAAGAAACTTTTTTGGTGCACCACGGTTCCCTAGCCCTACCAATTCCTCCTTGCCTGACAGGGACATACCTATCACAGACTCGCAGTAGCTGCTCCTTGAAAAAACTCCACATGTCGGACGCTCCCAGTCCCTGTAATCTCCTAGTCCAACCTATGTTTCCTAATTCTCTCCTAATAGCCTCATAATTACCCTTCCCCCAGCTAAAACCACTGGCCCGAGGTTCATGCCTATCCCTTTCCATCACTAAGGTGAACGTAACCGAATTGTGGTCACTATCACCAAAATGCACACCAACTTCCAAGTCTAGCACCTGGTCTGGCTCATTTCCCAGCACCAGATCCAATATAGCCTCACCTCTAGTTGGCCTGTCTACATACTGAGTCAAAAAACCTTCCTGCACGCTTTGAACAAAAACTGACCCCTCTAACGAGCTAGAGCTATAACAATTCCGGTCAATATTAGTCAAGTTAAAATCCCCCATAACAATTGCCCTATTACTTTCACTCCTAAGCAGGATTGACTCCGCAATCCTTTCCTCAACCTCTCTAGAACTTTTAGGAGGTCTATAAAAGACTCCCAACAGGGTGACCTCTCCTCTCCTATTTCTAATCTCCGCCCATACTACCTCAACAGATAAGTCCTCATCAAACCTCCTCTCTGACACTGTGATACAATCTCTGACCAATAATGCTACCCCTCCCCCTCTTCTACCTCCTTCCCTACTTCGACTAAAACATTTGAACCCCGGGACCTGCAGCATCCATTCCTGCCCCTGCTCTATCCATGTCTCTGAAATAGCCACAACATCGAAGTCCCAGGTACTGATCCACGCTGCAAGTTCACCCACTTTATTGCGAATACTCCTGGCATTGAAGTATACACATTTCAAACCCTGCTCCACCCCACCTCTGCAATGCCGTGCATTGCAGTCCCCATCCATGCATCCCTCACTTTCAGCCCCACTACTCAGGATCCCTCCCCCCCCCCCCAATCAGTTTAAACCTCCCTGCATGGCCTTAGCAAATTTACCCCCCAGGATATTGGTCCCCTTCTGATTAAGGTGTAGACCATCCTTCTCATAGAGGTCACACCTTCCCCAGTACGAGCCCCAATTGCTTAAGTACCTGAACCCCTCCCTCCTGCACCATCCCCTCAGCCATGAATTCAAACCTTCCCTCTCCCTATTCCTCTCTAAACTATCCCGTGGTACAGGCAAGAGTCCAGAGATAACCACTCTGTCAGTCTTGGCCTTTAGTTTCCACCCCAACTCCATAAATCCCTGCCTAATATCCCCTTCCCCTATCCTCCCTATGTCGTGTGTCCCCACATGTACAATAACTTGTGGTTTATCTCCCTCCCCCCTAAGAGTCCTGAATACCCTGTCAGACACATCCCGGACCCCAGCCCCTGGTAGGCAACACACCAACCCTGAGTCCCTACCTTTAGTTCCGACCCTCCTATCTGTCCCCTTAATTGTGGAGTCCCCAATCACAAGGCCCAGTCTTTTACAGCCCCTAACCACCTGAGCTTTCTCACTCGGCTCACCCCCAGAGATCTGCTCTCTATGCTCAGTTGATTCCTCCTCAACTGTAGCCTCCAGCACCGAAAACCTATTATGGAGGGGAACCGCCCCAGGGGATTGTCTTCCCGATTGCTTCTTACCCCTCCTCCTGGCATTGACCCAAGCCTCATTTCTAGGAGTTACTATTTCTCTATAACTCCTATCAACTTCCACCTCCGCCTCCCGAATTATGCGGAGTTCCTCTACCTCCCCCTCCAGCTCCTTTACACGCTCCTCCAGAAGCTGCAATCTAATGCACTTCTTACAACTAAAATCTCCTGAAACACTACTGGATTTCCTCACCACATACATCCCACAGGAGATGCAGCATACTGCCTGAACTGCCATCCCTGAAGCCATTACCAGCAAGAAAAAAAGAAAACAAAAAAACTTCCCCACACTTATAATTAGGTTAGAGGAGGATGGAAGGGTGGGATCCTCTACCAGTGTAGAGGATCGGGTATCTCCTCTGCACCAATTTATAGGGCTAGGGGCCCGAGAGAAAAAAAAAACTACGACTGAGGGGGAACCACCCAGGTAACTGACTTTTAAAGTTAAAATAAAAACCCTTCCCAGACTCCTTTGCTGCCCACTTCTAGTTTTCACTTTAAACTAGAAAAACTGCTGTTAAAGTAAAGGCCAAAAAAATACACAGACTAGCTGACTAATTAAATAAATAAACAATTCAATTAATCCAATTAATCTCTTACCAGCACTGCTGCTTTTCAATCACCCCTCTCAGCTTGCTCCAGTGGATCATTGAGGGGGAACCACCCAGGTAACTGACTTTTAAAGTTAAAATAAAAACCCTTCCCAGACTCCTTTGCTGCCCACTTCTAGTTTTCACTTTAAACTAGAAAAACTGCTGTTAAAGTAAAGGCCAAAAAAATACACACACTAGCTGACTAATTAAATAAATAAACAATTCAATTAATCCAATTAATCTCTTACCAGCACTGCTGCTTTTCAATCACCCCTCTCAGCTTGCTCCAGTGGATCAATGAGCAGTGTCTTACCAGGAGTCAATCTATTCAGTCTGCATTGCATGCTCTCTAAGCAACGCATGTCCTTCCTTAGGTATGGAGATTGAAACTGCTCACAGTCGTGCAGAATGTCTTGGGCACTGAGTGTGCAGAGCAGCAAAGTGGATGATACAAGAAAAGGGCCCAGGCCTCGCTTTTCACTCCACTCATTGATTTCAAAACAAAGCGTTTAGAACCGTAAAAAAGACACAAATTGTCCAGACCCTACTTCCGTGTTTAACAATGGGACCGGTGTAATGGACCATTCTGTTTCTCTCTGCACTGATGTTTCCAAACCTGCTGCTCATATCTGATTTCAAAATGTATTCGGAATTTCGACATTAATTCCGTACCCATATTTCCTTTGGTGTTCTTTTTTAAGAGGAAGTTAGCTCCAGCGAAAACAATATATTGCACCGATCTGCTTGAACTTATATTAATTCAGCAAATGATGAAGTTTAAGGATGCACCAGGGGCTTTTGCTTGGCAGCAGTTCTCAGTGATTAGATGTAAGTACCTCTTCCTATAGGCTTCTCCACAACGTCTCACCCAACCTAGTAACATGGGGAAAGTGCTTACAATGTGCCCACTTCCTTCCTCACTCCCCACAAATCTTTCTTCGACGACCAACCTTTCTCCATTCTTCATTACTCCCTTCACACCCAAAACCACCATGCTTCTGTATCTCCCTCAATATCATTCCCCGAACGGACGCATTGCCAGCTTCATTCCCTTGTTTCATTCTCTTGCATGCCACATTCATGTTCTCCTCTCCCCTTCCTCCCAAATTCCCCCGATATTGAATTGTATTTACTTGTTTGTTTATTCCATCAATCTGTCTATATCCTCCTGAAAAGCATTCCCTCGCGTTCTAGCCGTTCATAGTACATCCAAGTAGCGCAATAACTTCACTGATTGCAATTTTACACGATAAACCCAAGTCTGGTTGAATCTGATTCATAAATACAAACGGTATTTTCCTCGATCAGAAGTAAGTAAACTTTGATGAAATTCATCTCTTAATCGGTTTGAATTAAATACTTAAGCAGTTACCTCGCAAAGTTTCAACTATCTGATTAAAGATACCACATGGTTCAAATAAAATGCCGAATGGCACAATATTTTTCTCTGAAGATACAGAGTTTTACGAACTGCTGGGCATTCACATGATTAATAGACAAGAAAACAAAGTGACAGGAAATGTAGAACTTATGCGGACAACAAATGTTTTACAGCTCCTGCACCTCACCACTTTATCACTGAACGAGCTCTTGATGCAAGTTTGAGTATTTGTGAAATGAAGACAAATGGAGAGTGCAGATCCCTCTGTAAGGGGTGAGCACCCAAAGAAGGAAATGCAAACAAAAAACCAGTGTGGTGCTTCTTATCAGACATTAAATGCCAATCTATGAAAAGTAAAGTGTATTTATTAGCCACATGTAGGCTTGCATTAACACTGCAATGAAGTTACTGTGAAAATCCACTAGCACCACACAATAGATTGACTCCTGTTAACCAGCACATCTTTCAGACTGAGGGAGGAAACCGGAGCACCGAGGGAAAATCCACGCAGACACGGGGAGAACGTGCAAATTCCACACAGACAGTGATCCGGGCTGGGAATTGTACCCGAGTCCCTGGCGCTAATAGGCAGCAGTGCTAACCACTGCGCTACCGTGCCGCCCTTGATGCATTCAGCCCGTATAGCTCATTCGTTATTTCATCGCAATGTTAAATCTGATTATCTAGGGCCTCAGTGTCAGTGAAGGCACTGCATTTCGTCAAGGTTGTTCAGTTTCCAGGAAACAACAAAAACCGTCTGATAGAGGGCTGACTTCTTCTCGTCTCGGGAAGAAATACAAAAAAGAAGCCTGATGTTATTTTATATGATATGGAAGACAACAACATGAACAATGATCAAACAAGACTTTGGAAGTTTAAGATCCAGAGCATCAGGCTCTCAACAGAAGCCACCAGAGTTTCACTCCCTTTGAAAGGGGATTAGCAAGGTAAATATGTGGGGTTGCGGGAATAGGGCCGAGGTGGGATTGTGTTTGCTACAGGTCGAAGGGCCGCATGGCTGCCTTCCCACTGTCGGGGTTTTATGAATGCTGGCCCGGCCGATATTTGGCAGAAGCAACGGATATGTTTCTTTAATTTGTGAAATAATGTATCCGTTAATATTCAGGTTCAAGACGTTATCATGCTGTGGTCAGGTCCCCACAATGACGATCAGCTTGTAAGTTTTTATTTCTGTTTGTGTTATCACTTCAAAAGTGTTATTACGAATCTGAGGCACATTCAGTGACAGAGAGTTTCGTCTGTCTTCACGTTTTTTTAAAAATCTAGCGTTATCTGCTGGTGTCGTGTTAGTTTTGTATTGCTATGCTTTTCTGTGAAGCATTTGTAATGATTTCCCTTATTTCTCCCTTGCTCTGCAGCCTTGACGTATTTGCTTAAATTAATACAGTTTCCCAAACATGATCCCTCGCCCCCACGATTTGAAGACCTCTCTGCTGACATAACTGTAGGTCTTGCCTGAGCACTGTTCACGCGAAGATCGTTCCAACCAATAAGATTCCGGGCTTAGTGCGGTAAGGTAAAAGTTCAAACGTCAATTTACTGGTATTAATTGGGTAAAGAAGGCGGAAGGGCGGGGGGGGGGGGGCGAGGGGTAGGGGGAATGGGCGGTCTCCGTGAGGTCAATCGATGATCACCTGAGCACCATGTTCCACTCCATGTCTGAGAAATATTTTTTTGACGTAGCTAAGTCACCTTCGATGAAGGGGCGAAAAGAGAAAAGAATGCTGAAATATCCTGCCACTCTCTCAGAATTTTACAACTGAATAGATATCAAGGCCCACGTATATATATTTTTTAAACGGAAGACATGGAAAATTCCAAAGGCTGAAGTTTTATTCCCTGTATTCGTGAAGACAAGGGAAACTTCCCACCCTGCCAACTACACCTCACTGGAAAATGATAAAACATGTAATGTTGACATTTATGCCAGAATGTCTGGAAGCTTATGTCAGTTGAAAACAGATTGGGATTTGTTTGGTTAGCCTTCTGCCTCACAGCTCCAGGGGCCCAAGTTCAAATCTGGCCTTATGTAAATGTTTTTGTGGCGTGTTCGCCGTTGCTGCGTACGTTTCCTCTGGGCGCTCCAGTTCCCTTTCATAATTCTAAGGTGTGCAGGTTAGGTTGATTGCCCATACTACGTCACCCTTTATTTTCCGAAGATTTGTAGATTAGGGAGATTAGCATGGTAAAAACGTGGGGTGACAGGGAAAGAATCTGGGTAAGGTGCTCTGTCGGAGAGTCGATGCAGACACGATGGTCCGAATTTTCTGCCTGTACACTGGAAGGATGCTCTGATTCTATGATTTCATCACTTTGGACTTAACGCGTGCCTATTTCCCTTTGTGGAAATACACGGAGAATTGAGTTTAATATTGGTTCTGAATGTTTTCACACTTCGGCACCTAAAGTGAGGCAAGAAACCTATCCTGAAAGTATTGCCTTATTACCAAAATCTGTTTCACTGGGTATGATTGAATTCTCTACACTAATTAGACCAGAGAATGTAGGTAATGTGGACAATGTGAGAATACTATTTGAAGTTGGATGTGGAAAACAGATTTGAACTGTTCAGGAGTTCCATTTTCAGAGGTTGAAAAGAGATGGCATAACGGGGAACAGAGAAATGGGTTGATTCTTAAATAAAAACATTATAGCAATCTGTTGCAAATTATTTCATGACCCTAGTCAAGTGAAACACATTCAGTGGAAGGTAGTCAAATTGGAGAAATGTTGGAAGAGTTCTTGCTGAACATGAAACTTAAAAACCTCATATTAAGGTGATGTGGTGTGCTTGTGTTCGAAAATCTAAGTCATCTGGCAGGATTGATTTTGCATTACCAGCTCAGTTTGAAAAGGAGTGTTCTGACTGGTGTACTTGCCAAGATGTGCTCTTGGCAAAATCCAACACATGATGAGTTATCTGTATGAGTCATTAAGTATAGGATGTAATTTTTTAGCCTCTCTTGAATGCTTCAGTGAACTTGACGAGCATTTAAATAGCTGTCACTATTGTGGCTCAGGGAAGATCGTCTTGTTAACGAATGGATCATACGATCATTTCGTCACTATAATAGCAGAGTGGTTCAGAAACGAAACTTCACTAATGAATTTCAAGAAGTCAAATATGATTCCATAATAATTGATTAAACACCGGATGTGAGTAAGGTGGACCAATTAACGTTAAGCGTCTTCAGCGATGGTTAAGTAGTAGAGGGATTTTTCTGTTTTCTCCAGCTCCAATTCCAAATTTCTGAGTACCTGCAGACAACCGTTTTTGAAAATCATTACAAATTTTTGTTTGCACAGAAAAAAAAAATGTCACGGGCAGAGTTTCGAAAAAGCTGCAAATATGGCAGGAGAATATTCAACACTACAAACAAGACTGAACAATGCAAACCCCTGTGCATTATCACGTTCCAGTCACCCTTTGATTTTATTCTGCAATGCAACCGCTGAATAATGGGATGCAACTGTACATATTTTTAAATTTGATCAAAACTTGTATGCCATATTTTCGGTTTTCATGCATCGTTGGAAAATATTTCAATCATGCTTGAAGCAAGCACATGTACATTTTTTGAAGCTCGAA
Source organism: Mustelus asterias (assembly GCF_964213995.1). Classification (NCBI taxonomy): domain Eukaryota; kingdom Metazoa; phylum Chordata; class Chondrichthyes; order Carcharhiniformes; family Triakidae; genus Mustelus; species Mustelus asterias. The sequence goes on along the minus strand of NC_135816.1, from coordinate 83,355,453 downwards.
AGAATTTGTTACACTGGATGGCTGGCTTTTGCAGGCACTCTTTTGGTATTAAAATTGTAATGTGTCTCAATAGAGGAATACGTATCAGACATAATCAACAAATTCTGCGAAACCATGAAGCGTTATCGTCATTAGAAGTATTTGAAAATATGATACTGCAGTTTTTACTGTTTTGTCAAACCGCTTACTTCAAAGAATGAAAGCCATCATCAAATTGCTGCAATATGCTGATACAACTTCAGGAAATGCTTCACAATTGTTTGCCTCAGTTAGAAGTTTTTTTTTTAATGGAAGTTCGAAATGACTTTATCTCATAGGGAGCAAAGACACTAAAATTAACAAAAATATGCTCGTCCCTCTGATGAGGAGAGACGTTCAAGATGCAGGAAGTTGTTTTTGATGGATCTCGAGACAGCGAAATGACTTGAAAGACGAAAGAGAAGATCATTCTTGAGACTGTCGGTGTTATTTCAGACAAAAGAATGGTGCAATTCCAGAGTAGACGGTAAACTCTGAAGAAAACTGTTGAAATATTTCCGGGCTTTTTGACAGATGTTCAGATAAGAATCCTCAGACCCACTGAAGTAAAAAATTAACTAAATTCAACCGGAAGGATATAGAAACATTTGTTTCTTGAATATGAAGTAAAATAATTCATTAAGTTCATCAATCATGGTGATATTTGTTCTTTGAAATCAACAATTGATTTGTACAAACGTCACAACAACTTATGCTGAATGTTCTTTCACTGTATGAAAATAGTTATCTTATGAAGCATAATGAGTCCGGAGCATCTGCCAAGCTCATCAATAATGATGATTGAAAATGCATCCTTACAATATTTTGCCAATGAAGATGTTATTGGCGACTTTGTGAAGAAAAAGTGCAGAAGAATGGCCATCTAAATTACGATGGATTGCAAAAAACTGACTAATCAATAACATCTTAAAAATACCTCCCTCCTCCTTATTCACTTGTATAAATTCTGTTTTTCAAATGGCAATACTCTTGGGTCTGATAGCATGGTTGTCACATGCAGACAGGTAGAACAGTTGAGTAACCACTACCGCCCATCTCTCTCAATACTGGCCTTCAGAAACTCTCTTTTGGATGAAGAATGGAATCCTGCCAGGCAGTTGCCTGTAAACCGCTGATATTGGATTTGCATCACTGGATAACATTTGCTTGGATTATTTTCTCCTGCAATAGTCCGCTTCTGATTCATTCAGTGTTGCAGTGGCCTGTGCTGTGCGGCAATCATATAATCACGTGAGTTCTCCATCTGGTTGTCTAAAGGCCAGTTGCATTTTTGCTTGCCTCAGGGCACATTTTGTTTCGAAGATTTGTCCATCTTTACCTTGATGGGGACAACCGAGAGGCTTGGATTTCAATTCATCGCTCTTGCTTTCATTAATTAAAACGCACTTAAGCAGGTAACCAGCAATTGCTCATTTGTGAAAATGTGTTCTATTTTTGCCGATTGAATTGTGAATTTAAATTGGAATTAATCAATGGCAGGCTTGCTTTGATCAGTGACAGACCACTGAAGTAGTGATTTGTGCACCTGTTTTTTTGGCGGGGTGGGGGGGGTGGGGTTCTGTGCCTTTTATTATAGGTTTGCATGAATGAATAACAGGCTTGTTTTCGTAAGTTAAAAAGCATTGAAGCATTTTTTTTTCCTGAAATTTCCTGTGGTTTGTCTTGTGTGAGCTACGGATGGAGACAGTCTGGAGCTCAATATTGTCATTTGGGGCGGGATGTGACGTACCTTTGTGCGGGGCTTAACGTCACGGGGTGCAGCACTATGTCGGGTGGTGTGTGTATGTGTGTGTGTGTGGGGGGGGGGGGGGGGGGTGCATAATATAATGGGAGGTCCAGATTTCTGTCTCCATATGGGGAATTAAGCAGAGCTCGAGGCCCCCAAAGTGTCTCTGCAACAAATGCGGCTCGCCTCTCTGTTCACTGATTCTTCATCCCTCTCAGTGAAACCCGTACCAGCAATTATTTATGTTAAGATCTAAATGGAGATAAAATATCATTGGGGGAAAGGAGCCCACAATGAAAGTGAAGCTCGAAAAGATATCTAATTCGATTCCTGAGAGATTAGGACCACTCTGGGGCACGTATTAGCAGTTCAAACTGGACAGGTACCACCTGGGCAGGACTACGACTGACATCCTGGGGGAATATTTGCGAGACTGGTTGGAGAAGGTATGAAATTAAAACGGAAGGAGATGGGAACTTAGGCAACGAGTCAGAGGATGGGGCATCATAGGCAAAGACCAGAGACAGAAAGGGCAATAAGAAAAGTGACAGGCAGAGAAACCAAGGGTCATATTCAAACAGGGTCTCATGAAAAATATTGGAAGGGACAAGTAACGAAACAAAAAACAAGCCTAATATCGTGATGCGTGGAGCTTTCACAACAAAGTGGAGGAATGCATCATGCAAATAGATGTAAATGAGAATGATATAATTGGGATTACGGAATCATGGCTGCATGGTGCCCAGGGGCGGGAAATGTACATCCAGAAGTATTCAGTGTTTTGGAATTAGATACAAAAAAGTAAAGGCAGTGGAGTTGCATTGCTGGTTAAAAAGAAAATGAACTTCGTACTGCGGCAGGATACTATCTGCAATCATGTGGCATCTATATGGGTACAGTGAAGTCACACCAAAGGACAAGAAATTTTGGTAGGTATCGTATATAGACCACCCAAACTGCAACAGTGATGCCAGGAATTGCATTAGACATAAAGTCAGAGGTGCATGCGATAAATTATCATCTGTTATTGATGATTTTAATCAGCATATATTATGGGAAAAAATAGATACTCACAATACTTAAGGGAGGAATTCGTGGAGTGCATGTGGGGTTGCTTTCTGGGCCAGTACTATGAGGAACCAACTGGATAGCAGGCCATTCTAGTTTGGTTATTGTGTCATGACAAATGGACCATTGGCAATCTAGTTATGCAAGACTTATTGGGGAAAAGCCACCATAGCATGATAGATTTGTTTCATTAAGATGGAGAGTGACGTTGAGTCTGACACTGGGGTCCTGAAACTTAATAAAGGGGACTACGCTGATATGAGGCACAATGTGCCACGATAGCTTGGGGCATGTTACTTAAAGGGATGACAGAAGATAGATAATGCTCATAATCGAGGAGCACATGGGTGAATGGCAACAATTGTTTATTTCTGTCTTGCGCACATGTAAAAATAAGTGGTGGCCAAACGTTGGTTTACCAGGGAAATTAGAAGGAAAGTTAGAGATATTACAGTTATTAGAAATTATACATATGGTATGCAAGGGACAGGCATATAAATTGGCCAAGATAAACAACAGAACTGTGGACTGGAAACAGTTTAGAATTCAACAGAGGTCCAACGGATTGATTAAGAAGGGAAAATAGAATTGAAAAGTAAACTAGTAGGGTACATAATAACTGACTATAAAAGTTTTTATTGGTATGTGAGAAACAAAATGTTTGGTGAAGAAAAATGTAGGTCCCTTGCAGTCAAAAACAAGGAAATTTATAATTTGGAATTACAAAATTGCTGACCAACTGAATACATACTTTGGTTCTTCCTTCACAAAGAAGCATACAAATCAGATACCACAAATATTGGGTACCACAGGGTTTAGTGTGAGGAAGGAACACAAGGAGATCAGTATTAATAGAGAAATTGTGTTGGAGAAATTGATGGGGTTGAAAGCTAACAGATCCCCAAGGCCTGATAATCTACATCCCAGAGTACTTACGGAAATGGTCAGAGAAAAAGTGCAAGAATTGTTGGCCATCTTCCAAGATTCTATAGACACGGTGTCAGTTCGTACAGAGTGGAGAGTAGCTAAGCTAATCGAATTCTTTAAATATGGAGATAGAGAGAAAACAGGGAAGTATAGACAAGCCAGTTTGACGTCGGCGTTCAGAAACAATTCACTATCAAAGATTTTACGGCAAAGCACATGGAAAACAATGGCAGGATCGGACAGCATGGACTTTTGTCATACCTGGCAAAACTACAGGAATTCTTCGATGATGTAAGTAGCAGAGTTGATGCCGGAGAGCTTGTGAATCTGGGGTTACTTAGGCTTTTAAAAGGTGTTCGACAATGTCCCACATAAGAGATTAGCGTGTAAAATTAAAGCACTTGGGATTGGTGTAGTGTTTTGAAATTAATAGGAAATTGGCTGGCAGACAGAGAACAAAACATATGAATAAACAGGTCTCTATTTGCGAATGGCAAGCAGGGACTAGTTGGGTACTCCAGGCATCAGCACTGGGACACCAGCTATTTACAATATATGTTAATGGTTTGGAGTATAAAACTAACTTCAATAGCTCCAAATCTGCAGATGTCAGAAAATGGTTGGGAGGGTGAACTGTGAGGAGGATGCGAGCTTCAGGAAAAATAATAAACATTGCAATCTTATCAGATATTGTCGGCATCAGGATCTATTCAGCCAAAAGCAAAGTGACACATTATTGGGTGCCAAACAGTGTTTTTGTTTACTTTCATTCAATAAAAGCATCATTCAATAAAAGCACAGAAAAGAAGAGAATAAAAGAACAGAATCCAGCAGCTCTCGAGCAAAATCTCGAAATAGCGTTCCAGTCCCCACGCATGGTCAGCAAATAATCGCATTATGGTGCAGCTTCTCAAGCATTTTACCTCATTTCAATTGCTGATCATTTCAACATTTGAGTCCAAAACAATTCAATCGGAAACTCTAAGGCTTAAAGTGACATTCTTCCCTGAGCTCAGAATTCTACTTCCAAAGTGAATGCTGGTGTGATTTTTTAAAAATGGCACAGGCACACTCCACTTCCATTTAAAATGTCACCAAGATTTGTTCCTTATTGTCAATAATTATTATTTTCCGTGGACTGTTGTGTGGACTGTGAAAGGAATCACTGAGAACAGAGAATGCTGCGCAAATTCGGTAGCCCACGGATCTTCTCTGAAGAGAAATAAAAGAGTGAACGCTTCGACTCCAATATCATTTTTTATGAAGTTCAAAAACGATTGATTTATGTTTTTGTATTAAATGGGTTCGGGAGTGACATGCAGAGCAGAATGGAATAACAGAACCACATTTTTTAATGCAATGCAGAAAAGGGCCGTTCAGTTCTTTGTGTCAATGCTGACTCGCTGATTGACCGTTGTGACTTTGTAATATTCTTATGCCTTTTCCCCGTACGCCTGTATATTATTTCTCAAGTAATCATGTAGTCTCCTCTTTAATGGATCGACTGAACAGGCCTCCACCGCACTTCCAAGCAGTGCATTCGAGTCCCGAGCAACATGTCCTGTGAAAACGATTTTCCTTTCCTCACATCACGTTTGCTTATTTTACAAATCATTGTACATCTATGCCCTCTCGTTTCTGATCATTGTACGAGTGGGAACAGTCTATCCCTATGCACTCTGTCCTGCACTCTCATAACTTCTCTATGAACTCTCCTCTGCACTTTATTCCCTGAAATCCGAGTCTCTTCAATCAATCATCTCAGCTGAAATTCTTCATCCCTGTGACCATACCTATAAGCTGATTCTGTTTTCTGTCCAATGTGCCCACATCCTTCCGAATGCGTGACACCCAGAACAGTACGCAATACTCCATATGAAATTAAAATAGTCTCCAGAAAATGTTCAGCATCACCTTCTTGCCCGTGTACCCTTTGCCCCTCTCAACTGAGACCTGAATATTGGATGCTTCATTGTTCTTGCCGCTTGCCCTTCGAACGCTGAAGACTTCTGTACGTAAAGACCCAGGTCCCTCTTCTCCTGCACTACCTTTAAAGTTGTAAGCCTTTTTGTCGATTACCCCTTCACATCCTTCTTACTAAAATTGCTCAAGTCACAATTATTCGGACATTCTTCACGAAATTTGCCTCTCCACCCACGTGTCTATCTACTTCTCACACTCTACACAGTCCTGCTCACAGTTTAGAAGTTTTCTGTTATCTGCAAATAATGAAATAGTCGTGGGCGCAGCAAGATCTAGAATAATATATATTTTAATGAATATATCTCATCAAAGCACCGTTCCAAAAAACAAACCAGTGGGGAACTCCACTGCAAACCTTCCTAAAGTGGGAAAAATGTCAGTTAATCATTGCGCGTCATTTCCTATTACTCAATTAATTTTGTGCCCGCCTTGCAATTCTCTTTTTTCTTCCATGAACTTAAACTTTTATCACAAGTCTATTGTGCATCACGATAATGCCTTCTAAATGTCCATGTACACAAACTCTAAGCATTACCACAACAAATTTTCTTTGATGCCTCTTGAAAAAGAAAACGAAACAAGTTGCTTAATCACACTTTTCCCTCATGAAATACATACCGGCTTGTCTTAATAATCCCACGTTTTTGTCCATGCACGTATAAATTATATTTTTGTCCATGCATCTATAAATTCTATCCTGAATATTCCCGACAGCTGAAGTTAAACTGGCTGGCTTTTAATTTCCCTGTTTGTCCTTACTTTTTTGTTTGCAAAGGTGCCGAATGACTGTAATTCACCAGTCTGCCCCAAAACTCTGGAAGAATAAATGAATATGTCCCGTGTCCCTGCAATTAGCCACATCACCGCCTTTAATGCACTCATACGCAGCTCATCTGGTCCCAATGCGTTGGCAAAATTAACTGTCCATACATCTTCCATGTGAACCCTTCCAGTGAAAGTAATTCCTGCTCTATCACCATGCTACGGTGGAGTCTACCTACTTGTTAAAGACAGATGCAACGTATTCATTTCCTAACTCTGCCATGTCCCCAGCCTCCATGTGTTAATTCGCTTTTTAGTCCCGAATCGTCCATACTCCTCCTTTTGTCACTATTTTGCCAATATGCATGCAAAGGGAAAACTTTCGAATTGTCCTTCATATTAGCTCCCAGTTTGTTTTTAAAATCGCTGTTCCCTTCCCATATTTCCTTTTTCTACTCCCTTCTGAAATGTTCACATTCGGCTTGTTTCTCACAAAACTGCACCATCTGCAATATGTTCAGGCGTACACAGCTTAGGAAATATACGTTTAATATTACGTTAATTTCGGACAGCATTTTATTGTTAAAAGTGCAAAAAGCCGAATTTTATAGTTAATATGAAATTATATATTTTGTTCATTCGTTTACGATTTGGTTTGCGAGAGATTTAGGATTGACTAACAATAGCATTGCTGCAAATCCTTGCATCGACCGCACAGAGCAAGTACAGGCAGTGTCGTTCTGATCTGATTAATGACATCACTCGGAGTACAATGGGGAGGATCGGACTCCAACTGGAACAACCGATCTGAAATATCACTTCAGTCTGTGGATTCCATTCCAAAAACAATTATTAGGTGAACAGATTTCCAATTGGTGGTGATATGTAACAGTGGCACTGGCACCGACAGGGTCACAGAAAACTTCAAGGAAAGTGACCCACATTGGCAAACACATAGCAATTGATTCATTTTAGATTGTATCCATTGATATATTCAGGCGGTTCTTATGCTAGCGGATTTCTCCTGTGCTCATAATTTCTCTCCACTTGTGACCTGCAGCATCGTTATCATTGAAACAATCAGGGAAAATATACTCAGCAAGGAACCGCTTTGGGGGCGGGCTGGTGTGTGGAGGGGGCTGTGTCAGATGCTCTTTCGGAGAGTTCGTGCAGACTTGATGGGCTGAATCAACGATGTCTGCATTGAAGGGATTCTATGTTTGATCCTTGAACATAAGTTTCTAAATTTATATTTCCTGTAGAATTTACCGTTTTGCAACACAAATTCGCATAAAAGGACTGGATGTATTTAATCAAAATTTTCTGGATAATCTCAGGATAAAAGTCCAGGGAATTTTCACCACATTCTTCAGCTCTTCTCTAAACTTTATCTGCGTAGCTGCATAAATACAAGGATTTTGCAAACAACTCAAAAACTTCAAGATTGCTCCGGTTTCAGTAGCAATGTATGCAGGTTCTCTGCGGTCGCCTCGATAATAACCTGTATTTGACAGCCGTGTAGTTACAAAACTGACAGCAGCTGTCAACCACAACAGTATAAAGCTGCCAGATATAGAGAAAAGTAAAATAATGGATTTCCTTCTGCTTGTCAACTCTGAACTGCTGTGATCCTCACTTTTGTGACCTTGCAATATCCTGCGGGTTCGATTCGCTATTAAAATACGCCGGACAGTGAATGAATTAGATAAAACAATTAGTATGAACGGAAGCCAAACAACCCAGGCGCTGTGAGCCCAGACGGACACTGTGCCTAGATGTGAGCTGAAAAACGCTACACTTGACCGGCAGCCCCAATGCACATTGTTAATGATTTGCTGAGTTTCATATGCAAACAGAAAAATAATATCCTTCAAAAAGCTAAATACCGAGAACGCTGTTATAACTACGGTGGCAGTTCTCTGGGTGCAATACCTTGTGCTAATCCTCCGACAGCAGAGCGCTACAAAGCGGTCAAATGTGAAAGAAACGGTGAACTAAACAGACAAGTCAAAGGTCACAATAGCAATGTACAGAATGAACCTGCAGACGGAGGTGCGGGTGAGGAATGAAAATGGAAAACGATAGCTGAAAATATGATATATTAGTACATTGACAATCATGACCAGTAGATCTGCTGTTGCCATAGCCAGCATATAGACAGTGATACATTTGGAAAGGCCGCAGTTTCCTCGGTTGAGAATCACAATTGTCAGTAGGTTCGCTGTAAGGAAGAGAAGGCATTAGTAATGTTGCAGTGTCAAATTGAAACATATATGGTCATAACAGTGCATTTTACACTTTTTCTTGATTTATTGGTAAAACCATCAATTCAAAACAATGTGAGACAGGAATTACATTGGAGCTATAATCTGGAAAACTTGCTGACAATTTTCAAAGTGATTACAGTGCGTATAATGTGCAGGATGACAAAGCGACCAGTAATTCTGTATAATCTATGCATTGGATATTCAAAAGCATTGAAATATCATAAGATTATTAGATTAAAGGGCATGAGTGAAATGCGTTGACATTGCTCAATAGTTTGTTTCGGTAATTATCCCCTCTGACACGAGATAAACAAGCTGCCTTATGACGTAGACATATTAACATCGATAAGGAATAAATACCTGGGACACAAACAGCTGCGAGAATTGGATAGTAAAGCTCTTTTACCAACAGAATAGTCGGTCGCCCCATTTCCTTCAGGAGTGGATAAATTCTATAGAAGCTGAAAAAAGGTGGTCTATGGATGAGGCAATGACGAGAACTTACATTTATACACGAATCAATCCTGCAGGGAGTCAACCAGGTTGAAAACAATTAGCATTATTGACATTCATTGAACAAGTTAACGATACAGGTAACTTGGGGAGGCCCACGTGCTGTGAAAAATTGAACTAAACATTTATGTTGACGCCTGTAATTTTTGGACTGTGACAGTGGAGGCTTCAACTCTCTTTCTATCAAATAGTTGACTCGGGATCCATGCTTTCTCACTAATTATCCTGAAAGTACATTAAAACAGATTTCCAGTTTCATCGTCATCCTGGTTGGCAGAGCGAACATCTCTGGTGCGTTGGCCATAAAATCCCGGATTGAGATTCAAGCCAAAGCTTCCTGCTCAGAGCTGGCATATTGAACGTTGCCCCCAAGACCCTTTGAAGCTCACGTACTGGTAAGTTGTGTTTGGTTGTTCTTTAATGCGTCAGTTTGAGAGAAAATGTTGACACTGAATTTTTTTGGTTGTCGCAAAACACAAATAAAGTATTATTTGCAAATCTAAAGAGAAATGTTCCAATGTTGATGCTGACCCAGTCCCCACAGGACTGGCAAGCATGGTTTCCCACTTAACAGTCGTCCTTTCTCTGTCAGCGACTCGCTTCCAGGACCTTGTGCCTTTAGGTAAATCAGGGAAGGAATAGTTGTGATGAAGGAAGGACTGCAAGATCGGAGGTGACTGAATCCCTTCAGTTCTCGTGCGAGTGCTGCACCTAGACTAAAGATGAGTAAATTATTTCTGCCTTGCTGGCTATCCTCTTCTGGTGCTAATTGCGACTTCTCCAGGAGATGGAAACGGGCTCCTCAACTGCTCGTCAACATAAAATTAACATGGCCTTGTTTCTCTCCTACTCTGATATGCTATGCGCATAGCGGCGATGACAATTTTTTTTTCTCTCTCGGATAGCTGATTCTGTTCCTTTTGAATGCGATACTTTGCACTGCACAAGTATCAATGATCGTTTTGTGAAACTTTTGATGTAATGGCTGTTGAAATTGTGGAGCTGATTCTGCATTTGCATTCCCCAATGGGTCATAGTGACATGGAGCCTAAACATTATCATAAACCTGACTCTGAGATAATATTATGTTGAGAATTTTATGTGCTGTGTTGGAAATCATTCTGGCGAGGATTAGTGAATTCTTCCGAAAGGCACCAATAAAGAGTTTCATCTGACTTCAGCTGTAGCCAATCTGAAGCCTCGACAATAGGGGCAAATCTTGAAGTCACAATCTTCCTAATAGGCTCAACGCATTTAATTTAAGAAATTTAAATGTTGGAAAATTGTATGAGACCTCGCAAAGAGAGGGAAACAGAGTTCATGCCTGAGCCCAGCGTGACTCATCTTTGGAACTCACAGTCTAGCGCCGAGTGCATGTACAGCACAAACCTTTTTCAAACCCATCGCCCTCTGCTGGACTCTCATAAATATCTATATATAATGCCGTTTGAATATTATGCCAATGGACAGACGAAATCATAGATTTGTCCCAATCGCCAATTGAGAATTCATTTTACTACCAAGAGGTTAATGGTGATCCAGAATCACCCTAAAAGGGTGGTAAGGGCACAATCCCTCATCACGTTTCAAATGTATTCGGACATGAATTTAAACTCCTGCAAAAACTAATGAAGGAAAGAGCGACTCATCGAATTTTAGAGCACAGGAGGATGCTCTTCAGTCCATCGCGCTGTTATGGTCTCTGCACAATCGTATCTTACCGAATCCCACTCCTCTGCTATTTATGCATCGACATATACATATATCCGACAAAGTTCCTAACGGGTTTTGCAACTGTCTGAAACATTCATGCAAAGGCATGAACAGAGAAGGATGCATCATGAAACCTGCACAGAGCGGATCACACAGGCTGTAACTCACACAAGTATAGCGAGACACACAATCGTGTCGCACATACACTGCAAGGCAAATATGGACATGTGCACATACACAAAGCAATATTCACAGAGGCATCGCAGTGGGACGCATGCAAACAGACAGCGAGGCAAATGCGCCAAAAATCGAAGCAAGAGAGACACGTCAGGAGACAAAGACAGCTAGACAAATTTACGCTGGTGTACTGCTGAGACGCATGTCACAAGATGCAAACACAAACAGACAGATGTACACGCAACTAAAGAGACGCATAGTGAGACACACACATTCAAAAATCCGGGACAAGCATGACAGATACTCTTTCACAAAGGCACATGCAGACACATGCAGGCACACACATACACCCACGCAGAGAAACAGACACAAAAATTACGGACACAGTGAGAGGGACTTCAGTGAGACAGACGCATGCACAATCAGGACAAAACACAGACACACACATATCAGACAGAGGCACATATGCAAACACACTGGTACATCCATACACAGACTTCCCGAGACGCACAAATAAGCACAGAACAAATGGGTGAGATAGCTAATGAGACAAACAATGAGTCAACCACAAAGATAGAAAGGGAAAACAGCAGGCAGGCACACACACACACACACACACACACACACACACACAACACACACACACCTATACACGCCAGAGTGTATGTGCAATGAGAGCAAATGCGCAGAGAGAGAGCGAGAATTAACAAAATAGTTTGTCTCGCTTCAGCCATCTTGTCCTTTGAGGGATTTGATGATGACAAACCTCAATTTTGCTTGTGTTCTAAAGCCGTCGCTAGTGTTCCATTCATGCAGCAAGCGACGCTCTTTAAGAAAGTAGCTTTTGTCTGAGTAAATCGACGATACCAGTGATCTTTCTCATCAGCATCAGAGTTTCAAATTCGCTTGTTTTTATCTTAGAAATCCGACAGCAAAAAAAGAGGCCATTCGGCCCATCGAGTCTGCAACGAACACAATCCCACCCAGACCCTACCCCCATATCCCTACATATCTAAACCCTCTAACCTACGCATCCCAGGACACTAAGGGCAATTTTAGCTTGGCCAATCAACCTAACCCCCACATCTTTGGACTGTGGGAGGAAACCGGAGCACCCGGAGGAAACCCACGGAGACACGAGGAGAATGTGCAAACTCCACACAGACAGAGACCCAAGCTGGGAATCGAACCCAGGTCCCTGGAGCTGTGAAGCAGCAGTGCTACCCACTGTGTTCCCATGCCGCCCTAGAATCTATAGAATGAAAGTGAAGAATTCACAAGTTGGAAGCAAAACGTTATCCTTGTTTATCTTTCCAAAAATGCTGCCAGACCTGATGATTTTTCCAGCATTTTCTTTTATTTTGCTTCATTACTTCTTATCATTACTTCTTATCACTTGCACCACATATTCACACTCCCTCATCCGGACCTTTTCACGCAGAGATCTTTTGGTCTCAAATTTTGTTAAAACGTCATGCTTGATATTTCAATTTGTCCAATTTATGCCCATCATTCTCCTCAAACAAAACACAGCATCAAAGATTATTTTTCTATTGGGCTGCATTGCTCTTTTTTACCTGATTAATTTCCAAAGATATGCAAACTTTGTGGACTGGTCAGAATAACAATTAGTGATGACAAACAATTGCCTCTTAGATATATACTTTAGGGGGATTAGCGGGCTAAATGTGCGGCGTTACTAGGATAGGGCAGGATGTTTCTTTAGCAAGTTAGTCCATATTGGCTGGGCAGAATGGCTTCCTTATACCACTCCAGAAAACTGGGTATGGCGAATGACATAAAGTCTGTTCGTGTTTCCAAAACGCATTTGCATTTGGGTGAACTTTTCTCAAGTAAATCATGAGGCTTGGCCATTCGTCAACTGCAACGATAATACCGAGCTACGTGTTAAATCAACCAATAAAATTGCTCCAAATATTGTTATTTGTAAGTTCTATTCATATCCGATTCTTGTCTGAGCAGCAAAATAAAATGAGCTTCATAAATTTTCCATTTCACGCTTTTTAAAAGTGTAATCAATGTGTGGAACTCATTCCGAAGTATCAATGAATCTTAGTCTTCATTTTTCCCAAACCAAAAATAATTTCACTTTAACTTGACTCCCTGTGAACATTAACATCCTAAGGCAGTTCGTCTACGGAGTCTTTGCCTTTGCCTTAACTATTTAATGATGTTGCCTTGCTCTCCAATCTCATGCCGTTGTGAAGACTGAGATCTGTTCTGCAGCGCATTTCAGGAAGTATATCCTGCCCTTTAACCAGTGAATTTGTGAACTGATTTCCGGCATGTTCTGTTTGTTACTTCACACGTAACACATCAGCGTGCGTAAGCAGGGTGTCAACATTTTGACACACATTTTTGACTCCTGGGTGATCTTTTCTGAAGGCATCGAAGTCTTTGCTTATCTCTCCCTATATGGTCCAGATGCGACGAATAGTGGTCAGACTGTCAAATTCTGTTCCCGAAGAAAATGTCCCTAAACAAGAAAACAGGTATCTTAAAGATGAATCTGTCATTTTTCTAGTCGTATCTACTCTTTAAATTTTGTTGCTGACCTTCACCCAACGTGAGTTATTTCAATTGCTCGTCGGGACGGTGCCCTTTTCCCCTGAATCTATCTCCTCAAGCTATTTTACACGTGCACGTGTACCATTATACCTAATTCATGAGCCCTTCAGAAACTTCATTGTCCAATAAAATATATTGACAATATATTTAAACCAGACATCAAGCATTACAATTTGATTCCAGGAATTAAAATATTTTGTATGTCCATTCATTATTTTCGATTAAATTTCGAATGCAGAAAGCAACTCACGAAAATGAAATTAACGTTTTTTACGTTAAAACTCTTCTTAGTTAAATTTCTATTTATTTTGTAGTCCAAAGCTCTGCTTAACTTTCAAAAGGAACTGCAAGGGAAGTGCACTAAGAAACAGTGTTTTCATATTTTACTGCATTTGCTTAACTTAAAGCAGCTCGTTTTTCAATGTGCACCTCTTATGTCTAACAGCGAACTGGATCCATCGATACCAGAAAGGGGGACAAAAGTCCATCATGTCTTTAGACAAGAAGTCAGTAACTTAATATATACAACATTATTCATGTCAGAAATGCAAATATGCTGACGGCATCTGCCCCACAACTCAAGACACTACGTCTGCAGCTTGCGCTGCAACATAAACGGGGATGATCAAAACTTGAATGTTGCAAGAGATAGAGACTCAAGCCAAGCCCTACAGTAACAGTAAACGGCTTATTTAATATTTACGATGAAACATCCAGTCAATAATGTATGATTAAAAAGAATGGCTACAAGTTAACTCACCACCCAACTCCAACTACACCAGATTGACCTCAGATAGGGCTCCCGCTTCTGGGAACATCGAAAGACAATTGCAGCCAACATCAGGTACAGAAACAATTTCATTGCCAAACTAACCGGCTCAGTATCGAATGCTGCTACCCCTGCCCTCCGAAGCAAACCTATCGCATGCCCATACTCAGTAGCAGAATACTGCGTGCCGATATTTTCAAGATCAACACACAAAGACTGAGTTGAAACCCAGCTGAATGTGTATCATTTTTCGAACACTATTCTCAACATCAATCGCTCGGTTCCCTGTCCTGAAAACGTCTCTCATGCACACATCTGCCGACGTGCAACAGCCCACAAAATGATAGAAAAAGTTCAGAACACAACGCACCTGCCCCTTCATGTTGATGTATTGAGCCCATCCAATATATGATCCCCATCAAACAGGCGGATACCCCCCCCCCCCCCCCCCCCGCCCCCGCGCCGCACCCAGCCCTCAGTACTTCAATGTAAATTCCAACTGGACGAAGGAATGGAAAGCATTAGGCACGAGAAACAAGTTACTGGTCTCAAATCCAAACCGAAAGCTGTCTGGTTTTAACCTTGATGTGGAGATGCCCGCGTTGGACTGGGGTAAGCACAGTAAGAAGTCTGTTGTTGTGAGACTTCTTACTGGTTTTAACCTTCCATGGAAAGAATGGTCCACTCTCAACAGGTTGAGCACCAGCCTCGGCCTCTGCTTAGCCACCCTCCAGTGATGGGGCATGATTGCCACCCAGCTATACGCCTGTTGAAGAGAGCAATCTATGCAACACATCATCGATGATGGTCCAATCCGCAAACTCGACAGAGGCCCATGCACGCTCAGCATAGCAGGACCGGAAGTACCTGCTTCACTTGGGAAAGAAATCGAAACATTTTAATTCACGCCTGTGCTAAAACATGATGCCGTGGTTTAGTAAGACATCTGCTGATTATATAGATATAACATTTTGACGTATTTTTCAATTACCTGCGGATTTTTATACGTGTGATCTAGTTATTTATTACCCTCCATTACTACAGCAGGAATTGCATTGTTTATTATGCAGAAAATTGTTCGGCGGGATGAACAGTGGATATATTTAATGATTACATATGGTTGTTTACCCTCACAATCTGTGAGTCGCAAAATTTAGAAAGTTACTAACCACGGGCTTTTCGTGCATTCACATTCTGCCACAAAGACAGCAGCTGAAAATGCTTACCAACTCGCGAAATGCATCTCTGTGCCTTTGTAGCAATCCCGCTTCAATTTCTGCAACAGCTCCTTGGAATGTACTGGAGAGGGAATTATCAAAGAAGTATGGGAAGATCAAAGCCTACAAATTGCGCTGTAAGTCACAGATAACGAAACATAGAAATGGAGAAAATAGGATCAGGGGTGGGCCATTCTGCCCGTCGAACCTGCTGTGCCTTTGACTAATCCTTGACGTCACCACAATTCTCCTGCCCTCCCCCATTCTGCTTTGCATTTTTAGAGTCCAGAAGTCTTTTTTTTCCATCTTAAGTGTATTCAGTGACTTGACATCCACAGACTCATGTGGTATAGAATTTCACATAGTCATTGCCCTGTAAGTGAAGATGTTTCTCCTCATGTCCCAAATGACTTCTGCAGTAACCCAAGACTGTGACGTCTTGCTCTGGAACCCCCCCCCCCCTTAAACTCCGCCCCCCCCCCCCCCCCAGCAGCTAGTTTCTTTTTTCCAGCCCCGTCAGAATTGTATAAAGTTCAATTAAGTCCCCACTCTTTCTTCTAAATTCCAGTGAATGTACGCCCACTCGAGCCAAACTTGCGAAAATCCTACAATTGCCTTGGATCGTTATCAGCATTCCTTCAATTTCGGTCGTGTACCTCGGACAGCAACGTTTACACCAGTTGTGGATACGCGTCCTAAAGTAACTTCACGGCGCGAACTGGGTTAGTTATGAAGAAAATAAGTAAGATTTTGCACGATAATGCCCATCATCAATTAATACCTGCAGTGCTGTGATTCAACCACGAAACTGTTGTCCTTCGCAAACTGGGAGTCTGTATTTTCAGTTCGCTCAGAAGTTTTTGGAACGAAAGATACGGAAACGTGAAAGGGAAGTTAATATATGCGCCAATAATCGGCAACAAAAGGGAATTATTCAACCATTTAGCGACAGCCTATAATGCGGGATGTGCATTATTAGTGCTATTGATTTCGCCAATTTGGGTAATTAATTTAGGATTTAACGCAAAAGATGAAACTAATTCAAGTAACATAAATGCGAATGACAAGCTGAAAGTTAAGGGGGAGTTAGTAAAATATCTAGCTCATAAATATATGGTTACATTATTTGAAGGTCATCCTAAGTCCATAAATCAAATTATTAAAGGGGAAATAAGATGAAGGTTTACAACAGAACAGGACCCTCTTTATTATTTATGGTAATCGGATGACCGGAAATCTTTGGAAGTATCTTCAATAAATTCACCAGGAAAAGATTCCACCTTTGATTAGCAATGACCAATTAGAACATTTGAAGCGTGGACAGTGACATCCGAATATATCGAGTTGTGAATTTCGACACCTGACTCGGGTTTGGTCTGAGAACAATTGTGGAGCAACTCCAGGAAAAGCCTCAGGAATAAAATTTGGCGTTCAAATAATTCCAACGGATGGAGTTCGATCAAAAGTTTCTGAAGTAGAGACAAGAGAAATTATTGAAAATGCCACGTGAGGAGGATTTCATGACATCTTAATTAATGTAGTTGAGACGAGGGGTAGATTAGTAGTTTCTGATCTGAATAAATATCAACAGACAAATTAAATAATTATTTTCCCTTGCCGAATATATTCGAATGAACTTTGGTTTTAAGATGGGTGTGGATTACAATTGTACAATAGAAGCTAAAAGCCTTGATATGTTAATTACATGTGTAGCTTATAAGGATCAAGAGAAAACTTGTGTTACTACCACACTGAAAGTTTATCAATATGGTACATTGATATATAATATCACCAATACATGTATTGTTTTAAGCTTCAAATACCAGCGAGAATAAACTGTACAGATTTAATTGATATGCAAAGAAATACGAAGTTTATTTTACTGTTACAGATTACTTCAAGGGAAGTTGCTAACTACTTTGAAAAAAAGTACACTACTATTAATCTTTTACTAAGGAATCTAAAACAAATTAAAGAGAAGTTCATTAAACCTTTACGAAAGTGGTTCAAATAACTCAAGAGATTAAAAGGAACATTCATAGAAACCCTACAGTGCAGAAAGAGGCCATTTGGCCCATCGAGTCTGCACCGACCACAACCCCACCCAGGCCCTACCCCCATATCCCACCCGCTAATCTCTCTAATCTACGTATCTCAGGACACTAAGGGACAAGTTTAGCATGGCCAGTCAACCTAACCCGCACATCTTTGGACTGCGGGAGGAAACTGGAGTACCCGGAGGAAACCCACACAGACACGAGGATAATGTGCAACCTCCACACAGACAGTGACCCAAGGCGGGAATCGAACCCAGGTCCCTGGAGCTGTGAAGCAGCAGTGCTAAGCACTGTGCTACCGTGCCGCCCCATTGACGCGATCAAAATAACCAATTAGTGAGACGATTTATGGGACTGGGGTACAAATGAACAAATTCATCCATGGATTCCTCGTATGTCACTTGTTGATGTGTTAATAATATAAAGCACTTTAATTTATTGATGTTGTTTACGATTCAGTCGGTTACATGTACAAGAGAGATAATATAACAGCCAAATATGGAATTGTTACATAAATGAAAATTTAGTTACTCATAAAGATGCAATAGTAGGGAATATGCTAATTACCTGAAATCTTAGTACTTGTCAGTGACAGTGACCTTGTTCATAATTGTGATCCAATTCGTTTCACGCTCCAAGATCAAGAAGAAGGATTGTGGCTGGATGGTCAGCAGCAAAGGCACTAGTGAAGGCCACAGTGACAACGACAATCAAGCATGCTCGGAATTTTGGTCAAGCTCAATTAAACACAGATGCAGGTTAGAAAAAGGTGCAGAAAGTCATGACCTGTCCTGTGAGGTGAGACCTGATATTTTCTGTGTTGACCAAATAAGAATAGTAAAATATAGGATCATAGAATCTCTACAATGCAGAAGGAGGACATTTAGCCCATCGAGTCTGCACTGACTCTCTTACCCGGGCCAACCCTATCCCTGTAAACAAACTAATCCACCTAAGTAACGGACAAGATATAAGCTGTGCGTTGAATCTTTGACTTCAGTGGAAACTCGAGAATGACCTTCACAATGAGTGCCCTTTGGACATTTTGTGAGAATAGACAAAACGCTGCAAGGAAGGTCCCGACAGAGGAGCAAGCCTGGCCAGTTTGCTCGATTGCATAACAACCATTTTTCAATCAAAAGGCTTAAATCAGTTTATATTTATGTCATGTGGGGTTGTTCTTTTAGAAAATGGGATAGCTGACAGGAAGTAAGACATGGAAAAGTAGTAATAAAGCGATTTGTGAGTGAAATAGAGGAACAATTAATTGAAATACGGACTAGGAGGAAAGAGAAATGACAGCATTAAATTATAATTCCTCCAGAGTGCGAATTATTTCGGGGTGGCTGGAGGTAGGGGTGATCGGAAACTAAGGTCTTCTTTCGGACATTTTTCGTTTTAATCAGATTTTTCAATTTGCTTCAGAATTGCTCTCAGCTGTCTTTCCTCATGTCCCCTTCATTCAGGATTCTAAGGACTGGACCTAAGGCGGTACACATGATTTTCGCCTTCTGTTCTATCCATTATGATCCTCATTCCCACACTGAAAATGTTTAGTTCATTTAAATATTTAATTAATGTTCTATTTTCAAACCGTATTCATAAGAATCCACCAGTTTGAGAAATCTGTCCCTGAGTCGGGGAAATTTGGCTGTTGCACTCAACACCACCTCAGTCTTCATGCATCAAATAATCACTGGGGACTGAAGCATTGGCTGAAACCCATGGTTCAGGGAAACGACTGGCTCCATTGTACAAAGGATAAATCTGTATTTTTGCAAGTTATGGATCAACAGCTCAATTCTGAATCGCAATTGACGTATTTTCTTTATTTTTACTGGATGTGGGTGTTGCCGACTTTGCTTGCGTTTATTGCGGATTCCGAATTGCATTTGAGAAGGTATTGATGAAGTGTGCATGATGCTAGGCACGTCTGGAATGAAGTAAATCAGGGGCTCCCAAGATTTGGATCCAGTTGACTGAGATGTAACAGTAATAAAGTTCCAAATTAGGACGGTGTGCTACTGGTCGAGAAATTGCAAGTGGTGATGTACTCATGTATGTGAACCATCGCCATGGTTCTCATCATGTTTCAGTATTACATAACGTTTCAACTAACCCTTGAGCATGCAGATACTCAATACATTTCTCCAGCTATCACTATCCTCCTTACCCTCTGTCCCATTTTCGTCCTCATTCTAACTTTGCATTTCGTGCTCTCCACTTCCCTCATGATCTCTTCACTTCGGTCTGTCTCCCAATTTCAAGCTACCTCAGTAACTAGACGAGACAGAAATAATGCAGCATTATGGGAAGAGGTAAGATACAGGAGTCAATCTGTCGATCGCAATGTCACCTTCAAGCTGTTGGCAATAGTTGACACAAGTGACAACGAGAGAAGAGATGAGGTGACTTGATTTTAACTGTGACGTATTCAAATCTTGAATGTGCTGCCTGAAGACGCTGCAAGCAGATTTAACAGAGCGGAGGCACAGAAAAAAAAAGGCGATTCGGAACATCTGTTGCAGATGGTACAGATGTTGCACACGAGCTTCTCTCAATCTCACCCGATCAGCATGTATTCCTGTTCCCGATATCATTACATATTTACCTAAATTCCCCCTAACCATAACCTTAAAGTGATCCCTGATCCAGAGGGTTAAACATTCTCACCAACTTCTCGGTAATGTTGTTCCACCTACAGAAGAAGTTGGCAGAACTGCACAATTTTAGCTATGGAAAAGATTGGGCGGACTAGAATATATCTTCTTTTAGAGGAGATTGGTGGCACCGCTAATTGGGGATTCGAAAAGTACCAGGGGTCTCAAAAACATGTCAATAATTTAAAATAAATGCAGCTTGTCAGTATGAATCAGTGGTCAGAATGGATGAATGGGGCTCGGTGTGAGTAAGGACGCAAGCAGAAGAGTTTTGGATAAGCTTTACTTTCTGGAGGTTATAATGTGGGAAGTCAAAAAGCAGCAGGTGGAATAGCTAAGTCCAGAGGTAAGACAGATTGAGATTGATTTCCAGTCGCAAAGAAAATTAGGCAGGAAGCGAGTCAGGTGATGTCACAGAGGTGAAGGAGGCGGCCTTGGTGATGCTACATATGTAATGAGAAGTTGAGCTCAGCTTGAAGTATGAGAACAACGGTATGTGTATTCTGTTTCTGCTTGAAACAGTTACCACTGTGACGAAAAGAGTTGGCCAGCAGCAAAAGACTTGAGGCATTGGAGACTTGGAGTCATCTACTGAAGCCAACCCTAATCCCTTACTCTGGACTCTGTCGTTCTGCCCAGCCACGGACTGGACGTGAACAGATGTGATTTCCCCTTTTCTCCAGAGTCTCATTTGGTGTGGTAGACAGCTGAGTAGTGCGAACAAAGGGACCCAGGCTCAATAAAGTGTCTGCTATAATAGTTAAAAAGTAACCAGTTCCTACAAGAAGGTTTACAGCATCAAAATAACTTTTGTTTCGTAAGTAGAGTTTTATTGCTTCTCTTTCTTTCAAGATGTTAGAAGCTGAGAATCGAGCCAGCTCAGTTGAAGGACTCTGCAGCTGTTGTTTGCTCACCCACTGGCGGCGCTCTGATTTTGTTAATGCACTGCCACCACACTGTTTCCTTCCTTTATTGGAAAGCACATATCTTGCCCATGATCACTGCTCTTTGGCCCATCTCCCTCCTCCTCTTTATCTACCACGGTGCCCTCAAGGTTCCCAATTTCATTTGGCTCATTGTACTTTCGCACGTACCTCCCTGATCACATAGCTTTCCTAATATTATAGCATCATTACCAATATCCTTCTTTTTGGAGAAATTCATAGCAGATCAGTGAAATTTCAAATTATCAGGAATTTAAGGCACTAATAAAACTGCTAGCAATAATTAAAATAATCTCAGTTCAAACTCACTTTATAACAGGGGAACTGTCTACATGAAAAGGGCATGAACGCAGTAAGATACTTAAAGAAGTATGCGATTTGATCAAGTATTTACGATTTAAACATGTATTTTCGTATTTGAATATACTAGCTGTATTTTTAAAATAATTGTGCACTTTATTCAAAGGCAGGCTGCTGTGAAGAATGATGGAATGAAGCCTCCGCAGACAAACCACATTCCTTGGAACAGTGAAACTACAGAATGTGCATAGTTTTTTCAGCAAACGTTATGAACAGTATAGTTTCCAAAGCCACTTCATGAACAGGGCAATTCAAGTTATCCTCATAAGGCATTTCTTCTCAGATATGAGAATGTCAGCTGTCTTGTTCGGCGATTGACATGAATGAGAGTTGGTGGGAACAGCATAGAATCATAGAAACCCGACAGTGCATAAAGAGGCCATTTGGCCCATCGAGTCTGCACGGACCACAGTCCCACCCAGGCCCTACCCCCATATCCCTACATATCCCTCATGGCAACTTCGACTTTTGTAGCTCAGCATTTTGGATTGCCAACTGACAAGGGGAAGAAGCATCCAGATGCGACACGCCAATGAAATCCCATGATATAAGACGGGAGAATTCAATTCGCTGAAGTATAAGACAATTGTTAACAATGATTGATTTTTGTTAACGATGAGCGTTTCATCACTACCGGAGAAGGCAGAAGAAGTGAACTTGAGAATTGTCTAATTGTTTTGTCGGATGTAATGTAACCACAGAATGGTACTGGAATGCTCAAGGCCTACTCTTGTAGCAAGGCATTGGACTGCCCAATGCTAACATCTCCCAACGATCATTGATCAATAAAGATACGTCTTTCACTGGGGCACTGGCTTCGTGAGTCTTTGCATTAGCTGAACTTTTTGGCGATACCTGTTCTCTGAAAAGACCACGCAACACATTCCCTTTGCTCACAACCCTTTAGTTCTTTACTCCTACGACATCCTTACTTCGAGTCCTCCGAATGTGACCCCTTGCCCCTTAACTCCCAGATCTTTTTCTTCTGTGGACAGAAAAATAGTAATTTTCCTAAACATGTTAGCTGCTGCCATCCACCAACCAAATCGAACCACCAACCAAATAGATCCACCGACTTCACCAAACTCTCCACCCCTATGCTTTAACCTTCTCGGGGTTATGGGTCAATATTATGTTCCAGTACTTGGACATGCCTCAGAACAATACTCAGTTGTGTCATTCATTAAATATTTGTTTAATTACTGTAAATGGATACTTCATTGCGGATTTGACCTGCTCCCTGAATTTAGACTGAGTCGCCACATAAATAAATGTGCTTGGGCAACGGCTTAAGTTCCTCCGCATATACCCAACTCGTTGAAATGTAAATTCCTGTTATTTGCTCCAGTAATAGCATAATATGAGTCATGCAAAACATACACCAACCACAGAAGGATGAAGGTACCAGGTATGCCATCCAGTAAAATCCGAAACTCTTTCTGCTCTCAATTTCTGGGTCACGGTTATTCCCTCTCTTTTTCTGACCCTTCGGTGTCGACTGGCAACTAAAATGTATCTGACTGTCAGAGTGCTGAGCAGCAGCATTAAAGCAAATTGGAGAATTGCAGCTAAAATCCAATTAAACTGGTCAAATGCCACCCATCCTGGCACAGTAAAATGCATATAACAGAGCAAAGGCACATTGTTGATTATCTCTCCGGGTTCAATGCAAAGTAGAAGGGCATGTTTTTGATAGAGAGAAAAAAACAGGTTGTTAATAGAACCACGGCTGCCGTTTTCTTGTTGCAATATTTCGTTCTCAGCTTCTGACAACTAATGGCCAAGAATCGATCAAAGGAGGGAGTGAAAGTGAACAAGACCGAGCAGTGTGTGCGTGGGTTTTCTCCGGGTGATCCGGTTTCCTCCCAGAGTCCAAAGATGTGCGGGTTAGGTTGATTGGCCATGCTAAAATTGCCACTTAGTGTCCTGAGATGCTTAGGTTAGAGGGATTAGTGGGTAAAATATGTTGGAATATGGAGGTAGGACCTGGATGGGATTGTGGTCGGTGCAGACGAGATGGGCCGAATGGCCTCTTCCTGTACTGTAGTGTTTCTATGACATCTATGATTTCTATGGCTGCACGACGTATGATATTGATGAAATTACACACAGGGGTGAGGTACAGAAAAATTCCCGGGAATTAATAATAAGCAATTCGCCACGGTGATGATGGCCAATAGATCCGCTGCTGCCATCGTCACCAGGTCACGAGTATTGCAAGTGAGAGGTTGCATTGTCCACGGGATAGGATCACAATTGCCACAAAATTAACTGTAAGAGAGGCATCAAAAATAAACAGGGATTTACGAATCAAATATTCTCAGTGTCTAACTCAGACAGTAAGGGCAACATGCTGAAATAGGTAGGGGCAGAGAGTAATTCTTAAGAAGCGAATGCACCCTCGAATTGACCACTTGTCCGTTTGATGGAGTCTGGGAAGGAAATGGACAAACACACTTTTTCAGGTGCTGAGTTGGTGACCCGCATGTAGTGCAATTTTAGAGCTATCGTAATATATAATCGGTGGAGTCAGGTATTTCACTTCATTTCAGATGGTGCACAAACTCTTTGCACAGTGCGACACTGACAAAAACACATGCATGGTCAGTGGTGCCAAGTTCAATTACTGAGCAAAGCTCAAAACAATTCTACGAAGTAGGCAATCCCCAAAAAAACAAGATTACGAACTGTACTCAAAGATTTTGCATGCACTGAGGTCAAATTCATTTCTACACAATGCTCCTTTAAAGCCAGAAGCACGATAATTCAGAAACCCGTTACTTAGATACTGAGATCTATTACCAGCTAAAACAAAGACAGCTCGGACAATTCAAGACATTTGACTCAACAAAATAATATCACTATTTTGTTGCCTGCAAAATTGTGTCCAAAAATCAGCATGTAAAATCATCAATTGCAAAATAAAATAATAGAACAGTTGAATCACATCTATGCACATCTTTAATAGTTATAGTCACTTACTAGGAAGACCAATAACAGCAACAATAATGCAAAATATTTTCAGGATACTATCTATAGGATAATGCATTTTCTGTGTGATGTGATCTGTTCTTTTGTGGCCGGGCAAGCCTCTCTGTATGAAACGTGAATCAGTGCGTGCCTCTAGTGTTTGATTTATACAATATTCGACCTCCTTGGGGATATGTTGGATGGCTACATTGATCACATTGTATTTAGCTTGATTTGAGCAAACAAATGTCAACTTCGTGTTATGATCATTTGGCTATAGACACAATTTAATTCTCAGGTTAACATAGAAAATCATATTTTCGATGCTATTCTCATCATATAATTTTATCAAAGAAACGTATAACTCGCGTTTTCTAAGCAATGGCATTGTTCTTGCAAACACGAGGGAGCCAATCACTTGTATAGGTGCTACTGTCGTGAAAAGACCACTTGGTGAGAAATCAAGAAACAGAGGCCAATGCTCTGAGAGCAGGTTTAAAATCCTGTCTTTGCAGTTGCTTGAGCAGAAATGGAATCGTGCAACTTGAAAACCAACAAAAAGACTCGTCTAATGATGACGATGATAGTTGCTTCACATATGCGGAACAGAAATTGAATATTCATCCGAACCAGTCCATTTAAATCGTTCTGCTCCACTTCAGTCGCTGTCCTTATTTCTTCAGCCAATTCTGCTCCCGAATCCTGTTTTCCTGTCGAACTCAAATTATTCTCTAGCTTCGCTAAAATGAATCTTAATATTCACAACAAACAGCCGACATCGCGAATTGCACATTCTCACCAATCCTTGGGAGAAGCAGTTTCCTCTGAACCCACTTTTGGTTTCCGAGTTAGAAATCTCATGTTGATGGACTCCAGTTGGTCTCTGCATCCACTCATCCAAACCATTCATAATTTCTATTTTTTTTTTCCCGCCACTCAGCTTCATTATTTTTTGCAGGACAACATATATGCAGTTTGTCAATCCTTTTCAGATGTGTGTTACCAGGCATTGCTGATATTATCCAGGTAAATCGCGTTTCCACCCTTTCCGACGCACCTATTTCTGATTTATTGCATCCAAGCTGAACTTTCTGTGGTAAGGTGGTAAGTGGTAGAACCCAAGTTCTGTACAGTTTTATCATAACGTACGAACTTTTCTATGTTTTCTCTCGAGAATTAATCTCGCATCCAGCTGCATTTAAAAAAATCAGCAGGCCCGGACATTTAGGCGGGGCCCGATCCGCAAGGTCCGTTCAAGGCCTCCCGCCCCAATAGCGTCTCCCTTCGCCGAATAGCCGGCGGCTTCAGCTCTGCGCCTGAAACAGGCGCAAAGCTGCATAATATATTTGAATCTTTATTTTAGCATGGTTGAAGTATAATTAGCCAGCGTGGGACTGAAGTTCCCGGGCCCGCTAGCCTCTTCCCTTCCTCCGCTTCCCGCCAGGAGTATTTCACTCCAGTGGGATTTACAGTAGCTCCCCACTTTCGCAGGATGCCTGGAGTGAAGGAGGGACAATTGATCCAGAGGGTCGGCCGCCGGAAGGTGCCCCCCGGGGCATTGGTACCTTCGCTGTGCCAGCCTATTCCCCCTATAGGGGCAACGTGTCAATGCCCAGGGGGCACTGCCCACCATGCATGGGGGCGACCTCGGAGGGGTGGCCTAGAGGGTGGGCCGGGAGCGGTCAGCAGCGGGGTTGGTGGGTCCCGCTGCGACTGTGCAGTCAGGATTGGTGGGGGATTGGGGCTGGCCATCGGTTTGGGATGGGGGTGGTGGTCAGCCTGCCGGGGGATCGGAGTTGCCTGGGTGTGGAGAGGATTTTGGCACGGGGGAGACTTTGGGGATGGATCGGAGTGGGGGTGGGGGGGGGATCTGTGGCGGTGCTGCAGATCAGGGCGGCATAGGAGGGGTGGGTGTCGTGCCTGGCCCGGGAATATTCGCGGGACTATTTCCTATTTCCTATGCTCCCGCCTCTCGGCATACAGATTCCACAAAGAATGTGATCTGCCCCTTCTCCATACCAAAATGGGTTACTTCATATTTATGTATGTTGAACATCATTTACCAATTAATTTCTCACGTTACAAGATTATGAATGCTCTCCTGTAATTTGTTGCAGTCCTCCTCAGTATTTACAACATATCGTCGTGTTGTCATCTGCAACTGTAGAAATTGCGTTCTTCGTCAGAAATGCTCATGCATTCTGAACACACTTCATCCCAGCACGCAATCTTATGGAATCCCACTTCCCATCATTTGTCACTCTGAATCGTTACTCCTGACTCCCATTGCTTGCTCTCTGTCCTGAACTCAGCTGCCAATCTATTCTACCCGACTCCAAATTTTCTGACCTCATCCTCGAGCCTCTGTTGTTCTCCTGTTCAGCGGTCATTAAATATCGATTTCTGTTGGGACCAATGTCAATAATTTTCATCATATCCACATTTACGCAGACACCAATGATCTACCCACCTGAAATCGATAACTTCCGTAAAGCAGAGAGGCAACGACGAGTAATGGAGACTCTCAAATAAAGCGATGAGTTTAAAAGCAGTTTCATTCGTTCCAGTGAGTGACCCAAAATTAGCACAGATCTATTAAGAAAGATACTCCGAAAATATATGTTCCCTGTGTAAGGTGGACTTTTCCACAAGCTGACCCGCATTCAGTACAATTCTGCACGAACAGGTCGTCCTACTAATTTAGGCTTTCTGGCGTCAGCTATTGTGGTCCGGTTACACATTTATAGTTATATATATGCCCCCAGTAACGTTACCTCTGTTTCTTTCTTCACAGGTGTTTTCAGACCGGCTGAGTTTTATTTCTCATTTTCTCTAAGGAAACAGATGACTTGATATTTCGGAATGTATGCGACTTGTATGCAGAGGTTGATTTTACGTTAAAGCAACAGAATGAGTCGGTAAACATAACTCAGTTTTGTTTTTGTCATTGACAAGAGAATATGCTACTACTGATTTTTGCCGAAGTAACCCTACAGCTATGTTTGTAAGCAACATTTTTATCACCTGATTAAAATCGCACGCCAGCAGACGGACAGTATACAAATATTCAACGCTTATATTAACTTGCCAGGTAAACGCAATGATTGCGAGGACAAAGTAATATGTTTCCTTCAATCTGGGAATAAAAACCATGCATATCTCTGTGAAGTGGTTATCCTTCGCGCAACTGGCCATGTTGGTGAGTTAAAGTGTAGTATATATTTCCAAAGACATCAATTTATTGACTGCGGTAACACGTCCGAATGTTGAGCTTGTAGCTTTTTAAAAAAAAACTTTAAGGAACAGAACACGAAAGTGAGCTAATTCGCTCTTGTGATGGCATATAGTTAGTAAGCCCAGAGATTATATTAGATAATTCTGATCACAGTAATTAGCGAGAATGAAGAAGTGTTGCTCATCCATTTTGATTTTTTACAGAGCTAAAAACATCACTTCGAACTGTTACAAATGTTCTGTGGTCTTTCAGTGATTGAAGTGTATTCCTCGAGGCTTTCCGTTCCTGTCTCTCTCCCCCTCTCTCTCTCCGTCTCTTTAATTGTGGGTATCCACTGACAATGCAGAAAATGTGACTAATACTCACAAATTCATGAATCCATATTTTTCCAATAGATTTGGACATTTTAAATTGCGGCCGCAAAACAATATTTTAAAATGCTGTGAATAGGTTTGATTATAAATCCCTGTTGTCAATTTTAAGATGGCAGGCTAATAGTAACAGACCGTTGCGATTGGAGTGGAACGATGCCACATAATTTGTCTTAATTGGTTTAAAAACGATATGAATGACATGGATAAAACGGGCTCATGTGTTGGAACCAAAGTTGCTGACGATACCAAGATCGAGAGGAACACAATTCGTCAGGAGGGAGAGAGAGACTCCGGAAATTAACCACGATCAATTCACCGAGTGATTGGGCACATTAAACGGCAGCGGGACAATAAAAAAAGGTGGCATAACGATTTCCGGAAATAAATTAAAAGGATGAGTTAATTGGGCAAGAGTGCAGATAACAAATGTAAAGAGCTGACCTTTGGAAGAGCAGACAGAAAGGGGCGAGAGGACAAAGCGAACTTGACCTGAGGAACAGAAAGTAAAACGGCAGGTATGACATTCCTACAACTCCTCCGGTTCGATTCTCAGCTCCTCGTAAATTCTCGGATAGAAGAGAAAATGAGTTCTTACAAAAAGAAAAGCAAAAAGAAATCTGAAAATGCATTAAAATTAGTTGGCAATTGGTCACTTATTTGATTATATATCTATCTACTCTCGATCCATCAATCCATCTATCTATCTATATTATATATATATATATATATATATAATATACATGTGTGTCTATCTATCTAATTTCTATCTATCTCCAGCCCACATGTTGATGCTGCAGTCACATAATTGATCCTAAATGCTGAATGTTTATATTAATCTGGGCTAATGCAGTTGGATTATTTTGGTGTTTTGCCCTGGGTTTTTCACGGTGTGGTTTCATTATGTTGTTTGGCAGGAACAATCATGTGATTGGGCAGGTTTAATATTGCACAGAGAAACCAACACAGTGGATGCTTGGAATTGGTAAGAGAGAAAGCTTTCCCTTTCTCTCTCTCTCTCTTTCTGGAGATTGAAGCATGGGACCCAACAGAAAATAGGTCTCATTTTCTAAACCTCTGCTTTTCGAGATTGGCCTTTCTTTGGGGGATGCTCGGCGGGAGCCAGCAGACAACTGTCTTTCAGTATCTTTGTCCAGAGGTGTTGAAAGGCTGGAGGTAAGTAAGCCTATATGTTTTGTGCTAACTGAGTCTGAAGACGGATTTTTGTCTTAAATTGGAATCATAGAGATAGCTAGCAGTAAGAATTATACCTTGTCATGTTTAAGTATTTCAATTCATAAAACATATGCCAATTCTTTCTGTTATAGTTAAACTCTGTTGTTAAATAAAGTTTGTTTTAAAGAAGATTTCCTAGTCGGTCAAAACAATCACACCTGGAGCATTAAACGTTATGCTTGCACCAATGCCACATTTTTAAAAAAAAGATGAGGTCTCGGATAACTTCAAAAAAAGCCTTGGAATTTCTGATCTGGTCCTTAAAAACTGTGCCTCTTGCAGGATTATAATATTCAATTGCTTGTTTGGTATGGGATTATTGGCCTCAAAAACAATAAATGTTCAGTAATCGTGATTCCTTTCCAGGTATTGCATTTGGTTCAGTTACATCAAAGAACAAAGAACAATACAGCACAGGAACAGGTCCTTCGGCCGTCCAAGCCCGTGCCACTCCCTGGTCCAAACTGGACCATTCTTTTGTATCCCTCCATTCCCACTCCGTTCATATGGCTATCTAGATAAGTCTTAAACGTTCCCAGTGTGTCCGCCTCCACCACGTTGCCCGGCAGCGCATGCCAGGCCCCCACCACCCTCTGTGTAAAATATGTCCTTCTTATATCTGTGTTACACCTCCCCCGCGTCACCTTGAACCTATGACCCCTCGTGAACGTCACCACCGACCTGGGGAAAAGCTTCCCACCGTTCACCCTATCTATGCCTTTCATAATTTTATACACCTCCATTAAGTCTCCCCTCATCCTCCGTCTTTCCAGGGAGAACAACCCCAGTTTACCCAATCTCTCCTCATAACTAAGCCCCACCATACCAGGCAACATCCTGGTAAACCTCCTCTAGACTCTCTCCAAAGCCTTCACGTCCTTCTGGTAGTGTGGCGACCAGAACTGGACGCAGTATTCCAAATGCGGCGGAACCAACGTTCTATACATTTGCAACATCAGACCCCAACTTTTATATTCTATGCCCCGTCCTATAAAGGCAAGCATGCCATATGCCCTCTTCACCACCTTCTCCACCTGTGACGTCACCTTCAAGGATCTGTGGACTTGCACATCCAGGTCCCTCTGCGTATCTTTATGGTTCTGCCATTTATCGTATAGCTCCTCGATACATTATTTCTACCAAAATGCATCACTTCGCATTTATCAGCATTGAACTCCATCTGCCATTTCTTTGCCCAAATTTCCAGCCTATCTTTATCCTTCTATAGCCTCTGGCAATGCTCCTCACTATCTGCAAGTCCTGCCAATTTTGTGTCGTCCAGAAACTTACTGATCACCCCAGTTACACCTTCTTCCAGATCATTTATATAAATCACAAACAGCAGAGGTCCCAATACAGAGCCCTGCGGAACACCACTAGTCATAGGCCTCCAGCCGGAAAAAGACCCTTCCACCACCACCATCTGTCTTCTGTGACCAAGCCAGTTCTCCACCCATCTAGCCACCTCCCCCTTTATTCCATGAGATCCAACCTTTTTCACCAGCCTACCATGAGGGACTTTGTCAAACGCTTTACTAAAGTCCATTTTGACGACATCCACGGCCCTTCCCTCGTCAACCATTCTAGTCACTTCTTCAAAAAACTCCACCAGGTCAGTGAGGCATGACCTCCCTCTCACAAAACCATGCTGACTATCGTTAATGAGTTTATTCCTTTCTAAATGCGCATACATCCTATCTCTAAGAATCTTCTCCAACAACTTCCCCACCACGGACGTCAAGCTCACCGGCCTATAATTACCCGGGTTATCCTTCCTACCCTTCTTAAATTACGGGACCACATTAGCTAACTTCCAATCCTCTGGGACCTCACCTGTGTCCAGTGACGAGACAAAGATTTGCGTCAGAGGCCCAGCGATTTCATCTCTCGTCTCCCTGAGCAGCCTTGGATAGATTTCATCAGGCCCTGGGGATTTGTCAGTCTTTATATTCTCTAACAAACCTAATACTTCCTCCCTTGTAATGGAGATTTTATCCAACGGCTCAACCCTCCCCTCAGAGACACTCCCAGTCAACACATCCCTCTCCTTTGTGAATACCGACGCCAAGTATTCATTTAGGATCTCCCCTACTTCTTTGGGCTCCAAGCATAATTCCCCACTTTTGTCCCTGAGAGGTCCGATTTTTTCCCTGACAATCCTTTTGTTCCTAACGTATGAATAAAATGCCATGGGATTCTCCTTTATCCTGTCTTCCAAGGACTTTTCGTGAAACCTTTTTGCCCTCCTAATTCCCCGTTTGAGTTCTTTCCTACTTTCTTTGTACTCCTCCAGAGCTCCCTCCGTTTTTAGCTGCCTGGACCTAACATACGCCTCTCTTTTCTTTTTGACCAGTCCCTCAATTTCCCTGGTTATCCACGATTCTCGAATCCTACCCTTCCTATCCTTCTTTTTCACAGGCACATGCCTGTCCTGCAGCCCTAACAACTGTTCCTTAAAAGACTCCCACATGCCAGATGTGGATTTACCCTCAAACAGCCTCTCCCAATCAAGAGCTGCCAATTTCTGCCTAATCCCACTAAAGTTAGCCTTCCCCCAATCCAACACCTTACCCTTGGGACACCACTCATCCTTTTCCATCACTATCCTAAAGCGAACAGAATTGTGGTCACTATTTGCCACATGTTCCCCGACCGAAACTTTGAAGACCTGACCGGGCTCATCCCCAGTAATAGGTCCAGTATAGCCCGCTCTCTAGTCGGGCTATCTACGTATTGTTCCAAAGAACCCTCCTGTACGCATTTTACAAATTCCTCCGCATTCATAGTCCCAGCTCTCAGCGATTTCCAGTCCATACCAGGGAAAATGAAGTCTCCCACTACAACAACCCTATTTTTCATGCACCTATCCAGTATCTCCTGACCGTTCCGTTCTTCCACTTCCCTTGGGCTGTTGGGGGGCCTGTAGTATACCCCCAACATAGTGACTCCTGTTTCTAAGCTCCACCCACCGTGACTCGTTACACGACCCCTCTGAATGGTCCTCCCTCTGCACCGCTGTAGTATGCTCTCCAACTAATACTGCTACTCCCCCACCTCTTTTGGCCCCTCCTCTGTCTCGCCTAAAACACTTGTACCCCGGAACATTCAGCTGCCAGTCCTGTCCCTCTTTCAACCAAGTCTATGTCACCGCAACCACATCCAAATTCCTCGTCAGCATTAAGGCCCTAAGTGCGTTTGTATTACCTGCTACGCTCCTTGCATTGAAGTATAGGCACTCCAGACCTCCAGAGTGCTCTTCTTCCTCCTCCCCCAGAGTCATCCTCCCCCAGAGTGCTCTTCTTCTTTGCCAGCCTTGTCCCAGCCCCACGCTCGTCCCCAGCCTCCACACTTGTAGACCTAATATTTTGATCCCCACCCCCCTGCCATACTAGTTTAAACTAGTCATCGGTAGTGTCTTGGGAAAGATGCCTCTTTCAGTGGCTTTTGTTTTACCGGGTGTGGAAGAAGTCATTCGGGTTGTTTACAAAATATGATTAAAGCAAAATTTTGGAATTGGCATCAAGTTACAGTTGACTTTACCTGAAGGAGAGTTGACGACAGGGATAATTGCAGTCATAGATCAGCATTTCAAATTGCCACAAACAAATTCAGAGTCGTTGGCAATGATTGGAATTCCATTGCTTTTAAAGCAGCTTGAATTAGATGCAATCTGAAAGGAAAAGGAGATAGAGGGAGAACTGAAAGCAAGAGGGAGGAACAGAGAAAAGAAAACTGCTTCAATCTGAAAACGAAACGAAAATGTTTGAATTGCGATTAAGGGCAGAGGAAAAGAAAAAAAATAAAATATAGCACTGGCAGAACAAAAAGAGAAAGAGAGAGAATTAAAACTTCGAGAACTGCAAAGAGAGTTTGAACTGAAATGTTTGAGTTGAAAATGCATAAAACTGCGAGAGTAGCAGCAAAAATGGCACGTGATTTAATATTGGACCGAGAATCAACGATCGCATTTCAACATCAATTTCAACATGTGTCAGATAGAAGCTGGAGAAAGGAGAAATCCTCTGGCGTTAAAGGCAAATAGCATCTCTTTGGAGGTAGTAAATATATTTTACCTCAGGTTCAAAAGTTTCATGAGGATAGAAGAAAAATTAAAAAGCTCTGCATTATTTCGTTGTACTAAATTTGGCCAAATGAAGTCGCAGTGCTGGTCGCTTAAGAAAAGCACTGGGATGATTGATGCAGTGAAACAAAATAAACCAGTGGAGATTGTTATCGTCGTTAAGGAAGCCACAGTAGAAGCTAAAGAGGAGCAAAATGATGCACAGCTTGGAAAAAGATTGTATGATAAGCGAGTGTTAGGACTCTTTCAACAGTTTATCTGTGTGGATAAAGTTTACTTATGTATACCAGGAGGGATAGGTAAATATGTTAAGGTTTTAAGATGTACGGGAGCGAGCAAATCATTGATGGTGAGAGGTGAGGAGATATGTCGTTCAGAAGGATTGTTGCCAGAAAATGTTGTAATATGTGGAGTTCATCGTGAAAAGTGTGGAGTTCCATTATATATGGTGGGGTTGGAAATTCCAGTGAAAAGTGGTGAAGTGCAGGTAGGAGTAATAGAGAAGTCATCTTTTCCAGGGGTGCAGTTATTCCTAGAAAGATGTTGATTGATTACAGGTGGGAGTGATGCCTGCCGTTGTTAACATATCAGTGGAAAATCAAACAACTGAGGTCTTGTGGGAAGCATGTGATATGATATTTTCTGACTGTGTAGTAGTAAGGGTACAAAGCCATAGATTAAGATCAGAATCGAAAACAAGGAATAAAGATAAGCAAGCTGAAGTTCAGCTTTTTATCAGATGGCTGAGAAAGAAAAAGTACAGCTGGAAGATCAAGTGAATCATTTTCGTTCTGGAAAGTTAGCATCATTACAACAGAACAGTTCAGCGATAAAACAGTCGTTTTGGGAAGCAAACATAGAAGGAAAATATGATTGCATACTGGAGTGTAATTGCTTTAAACCGACAAAAATTGCAAGTGTCGAAGTTGCGTGAAAACTGGAGTAAATTCCGCTGTTTTTAAAAGCAGCATTTTCAAAATGAGACTCGCACACTCTGTGCAATGCAGAGAGCCCGAGCGTTCATCTCACGAAAAATCAGGGGGCGGAGACTATTCCCGCTGGAGAGGCCATTAGCATCGTGTTAAGCGGGCAAATGACCTACGCAGATCTGCCAGCGCCTATATCAGTGCATGTCCAGTAGCCCCACACTGCCGGCCTCCCTGTCGCTGGCCAGCCCCGGGACCCTGCAACGCTAACATACTGATCTCTCCTGTCCCCCGATGACTGGACTCCCGGTCCTTTCCGGGATAGTCCCGACTCCTCCGCCCCCAGCCCGCCTCAATCTCCGCACCACAAGTACAGATTTACCGAAATATCACCTCCCCCCATCGGCAATCCCGAATCCCGTCGACAGGCAGACCCCGAACCCAATGCCCAGCCCAGATTGCTGGCCTCCATCAATCTGCCTAAGAACACAAATGCAGGGCAGCAGCGAGCATCGCCGCCGCCCTCTTCGCCCCCCCCCCCGACCCCCCTCCCTCCCCCATACCCCTACCCCCATGATTACATTGTTGAGCTGTGTGTCACAATTCATGGGGAGATTAAGTAGAGCAGGTGAGCTGCCGAGACAGCATTTAAAATTGGCGAAGCATCTGATGAAACCGTAAATGAATAAGAAATCAACATTTCGTAATTTTGCTAGTGAGGATAAAGTATTCGTATTACTTTCACGGCTGGTTGAGCTTTTTAACCAAGCTTTAATGGGCCTTATCAAACGGAAAGGAAATTGAATAAGGTGAATTATTTGACAGGGACGTCAGATCGCATGAAAATTCATGGAGTGTGCCATGTGAATATGCTGAAACGATATTTTGATAGGAAAGAGAAGCAGACGCACGATGTGTTAGGTGTTACAAGTCAGAGTGAAGAATCTCATCCAGATTCTTCTGCATTTCACATTCCTCCAAGTTGATTGGATAATGAGGAAGCAACGAGCAATTGGGATAAATCACTGGATTACCTCCCAGAGGAAGATCAAAATACCGTAAAGAGTTAATTATATCACATGGAGAGACATGAGGGAATGAACTGCGAATTAACTGAAGTAGCTGCGTGAGCCAGATGTAGAAAATGACGTTCATATTGAGCAACGTTCTTGGAGACTGAATCTTTTCAAGTCCAACTTTGAACAGTTGCGTCGAGACAATTACCCCTTCCGTACTGTTCACGATTGGTGTTCCTATTAGGAACGAATCCCTGATCTAACATACCTTGTTCCTCTGTAAAACACACAGGGCTGAGTCGGGATCAAAATGGGGATGCACTCATGGAGATAGAGTGCCTGAGATATTAAATTAATATTTTCCGTCTGGTTTTACCGAGGACTAATCTGCTGCCTCGGCCATGGTTACAAATGAAGAAACATAATCATGAACCGGGTTGAAAATTCATCAGGAGGATGTATTGGATACAATGTCTGCAATTGACGATGGAAAGCTAACTATGCCCGAGGAGTGGCATCCATGGATCTGGTAGCATGACGTCTCAGTGGTTGACACTGCTGCCTCACAGCACCAGGCACCCAGGATTGATTCCAGACTTGTCTCACAATCTCTATAAAGTTTTTATGGTCTCCCCCTGTCTGCGTGTGTTTCGCTCAGTGGTGAGTCTCGCTCGCCCAAGTTAGCGTGCTCCATCAGATGGTGCCTGCATAATAGGGGGACTTCTGAGCGACAGGCATTCTGTGGGAGGAAGTGTGAGTTGAAATTTCAGGGGCAGCGACCATACATTTCAACCCTCTTCTGAAACATATGTGATGCCAGAGGACTGGAAATTGCAAACTAAACTCTGCTTCAAAATGACAC
Organism: Mustelus asterias; assembly: GCF_964213995.1. Lineage (NCBI taxonomy): Eukaryota > Metazoa > Chordata > Chondrichthyes > Carcharhiniformes > Triakidae > Mustelus > Mustelus asterias. The sequence goes on along the minus strand of NC_135816.1, from coordinate 83,318,985 downwards.
GCAGGGATATGGTTCGAACTGAAGGCCATTCAGTGCGAAATATTCTAGAACCTATTATTCGGCCCAGAAACGGTAGCCAATTAAGGACAATTAACGAGAGCTAAAATGGATTTTTAAAGGAAATCGTTTTTGCTAACTTGCAAACGTTTGTTTGGCGAGACGAGAGAAGGTTGATGAGGGCAATACTGTTGATGTCGGGTAATTTGAATTTCAGAAGACATTTGAAGCAATGCAGCACAACAGTAATGCAAAAGTTATATATTATGGACAGAACGGACAGTAGCTACCTGTTTTTGATTGGCTGCAGTAAGTAGTCTCCCAACACCAGGTTAAAGTCCAACAGGTTTATTTGCGAGCACGAGCTTCTGGAGCGTTGCCCCTTCATCGGGTGAGTGAAGAGTTCAGTTCACAAAGAGGGCATATATAGACACAAACTAAATTACAAGATAATGTTTGGAATGCGAGATTTAACATGTAATCAAGTCTTTTCAGATGCAGACAGTGTGAGTGAAGAGAGGGTTAAGCACAAGTTAAAGGTGTGTCAGTTGTCTCCAGCCAGGACAGTTAGTGAGATTTTGCAAACCCGGCAAGTCATGGTAGTTACAGATAGTGTGACATGAACCCAAGTTCCCGGTTGAAGCCGTCCTCCTGCGTGGGGAACATGGCTATCAGTTTCTGCTCAGCGATTCTGCATTGTCAGCTGAGTGATATCACACATAACGTAATATTCAACAGGTAATTTTGGGCTGCAGGAAGATTTATGGTGGAATTCGACGGGATTCTTTATTGTCGCCCTTGTTTTTCCTGAGATAGATGACGATGTGGATTGTGGTGTACTCGAAATCGTTTCAAAGTTGTGAGAAGATTCAAACGATGGAAGCACCATCAGAAAATGCCGGAATATGTTCGCAAGTTCGACCGTATAATGTGGAGAGAGAACAAAACTAGCATTCGGTGTCTGGATAACCTCGGAGGATAGCTTAAAACTTCAAAACGGCATAGACTAGTTCTTAGAAAGTTTAGAAAGGTGTCAGATGTATTTCAGTTCGTGGTATTGTCAGTTGACACCATTTAGCAAGAATACCATGGAGACACTGCATAGAGCAGACTTGTCCAATCTTTCTGCGAAGGGGCGGGGGGGGGGGGGGGGCGACACTCAAAGGGCGGGTGAGCAAATTTCGACAAGATAATGTTTGGTACAACGTTCAACGGAATTTTAAGAGCAATTAATAAAACGACCATTATATGAATCAATATTGTTTGCCATCTTTTGTGACTGCTGTTGCTCTTAGCCTCCCTGGCTCGCTCTGCCACATGTACCCCTGTGCTTCTTTATGAGCCTAGTGCTACGGGTGGGGTGGGGGGGGGGGAGAGGGGGAGGCACAAGGGAGAGAGAGAGGACAGAGCCAAAAGTGGAGAGAGCCGTGCTTGTGAACGACGAAGAAAAGACTCATCATCCCTCCCTTCATTGAGAGAGAGAGCTTCTCTCCCGGATTTTATGCTAGTCGGCTCATTCGCCCCTCGGATTGCAGGAGCAGCAGGGTTTTTTTAATCATGGAATTCACCGATACTTTCAAGAGTGATTACGAGAGCCAAATGGAGGAGCTTATGGATAGCATTGGAGTGGTTGCGCCAAGGATTGGACAAGTCTTGTATCGATCTTGAAAGACACTTAAATTGTTGGCATGGGCTGATAGAAGGCAGATGAGTGCCAATGTGGTGAAATGTCCAGGTGATACATCTGTGGTTGCAATTACATGGACGACAGAATAAAACAAAGGTTACAACTCGAAGCCGGGACAAAACCTGAGAAACGGGTTATTAGGCTTACAAGTCATTAAAGGCTGGAGGTCAGGTTAAAGGCTGGAGGTCAGGTTAAAGATAGTCAACAAAGCATGCAGCACGGAGCACAATATCGGGGCATTGAGCACAAAGGGAATGTTATGTTGAGCTTGTATACTATAGGAGTTGGACCTCAGCTGGAATATCCTATATACTTCTGGGCATCAAATTCTAAAGTGGATTTGGAGGCATTAATAAGAGCGTGGAAGAGTTTAAAGAAAATGGTTCCAGGGAAAAGACCTTCCGTTGTCACGATGCTTTTGAAATGGTGGGACTCTTTTCCTTGGAGAAATGAAACTGAGAGGAGATTTGACAGAAATATTGAAAGACGTGATGGGGACTGGAAAGAATAGATAGAGATATACTCTTCCCATCGGCGCAATGATCGAGTTGAGAGGGAAAAAATAAAAGCAATTGGTAACAGAAGCAATATCAGCACGAAGAAAAAAAAAACTTTCACAATGCTAGTGTTTGGCCTGCATTACCTGTGATTGTAGTGGAGGATAGTTCAATCGCGACTTGCAAGATGGAGTGAATGAACATTTGGGGATTAAAAAAGCAATGTGCATGGCTTGGGGCAGAAATCAGGAGATTGGCGTGAGATGAAATGTTCAACCACAGAGCTGGTGCAGACAGCATGGGTTGTAGTGCCTCCTTCTGCACTATACCATTTCTGTGATCGGTAACCTCTATCCATCAAAGTACTTGCGGATGCGATACGAAAGTTGCCATTATTGTGCAACACAGCACAATTAAACGAATCATCACTGGAATCATGCATCCTCTCTCCAATACAAATCCTTCAAGCCAGTGGTTTTCAATCTCAACTTTAGAATTTTCCATTTCACGCGTTACCTGCATCACTTAAGTTGTGTGCCGTTAACTTGTGTTTTTTTTGCATTATACTATCTGGAGTAACAACAAGCAACTGCCCATTATTCCCCGCGCATTGTTCAAGAACCGACACATTGCATTCAAGATCTGCCTTTGGGTGGGATTTTTAAAAAGTGTTCAAAACTGCGACTAACCTCCACCACTTATCGACAACCCTGCCTTTGTGCTGATGTCTGTCTGTATTAATCTGGCAATCTCAATCTTCGGCGACTGCGCAGTCGTCCATTGTTTGAATAGCTACAGAGAAAACTTTCTTTTAATCCGAGAGTAACTGGAGATGTCTGTTTTCCATTTTTTTTCGACGTACGCCTGATTCTCAATAGTCTTCTCCCTGAAATTGAAATCCTGTCTGTACCAGAACTGTTCGATATGTGGAACCTTGGCACAATCCAATAAATAGATACAAGCACAGACTCGGAGACCTTGAGAGTAAATCTTCCCAATTGCTTTCAGCAACGACGAAACTCCATAATAAACTCCTTACATCAATTGCCCTCTTCTTAAAATGCTGAAAAGTTGACCTGGTGGTGTCAAACCAAGATTATAGTTGCATCATTTTGGTTGGTGAGCCTGCTGGGTGGCACGGTGACGCAGTGGATAGCGCTGGTGCTTCACAGCGTCAGGTATCGGATCTGGTTCCGGCCTTGTGTGATAGCTGGTGCGGACTTTGCCTAACAGGACATTAGATCATTACCTTTCCTGTATTCGGGTAATTAACAGTCCTTATTTTATTGTAAGAGTTTTACTTCTCTGTAATGTTATTTGATATTTGCTCTTATGTACTTATTTAATTGTTCATTTGTGCAATAAAACCAGTATTGTAAACGTAAGTTCATCCTTCCAACATACTGCAAACAAATATATTTTACAGGGTTGATAATTGCGTAGAGAAGGGATGAAGGGAGATACACTTTAGAGTGTGTTTTCTTTTATTTCATATTCGTTAGGTATAATCTAAAATAGTTGGTGCATCCTCAGTACAGTCGGTTGAGGGAGGGTTACTGAATTTAACAGTTGTAAACACGACTGTGAATAGAATGAACGAGGAATGGACCATGTCCAATACCAAAGGGCTAAAATGCGCATTAGAATTACAATCCGTTCTTTCAAAGGGCTGCTGAAACACTGAACATATCAATATTCACTTAAGTGTAAATGGAAACAAATGAGTTCAACTGTGAAACATTTGAACAGATAGTTCAAATTAGTTTAATCACAGCCACCTCCAGTGTAAATTTAGAAAAAACACTCAAATTTTAGAAGCACTCAGTTCCTCTTCTGTAAATGTAACAATTCCATCACTGCTAAGTAAACCTGACACCATTTAGAGTAAGTAGGAGGCACTTAATGTCATGGAAGATTGGAGAATCAAGTTTACGTGTAGGTTTCCCACTAGTACGAGATATACACTATTCTTCAAGTGCTAGATCATCATGGAGTTCCAGGGGACCAGTGGCCTCTCCTGTGTAAGTGTAGCATTCGCTGTTATCAGGGACATAGCCACCACCAGTCTAAGTATAAGAGTATCAGGAATCCTGGGATCATGACCCTTTCTAGTGTCGGGCTTATGTGGCACTAGCGTCATAGGATGACGGGCATCCCCACTATAACTGTTGAGGTAATGTTAGATCGATACAATGTTCGCTAATTCTACGGAAGTCTGTCCCTCGTAAAACTGCAAAAAATATTTTAAAGTCCGTTCCGGGGGTATTGAGGCAACAGAAATATGTTAAGGGCGAGAGAAGGTCGTTTCGTGAATAAAAATTAACTTCACCACCCTGTAGAATACTGAGAGATTTTGAATTGTAAACATTCTCAGGGAGGAAGACATTGCATTAAGGATAGGTGAATTCTATTTTACTGTTTTGTAATTTCTTTATACACGATTTGCCCCAACGTGTATTGTCGAACCTGGAAATTACTGTGAAATTTTCCAAAATGAATTACAATTACAGTTGTTAGTCCCAAATTGGAGCACTGTAAGCAGATCTGAACATCACGCAGTAGAAAGGGTATTTTGGCTTTGGAGGGAATGCAGCTTATGTTTACAAGAATGGTATCTGAACTTCGGGCATTTAATTTTGAAGAGTGATTATCCAAATTTGAACTGATTTCTCCAGCCTTTAGGAAGTTAAGCGATGACCTGATCGAAGTCTTCAATATACTAACTGCATAAGACAGGGCAGATAAAGATAAACTATTTCAACCAGTTGGAGATTTTGGAACTAGGGAGCATAGTCTAAACATTTTGGCCAGAGGGATTCAGAAGGGATCTTGGAGAGCATCTCTATGGACAAAGAGTGGCTGAATTTGGAACTCTAATCCGAAAAATACGGTTAATGCAAGATTAGTTTCTATCTTTAAATCTGACAGAGTTCATTTTGGTTAAGGAAAGGTATAAAGGAATATGGGTCAAAGGTAGGCATGTGGAGTGAGGCCACAGATTAGCCATGTTTTTAATGGATGGTGGAACAGCACAAATGGGCTGAATGGCCGACTGCTGGTCAACATGTTGCTAATAATAATGCATTCAAGAGCGGATCACAATGTTGGAGAGAATTCGTGTATTATGGGACTACCTGTAATTATAATGCTGCAATGCTCCTATTCTACAAATATTATGAATAAAGAATATTTTCGTTACAAAGGTATAATTTTAACAGTACAAAGAAAAACTTAACTTCCTCTCTCAATTTAACACAGCAAACTAAACAAATCTCCTTGTTGCCTTTGTTTTTTTAACGTGCAACAAAAGCGTTAATAAGTTCTCTTAACAGAACAAGCTAAACAAACAGCCACGTATCAATGACCATGTGTTAAATTAATGTACGGAATGATAACTATGACTTCACATGATTGGCTGCCTCGGAAATTGATGTGTTGTTAACTACAACATATCACTTAGAGGTTTTAACATTTACATTGTTCAACCATTCTTACAAGATGGAAAAACCTGTTATTCTGTTGGTAAAAGTGATTTAGTACCCAATTCTAGCAGCTATTGGTTTGCCTGGTGAGCCATTGCAATTTCTGTTTTGCATTTTAGCTGTCTCAATTGTCTTATGGTCTTTTGGATCAGACAAGTCTACATATCTGTCAATCATATTCTGGAGTATTATATAATATGTTTTTCTTTCTTTCAGAGAACTTGGTGACCATTGTGATTTTTTGCCGAGGAAATTGTGATATTTCCAATTGTGTCTCTTCAATCATGTTAGCCATGGCTACAGCAGACCTATTGGTCATGAACTTCAATGTAATGATATGTCATATATTCAGTTATCATTTTAAACTTTCACTTCTGCACCACACTCTCGTGTGTAAGTCTCTTCTCTACATGACTGCTATCGCACTCAGTTTGTCTGATTGGTTCACTGTATTTTTCACATTTGACTGATTTGCAGTTATCTGCTGCCAAAAGTTCAAAACAAAGCATTGCACCGAGAGAACTGCCAGCGTGGTTAGAACATTTTTTCCTGTGTTGATCTTCTTGAAGGATATCCCTTCTTTCTTTGGAATTGAATATCAGCAAATAATTGATCGTGAGCAGTGGGATTGCCAGTCAAGTGTGGCTTTTTTGTCTTCACCTTTTGGTATAGCGTTCTTCTGGTTTGATATATCCCCGCTTGTTTGATTTCCCTTTACTTTAATTGTCTTTTTTAATTCTTTGACAATAGAGGTATTATAGTTGCCAGCCGAGCCTGAAGGGAACACCGGTCTCAGGTGACTGAGAAAAAATCTGATCCAGAGATCGAGAAGCGGAGGAAATTCATCATCTTACTTTTCACTGTGTCGTGCAGTTTTTTTGCTGTTGTGGTTGACATCTGTCATTGGTATTATAATTTCTGGACTGGTAAACATAAATTCTTATCAAGGTGACCGGACAAACATTGGATATATCGCCACAGAAATTGGAACAATGTTGAAGTTTTTGAGCTCCTGCCCAAATACTTGTATTTATGCAACGACCCAGAGGAAATTCCGAGAGGAGCTGCAGAAGATGTTGAAATCTCGCTGCGTACTGACTATGTGGTTTGTCAGCAACGAACGAGATAAAACTTGTGGTGGCAGATGACGGCGAGAAATTGTCCTTATACACAGAAATGTGTAAAGATAACGACAACTGTTGACAGAATAGGCGAATCTTGGGTGTTGGGGAAGCTTTTAGAAACAAACATTCTGGACAAATTGGTGAAATGGGTTAGTTACGGAAAATAACAGGAATTTGTTAATAATCAATCATCTTAAATAATATGCTTCAACGTTTTTTTTGGATTAATGAACAGTTTTGTTTCGGGTAAGATGGTTAACATTGTCGACATGAAATTCCAAAAGCCATGTAAAACGATTCCCCACAACAGACTTGTGAGCAAAGGTTGAGCCCTTGGGGAAAAATTGGCCTCGAAATTTTCTCAATGTCAGGAAAGAGTGGTTTCAGAAAATAATGGTTAAAGGTGATATTCAGACTGCAGAAATGTGTATTCTGCTATTCCGCAGGGGCGAGTTTTAGAACGCGTTCTCTCACCGATATATATTGATTTCCAAAATCTTGATGTTTCGGACACAGTTCCAATCGATTGTTACCAACTGATTTTGAATCGATATCCCCTGGAAAAATTTGTGCATTTGGGATTTAATCGTGAAAAGTGTGAGGTGATGCAATTTGGGCGGATTAACAAGGATAAAGAAAACACAAAGTGTTTTAAGACTCTGGGACGTACAAATGATTGGAGGGACATTGGCGTGCGTGTCCAACGATCTTCTGGGCAGCAGGACGGGTAAATACTTTGGCTAGGAAGGTGTATGAGCTATTTGTCTTTATTAGCCGAGGCAGAGAATAAAGGAGTGGGGAACTAATGACGCAGCTGCAGGTTATTTCTATATGGCTACGAATTAAAACAAGAGAATGTACAACGAGACTTGGGTATGCTCGTAAACCAGTTACTGGAGATAAGCATGGAGGTTACGCAGGTTACTTACACGTTGGTGTTCATAGCTTGACGATTCAAGTACAGGAGCAGAGGTGTCTTGCTGATATTATACAGGCCCTGTTGAGGTCACACACGGATAATTGCGCGCAATTGGGTCTCCTTATCTGAGGAAGGATGTTCTTGCTACTCGGGTAGTGCAGGGAAGGTTGACAACACTGGTTCCTTGGATTAGCGATGATCAGAATGAAAGATGGTGCAGGCTGGAATGCCCGAATGTTCTATTCCTGTTCCAATCATTTGTGTTTCTATGTTTAAAACTCACATTAGGCTAGACCTAGAATACTGTGTGCAGTTCTGTTCGCCACATAATAAGAAGCAAGTAATTACATTAGAAAGGGTGCAGAGGAGATTCACGAGGATGTCATCTTGGCAGCAGCGTATTAGCTATGAAGAGAGTTTCTTTAGACGAGGGAGCACAGGAGGCTAAATGGGACCTAATTCAGGCGTGCAAATTTATGAGGTACACAGATAGAGTAGATGGGTACAACTGTTTCACCTTAATAGAGGCCGCAATAACTGGGCGCGGGCAGGTGGGGAGTGGGGGGCATAGATTTAAGGCAGGGGCAAAAGCTTTAGAGGGGATTTCAGAGAAAACTGTTTCACGCAGAGGTTACTGGGGATCGAGATTCACTGTCTGAAAACTGATAGAAGCGAGGACCCTAAGAACATCTAAGGAACATTTAGATGAACATTTGAAACACAATAGCATGCAAAGCTATGGCTCAACTGCTGGGAAGTTGGACTATAATAGATAGGTACTCGAAAGCCGGCATACACACGATGGCTAAAAAGAGCGTCTGTTTTGTTTTAGTTGTTCTATGATGATTTGGACTCCATCGAGTACAAGATTATCCTACATGTTTTTGCTGGACTGCCCCTGTAGCAACAGCTCCTCACTTTTAAATCGTCGTTAATTGTGTTACTCCCATCATGATTTTTCGAGCAGCCTTTCGTTGAAGATTCCTCCAGATTTTCATACTTTCAAGATTGTTGAATTCCTTCAATTGTGATCTCATGTGTATCCCTGAATGTACGAATTCCGCCAGCAACGGCAATATGATCAGGTGTTTTGACCCAACCTCTGGAATCTCTGCCTGGAGGGTCTCGTGACCTGGTGTCAAATTCAGACTGAAATGGGGAAAGGTGAAATCCATGCCATCGAAGTTTCATTGTGAGCAGCTTTGTACTCATACAGTTATGCAGTCATTGATTCACACGGCAAAGAAACTGGCCCCTCGTACCACAATATCTATACCGACAATCAATAGTAATCTAAACTAAGCCCATTTCGCAGAAATTGGATCCTGGATTGCCGAGACTTCACCATTCAAATGCTCGTCCAGATGTTCCTAATTGTGGTGAGAGTTCCTGTGTCCATCAGCATCTCAGGCTATATTTCTATATTTCCACCGGGTCCTCGGTGAAAGTTTTTTTTCCCTAAGTTTCCCGTCTAAACTACTTACGCCTCACCAAAGAACTGTACACAGTGGTCTTAAATATTTCTGCCATGGGTAAAAAAAATGTTACACTCAATCACATCTATGCCTCTCATAATTTTCTGTCCTTCTAACAGATGCCCCCCTCAGCCTCCTCTGCTCCAGGGAAACCAAAACCAGCTTATCCGGTCTCTCCTTATATCTGAAAATTTCCATTCCAGGAAACTGGACAGGTGAATCTCCTCTGCAGCCTCTCCAGTGCAATCACAATTTTCCAACAGTGTGGGCAACCAGTGCACACAATATTCCATCTGTGGAATCTCCAATGTTTTATAAACTTGTACCAAACTTTCCTGCTCCGATATCCTGTGCTCCAGCTTGAAAGCAAGCATTCCCTATGCCTTATTCACATTCCTATCTATCTGTGCTACCACCTTCTAGGACCTACGGGCTTGTACACCAAGGTCCCGTTTTTCTCCGATATGCTCTTGGGAACTACCGTTCATTGTGCCTATTCTACCCTTATTAGATTTCCCAAAATGTGTCACCTCACACTTATGAGGATTAAATTTCATCTGTCATTGCCCTGCACAATTTACCAGCTGATAATCAGTCTGTAGCCTAAGACCACCCTCCTCACTATCAACAACACTACCATTTTCATGTCATCTGCAAACTCGTTAATTATAACTGCTAAATTCAAGTTCAAGTCGTTCATGTACATAACAATCAGCAAGGGTCCCAGCAGCGTAACATTTTGTGAATCGCTGGCCACACGCTTCCAGTTACAAAAGCAGCCCTCAACCATTATACTTTGCCTCCTATTAGCAAGCCAATGTTGGATCCAATTTGACAACTTGCCTTGGATCTAACCTTCATGGACAAATCCTCCAAGCTAAGTTAAGAAAACACAACAACGCCTCCACGTTCTCAGGAGGCTAAGGAAATTCGGCATGACGACTACGACTCTCACCAGTTTTTAGGGATGCACCATAGAAATATTTTTTTTTCCGGATGTATCGGAGCTTAGCATGGCCTCTGCTCTTACCAAGACGGCAATAAATTACAAAGGGCTGTGAATGTTGCCCAGTCCATCGCGCATACTAGCCTCGCATCCATTGACTCCGTCTACAGGTTTTGCTGCCTCGGAAAAGCAGCCAGCATAAAGGAACACATGCATCCGAATTCTCTTGCACCTTCTTCCATAAGGAAAAAGATACAGAAGACTGAGACCTCTGTGCCAACCAACTCAATAACAACTTCTTCCCTGCTGTTATCAAACTTTTAAATGGACCTACCATATATTAAGCTGATCTTTCTCTGCACGCGAGCTGCGACTATGACACTACGTTAGGCATCTTCCCTTTCCCTTCTCCTCTGTGAACGGTACGTGTTGTCTGTATTGTGCGAAAGAAACAATAGTTTGCACTGTATCGTAATACATGTGACAATTCTAAACAAAATCAAATCAAAGCATGTGGGAACTTGTCAAAGGCCTTTTGAAGTCCAGGTACACCACATCAATTCTGCTGCCCTCATCACATATTTAGTTACCTTTTCAAAAACGCAATCAAATGATGTAGATAGGATCTCCGACCAACAAATCCCTGATGAAACTCTGTCTTTCCGAGAGCTGAATCATTTTGTCACTCAGATATTTTTCCAACAATTTCGTTTACTTAAGTTAGATTAACTGTGTGTAATAACGTGGCGTATCCCTGTTGCATTTCATGAATAAAGGTACCACATTACCTATTCTCCAGTCATCTGGCACTTCACCTGTGGCGAGTGAAATTGTAAATATCTCTGTCTCGGCCAATGCAATCTCCTTCCTTGCCTCCCATGGGACACTGGAACAGATATAGTTAGGCCCTTGGAATTTTTCCACCTTTATGCCCGTTACAACATCAAATATTTACTATTAGTTTTGGCCTGCTCAATAACTTTACCCTCCCGACTGAAATCTCCAGGTACAATGTCTTCCTCCTTCATGAATACAAATCAAATACATTAGTTACATTAGTTCAAAGGTGTGCGGGTTCGGTTGATTGGCCATGCTAAAAAAATGCCCCTTCGTGTCCTGAGATGTGTAGGTTAGAGGGATTAGTGGGTAAAACATGGTGGGATATGGGGGTTGGGCCTGGGTGGGATTGTGGTCGGTGCAGACTCGATGGGCCGAATGGCTTCTTTCCGACCTGTAGGGTTTCTATGAGTTCAGACCTCGCTCACGTCATCTGACTCCACACAGAAATTGTCTCTTGTGTCTCGAATGGACCCCGCTCTCGCCATGGCCATTCTCTTGCTCTTAATATAGTTATGAAATTCCACTGGGCTTGTCATAATCTTATCTGTCAGTGATATTTCTTGGCACGTCTTTGCCCTCTTAATTCCTATGATAAACACCTACGATACTCTCCATACGCCTGAATGGCCTTCCAATTTTTAGTGGTCAAGTCTTACGATATGCTTCATTTTTTCATTATCAAACCCTCGGTATCCCTTGAAATCTCGGGTTTCATCGAATTGCTGTCCTTGTGCTTCACTCTGACCTGAACGCGTTGGGCCTGAAGTTTCACGATTACACTTTTTGAAACCTCTCATTTTCCAAATGTGGATTTACCTACAAGTAGCTGCTCTGAGTCCACGTTTTCCAGACCCTAACCAATGACATTGAAATCTACCTTCTCCCAATTCAGACACTTGATTTTTGGAGTGTCCTTATCCCTTTCCATGATGACTTGAAACCAATAGAGTTATGGCCTGACACTTCCACCATTTGCCAGTCTTCATTCCGTGGGATATGTTCTAGCACTGCACCATCATGAGCAGAATTGTCTCCGAACTGGCACAAAAAGCTCTCCTGGATGGAATTTAAAAATCCCATCCCATTTAATCGTTTCACACTAAGGCGATTCCTGTTAGTATTGGCGAAGTTGAAATCCCCAGTATACAACTTTATTCCTCTCATATATCTCTGTGATTTCCCTTCTTGTCTGCTCCTCCATCTCCCTTTTCCTGTTTGAAAATGTTTATTGCAATCCTATCAAATTGTTCGCCCATTTTTTTATTTCTAATCACCCTTCATATGGCTTCATTTTTAAACATGCTAAGACATGCTCCCTCATTCTACAAAGAGTATGTATTTTATAAATTATGCAATGCCTCCTCCTCTCTTGCATTACCCTCACCCCATATCACGCCCGAAACATCTCGACCTTAAAATGTTAACTTGCGAGTCCTTCCCTTCTTTCAGTTCTGTGAGCGCGAGGGAACAAAGAACAATACAGCACAGGAACAGGCCCTTCGGCCCTCCAAGCCCGCGCCGCACCCTGGTCCAAACTAGACCATTCGTTTGTATCCCTCCATTCCCACTCCGTTCATGTGGCTATCTCGATAAGTCTTAAACGTTCCCAGTGTGTCCGCCTCCACAACATTGCCCGGCAGCTCATTCCAGGCCCCCACCTCCCTCTGTGTAAAATACGTCCTTCTGATATCCGTGTTAAACATCCCCCCCCCCACCCCCCACCTTGAACCTATGACCCCTCGTGAACGTCACCACCGACCTGGGAGAAAACTTCCCACCGTTCACCCTATCTATGCCTTTCATAATTTTATACACCTCGATTAGGTCAGCCCTCATTCTCCGTCTTTCCAGTGAGAACAACCCCAGTTTACCCAATCTCTCCTCATAACTAAGCCCTTCCATACCAGGCAACATCCTGGTAAACCTCCTCTGCACTCTCTCTAAAGCCTCCACGTCCTTCTGGTAGTGTGGCGACCAGAACTGGGCGCAGTATTCCAAATGCGGCTGAACCAACTTTCTATCCAACCGCAACATCAGACTCCAACTTTTACACTCTATGCTCCGTCCAATAAAGGCAAGCATGCCATATGCCTTATTCACTACCTTCTCCACCTGTGACGTCAACTTCAAGCATCTGTGGACTTGCACACCCAGGTCCCTCTGCGTATCTACACCCTTTATGGTTCTGCCATTTCAATTCTGCTCATTTTTCAGCCAGAGTGAGACAGAGGAGAGATTTATTGCAGGAGTCCTGGAGTAAGAGATCTACTTTTAAAATACTTTTAATTTTTTAAAAAAACTTTTAAGTTAGTTTAAAGTACTTTTCTTGGGTGTTTTTTTAAAAAAAACTTTGAACTGTAACCCGGAAGTAGGACGCTTGGGGTTGTGGGAAGTGTCTGTTTTTTTCTTCAGCACGCGTGAGGTATATAAGTAGGCCACACTATTAAGCGGCAGCGTAGTAGCGGGCAGTGGAGTGAGCGGGGAGCAGAGTGGGAGTTGACAGGCTTTGACTCATCGGGCTTCGGCATAAACAGGCAGAGGTGGTGTAGGTTTAGACAGTTTTTCCTGTGTCATTGGACGAAAGGGGGAATTATGAGTGTGAGGCCAGTTTGTTGTTCTCAGTGTCGGATGTGGGAGGTCCTGGAGTCAGCTAGCCTCCGGGACGTCCATATCTGCGCCAGGTGCGTTGAGCTGCAGCTCCTGAGGGACCACGTTAGGGAACTGGAGCTGCAGCTCAATGACCTTCGTCTGATTAGGGAGAATGAGGAGGTGATAGATAGGAGCTACAGGCAGGTGGTCACACCGGGGCCACGGGAGACAGACAAGTGGTTCACGGTTAGGAAGGGGAAGGGGAAAGGTCTGGTACCAGAGATTACCCCAGTGGCTGTGCCCCTTAAAAATAAGCACTCCTGTTTAAGTACTGTTGAGGGGAGCAGCCTACCTGGGGGAAGCAATAGTGGCCGTGCCTCCGGCGCAGAGTCCGGCCCGGCAGCTCAGAAGGGTAGGGAAAGGGAGGATGAGCAACCTAAACGCCGCACCGAGATACAGGGAGCCGTCCAAGTGGGGGGAGAAACAAGAAATGTAGTAGAAATTGGGGACAGTACACTTTTGGATGCAGTTGGAGGGGTAGACTTAGCAGGGGTAAGCCATAGTGTACAGATCACTGACTCAGAGTCTGTCCTTCTGGCTCAGAAGGGAAAGGGGGAGAGGTGTAGAGGATTAGCCATTGGGGACTGCATAGTTAAAGGGATGGATAGGAAATTCCGCGGGAACAAGAGGGACTCGCGGTTGGTGTCTTGCCTCCCAGGAGCCAGAGTCCATGATGTCTCGGATCGTATTTTCGAAATCCTTAAGGGGGAGGGGGACCAGCCCCAATTTGTGGTTCACATAGGTACTCAAGACATAGGTAGGAACAGGGGTGGGGATTTAAGGCACAAATTCAGGGAGTTAGGGTGGAAGCTCAGGGCGAGAACAAACAAACTTGTTATCCCTGGTTTGTTACCCGTGCCACGTGATAGTGAGGAGAGAAATAGGGAAAGTGAGCAGTTGAACACGTGGTTACAGAGATGGTGCAGAAGGGAGGATTTCAGATACCAAGACAATTGGGGCTCTTTCTGGGGTAGGTGGGACCTCTGCAAACAGGATAGTCTGCACTTGAATCAGAGGAATACCAATATCTTGGGGGGAGGGGGGGGGAGGGGGGATTTGCGAATGCTCTTCGGGAGGGTTTAAACGAATTCAGCAGGGGGGGTGGGTACCTGAATTGTAGCTCTGGTGTGCAGAAAATTGAGAGTAGTGAGGTCATGGATGAGGTTTCAGGGTCGCAGGAGTGTACTGGCAGGCAGGAAGGCGGTTTGAAGTATGTACCCTTCAATGCCAGGAGCATCCGGAATAAGGTGGGTGAACCTACAGCATGGGTTGGTACCTGGGATTTCGATGTTGTGGCCATCTCGGAGACATGGATAAAGCAGGGACAGGAATGGTTGTTGCAGGTTCTGGGGTTTCGATGTTTCAGTAAGTGCAGGGAACGTGGTAAAAGAGGGGGAGGTGTGGCATTGTTCGTCAAGGACAGTATTACAGTGGCAGAAAGGACTTTTGATGAGGACTCGTCTACTGAGGTAGATTGGGCTGAGGTTAGAAACAGAAAAGGAGAGGTCACCCTGTTGGGAGTTTTTTATAGCCCTCTGAAAAGTTCCAGAGATGTCGAGGAAAAAATTGCAAAGATGAATCTGGATAGGAGCGAAAGTAACAGGGTAGTTGTTACGGGGGACTTGACTTTACAAATATTGACTGGAAAAGCTATAGTTCGAGAACTTTGGAGGGGTCGGTTTTTGTCCAATGTGTGCAGGAAGGCTTCCTGACACAATATGTAGATAGACCAACAAGAGGCGAGGCCACATTGGACTTGGTACTGGGTAATGAACCAGGCCAGGTGTTAGATTTGGAGGTAGGTGAGCACTTTGCTGATAGTGACCACAATTCGGTTACGTTTACCTTTTCAATGGATAGGGATAGACGTTAGCTATGGAAAAGGATAGATATATACCAAAGGGCAAGAGTTACAGCTGGGGGGAAAGGTAATTATGATGCAATTAGGCGAGATTTAGCTGGCATAGGTTGGGGAAGGAAACTGCAGTGGAAGGGCACAATTGAAATGTGGAACTTGTTCAAGGAACAGCTGGTACGCATGCTTGATAAATATGTACCTGTCAGGCAGGGAAGAAGCAGACATGTGAGGGAACCGTGGTTTACTAAGGAGGTTGAATCTCTTGTGAAGAGGAAGAAGGAGACTTATGTAAAGATGAGACGTGAAGGCTCAGTTAGGGAGCTTGAGCGTTACCAGTTAGCCAGGAAGGACCTAAAGAAAGAGTTAAGAAGAGCCAGGAGGGAACATGAGAAGTTTTTGGCAGATTGGATCAAGGAAAACCCTAAAGCTTTCTATCGGTACGTCAGGAGTAAAAGAATGACTAGGGTAAGATTAGGGCCAGTCAAGGACAGGAGTGGGAAGTTGTGCGTGGAGTCTGAAGAGATAGGAGAGGCACGAAATGAATATTTTCCTTCAGTATTCACACTGGAGAGGGACAGTGTCGAGGGGACTCCTGAGATGCAAGCTGTTGGAGTGGATGGGATTGAAGTTCATAAGGGGGAGGTGATAGCAATTCTGGAAAGGGTAAAAATAGATAAGTCACCTGGGCCGGATGGGATTTATCCTAGGATTCTCTGGGAGGCTAGAGAGGAGATTGCAGAGACTTTGGCTTTGATCTTTGGGTCGTCATTGTCTACTGGAACAGTGCCAGAAGACTGGAGGATAGCAAATGTTGTCCCCTTGATCAAAAAGGGGAGTAGGGACAACCGTGGTAATTATAGACCGGTGAGCCTTACTTCTGTGGTGGGTAAAGTATTGGAAAGGAGTATAAGAGATAGGATTTATAATCACATGGAAGGGAATAATTTGATGAGGGATTTTCAGCACGGTTTTGTGAAGGGGAGTTCGTGCCTCACAAACCTTATTGAGTTCTTTGAGAAGGTGACCAAAGAGGTGGATGAGGGTAAAGCGGTAGATGTGGTGTAAATGGATTTCAGCAAAGCGTTTTATAAGGTTCCCCAAGGTAAGCTTTTGCAGAAAATACGGACACATGGGATTTAGGGTGATTTAGTGGTTTGGATTAGGAATTGGCTCGCTGTAAGAAAACAGAGCGTGGTGGTTGATAGGAAATATTCACCCTGAAGCTCAGTTACTCATTGTGTACCGCAAGAATCTGTTTTAGGGCCACTGCTATTTGTCATTTTTATTAAAGACCTGGATGAAGGCGTGGAAGGATGGGCTAGTAAATTTGCGATGACACTAAAGTCGGTGGAGATGTAGACAGTGCGGAGGGAAGTGGCAGGTTACAGAGGGACATATGTAAGCTGCAGAGCTGGGCTGAGAGGTGGCAAATGGAGTTTAATGCGGAAAAGTGTGAGGTGATTCACATTGGAAGGAGTAACAGGAATACAGAGTACTGGGCTAATGGTAAGATACTTGGTAGTGAGGGATCTGGGTGTCCATGTGCATAGATCCCTGAAAGTTGGCACCCAGGTTGATAGGATTGTTAAGAAGGCGTACGGTGTGTTAGCTTTTATTGGTAGAGGGATTGAGTTTCGGAGCCAGGAGTTCATGTTGCAACTGTCCAAAACTCTGGTGCGGCCGCACTTGGAGTATTGCGTACAGTTCTGGTCGCCGCATTATAGGAAGGATGTGGAAGTGTTGGAAAGGGTGCAGAGGAGATTTACCAGGATGTTGCCTGGTATGGTGGGAATTTCGTATGAGGAAAGGCTGAGGGGCTTGAGGTTGTTTTCGTTAGACAGAAGAAGGTTTAGAGGTGACTTAATAGAGGCATTTAAGATGATCAGCGGATTAGATAGGGTGGATAGTGAGAGACTTTTTCCTCGAATGGTGACGGCTAACACTCGGGGACATAGCTTTACATTGAGGGGTGGCAGAAATAGGACAGGTATTAGAGGTAGTTTCTTTACTCAGAGGGCGTGGAATGCCCTGCCTGCAGCATTAGTAGACTCGTCAAGATTAAGAGCATTCAAATGGTTATTGGATAAACATATGGATGATATTGGAATAGTGAAGGTTAGATGGACTTTAGATTGGTTTCACTGGTCGGCGCAACATCGAGGGCCGAAGGGCCCGTACTGCGCTGTAATGTTCTATGTTCTATGTTCTATGTTATATTTATCGTACAGCTCCCCCCCCACGTTGGTTCTACCATAATGCATGACTTCGTATTTATCTGGATTGAACTCCATCTGCCATTTCTTTGCCCAAATTTCTAGCCTATCTATATCCTTCTGTAGCCTCTGACAATGTTCCTCACTCTCTGCAAGTCCAGCCATTTTCGTGTCGTCTGCAAACTTACTGATCACCCCAGTTACACCTTCTTCCAGATCGTTTATATAAATCACAAACAGCAGAGGTCACAATACAGAGCCCTGCGGAACAACACTCGTCACAGGCATCCAGCCGGAAAAAGACCCTTCCACTACCACCCTCTGTCTTCTGTGACCAAGCCAGTTCTCCACCCATCTAGCCACCTCCCCCTTTAACGCATGAGATCCAACCTTTTGCACCAACCTTCCATGAGGGACTTTGTCAAACGCTTTACTAAAGTCCATACAGACGACATCCATGGCCCTTCCCTCATCAACCATTCTAGTGCACACGTTTCTTTATGCTGACTGCGAAATGCAGGCCAACATTGAAATACAAACCTGCAGTGCATATTATTCAGAGAGAGGTAAAGAACATTATGTTTACCCCCTACTAAAACAGGTTAAAAATTATCATGCAAAACCAGAAAATGAATGGAAAATGAATAGAGTCGCATGGACTCTAAACTTTAAATCGGTTTCTCTTATAACAGATGCTGCCAAACTTGTATAGTCACTTCCAGCTTTTTCTGCTGTAAACTTAGATTTCCAGCATCTGCAGCACTTTGCTTTTTACAAAATTATATCAGTATCTTATGGCAGAGGGGACATGATTTAGACATTTTCCCCTCCATTTTAACATTATCAACATACATCATTGTGTTTTCAATTACAACTCCATTTGTGATAGTCAATTAGCCCGAGGATCACAACAATGAAATTAAATTGCAATGAAATAGGTCAAGGTCACGAACCGGCGAGTGATTTTTAATACTTGCATACCACACTTTATTTTATACAGTGGAAGAAGTCAGGCACTGAAACAGAAAATTACCCTCTACATTTTGAACATGAAGTCTCGAACGAACACACTAGAGCATGGTAGGACAGTGGGTAGCACTGCTGCTTCACAGCGCCAGGGACTTGGGTTCGATTCCCGGCTTGGGTCACTGTCTGTGTGGAGTCTGCACATTCTCCTCGTGTCTGCGTGGGTTTCCTCCGGGTGTTGCGGTTTCCTCCCACAGTCCAAAGATGTGCGGGCTAGGTTGACTGGCCATGCTAAAATTGCCCCTTAGTGTCCTGAGATGCGTAAGTTAGAGGGATTAGTGGGTAAATATGTTGCGGCATGGGGGTAGGGCCTGGGTTGGATTGTCGTCAGTGCAGACTCGATGGGCCAAATGGCCTTTTTCTGCACTGTCGGGTTTCTTTGGTTCTCTGATAATAAGAGCACCGGGAATCGATTACATGAATTCTCGGTCCCATCTGTCATGAATTATTTTTTTTCGGAAAAATGCAACCATTATAATCATAACTTCTATTTACATAATGCTCAGCTTTCCTTACCAGAAATAAATAAGTTAAACAAATAAACATTTCTGCAATAATATAATATTTCACAAAAATATTTCACGTAAAGGGCAAAAGAGTAACTAGGGAGAGAGTTGGGCCTCTTAAGGAACAACAAGGTCATTTATGTGCGAATCCACAAGAGGTGGGTGGGTCCTAAATGAATATTTCTCATAAGTATTTACTGTCGTGGAATGCATGGATGTTAGGGAACTTGGGGAAAGAAATATTGATGTCTTGAGGAGTGTACATATAACAGAGAAGGAGCTGCTGGAAGTCTTGAAGCACATCAAGGTAGATAAAACCCCAGACCCTGATGAAGTGCATCCCAGGACGTCGTGGGATGCTAGGGAGGAAATTGTGGATGTCCAACCAGAGATATTTGAATCATTGACAGCCACAGGTGATGTGCCTGAAAATTGGAGGGTTGCAAATATTGTGCCTTCGTTTAAAAATGGCTGCAGGGAAAGCCTCAGAACTACAGGCCATTGCACCTCACACCTGTAGTGAATAGGTTATTAGATGGCATTGTGAGAGACAGGATCTACAAGCATTTACGGACGCAAGGACTCATTAGGGACAGTCAGCATGGCTTTGTGAGTGGAAAATCATATCTTACAAATTTGATTGAGCTTTTTGAAGGGGTAACTAAGATAAGGGCAGTGCATTTGATGTTGTCTACATGGATTTTAGCAAGGCCTTCGACAAGGTGCCACGTAGTAGGTTGTTGCATCAGATAAAATCTCACGGGATCCAGGGTGAGGTAGTCAAATGGATACAAATTTGGCTTGATGAAAGAAGACAGAGGGTGGTTGTAGAGGTTTTTTTCCCCTCAAACTGGAGGCCTGTGACCAGCGGTGTGCCTGTGTGATCGGTGTTGAGTCCAATATTATTCGTCATTTATATGGATGATTTGAATGAGAAATTAGGAGGCATCATTAGTAAGTTTGCAGAATACACCAAGATTGATGGTATGGTAGGGAGTGAAAAAGGTTTTCTTGAATTGCAACGGGATCTTGACCAATTGGGCCAATGGGCTGATGAATGGGAGATGAAGTTTAATTTTAATAAATGCGAGGTGATGTATGTTGGTAGATCGAACAAGGGCATGAATTACTCAGTTAATGGTAGGGTGATGGGGAAAGTAATAGAACAAAGAGATCTAGGGATACATGTTCATCGCTCATTGTAAGTGGAGGCATAGGTGGACAGAAAGGTGAAGAAGGCATTCGACATACTTGATTTCATTTGTCAGAACATTGAATACAGGAGTTGGGACGTCTTGTTGAAGTTGGACAAGACATTGGTAAGGCCACACTTGGAATACTGTGTGCAATTCTGGCCACCCTATTATAGAAAGGATATTATTAATCTACGAAGAGTCAGAAAAGATTTACTGGGATGCTACCAGGACTCGATGGTTTGAGTTATAAGGAGAAGCTGAATAGACTGGGATTTTTTTCACAGGAGCGGAGAAGGCGTCGGAATGATCTTATAGAGGTCTATAAAATAATGAGGTGCATAGATCAGCTCGATAGTCAATATATTTTCCCAAAGGAAGGGGGGTCTGAAACTTGATGGCATAGGTTTAAGGTGACAGGGGAAAAATACAAAAGGGCTCAGAGAGGATTTTGTTTTCACACAGAGGGTGGTGAGTGTCTGCAACAAGTTCCCAGAGGTATTAGCAGAGGCGGGAACAATTGTATGTTTTAAGAAGCGTTTTGACATGAGTAAGATGGCTATCGAGGGATATGGGCCAAGAACGGGCAATTCGGACCAGCTTAGTCGTTAAAAAAGTGCAGCATGGACAAGATGGGTCGAAGGATATGTTTTAATGCTATAATCCTCCCTGACTCTATGATTCTATGAAAATACCTACAATATAGTCAACATTCTGCGGGTAATAGAATGTCTGACTATGTCTTGTTCGTTCTGTGCCCCACATTTTCCGTTTTCGGTTATTTAAAAACATTCATTGCGTTCCAGGCATATATTTCAATCAACGCATAATGCCGTTTTTATAAGAAATGTGTTTTAAGACGACGTTAAACAGGAAATTTCAATCAATGTATTCGCAGGAGTTAGGAAGATACTTGAGACGCACAATCTTGCTGCTGAATGTTGGATTGATAAATTGATAAAAGTTAATTTTTAATTAGCATGATGTATGCGCTGATTCAAAATAATACACTGCTCTATTGTCCTGATTGAGGTTATAGATTTAACAAATATCTTTACAGATTATTTGGGTTTAGTTTTGCAAAACAAATGTCCAACGTGCACGATAACCATTGTAAATCTGCAGCTCAGTGCAGGCATCCCATCCTGGAGCCAGTGAAATCCCAACTATCCAATTCATAGAATCAAAACTTTTATGAAATCAGTTAATTATTTGATTGTCCATTTAAGAAAGGTGTCTAGGAAGGATTTATTAATGCACTTAACTTTCTTATTCACTGATTTCACTCCGGGAAACTAGCAGATGCCACTGTTATTGTTTCCTATATTGGTCTATATGAAATGTTCCCTTTTTAAGTATTCTTACTTTTTCTTTCAGTAATCATACCTTCTCGTGAAAATAATCTAAACCCCGACAGATCGATGTATGCACAAAATCAATATCAGTGATGGAAATATAAACATGTTTTAAGGTGACTGCTGATGAAAAGAATGGAAGAACGATGGGGTGTCGCTGCTTCTGGGGACTTTTTTTCGAAATAGAACACGAATTTCAGTTTAGGAAGCAGACGCATGGCATGGAGATCTCCGATATTCTGCGTTTTGCTGATCTGCGCTTCTATCGCGGGACTTGCAGACAGAGCTTTCGATTAGAGCTCCAGTCCGGCATATGACATTTCACCCACTCGGCCAGGCAGTGACAGAGCAGTTCCTGACCTCCGGGAAGCTTCTTGCATTTCCGGTCGTATTTTTAAAGAACCCGCGATTATATTTTGCCGACCCTGCATCTTTCCATAAACCTTGCTGCCGCAGGCGAGAACTGCGCAAGCATGCGCAGAGGATGGCGGAGTCCATTTACGACATGTGCTTCAAGACATTGCTCAGAAACGTGAAAACATATTTCTTCGACAGAGAGGTCGGTGACCGTGACTGAGAGACAAATCCAGCAGAACACTAAGTGGATTCAGGATGTGAGCACAAACGTGCAGGCCACTATCGTACTGATGGATTGACTTCTGGTGTCCAAACAAAAGGTGTGTCTGGAAACTTCTCCAGGGACACCCCATGTATCGAAGGAGCAGTTTATGTAATATGCCTCGATACTACTAACACCTTCTCCAGGTGGAGAATATGACGGCACGAGGAATATGATCTACGCGTAGAGAGCTATATTTATCATTCCTAGATATCTCTCTGTTTATACCTCCAACTACGCAAAGGAGAGAGGTGTCATAGGGCACCCAAGTGCGAGCAGCATGTAGTCTGTCAGATCCGCTGGTTGTTCTCTGAGCTCCGAATTTGGACAGGAGCATCAGTGTGGAGGTGAAGGGGCTGCCGACTTTCTTCAGTTATCTTGGAAGACAAGAAGGCTGTGACTGCGTCAATTCAAATCTGGAATTTGAGAAGTTCACTCACCCGGAAACAACTGTTGAGTATTAGAAACTGAATTGTTCCATGATGCCAGCTGACTCTTGGTACGCTGATGTTTGTAACGAAAGTTGTTATTAAGCCCGCCTGTCACGACAGCTACCCAATACAGTTGCCCGCTTTATTATAATGAAGAAAAAGAGCGCAATTTGAAATAACATTTCGAATTGGAAATTCGTTGATCTGTAGGAGACAGTGAGATTGGAAAAAGATTGTGTTGTGACATAAACATGTTTTCACGTTTCTGAGGAATGTCCTAAAGCACATGTCGTAAATGGACTCCGCCATCCTCTGCGCATTCTTGCTCCCTGCCTCAGAAATTTCCACCAGGTTCTCGCCTGAGAATCTGACCGATTTTGATTCAGACGCTTGCGTGCGCCCGTAAGGTTTATGGAAATGTGTAGGGTGGGCAAAATAAAATCGCGGGTTCTTTGAACAGTCAGAAAAAGGCAGCGAGTGCTTTGGTGGAGACGATCACTCAATTCAAATTCCAAGTTTCAGGTTTCAGAGGTCACACTGAGTTAGAAACCAGAAACAGGACTGCAATATGAAAGCAGGGAATATACGCTTCTAAGTGACTGATCAGAGCGCAGCTGGGCGATGGTCACCCATTCAGGACATAACACTTCAGGAATGATGACAAAGTGCTCAAGATGGTGCAGCAGAGATTTACTAGCATCGTACCAGAACTGTGGGATATCAGTTAAGTGGACAGAGTAGGAAGCTGGAATGTTTTCCAACTAGCAGAGGAGGTTCGTTTGAACCGCTCAAATGATGAAGGTGTGCTGAAACAAATCAGGCTCATTTGCTTCCATTGAGAAAATAGGCTATAACCAGACGATAGAAAATCGATCAAATAATGAGAGGGGGGAATGGGATGATTTTCTTTGATTCAGCGGATTGTTCGATCTCGAATTCAGCGCCTGAAAGGGTGGGAGCAGATTCAATAATAGCTTTCAGAATGAACTTCAATTTATCCGCGAAGCTGCGAGGGTACGGGGCACGTGGAAAAGAACGTGAAGTTCGTCTAATTGGCCAGCTCTTTCAGAGAGCCCGCACAGTCACAGAGGGGTTATATCGTTCTGTAACGGTATCATTTATTGAGACTACCTTGTGATAATTGCAATGAGGTTAACTAATTCCCATGTTTCAGGTTTTGCAACAGTCACTGAACTCAATGTTCAATCATTATTGAATTCTACCCACTCGGGCACATTCCAATTGTAATCTCACCAGTAACTCCATATTGGAGATTGGATTATCAACTGTCAGTTCCCCCAGTATTTAAATCCGGGAATCGGACCGAATTTGCGATAACATGTTTCCTCGGAAGTCGATTCCTCACGAACAGACCGGGAGCAGGAAAGTCGGAACAGAACAACTGCGACATTCATATCTGTTCATTGAATTTTCAGTGAAATGAGTGCCAGAAATGATTTCTCTCAATGTGTTGCTCACATAATTATCTTGCAAAATATTATCTCAGTAGAGTTTCTCAATCGGACAAAGCTTAGCTCGAAAGGATGACAGTCAGTAATGGGAAACCTCGGCCAGTAAGTCGGCCTCATGAGTGGCCCTTGTTCATCTCAGTTGGCCGCAAGTTTGAAATCAGGTACGAACGCTAATCATGATCTTTGAGTAAGGTTGAACACATTTAATACACGTCATAAAAATCCACAATTATAGAAAACGCTTAATCCTGTATTTATTAACAAAATTGGCATCAACTTGTGGTTGAACAAACAAAATAAATATTTAGGTTTTATTGAACATAAAGGGAATGCGAGACTCTCAAACGGGGACATTTTGTTCCCCTCTGATTACCGTGAAATGTGAAAGGTAGCATTGACGAACTGTTCCAGAGATGCAGCTACAGTAACAATATCAAAGAGTGACCAAATATTAAACAATCTTGACTGACGCTATATCCTTTCTACCCTCCACAATATCTCTGACTAAACTGCATGATATGAGACAGACAGGCAGAATGTTATCAGATGAATACACTCGAAATTCACACCCTAAACATCGTGCAACTCCGCGCCCGCCAGAGCTCGTCTACTGATAAAACCTTAATTCGTGCCTTTGTTAACTATTCTACTACTCCCCTGTCCGGCCTCCCATCTTCCACCCTACATTTACCTGTGCTTATCCAAACTTCTGCGGCCTGCAACCTCACCTGAAACAAGTCCAGTTCATCAATTACTCCCGTGTTTACTGACCTACACTGGCTCCTGGCCTGGCAAAGCTTCCATTTTAATATCATCATCTTTATTTCAAATCCTTCCATTATTTCGCCAGATTCTTTTATTTGTAACATCCTCTAGCTCAATTAATCTTTCAGATTTCTGTTCTTCTGCCGCATTGTACATGCCCTCTTTTAATTGCGACAAATTTGACAGCTGTACTTTCACCTGAGCCTAACTAAAATTAGCAATCTCTCCCTAAACCTTTCCACTCCCGCATTTCCCTCTCCTCTTTCAGATGCTCCTGAAAATCTACCTCTTCTGACAAAGCTTCTGTCACCTAATATCTCCTTCTGCGGAGTAGCATAAATAATGTTTTTTAATATAACAACGCGCCTGTTAACTTCCGTAGGACTTGTCGTCCTGCAATGTGTGATGGTCCTGTAGTGGTAATCATCTCTACCTTCCAAGCAGTTGTCTGCGGCCATTGATAATTCTTAAACGTCACAAATCAAGAGGCGAAAACTCGGAGTTGAATTTGATCCATTTCGGTGAAAATTTTCTCCGAAATCACGCACCGAAATTATTCAAATAACAATATTTCCAACCTCCAGTTATCTTCTATTCATGCAACTCAGGTTTACCATTTGTTGCTGCTAATTATGGTTTTCTCTGAACTGTCGTGTGGAGCCGCGATACACGGCTCCACACGAATTACACGGATTCAGTGAAAATCACTGAAAATTTTCCAATCTGCATCTTCCTATTTCTTATTTCAATATCGATTCCTGCAAAGGGATGTATTCATTGTTCAAACAGTGAGATAATGTTCACACTTGGAATTTGAAATAATACCAAAAGGTGCTAAAAACGCACAGCAGATCCGGCGGATTCTATGGAGAGAGAAAGAGAGGACAAACATTGCAGATGTATGGAATATTTAAGGAATACACTCAAGGCATGGGACAATTGTTCAGCTGCAAAGGGAGGCTTGATAAGCTGGGATTGTTTTCCTTAGAACAGAGAAGGTTGTGTGGGAACCTCATCGAAGTGCACAGAATCATGAAGGATTATGAATTATGAAGGGAGCACTTTGGCCACTCATAGTGCCAGGAAGACATTAAGCTCCTGGCAGTAAATACATTTCTATTTTCATTTTAGAATGTCGCATTTGCTGCTTTCTATATTTTGCTGCACATTTCTGGTTTTTAAAAGAGACGTAGAGGAAAGGAGGGAATGGGTGACCACCAAACTGCCCGGAAAGAACAGACAGGTAATGCAGGCGTCCCTTTGGTCCCCACGCACTAAACCTTATTCTATTTTGAAGCTCATGGGGGTGCTGATAGCTCGAAGGAGTGCAGTCAGGTCAAGGATTCTGGCATCGCAAGCGTTTGACTGTACAAGGGGCGAGGAAGAAGAAAGGAAGAATACTTATAGGGATTTCTCAATCAGGGGAGCACACAGGCGTTTCAGCGGCAAAATACGTGACTCTAGGATGGTGTATTGCCTCCCTGGAGACAGGGTCAGCGATGTCACTGAACGGCTGCAGGGCATACTGAAAGTGGAGGCTGATGAGTTAGAGGGCGTGGTACATGTTGACACCAAAAAATTGGGCAAAATGAGCAATGAGGTCTTGCATCAAGAATTGAACGAGCTGGGCAGTAGGTTAATAAACGGGGCCTCATTGGCTGTAATCTCTGCATTACCTCGGTACCACATGCTCGCGAGTATAGAAATAGCAAAATAGGACAGATGAATGCGTGGCTCAATAGCGGGTGTAAGAGGGAGGGTTTTGAATTCCTGAAACACCAGGACATTTTCTGGGGAAGTTGGGACATGCAGAAACGGGCTGGCCTGCACCTTAACCACGCTGGGGTCAACATCCTTACATGTAGATTTTCTAGTGCTGTTGGGAGATGGTTAAGCTATTTTGACAGGCGGAGGGAACACAGAATACTGTTGACATAGAGACTCATCACGCGACAGCAAAGGAGCACGTCAGAATGAGGTCAGCTATGGAGATTGTACAGAGAGTACATTAAGACTGGATGGCCTTTGCTTTAATGCTCGAAATGTGGGTAGATAAGAATTAAAGGCGTGGATTGACACGTGGAAGTGTAATGTTGTTTCCATCAGAGAAGCATGCTTGAACGAAGAGCAGGACGCAACTCAACATTCCAGGGTGTATGATTTTAGGCGAGACAGAGGCGGTGTAAAAATGGAGGCCGGGTCGCACTATTAATTAAGGAATCAATTCATGCAAAACGGACAGATGATATCTCAGAAGGGTCTTCAAACGAGGCTTTGGGATAGAATTTACGTAACAGGGCAACCACATTACTGGGAGAGCAAGCTCGACCACCAAGAGTCAGCAGGAAATTGAGGAGCAAATATGTAGACAGTTCACAGAGGTGTGTAAGAAAAATAATCGGGTAGTCATAGTGTTAAGCATTTAAAGGGGAGGATTTCTTCAAATGTAACAAGGAGAGCTTTTTGTAACAATATGTGGAAGGCCCAACAAGGAATAGCGCAGTGCTTTATCTGGTTCTGGGGATCAAAGCAGATAGACACTCAATGACGCAGTGGGAGGGGGGGGGGGGTTTAGCAATAGTGACCACAATACCCTATGGTTTATATTTGATTTGTTACGGCAAAGAGAAAGATGGCGTACAAAAGGCATGTTGAATTGAGGGAAGACAGATTTTCTTACAATGAAGCCGGATCCAGCTAAAGTCGACTGGGGAAAGCACTTTGCGGGTTATTTTACAGCAGAGCAGTGGGTTGGGAGGGTGGGTGGTGGGACTCAAAAGGGATCGGGGAGAATACAGGTCAATATGTTCCCTTTCGGAGGAAATCTACCGCAAAGATAAAGAGAATCTGTAGAACTGGTGCGACGACAATAATCACTCCCTCAATGTCAACAGAACGGAGGAGATAGGATCGGCTTCAGGAAGCCGAGTGAAGGCCATGATCCTGTTTACATCAAAGGCGATGAAGTGGAAATCGTCGACAGCATCAGGATTCTGGGTGTCCAGATCACAAACAACCTGTCCTGGTCCCTGCATGCCGTTGCTATTTTTGAGAAAGCCCACCAACATCTTTACATTTTCAGGAGCGTCAAGAAATTTTACATGTCCACTACGACTCTCACGAACGTTTAAAGATGCACCAGAGAAACCATTATTTCTGGTTGTATCGCAGCTTCGTATGGCTCCTTCTCTGTCCAAGAAGCAATATAGTGAACAAAGTCCATTCCATCACGCAAATCAGTCTCCCATCCATCGACTCTGGCGACGTTTCCCGCTGTCTGGAAAAGCAGCCAGAATAATCAAGGGTGAATTCCACCTTCCGTTCCAACCTGTACTTTCTATAC
This sequence comes from Mustelus asterias, assembly GCF_964213995.1. Taxonomy (NCBI): domain Eukaryota; kingdom Metazoa; phylum Chordata; class Chondrichthyes; order Carcharhiniformes; family Triakidae; genus Mustelus; species Mustelus asterias. Next base: position 83,290,588 of record NC_135816.1, on the reverse strand, counting down.
TCCATTGAGGCCTCCACTAATTCGTTCACCCTATACCTGTTAAAAGCCTCTCTTTGTTTTCTTATCCAGTGCCAAATATTCGAAGAAATTCAGGGTTCTCCTATCTTGTTCCTCTGACAAGGAACTTTACGTTTCACTGTATCACAATGCATATAAAAATAATAAATCAAATCAAATCAAATCAAAATGTGGAAACAGTAAGTTCAGGTGACCCGGATATGTGGGAAAACACAATACTGGATGAGGAAGAAGAGAAAGGCTTTTAGTAAGCACAAAGGTGGCCTGGGGGAATTTAGGAAATGCAAGAGGGAACTTAAGAAAGCAATTGCAGAGCAAAAAGAGGACATTGAAATGGACGTGTGGGCATGTTAAGCGAGTGAGTCTAACGTATTTTACTAATTCATTAAAGGGATTAGGTTAACCAGGAAACAAATAGGACACATTTGGGATGATGGGGACAATATGCTTGCGAAGCCACATGATATTGAAAGAGTGTTACATGAATATTTGTTTTCAGTCATCTCTCTGGAAATGGAGAATATAGGTATGGAATTCAGGAAAAGGGACTGTGAATAACTTGCATAGTATAACATAGGAAATGAGGAGGTATTGGAGGCTCTGACTGGCTTAAAAGCAGACAAATCCCCCACCCCGGATCAATTGCATCCCATGTTGCTCTGGTAGGGGGAGGGGCGGTCGGAAATTGCAGGGGCTGTAATACACTTTTTTTAAAAATTCATCTCTGACAACGGGGAAGTGTCAGAGGACTGATGGATGGCGAATATTGTACCACTTTAGTTGAAGGGGAAAAGTGAGCAGGGACGATGTGAGAACCATACAATCCCGACAGTGAGGAAGATGATATATCTCTTCGAGCCTGCCCTGGTCTTCCGCAAGAGTCTCCACCTAGGCGCATTTTACCATCCTATCCCCATAACTCCACGCATTGATCATGGCTAATCCACCAAACCTACGAATCCGTGGACACAAAGGAGCAATTTAACATGGCTAATCCACGTAACCTACACAGCATCGGACTGTGGTCTATCTTGGAAGGGTGTTCAAGGGAAGCATTGTGGGTAGAGCTTGGGAGTAAAAACGTTGACGTCACATTTCTGAGCGTATACTATAGGCCTCGATCAGTCAGCGGGCAATGGAGGAGCAGATATTTAAATAATTCACTAAGGTATTTAATAATATTAATAATAATAGGTTAATGATATTAAGGTATTTCAACTTCCCCAACATTACTTGGGCTAGTCAGACTTTAAAGAGTTTATAGGGAGCGGATTACATTAAATGCAGTCATGACAGCGTTTTATGTCAATGTGTAGAAGATCAAACAAGCGATCGCCCAGTGCTGGAACCATTCTGGGGAACAAAGCTGGACAGGTTTTCGAGGTGGCAGTGGAGAAACATATTAGTGAGAGTGACCACAATGCAGTACTAGTTAAGCTTGCTATGGAGAATTAATATGGTTCCACTTTTTAAGAAATTTGGTAAAGATAAACCAGGGAATTGAGTGAATCTCAGATTGTGGTGGAGAAAATATTGGAGAAAATTCTGAAGGCGAGAATTAATCTGCACTTAGAGAAACAAGAGGTAAGCAGGAATTGTCAGCATGGTTTTGTTAAAGGGACGTCATGCCGAAGCAAGTTGACTGTTTTTTTCCCAGGTGGTACATGAATGTGTGGATAAGCGTCGTGCATTTTATCGCGTTTATATGGATGTTATCAAAGATTTTGATGGGTCCGACATGGGAGATTGATAATGAAGAGAAGAGTATATGAGATCCAGGGTAATTTGGTAAGTTGAATCCGGAAATGGCTCAGTGGTAGGAGACAGAAAGTAGGAGGTAGAACGCTCTTTGTATGCCTGGAGGCCGGTGTCCAGTGGCGTAATACAGGGCTCAATGAGAGGTCCCTTATTATTCACGATAAAAATAAACAATGTAGAAGAGATTGTGGGTAGATAGCTGGACGGGAGATTATAAATAAGTTCGTGGATAACACCAAGATTAGCGATGTGGTCAATAGTGAGGAACAATGTCTTAGCTTGCACGAAAGTATAGACGGGTGAGTCATGTGAGCAGATCAGTGGCAGCGAAAATTTCGATGTAATGCACTTTGAAAAAAGTAACAAGACAAGGGAGTAGGCAATGAATGATAGGGCACCAGGACGTTTAGAGGCTCAGGTGGCTGTTGGGATGCGTGTCCAGAGACCTCCAAAGTTGGCACGATAGGTTAATAGTGTTGTTAAGAAGTCAGACAGGACACTTCTTTATCAGTTGTAGCATAGGTTATAAGAGCAGGCAGGTTATGTTGGAGCTGCACAATAACTTGGTTAGGCCACAGTTCAAGGGCTGTGTACAGTTCTTGTTGTTTCGTTATAGGGACGACGTAATTGCACTTCAGAGGGTTAAGAGGAAATCCAGCGGGCTGTTGCATGTGCTGAATGTATGAGGAGAGCATAGATAGGCTCGTGTAGTTTTCTTTCGAGCAGAGAAGGCGGAGCATGGAACCTTATTCAGGTGTCAAGGATTATGAGGGGTATTTACAGTTTGTAGGAACCAGGTGTTAGCTGAAGAGGTAATAACGAGGGAGAGGGGGCAAAATATTAAGGTGAGGGACAAGAGGTTTAGAGGGGATTTGATTTTTTTCACCCACAGGTGGTGGGAGCCTGCAGTGCATTGTATGTGAGGGTCGTCAAGTTGGAAAAACACACAACCTTTAAAAAGTATGTGGATAAACCAAGTGCTGAGAAGTGGCATTACTGCAGATTCAATGGGACAAAGTGCTTCTTCTGAACCATATGACTATAGAAATCAATGGCTTTTTTTCCATATAATTTCTACAGTGCAGAGGAGACCTTTTGGCCCATTGAATCTGTATCGACCCCATACCCGTAACCGCAAACATTTATCCCGCTATGTCCTCCAACTCCATATCTTTGAACATTAAAGAACAATTTTGCATGGCGAATCCACCTCGCCTTCAAATCTTTGGACTGTGGGAGGAAACCGGATCACCCAGAAGAAAACCTTGCAGTCACGGGTAAACCGTGCAAACTCTACACTGACAGTCACTCTAGGCCGGAATCGAACCCTGGTCCCTGGCGTTGCGAGGCAGCCGTGCTAATCACTGTGTCCCAATGTCGCCCATAGACCTTCATGACTTTATGATGCTGAGTTCTCAGTTTCAGTTTCTGACCTGCTCTTGAGCCATGTGTTTAAAGGATTCTTCGAGTTCTGCTTTTAGCCAGAAGTAAAATTCAAGATGTTGTTACTGTGTAAGTCAACAGTGGTAATTTCAAAGGAAGATCGTTAGTACTGCTCCTCTTGTATTTGTCCATTACCTAGCATTTGTTTGATGCAAATGTTACCTTTCTAAATTTCACCTCACATTTGGTATTCAATTGTTTTGAGCATGTTTGCCCAATATTGTAAATATGTCTGTAATTGAGGTGTGCGACTGAAAGCAAATTAAACTCGGCATTAATGACCTGTTTGTTGGTCAGCAGGACTTCTTTAATAGCACTGTCGACCACATCTTCTATCATTTTGATGACGAATGTGAATGAAGGGCTGGTGATTAGTGTCCAGAGTGGATTTGTTTTGCATATTAAGGACACGATATGCCTGGGCATTTTTTTATGTCGCCGGCAAATCTACCTCTTTGGTAAGAGGCAAATCTAATTCCTGAGCTACACCCCAAATTCTAGAACCAATGAGAGCTATTCCAACAGATTCGATATAGGGTCTGTGCGAGAATCTTCGTCTCAGTGGAGCAGCCGTAACGACTCGCTTCCACAACCTGTATATTGGCTGCTGGCGATCGCTGGCGATCGCATGCGCATCCTCTCCCATTCGTCAACTTTGGGAACGGCTAGCAAGTAATTATCACCTGCCGATGCCTGTGTCAAGGTCTCGAACAGTCACGATGCTCTTCATCGCAGAGTAACTCCCGCTATACCTCCGTTGCCTGGCTCTCTGGCTATTTTTCATGTCGTACAGAATGTTGCCATGCTTTATTGATCTTTACGTTTTCCACTTACTGTCAGGCTTTCCATCCCCACTCATTTTTTTGGGATCACTGTGCTTCGGAGGAAGCCCCAGTATCAGTCACAACTAAGCAAACACGGGTAATAGCAATAAATCAATGGTCACCGAAGTGTCGGCGATCTGCAGGGATTTTCCTGAATCAAAGTAGTCGGGAATAATGCATGTGATGCGAAAATCATGTGGGATTAATACCATTCGGACTCTTGTTCATTGAGGTAAGGAAATCTTCATTCCAAGTATTAGCAAAGGGATAGCAGATGACGGCAACAATCCGAGCAAGCAACACCTATCCAACCTGTTCACTCTCGCTTAGTTTGGATTCCGCCAGGAACACTTGGATCTTCATTTCATTATGACCGGGCAACCATTGTGGGGTGAAAGTGACTGCCCTCGACATGGAGTTAGCCTTTCACTGAGTGCGGCATGAAGTGAGGAAACTGACAGAATTGGAGCCAATGGGAATCAGGGGGAAATCTCGCCACTGGTTAGCCTCGTACCTAATGATTGTTGGAGGCCAATCATCTCTTCCCAACTGCATCGCTGCAGCTCTTACTTTGTGTAGTCCCTGAACTCTCAATATTGCGCTCAGATGTTTGTGCATATCCAGTTGTTCTTACGTAATGTGGACCATGCGCTGAGGCAAAAGACGGAAAACTATAATCCGCTCAGCCTGACCTCCGTCGCTGGGAATATTTTAATATCCATTGTTAGGATCACATTTCTGAATAATTGGAAGTGTGTGGTACGTTGGGGCGAAGTAAGCATGGTTTCATCACGGGGAGGTCATGCCTGCTAAATCTTGTTCGAACGTTTTGAGGACGTAACTAACAGGTGAGGCAAAGGAGAGACAGTTGTTATTGTCTACTTGGATTTCCAGAAGACCTTTGACAAGATATCGCAGAGGAGGCTTCTGAGAAATATAAGAGACCAGGTTGTTAGATATAAGGTAATAGCGTGGATAACAGATTGGCTCATTGGCAGAAGGAAGAGGGTGGGAATCAGGATGGCCGCAACTAATGGTGACTAATGGACTTCTGCAGGGGTCAGTTAGGAACATAACTTCTGACTTCATACAGCAATGATCTTGATAAAGGAACTGAGAGCATTGTGACTAGGTTTGCAGAAGAAACGTGGAGAGACAGGTGGTACTGAGGGCTCGGACAGGATGCAGAAGGACTGGGACAGGTTAGGAGAGTGGGAAAAGTAATGACAGATGGAATACAACATGGGAAAGTGTGAGGTTATGCACTTTGGTAGGAAAATAGAGGCGTAGATTAGTTTTCAATGGGGAGAGAATTCCGAATTCATAAGCACAAAAGCACTTAGGGGCCCTCGTTAAGAAATCTTTTTAGGCTAACTTACAGTTTGAGTTGGTAGTTAGGAAAGCAAATGCAATGTTAGCACATATTCCGAGAGGATTTGGATAAAAAAAACAGGGATGCACTTCTTAGACGGCATAAGGCTTTTGTCAAACCACATTTGTAATATTGTGAGCAATTATGGGACTCGTATCTGAGGAAGGATGTGTTGGCCCTGGACTGGGTCCAGAGGAAGATCACAAAAATGATCCCGGGGACGAAACGCTTAGCGCATGAGGGGCATCTGAGGACCTGGGTTTGTACTCGATGGAGATTAGAAAGATTTAGAGGAGTTGAAATTTACAGAATATTGGAATGCCTGGATAGAGTCGACGTGAGGAAGATGTTTCCATTAGAAGGAGAGACTCGGATCGGAGGGCACAGCCTCAGAATAAAACTTTCGAACCGAGACGAGGAGGAATGTCATCAGCCAGAGGATGGTGAATCTATGGAATTCATTGCCAGACAAGACCGTGGAGGCCAGGTCATCGAGTATACTTAAGATAAAGAAAGATAGTTTCTTGACTGGTAAAGAGATTAAAGGTTCCGGGGAAAACGGGAGAGAATGGGTTTCAGAAACGATTGAATGGTGGAGCAAACTCGTTCGGCCGAACGCCTAATCCTGCTCCAAAATCTTATGGTCTTATGGTCTTCCAAATCAGGGCGATTACTTGCTCAGCCTAGGTGAAATGTAAACAGGCAAATACACAAATATCTACACAAAAGTTAAAGTTTTTTTTATTGTGAAGATATATGTGTTGTTCATAATTTTTCACTCTAAAACGATCAAACAATATGGGAGTAGAATCTATAGAAATAATCTATTTCTACACATTTCCAGCAGCGTTAACGCTGGCAATGAGATTAGAACAATCAAACAGATTAACTTCTGCTTTTCTACTGTCTATAGAACAGAAGCAAGGAGAAAGGCTGACCAGGAAGAACGTGCAGGGCTCTAGAAGAAGACCTGGAGAGTGACACTGGGTGAATTTCTCCTACAGAGAGCCAGCACGGAGGCAATGACCCCAATGGTGATTGCAATAAATTCGTGGAATAAAGTTCAAAAGGTTGCAGCATGATTCTGTTTTCTAAATTATTTTTGTGATCAACAGGCTCATGCGCGCTTTTAAATAAACAGGAGCACCTGACCTCGAATTAAAGCCGTCCCTCTATGTGCTGAATTGTTTCCTGCTGCATTAAACTGGAACTGATTTGTCTTCCACGTTGCGCAACCATTGTGTTTTATAATGTTGGTGCAATAAATGCACAATGAGACAGATTGAATTATTGCTGGTAACTGGGAGCTGGTGAAATAGAAAGTTATATTATATATTTTTATATAATCCAGTAACGTTTCTATACATTTAATTTCCATTTTATTTTGGAGGCTAATTGAGACTGAAGCTCGATAATATTAAACGTGAAATTTTATTTAATAACAAGAACAGATTCCATTATTTTATTGAGTATCCAACAAGGTCGGCTTATGATGAAAGTAAGGAGGTGTGGGATAGAGGGAAAGTTGGCCGATTGGATTGGTAACTGGCTATCTGATCGAAGCCAGAGGGTGGTGGTGGATGGAAACTTTTCGGACTGGAGGAAGGTTGCTCGCGGAGTGCCACAGGGATCAGTGATTGGTCCTCTGCTCGTTGTGATTTTTATTAATGACTTAGAGCAGGGGGCTGAAGGGTGGATCAGTAAATTTGCTGATGACACCAAGATTGGTGGAGTCGTGGATGAGGTGGAGGGCTGTTGTAGGCTGCAAAGAGACATAGATAGGAATCAAAACTGGGCTGAAAAATGGCAAATGGAGTTTAACCCTGATAAATGCGAGGTGATTCATTTTGGTAGGGCTAATTTAAATGTGGATTACAGGGTCAAAGGTAGGGTTCTGAAGACTGTGGAGGAACAGAGATCTCGGGGTCCATATCCAGAGATATCTAAAGGTTGCCACTCAATCGGATAGAGCTGTGATGAAGGCCTACAGTGTGTTAGCTTTTATTAACAGGGGGTTGGAGTTTAAGAGCCGTGGCCTTATGCTGCAACTCGACAGGACCTTGGTGAGACCACATTTGCAATATTGTGTGCAGTTCTGGTCACCTCACTATAAGAAGGATGTGGAAGCGCTGGAAAGATTGCAGAGAAGATTTACCAGGATGCTGCCTGGTTTGGAGGGTAGGTCTTATGAGGAAAGGTTGAGGAAGATAGGGCTGGTCTATCTGGAGCGGAGGAGGCTGCGGGGAGACTTAATAGAGGTTTATAATATGATGAAGGGGATAGATAGAGTGAGCGTTCAAAGACTATTTCCTCGGGTGGATGGAGCTATTACAATGGAGCATAACTATAGGGTTCATGGTGGGAGATATAGGAAGGATATCAGAGGTAGGTTCTTTACGCAGAGTGGTTGGGGTGTGGAATGGACTGCCTGCAGTGATAGTGGAGTCAGACACTTTTGGAAAATTTAAGCGGTTATTGGATAGGCGCATGGAGCACACCAGGATGATAGGGAGTGGGATAGCTTTATCTTGGTTTCAGATAAAACTCTGCACAACATCGTGGGCCGAAGGGCCTGTTCTGTGCTGTACTGTTCTATGTTCTATGTTTATTGTACGATTGATATTTTAATTCAGTCGCTGGGAAGTTGAACTTGAGTTGAAAGATTACATGGATGGGCCGACTTCCGACTCATTTCTTTATTCGAATGGTGATTATGTGCAGGGGCTCTATTTGTCAACGAAAAAACGTGCACGACAGTGAGATCTGCGCACATAATAGTCGCAGCAAACTTCCAGTCGCGCTGTCAATTTCGAACAGCGCAACATTTCTGGTTTATTTCAGCAGTGAATAGAACTTCGAGAAAGTAAACGTTTTTTAACTGGTGCGTCCAAACTCGGCATCGACAATACAGTATGAATTCCTCTGTTGTCCGCACATCTGGCCAAGCTGTTGAACACAGCCTGCAGAATGCGGTAGATAGGGAGCAAGGCTTTTGGGCGAGATTGCAATTTAGCTGAGATCTCTACTTAAAGTGATTAATTTAGGTTTCACCATGAATCAGCTACCCAACTGTTTCAGTTTCCCAATGCCTGCGCCTAGCGATACTAACCCCACCGCACCGCCCCCCCCCCCCCCCCTCCACACACACACACCCCGGCACCCGACAAAACTGCCAAGAAACACGGTTCAGCATGAAGAATGGATATGTGATGACTGCAGGACCGGATTTCGGGTGGACAGCTGATGAGATGAATATTCTGTATGCTCAGCAAAATGGATATTTATCATAGAATCCCTACAGTGCAGAAGGAGGCCATTCGGACCATCGAGTCTTCACCGACCACAATCCCACCCAGGCCCACCAAGATCCTGCTGATCACCTGACACTACGGTCAATTTAACATGGCCAATCATTCTAACCCGCACATCTTTGGACTATGGGAGGAAACCGGAGCACCCGGAGGAAACCCACGCAGACACGGGGAGAATGTGCAACCTCCACAGAGGCAGCGACCCGAGGCCGGAATTGAAACCTGGTCACTGGCGCTGTGAGACAGCAGTGCTAGCCACTGTGTCAGCGTGTCGCCCATTAGTAATGACAATTTGAAGACGAACATGATGTTTACAGCCAATTTCTCCGGTTATTCACGTTAACTGAAAGAATGTGAGTCGACCATGAAAAGAAAAGTTAATTCAGCTTTGAAGAAGCTTATGTTGAACTTGAATCGTTTTGACCCTCATTTTCCAAACAATCTGCGAATTAGTGCCCGTGGTGATTTCAACACTTGCTTCAGCTCGTCTCGGAATTTCCTCTGGGTCGCTGCATAAATACATGTGTTTAGACAGGAGCTCAAGTACTTCAGCATGGCCCCTGTTTCTGTGGCGATATATCCTGGGTTTGTGCGATCGCCTCGGTAATAAGTGGTATTTGCCAGTCTGGTCGTTACAGAGCTCACTGCAGTTGTCAGCCACAAAAATATAAAACAGGCTGATACAGTGAACAATAAAATGATAGATCTCCTTCGGTTGTCCATCTCCGTGTCTGTCTGATGCTTACTCTTCTGTCCCTTCAATTCCCTCCGGGCTCTGCTACTCACTAAAATGCGCCGCACAGTGAAAAGGTTAAGCAAAACAATTAAAGTAAAAGGGAGCCAAACAAGCCAGATGTAATGAAACCAGGTGTACGCAAGACCTGGAGTGGAAGTAAAAAAAGCTGGACTTAACTGACAGCCCCAGTGCACTTTGTTAATTATTTTCTCAGTTTCAAGTAAAAGGAAAAGAGGGATGTTCCTTAAAAAAACAAGCACCGATGCGATTGTTAGAACGACGGCTGCAGTGCTTTTGGTACAATACTTAGTTTTAAACTTCTGACAGCAGATTACTACAAATCGATCAAACGTGAAGGAAATGGTGAACCAAACAGTCAAGTCGAGGGTAATAGCAGTCATATATAGAATGATCCTGCACACGGGAGTTTGGGATAAGAATGGAAGTGGAAAGTGGTAACTGAATATATAATACAGCAATATATTGTTGAACATGACCAGCAGATCCGCTATTGCCATGGCCACAATGTACACAGAGATACATTTGGAAAGGCCGCAGTTTCCACGGGAGAGGATCACAATTGTAACCAAGTTCGCTGTAAGAAGGAGATAAATGTTATATCAGTTATTGATAGATATATATATATAATATACATATATATATATATCTATATATATATATTACAATATTACATATAGTATATATAGAATAAGCGAAAGCTGGATTCCGTGTCGGTTGCATGTGAAATACAGACTCTGAGATTCGACAAATGCATTTCTTTATCGAGCTTGCAAAAGAAACAGAGAGACTGTCAACACTAATTTACAACAAAAAGTTTACAATGGCTCACCAGGGATACCGATGCTAGCGAGAATCGGGTAATAAATTTCCTTTATCAGCAGAATAGCAGGTTTCCCCATTTTGTTTGATAAGAGGTGAATTATGTTGGAGTTGATAGACTCTGGCTGGCGTACAGCAGAACTGCGGTAATTGCCAGATCTTATATTTATTCTGATGCAAATCCTCCAGTGAGGAGGTTATTTCACAATTAGCATTAGTCACAGCCATTTGTCATGGACTCTGCTCAGAATGTGATTATATTCCGTGCCCAGGGAATAGCTGGAGTGTTTCGAAAGAAGCAATTAGAATAATATTTACCAATGGAAAGTGGAACCCGCTAGAACAACTTTTGTCCCCGTCCATGCATAAATGCTTCAGGAAGGTAATGGTCTTGACCTGCTCCTGCTTCACTCCTGTGCCCTACTACTTTCAGTATCTAATCCTGAAGCAATCAGGCTGCGTATGGACAGCAACCATTACTACTTTTTTCTTCACTCAATTAAAGAGCATTCCTTGATGCATTGAGAATACAGTACAGCTTCGTTCATGCTGTCATGGTCAATTTTAGCTGATGCAACTATTTCCCTGAGGACTTATTGTCCTCCACCAGTTTGTAACCTGTTTAGGAATAAATGAAATTATCTGAAATATGGTCCTTTGGTATAATATTCTTGGTTAGTTTCTCTGTAACTTACATTTAATTTGGTTAGAAAAAGCATTTATCGCGTGCCTACTGGAACCAGTGTGCTGACAGGAATGAACACGTTGATGAGATCTCCTGAAACAAAACAAGCGACAGGGTCTTGCAAATTCTACAAGAGGTTTGATTGGTTTTATATGTGGGGTTTTATGCGAATGAATTGATTTCATGTCTACTTTAAACAACGTAAGAAACAGGCACGTCCGGTCTTGAATGCTATTGCTGCTCATGTCGTACGCAGTGATGAACAGTTAGATATAATTTTGAAATGGTTTAGCTATTAAGCCAGGCTGACGCGAAGATGGATACTGAATGAAATCCTAATCAGCCTGGAGTAAGGCAGTGACACTGAAACTGAAGGACATGTCGGGCAATTGTCGATTGTATGCACCATAGTATCCAAATCACCACAGTGGCACAAGGGTGAGTCACTGTGTGCCCATGGAAGAGATTGTTGCGTCAGGGCCCGACTCCAGTACGAAACCTGTTGAGCTTGACCCATTCGCCGAGTGGGAGGTCGAATTCTTGGATTTCCAACGAAGGTTCATCAACTAAGTGCTGGCTCTTGGCTGTGTTGTTGGCCTTATGCCACAGGTCGTTCCACAGGTATGCAGCAGAGCTGCCTGACTCTTGCAGATCGTTCCAGATTGGCTGCCTTGAAAGATGCATTTGCTGGGTGGGTGGGTGATGCTTCTGCCAGTGCCAGGTCTGGAGTATTGTGTAGACTTTCTAGTAATCGTGCCATGCTAACTTCACAAATAATTTGTGGGGTGCAGTGTTGCAAAGCAAAGGTAGCCAATTTGTGTTTCTTGACAGAATTGCTTCGAAAATGTCCCTCTCGGTCTCATTCATCTTGTCACCAATTGTAGTGACAAATTGAAATGTGTAGTGCCAAGTGCTGTTCCAATCAAAAGCACAATATTCAGCTACTGTGTAGCAAAGACCAAAGAGGAGGTATTAAAGTTCTGGTGTTGGCTCGCCAACAGGTTCCTGGTGGTTTGTTGATGATATTGTTCCAGTTCTTCAATTTAGCTAAGACATACTGGAGGTGTATCATGAAGATTAGTGCCCTCTCCAAATCAACACCAAGACCGGTGATTGCAAAGAGTATTTGGATGCGATTGCCGTTTCGCGGGGCCTCGTTCTTGTTGACGTTTTGCATTGTCAAGGTAGTAGACACATGATACTGTTTGGCAGCACTTGGTTTGAGGCACCAGTTTTGACACTGCTTAAAAAGTTTCTTAATCGTCATTAAGCTTTACTAATATTCTTAAATATTCTCGCTTGGTAAGCAAAACAGGTGTCATCTGTGTCGAGGATCTTGCGGCTGCGCATGGCTCGAGGTCACTTATTCACAGGGTGAACAGATTGAGGGCCAGTACAGATCCATCAGGAGGGCCATTTCGTCACCTCTTCCGTCAGATGGCTTTGGGCACGATTCAGTCTGTTAGCATTATAGAAAACTTGACCGTCGGCCTTTGTGCCAAACCGTGTCGCCGGCTGCTCTGAAGTTGACAAAGATGATTCTGGTTTTCAGGCGCCTTTGAATGCAAACTTTATTGTCGGAAGTGAGGGCAATACCTGGTCTTCTGTACTGCGCTCCTTTCGGAATCCAGTTTGTTGTCCAGATAGTGTATTATTTACGTTTGTTTGGATAAGGTGCAAGATGACCCTCCCTAGATGTTTATAGCAAATATGTAACAGATAAAGCGGTCTGCAATTGAAAGCTTGGGGATTACGATGATCTCAGCTTTCCGCCAAATCTTTGCCAGTTGCTCCGCCTGCGTGATTCTAGTCAGAAACAAAGAATCATTTTGCCGATTCAGGCCAAGGTGTTGAGGAAGTTCAGTGTGGATTTGGTCCTATCCGGCAGATTTGGCAGGGTTCAGTTTGCTGCTTGCTGATTGGACTTCATCTGTGGCTTCGGCAGTTTGGCCTATTCTTAGGGTCGTTTCCCTTTTGAAGGATCTCCATTCATACCAACACTGCTTCAATGGTTCGATATGGTGGGAGCTCTGCCACTTTTGACAAAGTGGCTAACCACTGCACTCGACGAGATGTAGTATCGTTTGGATATTGCAGGTTGCTGTCCAACAAGTAGTTGTTGGGTAAGTTTCCAACCTTCCCAGCCAGACTGAGTGCATTCCAGATCACTGGTGATCGATTCACAGCGAATGCGGCATGCATTGCCCAGTCTTTCAACGAGGCAGTCCGCGATGTCTGAATCACCAGGTTATTCAAATTCTTTGAGGAGTTTTCGGCATTCACAGTCGAGATAAGGACTGTACCTTGGACGAAAGCCACGCGCAATGTTTGCTTTGAGTCATGGAGTAATAGAGGTTTACAGCATGGAAACAGGCCCTTCGGCCCAACTTGTCCAAGCTGCCTTTTTTTTAACCCGTAAACTAATCCCAATTGCCCCCATTTGGCCCATATCCCTCTATACCTATTGTATCATGTAACTATCTAAATGCTTTTTAAAAGATAAAATTGTACCCGCCTCTACTACTACCTCTGATAGCTTGTTCCAGACACTCACCACCCTCTGTGTGATAAAAATTCCCCCTCTGGACACTTTTGTATCTCTCCCCTCTCACCTTAAACCTATGCCCTCTAGTTTTCGACTCCCCTACCTTTGGAAAAATATATTGTCTATCTACCTTGTCTATGCCCCTCATTATTTTATAGACCTCCATAAGCTCACCCCTCAGCCTCCTACTCTCCAGAGAAAAAAGTCCCAGTCTATTCAGCCTCTCCTTATAACTCAATCCATTAAGTCCCGGTCGCATCCTCGTAAGTCTTTTCTGCACTCTTTCCAGTTTAATAATATCCTTTCTATAATAGGTGACCAGAATTGCACACAGTATTCCAAGTGTGGCCTTACCAACGTCGTACACAACTTTAACAAGACGTCCCAACTCCTGTATTCAGTAATCTGACCGATGAAACCAAGCATACCGAATGCCTTCTTCAGCACCTTTGGTAGCCTTAAAGATGGCCTCTTTTAGATTGGGTGCAGCTGACAGATTTCGACAGGTGGCCAGTGACAGATTGCCAGCACGCTTTGCGATATTTGTTTTTGGCTTTGACCAGATGAGAGTATTGAGGAGCCCGATGCTGACTTTTCGAAAACTCATTAAGGTCATAGTTTGAAACGAATATCACGAGAGTGCGGTCATGAGTATAACTTACTTCCCGATAAAGTACCTAATTGTTTTCAACTGGTCCTGCTGATGAGGCTCGAATCTGCTGCAAACCAAATGGAAACATGTAGAAACGCAGCATGATCTCCTTGCTCCAGAAGTGAACGTATGCATACTCTTAGCCTGGTTCGTGTGCTCGGTGAGCAAATCGCCGGAACATCGTTCCACTGGGTTCCTTCTTTTTTAATTATGCAATTAACAGAGTAAAATATAATGAATGAAGAAGATTAATTCCATCTCTAAAAAGATTTGGTTTCAAGGTAAATGTCCGCAGAGTTCAAAATGCATCAAATCCCATAACATATTCTATAATGTTCTTTAATTTCCCTCGGTAATGTTTATGCACTGATACCTCAACCAGATTGCACCCGGCTCCAATTCATTCCAAATATTCAAAATCAGAAACAGAAAATAAAAACAAAACACTGTAAATGCTTGAAATCTGCTGAGAGAGAAACAGAAAATGTGGGAAATTATAGAAAATATACAGGAAATTACAGAAAATCCTGAAATTATAGAAACAGCACATACGGTAAATGCTCTGTCAGTAAGGCAGCATGCATAGGGAGATATATTTTCTCTTTGTACGTATTCTGACTGACCAGATTATTTCGAGTTGTTTTTGTTTCAACTCCCAATTTGAGAATTTGGAGTAGTTTCACCTTTTCTATGCAGCCAGCTGACGGTGAAGAAATTAGATCTAAATGTGATGCATCCTCCTGATTCAAAACCGAAGATTGTGTCCCTCAACATATGGTTATGTCCAATATGTAAATACTTCTCTTTTCGCATCACATCGAGATACACAAAAGCTCACTAAAAACACTCGAGTGCTCTGCTCCATGATATAACCATTTTAAACATTGGTTGTTGCCCCGCAATATTGAGCGCCAGAATCTCAGTTCGAATTTCCAATTGATGAATCCTCTCCAGCTCTGGGACCCATCTGTTATAAGATGAAGTGTTTGAGAAATCACAAGATGTGATGATAGCTATTCTCTGTACAAAATTCAGAATTGTTGAAGTCATCTTCCATCACTTTGCTAATGATTGAGGACAGACTGACCTGGCAGCCGTTGAGTGAACTGGTGTTTACTCTGCTTTCTATACACAAGAGAGAAAAATACATTTTTCCACGTTGCTAAGTAAATGTCGGTATTGGCGCTTTACTGGCAAAGCTTGGCTCGTAACGCTAGCTGAGGTACAGACATTCACCATTACAGGCAGGATGTCAATAAATCACGTGGCATTTCCTTTATCCAACGCCTTCGTCTGTTTTCTTTTTCATTGATCACGTAGAATAAGTGGAAATGGCTGTAGTTTGACATCTATGTTTCTGGCAATCTCTGGAGAAGGGCAATATCCATCAGCCACATGGTACGCCCATATCACGATGCTGACAAATGATTCAGCCACACATTTGTGCTGATGGGCGGGGTTTGCCAATTATTACAGTTGGCTATGTTTTTAGACCTTCCGCCCCTTGTTACTTGTGTAATTATCAACCACGACTCGGGGCGGAATTTTCCTTTCCCGCCCGCCACGGAAACCGTCAGGGATGGGACAGGGCCATGCAAAGGTCCGTTGACCTCGCATGGGATTTTCCATTCTTGAGGCGAGCGTGGCAGGAAAAACCAGCCCTCGATGTGTAAGACTGCAGAACGTTGATCAATCCTTTGGTTGTAGGACTGCTTCCCTCTCTCTCTTTCGCTGGTGACATTTATTTTGCGAGTATTGCTCCATCAAGCTGACACTATACAGAAGATATAATTGGTGCACTTTTTTCCAAAAATACGCACCCCTCATTATTTGAAATCACGGGGGAGATTATCCGACCTCCCAGCCGAGTGTATCCCGCCGGTGGGATGTGGCATGTTGTTTCCTCGCGGGAGGATTCTCTGGTTTCCTCGCTATCAATGCGGATTCCCATTGGTGTCATCCCACGCCGGCGAGAAACACGCGGGCTTGGGTCCACTTCTGGCGGTTACAGAAAATCCCGCTGGCGCGAACTGCCGAAGAATTTCGACCCACATCAGGTTCTACAGATCTTTGGCGCTATTATCACCAATAATAATACTAAGTGTCCAACGGGTGGGGAAAAGGGAGATTTACCCGCACGTTCTTTGGGCATACTTAATTGACCGATTTTCGGCAGTCTGGGCTCCACTGAGTGCATCGGAGGATTCAAGCCTGTAAATCGAGAGCAAGGAAAAATCCCGCCCCAGAGGCCGGTATCACCGCGCTGAGCGGGCCACTGCCAATGTGTCAATTTGTTCATGGGGAGATGGGGGCATACGCACTGTTACCCTGCATCACCCCACCAAATCAACTGCCTTCAGATGTTTTCACAGCAACCACACCCCCTCCTCCCCCGCCCCCCCCTCCCCCCACATCATGATCGCGAGCTTCCCAACACCCCTCTCGGCCAATCTCTGGCTTCCCAACGGGCCCAACCGCTACCATACCCGCCCCCCAAATCGCCGTCTGCCCTGATCACCCTCCTCCCTCCCACTCCTACGGATCCCATTGCAAGTTGTGCAGTGTGTCCTCCCACCGCCACCATCAATCGACCCGTCCCCAGGAAGCCTCCTTGGTCCAGCATCCTTTTTCACAGTACCCAGTGGGCGGTGCCATGTTGCCCGACGGGCATTACTAGGGTGCCACAGCCCAAAGGGCCACCTCCTTCTCGCGACCTCCGAGTGGGTGGGCTCAGCGACTGCTTTCCATACCAGTGGGTTGATGACGCCTGGCCCCCGTTGATGGGGATCTGCTTTAATCCCCGCTGGTGGGAACATCTCCCTGGCTTGAAGGGGGGACCTCTCCCAGCGATGAAGGAGGACGGGCAGACACTAGCGAGCTTGAAAAATACTGTCCCGGGCTCGCTAATTATATGGCAATATGAATTCTTGAAAAATGTATGTGGTCGACTCGCCATCGGTCGGATGCCGGTCGCGACTCCTGCTACAGACCCCACAGATTTTTCCCGGCCACTACGCGAGCCAGCCAGTATGCCGGGAGAATACCCCCCCCCCTCCCCGCACCCCCCCCCCCCCTCCGCCCGCCCACCCCCGCCTAATCATTGGGGAAAAATTAACATGTTAAATGGGTGAGACAGTGGCATCAGGTTTACCGCACAGCGCCAGGAACCCAGGTTTTATTCCGGTCTTGTGTGATTATCTGTGGTAGAGTTTGCATGTTCTCCCCGTGTCCGTTTGGATTTCTTCCGTGTGTCCGGTTTCCTGCCACAGGACAAAATATGCAGGTTAGGTGGGTTGGTCGTGCGAAATTCGTTTCAAAAGCTGAGTAGATTAATTAGATATGGCAAATGTGCACCGTTATGGGTATAGCGTGGGAGGTAGACGTGGATAATATGCTCTTTCAGAGTCGGTGCAAATTTGATAGCCTGAATGCCCACCTTTGCATCGTCGGGATTCTGTTCTATTAAACAAAGAATTTAGGACATTTTTTAATCATTAAAAATAGCAAGGCAGGAGTATTTTTAAGTGTCAGTTAACAGTAATGATCAGTAATTAATTAACGGTAATGAACAATAAGAGGAGAAAGCTTACCTCGAACAATTGAACAGACGGCTGACCACCCCTCCGGTGATAAAGCCGTGAAGCCAAGACTCTTGAAAATTGGAAAAAATGTAAACAAAGATGGCTTCTCGAGACCTTTATTTCATCCTTAAAGATGTTGAAATTACATCATAGCTAACAGCTGGAAATAGCCACCAGGTCCATAATGACACAACAATGAAATAAGAGCCAGCCCTTTGGTGTTAGGTAATTATGGGCGTTGTCTTAAACTTAAAACAATGACTCATCTTAAACTATATCTCTTATCCTGAGCATAACTATTGAAAAATAATTGGCAAACATAACTGCCTGTCATTTCTAAACTAACCCTCTTTAATAAAAGACTGTTCAGTTATTCAGTAAAATCTAGAACTTCATGTTCCCTCTGCGGCCTGTCTGCAAAATCAGCAGTTGATAATTCTCAAGCTTTAATAACTGATACTTAAATCAAATATTGTGTTTATGATTATAAAAGTTTCAAACTTTGGTGTTGCATGTTATATTGCCAGCCACACTCATCCATCGATTGAGCGACTGCTTATTTGTCAATTGTCTCACATTTAAGCCTTGCTATTTAACTGCTCTTTCTCGCTTCCAATAATGCAGCAACGTTTTTAGATCTTGAAATGACTTCGTTTCTCAATATTACCATAAAATGCTTCATACTTTGATAAGTTTGTAATGCTAAACAATATATTGATTCACACAACAAAATGACAGTCACGATAATCTATTGATTTTGCAACTATCATTTTGTCATGCCTGGTGCTACTGCTCGCATTCCGTCTTTCAATCTTCGTTCAATCAGGGCTCATCTCTTAGATCAATGGTAACGCTTGAGGCGTATGGCAAACTGTGAGGTTACAGGTTGGCGCCGAATACAAGTGAACAGTTCCAGATTGCACAAGATGCCCCATTTTGAGCTGCCTGAAATTTTCTACAACTAATCATTTGCGCATGGTGATTATGCCACTCAACAAGCTACAAGGCAACCTCATTTCTCAAACAGGACTGTTTCTTCACAAAGGCTGTGCAGCGATAATTCATAGAAATTTTAACAGTTCGATCTGCAAGATGCATACCTGCGAAGACTGAATTCCTACCCCCACTCCCCCACCCCACCTCCCCCTTTTGCTAATTCCTTAGGCGGCAGCCACAGGTCGGTCAAGCTGATTTGTTTGCTTGGACTCTTTCAGATCAATCTGTATGTTCTCAGATCAGGTTTGCTGAAATACATTCAGAGCACATTGTCTGCACTCTTTGAAGTTGTGTTCAGGCTGAAGAATTACTGATTCAACTGTTCATGTGGGGCAGGATTGCTAGATGATAATCACCAGGCCGCCCTTGCCCATGTTTGACTTGATGCTACGTGACCTCATGCATTTTCTGTTTCTCTGCCGCAGATTTCCAGCATCTACATTATTTTGCTTTTATTTTCTGCTCCTGACGTAAATTATATAGAATGAGTTGGAATCGGGTGCAATATGTTCTGATATATCCGTGCATAGAACATCCGCGATGAAAAAATTAAAGACTGTATGGAATAAATTATGGAATATGATGCGTGTTAAACTTTCCGATGGTCACAAAGAAATCAAATGTTTTTTACGCAATAAATTCATCTCCATTATGCTCCATATTCTACTCTGTAAATTGCTTAATTTAGAAAAAAACGGAACGCAATGGAACAATCTTCCTGTAACTTGCGCATCTCACACAATAATGAGGTTAGTCGTATCGAGACGTTCACTTCTGGCGCAAGCAGACTCTGGATCCCGGGTCTGCATGTTTCCTTTCGTTTTGCATGAAGCTTCCAGCATCTTCAGCAGAAACAGCTGAAAGATATTAGAGCCACTATCGGTAAATGAAATACCCCCAAGAACGCACTTGATCGACATTCCTTTCAAGCTACATAGTAAGTCCTAACTGATTTTCCGAAAAGTCAGCTTGACCAATAATCATCCACGTTGGGCTCCTTATACCTCTCATCCGGTCAAAGCCAAAAAAGAACTGCCGCAAACCATGCTGGCAATCCGTTACTGACCAGCTAGCGAGGTCTGTTACCTGCACCCAATCTAACAGATCCTAATCAATAAGGCATACACCCGCTTCGCCAAGGCCATCATTAAAACTGCCAAAGCAAGCAGTCCACGTGGGTTTCGTGCAACGGACAGTCCTTGCCTCGACTGTGAATGCCAAGAATTCTTTAAAGAATATGAAGAAACTGGCGATTCATATATCGCCGATTACCTAACTGAAACACGTAACAATACGTGTTCCCACTCGCTGGGAAGAGGTCACTCGCGATCTGGAGTGTACTCAGTAGAACCGTGATTGATAGAAAGAGTGCACAAAACTCCCGACCTGCTACTGGTAGAAGACATCACCCAACCACTCAGCAAAAGCGTCATTGCAAGGCAGCCAAACTGGACGGACTTGCCTGAGACAGGCAGTTCTGTTGCGTACCTGTGGAAGGACCGATGGCACAACGGCAACAACGCAGGCCAGACTAGCACCTGGTTAATTAACCCTCTTTGGAAATCAAAGGCTTCGTCCTCCAGCGCAGCATATGGGAGGACGGCTTCGCACTGGCTTCGAACTCTAAAAATCTCTTCCATTGGGCACACTGTAACCCATCCTTGTGCAGCTGAGGCGAAGTGCAAACAATGGTGCATATAATCGACAATTGCGCCGACCTGTATTCAGTTTTGGCGGATGAGGAGTTCCTTCGTTCATCCACATTCGTGTCAGTCTGGACAACTAGCAAAATAATTCAAAATGTCTTATCTAACTGTTCATCGATGCATAGAATAGACGCAGTAAAAATACTTAAGAACTGACGCGCATGTTTCTTGCACTGTTCTAAATGGATAAATAATCAATTCATCCTTGTATCACCACACCTATAAAACAAATAAAACTCGTGGGGAATATGCAAAACTTGCCGCTTGCTTTGCTTCAGCAGAGCTCATCAATGTGTTCATTCCTGTCAGTGCACTGGCTTCAGTAGACACGCTATAAGCGTGTTGTCTAAACAAGGTACATGAAAGTTACTGAGAAACTAATCAGAAATTCCACACCAAAGGACCATATTTCAGATATTTTCAGTAATTTCTTAACAAGTTGCACACTGGTTGGAGGACCAGAAACCCTCAAGAAAATAGTTTCATAAGTTAAAATAGACCTTGGCAGCATGAATGAAGTTGTACTATATTCTCAATGCATCAAGAAAATCTCTTAACTTAATGAAGAAAAAAGTAATGGATGCTGCCCATACACAGCCTGATTGTTTCAGGGTTAGACCTTGTAAGGGGTAGGACAGAAGACTGAAGCAGGGCCAGGCCAGGACCATTTCCTTCCTTCATCATGTATGTATAGATGGGGACAGAACGTCCATTAGCGGTTTACACTTTTTAATATATATTATTCTAACTGCTTGTTTCTAAATTCTCCAAATACTATTTCGACTACTCCCTGGGCAGGAAATATAATTGGATTCTGAGGTGAGTCAAGTTGCGAAACAATTGTGACTCATACTAATTGTGAAATGACAACCTCACTGGAGGACTGATATCTGAATCAACATACGTTCCCATCAATTATCGTAGTTCAGCTGTGCGCCAGCCAGAGTCTACCTGCTCCAACAGAATGCATCTATAATCAAAGAAAATGGTGAAACCAGCTATTCTGCTTTTAAAAGAGATGTATTACCCTATTCTCGTTAGCATCGACGTCCCTCCCTGGTAAGCTATTGTAACCTTTTGTTCGTAATTGGCTTTAACCGTCTCCCTGGTTCTTTGGCAAGCTCGATAACGAAATGCATTTATGGAATCTAGGAGTCTGCAATTCCTTGCAACGGACACGAAGCCAACTGTTGCTTTTTTTCATTTTTCGCTGATATATATAAAATATATGTGCATAATGTAATAAATATTTCAATAACTGGAATGGTATTTCTCTGCTCTTTCTTACAGTGAACTTGATGGCAATTGTGATCCTCTCCAAAGGGAATTGTGGGCTATCCAAATGTATCTCTGTCTACCTGATGGCCATGGCAACAGCAGATCTACTGATCATGTTCTTAAATGTATTGCTGTATTATATATTCAGTTACCACTTTCCACATCCTTTCCTATCCCAAACTTCCGAGTGCAGGATCCTTCTATATATGGCAGTTGTCACCCTCGATCTGTCTATTTGGTTCACCATTTCCTTCACATTTGATCGATTTGTAGTAATCTGCTCTCAGAAGTTTAAAACGAAGTACTGTACCAGAAACACTGCGGAAATCGTTGTAACAATCGTGTCGGTGCTGGTGTTTTTAAGGAACAACCCTCTCTTATTTTCACTTCAAACTCGGGTAATAATCAACAATGTGCACTGGGGTTGTCAGTTAAGTTCAGCTTTTAATTCCTCGCCTGGAGGTATAGCGTCCTGGTTTCATAACACTTGGCTTGTTTGGCTCCCTTTTACTTTAATTTTCTTGCTTACTTTTTTCACTGCGCGGCGTCTTTTAATGAGCAGCAGAGCGCGGAAGACGTTTCAGGGACAGAGGAGTGAGGATCAGACTGACACGGAGATGGAGAACAGAAGGAAATCCATAATGTTATTGTTCACTGGATCAACCAGTTATTTATTTTCGTGCTGACAACTACAGTGAGCTCTGTAGCGGCCAGGCTGGCAAATATCACTTATTATCGAGGCGATCGCACAAATCCAGGAAATATCGCCACAGAAACAGGGGCCATGCTGAAGTACTTGAGCTTCTGTCCAAACACATGTATTTATGCAGCGACCCAGAAGAAATTGAGAGATAAGCTGAAGAATGTAGCGATATCACCATGGAGACTAATTCGGAGATTGGTTAGAAAATGAGGGTCAAAATGAATCGAGTTCAAAATTAACTTGTTCAAAGCTGCATCACCTTCTGTTTTCTTTGTTGACTCTCATTCTTTTTTGGTAATGGGATCAACCAGAGAGCTTGGTTGTAAACATAGTTTTCTTCTTTAAGTTGTCATTATTAAAGTTCATTTTGCTGAGTGTACAGAATTTACAACTTAGCGGTCCGTCCGAAATGCACTCCTGCGAACATCTCCAGTCCGTTCCTCATCCTGAACCTGTTTCTGGGCAGTTTTCTTTTTCACACGGTGTTTACTATCGTTGGGCGCTGGGATGGGGAAAGTAAAACAGCAGGGAAGCTGAGTTATGCTGAAACCTAAAACAACCGTTTTAATTAGACAGCTCAGCTAAACTGCTATTTAGGCGAAAGACTTTGCTGCAATTTTACCGAATTTTGAGAATGAGTACAGGCCATAACATTGCTGTTCAGCAGTGGGGTCAAATGGGCGGATAACAGAGGAATTGCTCTTATATTGTAGATAGCGATGTTGGACGCGCCAGTATAAACTGATAACTCTCTTCCAGTTCCATTCGCTGCTGATGTACACCAGAATTATTGCGCTGGTCAATACTGACAGCGCTATTGGAAGATTGATGTGGCTATTATATGCGCTGATGTCACTGTCGGGCACATTTTCTCATTGATAAATGGAGCACTTGGACAGGGTCAGCGTTTGACTTGGGAAATTAGTCGGAACTCGGCCCATCGTTGTGAAGTTTCAACTCTAAGTTCCCAGCGACTGAACTAAAACATCAATCTTACAAGGAACGGTGTCTGGCACTCAGTAAAACAATGAAATCTCCTCTGGTTGCTGATTAAAATTCATGATTAATATTATTGCACCTCAGTCTCAGTCAGTTTCCCAATTAAATGGGAAAACAAATGTGCGGGAAAAAAATTGAATTATAAAAGTATATATCATAATATAAGTCTCTATTTCTCAGCTTTCAGTTCTCACCAACAACAATTCAAGCCGTCTCAATGTGTGTTTAGTTCAGCAACATTATAAAACACAATGGTTGGACATTAATGCGAAAGATCATTTCGATTATATCGTGTTTTCTCTATTAGTTCTTTGTGTTTCTGCGCAACTTGAAAGACAAGTCATTTCCCAGTTGGATCAGCAGGAAGCTATTTACCAGATAGAGATATGGCTTAGATTCGAGCTCAATAGTGCCTGTTCACTAAAACACCCGAAAAACTCAGTAAATCACAAATAAAGTTACGAAAGAGACGGTGGAGCAACCTTTTTGACTTTTATCCCTCCAATTTATTGCAATCACCATTCGGGCCGTTGCCTCAGCGCCGGCTCTCAGAAGAAGGAAATCACCCAGTGTCACACCCGAGCCTTCTCCCCGAACCCTGCATATACTTCGGGTTCCGGGCTTCTCTTTTATTCTATTCCATTGGCACTAGAAGAATGAAAGGTGATCAGTTTGATGTCCCTATGCTGCAAAATTGAATTCACTGCCTGCGTTAAAGAAGAAGGAAATCTGCGCATAAGGATCATCTCTGTAAATTCTGCTCTCGTATTGTTTGCACTTTTCAGATTGAAAGAAAAAAACAGATTTCATCATAATGAAGAACTTTTATTTGTGTATCTATATTTATGTGTTTGCTTATTTCCTCTTTACCCTCGGCTGAGAATGTATTCACAATGATTTCTAAGGATATGGTCCACATTACTTAAAAAAAAACCTCATAAATACACAAAAGGCTGAGCGCAATGTTGATAGTTTCATAGAAGCATAGAATCATGCCATCTTTGCAATGCAGAAAGAGACCATTCGCCCATTGAGCCTGCACCAACGACATTCCCACCAAGGCCGTAACCCGATATATTTACCTTGCTAATCTCCTTGACAGTAAGGGACAATGGAGCATGGCCAATCAACTAAACGCACACATTTTTGTACTGTGTGAGGAAACCGAAGCACCCAAAGGAAACTCACTCAGTCAGGGCAAGAACGTGCAAATTCCATAAAAACAGTTTCCTGAGGCTGGAATTGAACAGGGGTCCTTGGCGCTGTGAAGAAATAATTGAAATTCGAAAGGAGTTGAATAAAGGAGAATTAATCTCAAATCAAACGCAGTAATGTTGGGAAAGCTCAGTCGCATTGGCTAGTTTCAATTAGCGGAACTATGGAGTAAAAGTTATTTTGTCATTTTGAATAATGGACCTGAAATCTTAATCCCCCTTCTTCTGTTCACACATGCTGCCAGATCTGCTGAGTGTTTCCAGCACCTACTTTTATTGTTTCGGATGCCCAGCGTGATCAGTATATCATTTTCTGAACAACAAAACAATTTCTCTGCGGGGTTTGATATTGAAAAAAAGGGACTCAGCAGAGGGAAAGAATCAAAGAATCATTGAATATCACTCAATCCAAGTAAATATATCTCGGCTCCACACTGCAGTTTGGGGAAAACATCATTTTCAGCAATAAGGAGAGACCCGAGTTACATATTATATGAATTACACCTGTGTGTGCTTTCAGAGAAAAATCTCACCGAAAGGATGAATTCAGCTCTGAGCTTGGGGCTTCTGATTTGAGAAGTTCAAAAGGTAACAAACCCACCACGGCCGGAAATCGAACACAGGTCAACTCCTTTAAAAGCAGCTTTGCGCACCACTACATCACTTTCCCTGAGCGAAAAGGATTTGTGCAGCAAACATATCTCAAAGAAATTAACAAGACTGTATTCCAATCAAATAACGCTGATGCTGAGCCGCAGAAAACGATATTGGTCCCTAAACTACATCCCAAATACCCGCGCAGGCAAATCGCACGTCGCATATGCACGTCGGGACGATCAGGAAGCCGCAAGGAAATAATCATCGAGAAAGTATGCATTGGGCTATGAAAACGGAAGCCAGCCATTAGAAAATCCCAAAATAACCACAGTGCAGATCCACAAGCCACAATCGAAAATTGGAGGAACGTGCTTTGTGTGTGGAAAAAAAAGGGCATATTGCGAGGGAATGCTGTAGTAAACTCGTAGAAAATGACCAGAGTTACAATTGTCACTACCACCACTGCCACAGGTTCGTCATGTCAGAAAAGGATTGCTAGTCGAAATGGAGGGGTGGGGGGCGGGGGGGAGGGGGGCGGCGGCGAAGTTAAGGCAGGCCAGCGTCTCGAGTGCACAATGTCACCCTCTGAGGTTCAACCCCAAGACCACGCATTAATGCAGCAATTATAACAGCCCGTCATCCAGATAACAGCAGCTGAGTTGCAGAAGGTGTTCGGGCAGTAGGAGTGATAAACAACACTCGAGACTATGGATCGAGATCTTTGCTTGAAAATAGAATCGGTGTAGGGTCTTGTCAGAGGCGAAGTAATGTTGAAACTTCAGCTAATACAAAGACTCACGAAGCCTGTGTTCCAGTAAAAGACGTATTTTTATTTGACCAACGATCGATCGGAGAATGAGCATTGGGTAGGCCAATGCCTTACTGAAAGAGATGGCCTTGAGCATTCCAACACCACTCTGAGGTTTTCTTACGTTCATCAAAAAAGTTTTTACATTTCTCCAGTTTGCTTTCCTCGCCATCTGGTAGTTATGAACGAGTCATTATTAGAACGAATCAATTCTTGTTAACAATTGTCATATACCTTAGCCAATTGCATTCTACCTTCTGACACCAAGGGATTTCATTGGCCCATAGAATCCTGATGCGTCTTCCCCTTGTCGCTTCGCAATCCCAGGCGCTGAGCTGCAAAGGTCAAGATAGTGTTCCCACACAATCTTCCTTGTGCCAATGGTTGAACCAGGCAGCTAATATTCTCACGTCCGAGAAAACTGTCATTTCAGCACAGCTTGAATGGCCCTTTTCAGAAAGTGGCTTTGGGAACCAGAATGTTTGTACCTTTTGCTTATTAAACTATGCACATTCTGTGGTTTCATTGTTCCAAAGTCTTCATCCCATAATGCCTCGCAGCAGCCTACCTTTGGCTAAAATGTACAATTACATTTTAAAATCCAAAATACATGTTTAAATCAGAAATAATTGTTCAAATCTCATACTTATTTAAAACTCTTACAATATTCATACTGTTTTCATGTAACCAATTCCCCTGTTAGACTGTGAGTCTGATCTACGGTAATTTCACTCAGTGCTGGGAGTTCTGTTATGTCTTAAATTCCTGAATATTTGAAATTTCTCTGACCTACTGTGAATTTCTCCAACAAATCTGAATTGAGAAGTCTAAAAAGTAGCATGCTACAATGGCTTAAAATTGAACCACGTCAACTCCTTTAAAAGTAGCCAGGCGCACTACTACACCACCACCTCTGAACGACAGGTTAAGGAGGTGTGTATTGTCTCCAGCCAGGACAGTTAGGGAGATTTTGGAAAAACACAGGCAAGTCTGCGGATTACAGATAGTGTGACATGTCATAGTGTAACCTGTATTTAACCGTCTCTCCATTCACATTGTCTGCACCTGTAAAGATTTGACTACCTGCTAAGACTCGCATTCCAATCATTATCGTGTAACTGAGTTTGTGTCTATATATGGCCTGTTTGTGAACTGAACTCTTCACTCACCTGAAGGAGGGGCAACGCTCTGAAAGCTGTGCTACGAAATAAACCTTTTGGACTTTAAACTGGCGTTGTGAGGCTACTTAATGTGCCTGCCTCAGTCCAACGCCGGCAACTCCACATCATGACTACCATGCTGAATGGCTGATGTGGCTGTGAGTCATTTGGTAGAGTTAATTGACTGGCTTAGCTGACTGCCAGTCACCCTTTAAAATCCGTGTTATTGGCTAAGAAATGCGGCCAGTCACTTGGCAGTGTACCCTGGTTCGCTGAAAGCACTGCCAATCATATTTTGGACCTTCCTGATTGTCTGAAGCGGTTGCAAGTCACCAAAAGCCCATCCCCTAACCTTCCCATCTTGGGACACGAAGGGGAAAATTAGCATGGACAATCCACCGAACCGGCAGTCCACACTTCTTGCCCGATGTTTCTCTGACCTTTGTCATGTGTGGTCTGGGAGTTCGTGGATATATACTCAGTTCATGGATAAGAAACACTTTGTCAGAGCTCTGACGAATGGTCATCTAAACTCGAATTGTTGGCTCTATTTTTTTTATTCGTTCATGGGGTATGGGCGTTGCTGGCGGGGCCAACATTTATTGCCCATCCCTTAGGGCATTTAAGAGTCAACTATATTGCTGTGGCTCTGGAGTCACACGTGGGCCAAACCGGGTAAGAATGGCTGATTTCCTACCGTCAAGAACATTAATTAACGAGATGGGCTTTTTGCGACAATCAACAATGGTTTCATGGTCATCATTAGACTTTTAGTTCCACATTTATATCGATTTCAAATTTCACCATGTGCCCTGCTGGTATTCAAACCCGAGTCCCCAGAACTCGGGTTTGAATCGGAGTTTCAGGAGTAATTGTCCAGCAACAACATCACTAGGCCACTACCTCCACTCTGCTCTTCCCACAGATGCTGTCAGACCTGCTGAGATTTTCCAGCAATTTCTACTTTTGTTCCTCATCTCAGATCTTTCCAGGATTAGAGCCACCCCTGTTCAATCCCCAAACAATTTCGAACACTCACTAAGTTCCATCCCTCCCCGATTATAGTTACTCACTAGTTTCACTGCGTCATGTATCGAATCTCCCAGTTTTGAATGCTGCCCAGTTCCGGACCATCCCCAGTTCAGGAAACTCTCGAGTTGTGGACACTCCCCAGTTTTGAACGCTTCCCAGTTTTGGACTCTCCACAGTTTTGGAACTTCGGTTTAACTATTAAGTTTATTTATTAGTGTCACAAGTACGCTTACATTAACATTGCAATGAAGTTCCTGTGAAAATCCTCGAGTTGCCATTCTCCGGTGCCTGGGTGGATGCACTGAGGGAGAATTTAGCATGGCCAACGCAACAAGCCAGCATGTCTTTCACTTTCAGACTGTGGGAGGAAACCGGAGCACCCGGAGGAAACCCACGCTGACACGCGGAGAACTTTTAGACTTTGCACGGACAGTGACCAAATTGGGAATTGAACTATGCTCCTTGTCACTGAGAGGCAGCAGTGCTAACCATTGTGCCACAATGCCGCCCACCCTCCACAGTTTAGAAACTTCCACAGTTTCAGACAGCCCTGTTTTGGAACTCTCGGTAAGCAGTCTCACAACACCAGGTTAAAGTCCAACAGGTTTATTTGGTAGCAAATACCATAAGCTTTCGGAGCACTGCTCCTTCGTCAAATGGAGTGGACATCTGCTCTCAAACTGTGCACAGACACAGAAGTCAAGTTACAGAATACTAATTAGAATGCGAATCTCTACAGCCAGCCAGGTCTTAAAGGCACAGACAATGTGGGTGGAGGGAGCATTCAACACAGGTTAAAGAGATGTGTATTGTCTCCAGACAGAACAGCTAGTGAGATTCTACAAGCCCAGGAGGCAAGCTGTGGGGGTTACTGATAATGTGACATAAATCCAACATCCCGGTTGAGGCCGTCCTCATGTGTGCGGAACATGGCTATCAGTTTCTGCTCAGCGACTCTGCGCTGTCGTGTGTCGTGAAGGCCGCCTTGGAGAATGCTTACCTGAAGATCCAAGGTTGAATGCCCGTGACTGCTGTAGTGCTCCCCACAGGAAGAGAAAAGTCTTGCCTGGTGATTGTCGAGCGGTGTTCATTCATCCGTTGTCGTAGCGCCTCCATGGTTTCCCCAATGTACCATGCCTCGGGACATCCTTTCCTGCAGCGTATCAGGAGACAACGTTGGCCGACTTGCAAGAGTAAGTACCGTGTACTTCGTAGATTGTGTTCTCACGTGAGATGATGGCATCCGTGTCGATGATCCGGCACGTCTTGCAGAGGTTGCTGTGGCAGGGTTGTGTGGTGTCGTGGTCACTGTTCTCCTGAAGGCTGGGTAGTTTGCTGCCGACAATGGTCTGTTTGAGGTTGCGTGGTTAGTTTGAAGGCAAGAAGTGGGCGTGTGGGGATGGCCTTGGCGAGATGTTCGTCTTCATCAATGACATGTTGAAGGCTCCGGAGGAGATGCCGTAGTTTCTCCGCTCCGGGGAAGTACTGGACGACGCAGGGTAGTCTGTCCACCGTGTCCCGTGCTTGTCTTCTGACGAGTTCTGTGCGGTTTTTCGCTGTGGCGCGTCGGAACTGTTGATCGATGAGTCGAGCGCCATATCCTGTTCTTATGAGGGCATCTTTCAGCGTCTGGAGGTGTCTGTTGCGATCCTCCTCATCCGAGCAGATCCTGTGTATTCGGAGGGCTTGCACCCGTGTTTAGGGTGGAAGCTGGAGAAATGGAGCATCATGTCGTTATCTGTGGGCTTGCGGTACAGTGAGGAGCTGAGGTGACCGTCCTTAATGGAGATGCGTGTGTCCACGAATGCAACCGATTCCGGAGAGTAGTCCATGGTGAGTCTGATGGTGGGATGGAACTTGTTGATGTGATCATTTAGTTGTTTCAGTGATTGCTCATCATGACTCCAAAGGAAGCAAATGTCATCGATGTTTCTAGTGGATAGCATCGGTTGAAGGTCCTGTGCGGTGACGAAGTCTTGTTCGAACCTGTGCATGAAGATGTTGGCATATTGAGGTGCGAATTTTGTCCCCATGGCTGTTCCGTGTGTCTGGATGAAGAACTGGTTGTTGAAGGTGAAGATATTGTGATCCAGGATGAAGCGGATGAGTTGTAAAATTGCATCTGGAAACTGGCAGTTGACGGCATTGAGTACTGAAGCCGTTGCAGCAATGCCGTCATCGTGGGGGATGCTGGTGTAGAGTGCCGAGACACCCATTGTGACGAGGAGTGCTCCTGGTTCAACTGCTCCATGTGTGTTGATTTTCTGTTGGAAGTCCGTAATGTCACGACAAAAGTTGGGGGTTCTTTGTACAATGGGTTTCAAGATGCCCTCGACGTAGCCGGAGAGGTTCTCGCACAGGGTTCCATTTCCTGAAACGATGGGACGGCCGGTTGTGTTTGCCTTGTGTATTTTTGGGAGGCAGTAGAGATCTCCAACGAACTCTCCACAGTTTTGCACGTCCCCCTGTTTTGTAGTCTTCCCAGTTTCAGACGATCCCCAGTTTTGGAACTTCCCCAGTTTTCGATGTTCCCAGATTCGGGTGCTTCCCAATTGTGGCCACTCAGCTGGTTCAGAATCTCACTGGGTTTATATCCTAACGACTATTCAGTTGCCCCACAGATCAGACTCTCACCAGTTTGAACACTCACCAGTTTGAACCATCACCAGTTTGAACCCTCACTAGGTTTAACCCTCACTAGATCGGGACGTTCTCATGATTCTGACCCAATCAGGTTTCGCTTCGGTCTGAGCCAATATGGACACTCGCAGATTTCAGATCCTCCCTTGGGTTGAACATGATCCACGTTTGGATTATCCACGGGTTTGAGCCCTCCCCGATTTGGACGCATATAAGGATCGGACATAATCGTCACCTGTTTCGAACATGCATATAAATGTAATTTCGCAGCAGGAGAATACCATTCTGCATTTTGAGGCTGCTCTGCCATTCATTCAGATCATGACTGATTTCGTTGTGCTTTGAATTCCACGTTCCCATCTCCCCGCGACAACCCTTGATTCCTAACACGAACATATCCACCTCAGTCTTAAAAATATACATCTCCCCACCACCTCCACTGCCATCTGAGGTAGAGTTTCAAAGTCTCCACAACGTTGTGATGGAAGACAAATCTCCTAATCACTATCCTAAAAAAGGCGGTTTCGCTTTATAAAACGGATTCCTCTTGTCCAGAACTCGCCCACAGGAGGAAACGTTCTTTCCATGTTCACCTGTTGATTACAGTACAGAATCCACTTCAATCAAGTCACATGCTAACTCTTCGAAATACCACTGGAAAAAACCTAGAATGTCTGACCTTTCCTCACGATTCACGTGTCAACCTCGTAAACCTCTTCTGAACCGCCTCCAAAGCATTTGGATTTCCCTTCGGATCTACCCGGCTTCAGGTGCTGTCCAGTTTTACAACTTTCCCGAGTGCTGAACATTAACAGTTTGGAATCTTCAAAGTTTCCCGCTCTCAACAGCTTTGTGCCGTCATCAGGATCGAACAATCACGAAGTTCAAGTGTTCAGAATCACCCTTGTTTCGGATCCTTCCCCAGTTTGTTCAGTCCCCGAGTTTCGACATTGCTGAGCACATTCGCTATCAAGATTTAAACCGTCACCTGTTTAAGACCCTTCCACAGTTTGGACACATACCACCTTTGGACTCTCAATGTTATAGAAACTTCAGAATATTTGGACTGTTCACAGGTTCCAAATCTCACCTGGCTCTGAGCATTCTAGGTTTAGTCCCTTCATTGATTTAGATCTCTGCTGGTCTGGTTCATAACAGGTCAAGATTCCGGCCAAGTTCAAAACGAACCACTCCCCACCACTCCCATCCAATGATTTAGATCCCCCCGGGATTCGAATCTCGCCTGTTCGAACCCTCGCCAGTTTTAGACCCTGTCATTGTCCAGAAATTCCGCAGGTTCAGAAACACCAAGGTTCAGATTCTCACGACTTTTAGGTCCTCCCCGAGTTTGAACACACACTCGGTTCAGATCCTGCCCGAACTCAACTCCGTACCAGGTTTGAACCCTGAGAAGGATCGTTCCGACCCCCACTTGGACCCTCACTGTCTACTGACAATTAACAGCTTTGGCCGCACATCGGCATCGGAACATCACTGGACTCAGATCCATCATGGATTCCGAACCTCAGCAGATTTCAGACTTCCGAAGCTCAGACCTCCTCAGAGTTCAGAGACTTACCAGCTTTGTTCCCCCATCAGCGTCGAACCATCGGCAGTTTTTCGGAACCATCGTTTATTCGGAAGTCCGCTCTACTTTAAAATTTCGCAAGCTCATAGTCACCCTGTGTTCAGATGCTTGTGTCGAGGGTAGAGAAGTCAAAGTGGAAGTGGGATGTTGATACTAAAGAGAAATTATTGACATGCAAACAGTCAAAGTGGTTCTCCCCCAGTAGTGAGCCCCCGATCACATCCACTTCTCTCCTCGCCCCATCTCCCCCATACCTCCGTCATGTCCCTTCCCTCCAAAAGTAATAAATGAGTGCGGTAACATGTTTTTGCTTTCACCATGGTAATTCTTCAACATTGTGTGCGTCACCAGAATGCACAATTAACTGTAACATGGACTTTCAGTGCGAATTGATACAGCAATGCTGTCTAGAATGTATACATTACCCAGGAGATGAGAGAGAGATGGAAATTTCTTTATTTAGATTTCCAAAAGGCCTTTGACAAGGTGCCGCGTCGGAGACTGTCAAATAAGTTCAGAGCCCATGGCGTTAAGGGTAAGATCGTGGCATGGATAGAGGATTGGCTGACTGGCAGAAAGCAGAGAATGGGGACAAAGTGGTCTTTTTCAAATGGCAGCCGGTGACTAATGGGGTCCATGCTAGTCGGAAAAACTAGAACCAGAGGGCACAACTTTAGGCTAAAGGGACGGTCCTTTAAAGCAGAGAAGAGGAGGAATTTCTTCAGCCAGAGAATGGTGAATCTGTGGAACTCTTTGCCGCAGAAGGTTCTGGAGGCCAGGTCATTGAGTGTCTTTAAGACACAGATAGATAGGTTCTTGGTGAATAAGGGGATCAGGGGTTATGGGGAAAAGGCAGGAGAATGGGGATGAGAAAAATATCAGCCATGATTAAATGGCAGAGCAGACTCGATGGGCCAACTAGCCAGATTCTGCTCTTATGTCTTATGGTCTGTGGTTTTATGGAACATTACTGTAGTACTGGACTCGAAGAAGGTGATGCCACTCAGTCTCTACACACGTCCCAGTCAAACAGGACATTTCCCGCCACTGTTCATAACTTTTATGGACACACACATTGGATGTAGCTAGAAGAAAATGGATCCAATTGTCCACCCATCGTCCATTACTTAAAATAACTACACAACACATTTATGTGTGTTGCATTATTAATTTCTAAATAAAACGTTTAAATAAAAAGAAAGCAATCTGCAGGCATAGAATAGGATCAATAGAGATGGGGGAGTGGGGGGGCAATCGGGAAGGGGAGGAAGTGAGACTAATGGAATAGCTAATTTGAATAGCTCCACCTGGAATTCAGATCCAATGAGAAATTGCAACAGTAGCTGGATTGTTGCTAATTTGTTGAAGATAGTAACTACCATCATTATGAAATGCTTCGAAAGGTTCGTCATGGCACGAATCAATTACAGCCTCCCGGACTACCTGGATCCACTACAGTTTGCCTGTCACCGCAACAGGTCTTCAGCAGACGCCATTTCCCTACGCACACAACCCTGACGCACTCAATCCTGGAACACCCAGGTAACAAGGACACCGATGTCAGACTCCTATTTATTGAATACAGCTCAGTCTTCAACACTATTATTCCCACGAAACACATTACCAAACTCCGTGTCCTGGGCCTCGGCACTTCCCTCTGTGACCTGATCCTGAACTTCCTAACTCACAGGCCACCATCAGTAAGGATAGTCAACAACATCTCCTCGCCGATCATTCTTTGCACTGGTGTCCCACAAGGCTCTGTTCTCAGCCCCTTACTATACTCCTTACACACCTATGACTGTGTGGCCAAATCCTCCATTTCGACTTTCAAGTTTGCTGACGACACCACCGTATTGGGTCGGATCTCAATCAATGACGAGACAGAGTACAGGAATGAGATGGAGAATCTGGTGACCTGGTGTGGCAACAATAATCTCTCCCTCAATGTCAACAAAATGAAGGAAATTGTCATCGACTTCAGGAAGATTAAGGCAGAACTTGCCCCAGTCTACGTCAATGGTGGCGAAGTAGAACGAGTCGAGAGCTTCAAATTTTTAGGTGTCCAGATCTCCAACAATCTGTCCTGGTCCCCCCATGCCAACACTATAGTTAAGAAAGCCCAGCAACGCCTCTACTTTCTCAGAAGACTAAGGAAATTTGGCATGTCAGCTATGACTCTCACCAACTTTTACAGGTGCACAATAGAAAGCATTTTTCTCTGGTTGTATCATAGCTTGGTAAGACTTCTGCTCTGCCCAAGACTGCAAGGCACAAGGAAAGGTCGTGAATGTAGTCCAATCCATCACACAAACCAGCCTCCCATGCACTGACTCTGTCTACACTTCCCGCTGCCTCGGCAAAACAGTCAGCATAATTAAGGACCCCACGCAACCTGGACATTCTCTCTTCCACCTTCTTCCTTCGGGAAAAAGATACAAAAGTCTGAGGTCACTTACCGATCGACTCAAGAACAGCTTCTTCCTTGCGGCTGTTACACTTTTGAATGGACTTACCTTGCATTAAGTTGACCTTTCTCTAAAGATCACCCGAGCTATGACTGCAACACTACATTCTGCACTGTCTCGTTTCCTTCTCTTTGAACGGTACGTTTTGTCTGTATAGCGCGCAAGAAACAATACTTTTCAAGGTATGCTAATACATGTGACAATAATAAATCAAGTCCAGTCAAGTCAAGTCAATTTGAAACCGTACCATGCAGTTATTGTCCAGCGAGGCACCAGAGAAATATGTAATGAATACATTGCTGAAATTGAACTATTGAGACAGAACAGCATAAAATGGTACTACTCCGAGATAATGATTGAAAACCTGAACACTAGGTTTTGCTCCAGTCTCACGGACACTTTTCTGGAGTTTGCTAAATTAAATAAAGTCTTCCCATTTTAAACAGTCACGACCTTTTGGGCGAGGAAAAATGAACAGACAGGTTAACCAGAAAATCCCAGCACCAGACGAGAGGGAGTCCCACAGCATAGGGACTGGCCAGCACAACAACACTGTGCATGCAGCCAAGTAGCCCAGCCCATGCAAGGTTACCAAAACAACCAGAGTGCTCATTGCCCAGAGCGAAGAGCGAAGACTTTCCAAAGCCGAATTTATCACGTTAGTCAGGATGAAGAAGAGTAACAAGTGCAATTAAATTGTGTCACCGCACAAAAGGTGGCCCCAGTATAGACCTGCTCCAAGTGAATGGACATCCATTGAACGTGAAGGTGGACACGTGTGCAGCCATATCTATTGTTGGGGAGTAGGAATTCAACAAATTATGATTGGGCATCATTTCACTCAAGTTGAGAGACACTAAGGCAAGATTGGCAACTTATACAGGAGAAGTATTATACGTAGTTGGGACCACAGTAACCCCAGTCACAAATGGGCAACAAACAGTCCAGCTCCTGATGAGAGTGGTATATGGACCGGGTTACAAGGGACTGGTTATAAAATGCTGCTTGGATTGCTGGCAAATTTTCAAGAGGAGCACTGGACAGTTATATGAGGTAATTGGAAAGTACCCTGAAGTCTTGCACACAGGCCTTGGAAAGTATAAGGGGACAAAGCAAACATCTACGTAGACCTGGATGCTCAACCAAATTTCTTAAGGCAAGATAAGTTCCATACGCTCTGTGAATAAAAATAGAGACCAAGCTCAAGTGATTGGAAGAACTGGACATTATTTCCTGAGTGGGTCACACAAGTAGTTCCAGTGTTAAAGCCAGACGAAAAAAGTACATCTCTGCAGTGATTATAAAATGACAACGAAAAGAGTGTTCTGTTTGGACAAATATCCAATGCCACCAATACTCAAAATCCAGAGGCCAGGTATTCACAAAGTTGGCTACCAGTCGGAATTAGGAGCATCATCAAGAAAATATATGGTGATAAACGCACACAAGGTATTGTACGAATATACTCATCCATCTTTTGTGGCATCATCGGCATGTACCATCTTCCAAAGAGAAATGGACAGCCTAATGCAGAGAATACTCAGAGTGGCAGTTTCGCTGGACAATATCCTCATCACATGAACCACTGTCAAGGATCACCACGAAAATTTAGAGGACGTTTGGTGATGGTTTTCAGAAGCCCGGTTCAGTCTATTAAAAAATACATTTTCCATGCAGTTAAATTACCGAACCTTGGGGACATTGTTGACAAAGACGGCTTACAGCCAGTCGAGGAAAAGGTAAGAGCCATAAAAAAGAAGGTTTCAACACCAAGGTTTATGACAGAATCAATAACATATCTTCGTCTCATAAATTGTTATGGAAGATTCCTTCCAAACTTGCAAACTTACCAGCACCCCCACATACTTTGTTGAAAACAGCATCAGAAGTCGGCGTGGCAGAAACTTGATGGCAGAAGTCATAATTTGGAAGGGGGGGGGGGCGGGGGGGGGGGAGGGGGGGGGGTCAAGCATCAATAATGTAGTATAATGGATAATGCGTTGACCCACTTCTACCCCAAAAGGCCATGCTCATGACATGTGACGCCTCTCCCGATTGAATAGGCGCAATACGGTCACATCAATGGAGTACCGGTGTGGAGCGTCTGATCGCGTATGGCGCAGGGACATTAGCTGATGCAGAAATAATGTATGCACAACTCGAAAAGAAAGGTCTGACAATGGTCTTCATAGTGAAGAAATTTCATCAATACGCTTATGGACGTCAGTTTTGTATAATAACAGACCACAAAACTCGGGAACATAGACCAGCGATTCAGTTTGATGACTCAGACGCCCTGAGCTGTCTGTCACTGCGCCAACGAAAATGGACGAAGTCATAATGGTATTAAATGCTTGGGAAACCTTGCGAATTCAGGCCATACGAATTATGACTTGGACGCGCAACAATCCCGCATTTAAAAAAAGGAAGCCAACTAATATTCAATGGAGAAATGCAAGAATGTCTGACACAAGTCTTAAAGCCATATGCCAAAAGTAACCGGAATCTAGTATAGAATAAAGCATTATCCGATGGCATGCACGGGTAATTATCCCACACCTTGCCCAAAGGCCTGTCCTCAAGAACTCCATAGTGGCCATCCAGGGATATCAAAAATGAAGATGTGAACGAAAAGCTACGCCTGGTGGGCTGGCATTGATGGGGACATAGAGAACATGGTAAAACATGCTAAATGCACCAAGAGAACCAGAAGACCCCTCCAATGGCTACACTACACCCCTGGGGATTCCTGGAAGTCATGATGTGGAGATGCTGGCGTTGGACTGGGGTAAACTCATACGTTTACCCCAGTCCAACGCCGGCATCTCCGCATCATGACTACCATCGACACCGCAAACTGCCGGCTCCAAATGGAGAGGATCTCCAAGAAGATCGCGCATATCGACACAGACATCAATGTTTCCACTTTAACCTCGTGTTGTTAAACTTCTTACTGTGATTCCTGGAAGACCATGGATACGGGTGCATGCAGACTTCGCTAGATGATTTATGGGCTTCATGATCCTGATACTAAACAATGCCCACTCCAAGTTGTTTGATGCTCACAGGGTGGCATCCGCTACATCATATTACACGATAGAGAGGCTTAGGGAAACTTTTAGTCCTCACGGGATCCCAGAAGTCTTTGTGACAGACAATGGAACCCCATTTACCAGTGTAGAATGTACGACATACGTGAAAACAAATGGAGTCAGACGTGTCCACATTATTCCATACTATCCATCATTCGCCGGATTAGCAGAGTGAGCAGTCCAAGTTTTCAAACATTGCATGAGAAGAACAGACCAGGGGTTCTGTTGACACAACATAGGCATGTTTCATTTTCAATACAGGACAACTTCGCACGTAATTACAGGAATGAGGCCCAGCACAGCCTTCCCGTGCCGAACGTCAGTGAAAGAATTGAAGAAAAGCAAAAAGCCCATAAAAGGTGCCATGATGGACTAAAAGCTGAGAGATTTTCTTCAGCAGGAGACACAGTCCAAGTGTTAAATTTTGGAGACAGCAGCTGTGGACATCAGGAACATTTATTTCAAGAAAAGGGCCAGCGTGTTTTATGGTAAAGGTTGGGGACAAGATCCTAAGGAAACATGTCGACTACCTACACTATCGGAAGATGTTTAAGAAAGCAGTTAATACAGCGAACATGCCTTCTGGGACCCCAAGTACCTTGCTGGAATACATAGGAACTCAACCAACAGGAGGCTCAAATATAACACATGAGGATCCCACCTCCGATTTGGAAACAGAAGCAGCGGAACTCCAGAGCGAGGTTATTGTTGAGAAAGAACGACCTGCAGTGATACTTCGATGGTCATCCAGAAACAAAAACGCTCGTCGACATAGTGTACTCCACCTGACTAGGCGGAGTATGAAATGGGGAGAAGACCGCAGGCCAAAAGATGAAGACGGCCCTGACGCTTAAGACTGAGGGAGAGACCTTGGACTCAAAAGGGGATAACCCCAGGATTCGGATGGTGAAATCCTGATTGGCCTCCCTGTGGGAATCGTAGATTCGGAGCTCCGTGTTGATTCGTAATTGTTTTAACAGGTCGAACGGGTATACCGGACCTTTTATAAAACAGGCTCCTGAGTGGGTCCAGTATTGCATTTTCCCAGCTGGGATCTGTTTGTGTTTAGCAGAGGCTTCTGGTTCTGCTTTACTTTAATTGGTGCAATAAGTCACTGTTCCTTTACGGCTAACTCCTCGAGTTACTATAAACCCAACGAAACAATAAATTGTTCGATCTGTTATATATTCACGGCAATCATTTTAACCTGGCACTTCAGTGCCGTAATACCATTTTGCAACTGTCACTGGAATCTTAAAATATCCCCGATTCCACCATTTGTAAAGCAAGTATTGTCATAATGCCTTGGTTTGATTGGATACTTGAAATTCAGTGGAAATAATGGTGTTGTTCACAGTGATGATCACCAGTAACAATATACACAGAAAGGAGCACATTTCCTGACAATGAAATGAGGGAAAAAGTGTTTCCGCTGATAGAAGGGCCAGAAACAGAGGTCAGATTTATAGTATCTGGCAGTTGATAATGAAGCGTGAAGGGAAATGGGTTTATTTTAACAGTGAATTATGACCTGAAAATAACAATCTGAAAAAGTGAGGCCACACGTAACTTTCCATCCACACCCCCCTCCACCAGCACCCCCACCCCCCCCCCCCCACCACCCCCCCAAGCCTCCCCACACACCCACTCACACAGGCACCCAAACTTCCTGCTCTGATTGAAAATTTTAAAGGCAATGATCATTAGACACGAACACTACGCACTGGTATGGGAGGCAAGGGCAAGAACACAAATGCCACACCAATGTTATTGTTATATAACATGTATGGGTCGGCTATGCAATCCGGCTGTCCTATGTATTAGCAACATTGGTAATCATGAACCACCAATGTACAAATTTGAATTGAATTCGCAATTTTGCACTCTTGGCATTTCCTTTCTTTCTTTACTAATAGGGCAACAGTGCATCAACAGAAATAAAAATAAGAACTGCAGGCAATGTTGGATACGGAATTATTGAGAAAATACTCACATCTGGAGGGTCCAGAAACATCTGGGCAAAGGCAGTGGCCGAGCAGCATTAGTGCCGAGAGAAACAGTTAACGCTTCGAATCCGTATGACTCTTCTTGAGAGTTAAAGGAGAGTTTCACGTTCATATTCACATTTCAAATCGATGACCTCCCGTTAGAATTGAAGTTTCCGAATCGTCCCAAATATATTCTGAACTTTCTGATAAATGTATTAACCAGTTAAAATTCAGAGGCACCAACACATCCCTATCTTGTAGTTTAATATATTGAATATATGGGCGTGTGCAGTTCCAATAATACATAAGAGGTTTGATAGCATCCAGCATCAATAAGCTGCTAGTTTCTCATTGCCACAACACCTCCATGCACATCTTGCCATCTCCCGCACTCTCCCATCCCACTCAGCTCCCCCAACACTTTGAGCATTTACTCCCTCCCTCACTGATACATATTGACAACACTCCCTCCCTCACTGATACATAGTGTTCAATGCATAATATAATACAAACCACCAGTTGCATCACTCTCCATCATTATTACGCGAGTAACTAGTGCGCAAAGTTTGAACCGTTCCCTCACGTCATAACCAGTGTATAATCGGAACTGATTTTTCAGAGAACTTTCGTGTTTTATAGAGCAAAGGTCATTCAAAGCACATAAACTAAAACATGCTGCGCAAATATTGGTTTATTCCAATGTGCAGCAAGTGAGACGTGTAGAAGAACGCTGTCAATAAAGGAGTAAGTTACGTACTGCCAATGACACCCGTGACCGTTGAACGATCACGAAATCCAGTCGATCAACCAGCTGCCCGATGAGTCCCAGAATTCTCTCTGTTGCCAGGTCCGAGAAATGAAAAGTATTTGTTCCTGGCATTGAATCATCGATTATTGGGGTTTTTAGTTAATTGAAGATCATGGGAAGTTGGTACTGTTCCCTTCGAGCAGGGAAGGTTCAAGATCATCGGAACAGAGGAGTTTAAAATGGGGAAGGTGTTGATCGTGAGGGAGAAAGCGTTTACATTGGCAGAAGGATCTGAAGTAGAGCAGGACAGATTTATGGTGTCCTGCAAATGGTAAAGGAACGAGAAGGGAGATGAGATTTATTTAACAGAGGTCTAGAAGAAGCTCTCCGAAAGAGTGAGGAAAGAAGTAAATCCCCCCTCAAATTGCCAGTTCTGATTGAGAATTTGGGGATTTGAAAGATGTCCAAGGGTTTGCAGATTAGGTGGATAGTCCACGATAAAATTGAAAAAGTGACCCTTAGTTTCCCAAGATGCTTCGATAGATTAGCGATGGTAAATGTGTGGGGATACGGCGAAAGTGCGGGGTAGATGGCTTGGGTATGATATTCTGTCAGAGAGTCGGTGCAGACTTGATGGGCAAAATGGCCTCTCTCCATACTGCAGAGATTCTGTGATTCTAATAGTGGACATAAATTGTACTCACTGGTATGGGAGCCGAGGGCAATGGGGCAAATGTGTTGATATCGGGCTGGGGATATTCAGGAGCTGGAGTGTTATGTGGGAACCTCCAGTTTTCAGCTGGTCATTTCTTTGTTTAGTACATAATTATTTTATTTTTAATGTTTTGTTTTAATGTTGGCGTCACTAACCATGTTCACAGTCACAGAGAATCGGAATCCTGGACCGCGATGCTGGCTCAGGAAATACTTCACCGCCTCACATCCCAGTAATTGTCGCTGTGCCTTGCCCGACTTCAATTGTAACGCGGCTCCCGAACGCGGAGGCTGTCCGCATTAATGAGCTGTGTTTCCACTCAACACTGGAAACGAGGCGGCAAATTAGGACATTATGTTCATTTTTTCTCACGATAGATTGTGAAACGTCAGAGCAGAATTTACAGAGATTATTTCTCTTAAATGTTTAGTCAAGATGGCCGAGCGGTCGAAGGCCGCAGGTCGCATCTCACATGGAGGCGAGGAATCCCACTTCTGATAAATCTCTTTCATTGAATTTATTCAGTATTATTTAAAAAAACCAATTGTATTTATTCAATGGCGGATTCGATAGATCTTTGCCAGGTTTTTTTAGCGGCAGCCACGAAATTGGAGCAGATCAACCAAAATCTTGTTGAATGGGATTGGACAGGCAAATGGCCTATACCTGTTTCAGACAGTAAATGTCAATTTGAGCCGCTCCGCTGCGGTTTTCAGTCACGGCCAGCAGATGTCCCCACTCTCCTGAACAATGAAATTTACAGATCAGATAAGGACACAACACACAACGATTGCTCATATACGGTTTCTAGGTACATTTTGATCAATAAAACATCAGCCGTAGTATAATTTAAACTGTCCCCTCTACAGTATTTGTCACTCCAAATTTTGACTGATTTTCGTTCAGAGAAAAAACTTACTGATTTAGATTAAGTCGTTGTTGAATAATATTATTAGTGATTGATTGCTGTGCGATCAGCGACTCAGAATTAATCTAAATTTGTCAATTTCTCTCTTTCTGGATGCTTCAATCTGGTGTATGTGAACGAGATCCTTTCTGTATTCCTCCGCCTCACTTGCTGTCACGTGCACTGTTAGTGAGTCTGAAACAGGGCAACGTGCAGAGGAACTGCGGGAGCAGGAGGAGACCATTGGTCCTTCAAACCTGTCCACGTCTCTAATGCATGAATGTCCAGGATTCATTCTGTTTCGGTCGGCCTCTCATGTTTTCATGGCTGTGCGACTCATTTTGCATCTGACAGATACTTTACAATTTATAATTAGGGAACGCAATTTTTATGTCCGTCTCCGGAGTTGCCGATGAACGCGGCAATCATGCTGTACCTGTCAGTGTTACCTTCCGTGTGAGAGTGTGGGATTCATTCTGTATCCGTTAGTTTCCGGTGCTGTGTGTATGGATAGAGGGAGCGAGGGGATTTATTCTGTATCTGTCAGCCTCTGGTGCCATGTGCGCGTGTGGGATTAATACATATTTCAGATTCTAAAGTCTGTTTGCAGCAGTGTGCACTTTTTTAAACCTACGAATAATCTCTTCCCTGTCTCAACTTGGTCTTATGTGTTCCTCGTTAGTATAGTGGTTAGTATCCCCGCCTATCACGCGGGAGACCGGGGTTCAATTCCCCGACGGGGAGAAGTTTAGTTTTCATTATAGTTCATTGAAAGCAGATTTCCTGATTGTAAACAGTGATCGTCAATGAGGACATTGTTGGGCATCAGCAATCAGATCGCTGTCTCAAGTTCAGAGCCCACATTAAATTCGAAACTTGATACGGGACAACAATACGAAGGCAAGGAAGATGAACCTAACCTTTCTGAATGACTGATCAGAGCCCAACTCGAAG
This sequence comes from Mustelus asterias, assembly GCF_964213995.1. Taxonomy (NCBI): domain Eukaryota; kingdom Metazoa; phylum Chordata; class Chondrichthyes; order Carcharhiniformes; family Triakidae; genus Mustelus; species Mustelus asterias. Next base: position 83,247,230 of record NC_135816.1, on the reverse strand, counting down.
ATTATCACCCATTCTGGACAACACAGTTTAGGAAAGATGGAAAGGTTTTCGAGATAGTGCAGAATAGATTTATTAGAATAGTACAGAGATTCGATGATGTAAAAGGAATATGAAGCTGGGGCATTGTCATCCACTCAGAGCAAGCTAACAGGAGGGTTAATCGAGCTGTTCAAAATGCTGAAGCAAATTAAAATAATCTGCGTCCATTGAGAGAAGAGACGGGAGCCACAGGATAAAAAATGGACAAAATAATCAGAGGGGGAAATGAGAAAAGTTTATTTGATGCAACGGATTGTTTTTTCGTAGAATTGCTGAGTTCAAATGACTGGCAACTAAGAACTTTGAACAATACGGTTTACTGAATACTCTGAGCAGTTCTGATATCCTGTGTGACTGGCTGCGCTCCGGGAAAACTCCCGCGCGAGCAACTCATGACCGTCTGGGCCACAGTTTTCACCTGGAGTTCACTCACTGAAAGGGAGGTGGCGCTCTGCTCAGTTTAATTTTACTAAAAAATGCTCACTTCAGCTATTTTACCACTGTTGATCTCGTAGTTCGGTTTTCAGTGCTTCCACCGACGCGTCCTCTATTCGATTCCCGGTCAGAGAAGCGGATTTAATTGTTAACAGTTTATCGAAAAGTGATAGTGGCGTTAACATTGTGAGTAGCCGTTGTACGCGGAAGCAATAACTTGTCAAATTATCACACGAAGCTGATAACCTTGACAGAATGTAAGCTGCATAGCCTCAGCTTTAATAAAGTCTTTGCATGCAGCCATTCGTACCTTTAACCAGACACATTTTATGTTTGTTTGAAGGAAAATGGTATGCTGGCCTTTATTGCAAGGTGATTGGAGCTCAGGAATTAAGAAGATTTGTTCCGCTTGCACAGAGCTTCGGTGAGACCATTTTTAATATTTTTGCACCTTTTCTCTCTATAGTTAAGGAAGGATATACTAGCATTGGATGCCGCACAGCGAGTGTTCAGTAACTGGTCCCGGAGATGAGGGGCTTGTCCTATTATGAGTCGGAGTAAAATGGAGCAGCATTCCGGCTCTTCCACGTGCTGGTTAGACATGGTTCTATCCTGAACCACCATTGCACTGAATTTAATCGAATGCATAATGTTCCACTGTCCACATTTTCTTTAACATTTTAACACAAGGACAATAATGCACTCACATAAAAAGAAATGCAAACTGCATTTAATGCTGGATACTGAATCATTTAGAAAATTCTGAAAACGTCCTGCAGCTCCAGAAACTTCTGTGCAGAGAGAGATACAGGCAGAATGTTTCAGCGTAATGAGTTCCTGTCGGAATTGATATCTTACAGTTCAGTTCCAAAATGCTGTGAACTTTCTTCTCATCTTATTAATGCGTTCATATTTAGATGCAGAACTCCAACCCTCCCATGCAGATAACATAGAATATATCGGATGAGCACCGTTCCAAAAAATAGCTATGAAGTTAGATGCCATCCCACCTGAGGAAACTGGCTGACCAGCGCCCATCGCCACTACTGTGAATGCCTGACTTCCAATCTGTGATTATGTTCCGCACACTTCAATTGCATGAAACGAGGCACACGGTAACATTTTGATATGCCTGTTTTTTCACTGTGGAATGTTTGAACGGCTTTTACTCTTTAAATGAAAAATAAGTCATTCATAAGGCAATTAGGATGTGTGAACCAAGATACAGGTTCTGAGCACACATGCCCTGAACAAAATAATACAAGAGAGAGAGATTTCACCAGACATCAGACGAGGAGACATTTACTTTGGGCAGAATTCTGTCAACTTCGAGAAGAACGAGAACATAGCTGTTGCTGAGCAGCTTTATACAGATGGGAATGGTAATAACTCAGGAAAGCTGACTGGAAAGGAACACTATTATTTTCAGAATACAAATTAAAGCTACAATTGTGGTATACACACACAACTCCCTGTCTGCGACTACAGTTCTCTAGGCTCAGTCCTGAGTCTCTTTTATAAAAGGCTTAAGGAATGGGTTCCAGCTGGACAGGCCCTTACTTGTAAGCAGGGGAAGTTATACTCAGTGAGTCCCACAAGAAGATTAATTACAATTCCCAATGGCCCTCATAACGGTTATCAGACTCCTCTGCCCCCACTCTCCAGCACCGCCCAACCGCCCCCCCCCCCCCCCCGCCGTCCCCCTCCCCCTTACCCAATCAATATGCGTCCCAAAATTTCCCCTCGCTCCTATATTGTCTTTGTCGTTTGAGCAGTGGCTTTATTTCTGTTGCTTGCATGAACTGGTTGGGCTAGAATACCAAGTGGGCAAATGGCTCTTCTTTGTGGAATGCCGAAGAATCACTAAAGGGGTCTCGCCATCGGTGGTGATCTCTAACTGTGATTCCACTGCCTTCATCTTCATTTCTGCGGCCGAGTCTTTGTAGACCCTTGCACATTCTCCCTGTGTCCGCATGGGTTTCCTCCGGCTGCACCGGTTTCCTCCCACAGTCCAAAAGACGTGCTGGGTAGGTGCAGTGGCCATGCTAAATTCTCTGTGTTCCCGAACAAGCGCCAGAGTCTGGCGACTAGGGGATTTTCGCAGTAACATCAGTGCAATGTTAATGTAAGCATACATGTGACAATAATAAATAAACTTTAAAACTTTAAAATTTGTTGTGGAACAAAACTCTCCACTTAAAGTTAAAGTTTACTTATTAGTCACAAGTAAGGCTTACAGTAACGCTGCAATGAAGTTACTGTGAAATTCCTCTGGAGGAGGAGGAGACTTTCCTACTGTTAAGTATTGGAAGGATGACCCCATTGTTTGCTATCCCTTCATGGACACTATCTTTTTACCACTTGATTGTATTTCTTTCGCCCGCCGTTGACTATTGCTAAACAGACCATCTGCGATTTTGATGTCCAGTTTGAAACGGAGTTCCAGTTCCCACATACTTCCCATTCCAAAAATATCCTACTTCTTTCTATGTGATAGTATACATTTCTACCCATACCTCGGCACCCCTCCTACTTAACCTTAATTTGCTTCTTTATTACTGCGAGACTCTACTATTCCAATGTTCTCCTGCTGGGCCACACTTTTCAGATTCTGTTGCCTTTACCCTGTTTCCCAGCCAGGTCCTGGATATTACCTTTGTGCTCACAAATCCATTCTGGCTCCCAGTCCTTGGATGCCTTGAATGAAAAATTCCCATTTTTCGGCTTAAATATCCTGATGAATACTTCCATCCTTGCAAATTGTTCAATTGGCAAACCACTCATGCCACTGAACCTCTCCATTACTCTGGCCTCTTGGGCAACCACTCTCTGAACCTCCCTTCCTGAGATCTATTCACTTCCCCACTCCTTACCAAGTTTTCTGCTCATAGCAAATTTGGAAATAAAATTGAGTTTCTGGCATTTCAATTACTTGGTGGGGGGGGGGGGGGGGTGGTTATTGAAGTGATTGGATTTTTCACCATTATTATTGCCGTTTCTCCTGACAGATCAATTTTGTTTTTGGATTAGACGGTGGAAAATTCTTAGGCCAGTTCTCAGTTTACAATTCCCATTCTTCTGTTTAAATGACTTCAGGACCTGAGTTGTTCTTCCTACCATCTGAGTTCTGATTCACCACTGTTTATTTGTTGGGAAATAACGAAAGTGTGACAGCAGAAAGTAAATGTGCGAATTAAGTGGATCATATTGTCAACCCATAATCTGACGTCATATTGGACACTGAAGGACAGGAAAACGAATCACATTAAAATAACTGCAGATACTCAGTGATTCCTCACTCTCCTCAAAATGTATTTTAGATTTCTAGTTCAGTTTATTCACATTTATTTACAGTTAATAACTGAAATGGGAGATGTGAAGAGAATTTTCAGTTCATCTTCATTGTGGATCAGGACTCAGCTATGTGACTGCTTGCTGTGCTCAGAACAACTGGGAAATCCTCTCACTGATTAGATCCTGTCCTTCTCATTCTCAGTGTTTATTTTCCACTCCACTCCTCAGTATATTCATTCTTATTCTTTACAAAAAATCACTGAACTCGTGGAGAAGGAAAACCGGAAGGACAGTTCCAAACTTCTCCTAAGGCTGGTTATGGAGAAGGGATCACGGGCCCAAAGAGTGATGTGGGAATCCTTTGCAAAAATGCACTATGGGGTGCCAAAGTTGGACAAAATACTGAAAGAAGCACAGAAACTTGGTACAGTAAAAACACACACTGTATTCAATTTCAGATTCAATCACTGGAGATTTTACTACGATGTTGCACACATCTGATTTCATAAGAGTTGATTGTTTTAAACAGGTTCTGAATCATTCGGTTATAAAAATTTAACACAAGCTTTATCTGAAATACTCTGTCACCTGAAAGGGAAGATAATGAAAATTTCAAACAATTTTAACTTCTAAGAATCTGAATGATTAATTGGAATCTTTTTTTAAGAGGCTATCAGTTTCTGTGAATCAGAAAATCAAATGATGGGAATCGGGGTTGAACGTAGTTAGAATGTGTCATTGATTCTCAACTATGTGTGTTTTCAAGTTTTAACTCGTATGATATGATTTTTGTTACATTTTGTAAATATGTAGACATTTTATTTTTCACTTAATTCAGTTGCTGATCACTATTACTTCTGAGGCTTCATTCTGTGGTGTGAATCTTAATATAAACCTTCCATGTGGCAGATAGACACTGTGCCTCACAGTAAACAACAGGACCTTGAGCCAGTTGTTGATTGTTCCCTGCACCCTGAGATATTATACATACCATAACAAATCAAAATGCTGAACAGGAAGATCATAGATGAAGCCAGTCACTCAATGCAAAGGCTGAACCATCACGGCTAAGGATTTATTCCCAAATCTGCCTCCCCCATCCTGCCACCCTCAAGGACCATACAATGTTCTGGTTAAGGCAGAAATGGAAAAGTCCAGAGCTAATATGGAAAAGTATTCTCTGTAATTTATTCTTCTTTGATCCCCTCAGTAAGTTATCATCTATAACCCACTTATATACTACATGTTGAGACACCTGTTCCAGTTAAGGACTGGTCCAGCTCCCCTTTCAGAATCAGCAACTACCACAGCAACTGAAAACACACTCCAAATACTGAACATTCAGTGTGTTCCAAAGTTTAGACTGGTCCTCCCCAAAGTAATAAACCGGAATACTCAATCAATAGAGACTGTATCCATTCAGTCACGTATCGAATAGACCTCTGTAAATCTGTGCTGTTTCAAAATACAGGAACAGGGAAGTTTGCAATAGAGATCATAGTACAGTCAGAAACAAGGGAATTTATAATGGCCAACAAAGAAATAGCTCACCATCTAAATACATACTTTGGTTCTGTCTTCACAAATGAGGGCCCAAGTAATGTACCAGAAATGTTAGGGAACACAGGGTTTAGTGAGAAGTTGGAACTGATGGAAATCAGTATTAGTTGGGAAACTGTGATGCAGAAATTGATGGGATGAAAGGCCAATAAATCCCCAGGATCTAATGATCTACATCCCAGTGTATTTAAGGAAGTGGTTGCATTGGTGGTCATCTTCTAGAATCATAGAGTCCCCACAGAAGGAGGCCATTCGGCCCATTGAGTCTGGATCGACAACAATCCCACCCAGGCCTATCCCAGTAACCCCACGTATTTACCCCGCTAATCCCTCTAACATATGCATCTTGGATTCTATAGATGCTGGAACAGTTGTTACGGATTAGAAGGTGGCTAATGTAACCCCACTATTTAAAAACGATAGTTTAGAGAAAACAGGGAATTATAGACCTGACATCAGTTGTGGGGAAAATGATAGAGGCCATTTTAAAAGATTTAATAGCAGAGTACGTGGAAAACAGTGGCAGGATTGGACAGAGTCAGCATGGATTTATAAGAGGGCAATCATGCTTGATAAACCTGCTGAATTCTTTGAGGATAAATTGAGTAGAGTTGATGAGGGGAGCCAGTAGATGTGGTTTATTTGGGCTTTCAGAAGACTTTTGGCAAGGTCACACAAGAAGTTCGTATGTAAAATTAAAGCGCTTGGGATTGGGGCTAGTGTATTGAGGATAGAGTATTCCTACTGGACAGGAAATAAAGTGTCAGAACAAGAAGGTTTTTCCCAGGTGGCAGGCAGTGACTGGTGCAGTACTGCGGGCATCAGTGCAAGGAACCAGCTATTCACAATATATATTAATGATTTAGATGAGGGAAATAAATGTAATATCTTTACATTTCTCAGGTGACCCAACGCTGAGTAGGAGGCTGAGTTGTGAGGAGGATGCAGCGATGCAGCAGTGTGATTTGGACAAGCTGAGTAAATGGGCAAATGTATGGCAGATGCAACATAATATGGATGAATGTAAGGTTATCCACTTTGCTCGCAAAAACAAGAAGGCAGGTTCTTGTTTGAATGATAGATTGAGAGAGGGGAATAGCAATGAGGCCTGGGTGCCCGTGAAAACCAATCACTGAAGGTAAACATGTCGGTGCACCAGGCGGTGAAGAAAGCAAATGTACGTTGGCCTTCATAGTCAGAGGATGTGAATATAGGAGCAGGGATGTCTTACTACAGGGCCTTGTTGAGGCCACATCTGGAATATTATGTGCAGTTTTGGCCTCTTTATCTGAGGAAGGATGTTCTTGGTATGGAGGGAGTGCAGTTAAGGTTTATCAGACTGATTCCTGAGATGACGGGACTGACCTCTGAGGAGAGATTGAGTCAGTTCGTATTATATTCTCAAGAGTTCAAAACAATAAGGCAAGGTGAGGGGATCTCATAGAGTTGTATAAAATTCAGACAAGACTAGATAGGATGGAAGCTGAAACGGCCAAAAAGCCGCCTCTTTTCTATGTTTTCTATGTTTCTATGAAAGTAAGTAAACCAAGATCTTTGAGCCTATTTGAATAGTTGAGCTTCTCTAAGGAATAAATCCTTTAGTTGTTCCAGCTAGTATGTGTGAGTAACCAAAACTGTGCATAGAATGCAGCTGCGGTCTGACCAGCAACCTGCATAGGCAGATTGTTCTTTGTTTTATATTGGTTTGTCCTACTGACATAACCCAAAACTTTGTAAGCTTTAGGTACAGTTTCTCTGCAGTGATCATGAACTTTCAGTGATCAATGCACAATAACACCTAAGTAATTTTTTCCTCTTATGTATCAATATTCCTCCTTGAAAACGATGCTTGTATTTTCTGTTGACCAATATGTAATGAGTTATATTTCACTAAAAGGAAACATATTTGCCGATAAATTACTTATTGGTTTTGATCACCTGCTATCGTCTTCGACCTTGCATTGATGTTGTCATCCGCAAACTTATTTACCGTACACCCAACACCTTTGTCCAGCTTGCTAATGCGAATATAAAGATCACATTTCGAGGTCAGATCCTAGGGTGAGGGTCGGGTAGTTGGGAGAAACCCATCCAATATAGAGTCACAATTGTTGGAGCACATGGTGAGGCACGGTGGCACAGTGGTTAGCACTGATGCCTCACAGCGCCAGGGATCCGGATTCAATTCTGGCCTCTTGTCGCTGTCTGTATGAAATTTGCACATTCTCCCCGTGTCTGCGTGGGTTTCCTCCGGATGCTCCAGTTTCCTCCCACAGCCCATGTGTGCGGGTTGGGTTGATTGGACATGGTAAATTGACCCTAATGTCAGGGGGGAGTAGCAGGGTAAATATGCGAGGTTACGGGAATAGGGCCTGGGTGAGATTGTGGTCGGTGCAAACTCGATGGGCCGAATGGCTTCCTTCTGCACTTTAAGGATTCTATGATTCACAGAAGGAAACCTTTCGAACTGTTGTGTCTGGTTGGCTGTCTGAATGAGAAATGCACCGAGTGCCATTTGCCTGTAACCCTGCAGATTCTTTCTTTTCAGATAATAATCCAATTGTCCCTTGTATGCCTTCAATGAATCTGTCTCCAATGTACTTTCAAGCAGCACTTTCCTAGCTTGACCACTTGCTGCATGAAAAAGTTTCTCCTCGTGTTACTGTTGCTTCTTGTGCCAACTGTCTGAAATCTGTACCCTCTCATTCTTGCTCCTTCCACCAGGGGGAACAAATTTTCCATAACTAATCTGACCCCTCATGATTTTGAAAGTTTCTATCAGATCTTCTCTCAATCTTCCCTTTTCTAAGGAAAATAGTCCCACATTTTCTCAATTATTCTTGTAATAGAAATTCTCCTCTCTCGAACTATTCTCGTGATTTTTTTCAGCACACTCTAATGGATTCACAGTTTTGCCATAGTGTGGCGCCGAACAGGACTGGACACAAGACTCCAGATCCATTGTTTCATACAAGTTTATGATAATTCCTGTTTTCTTGTGCTCATTGCCCCTATTACTAAAGCCTTGGATATTGTTTACTTTATTAACTGCACCCTACCTTTCCTGCCATCCTCAGTGACTTATGCATATATACAGCGAGATATTCCTTCTGCTCCTGCAAATCCTTTAGAATTTTATAATTTATTTTATATTTTTTCTGTGCTTTTTCTAACAAAATGAATCATTAACACCTCTCTACATTAAATTTATTCTGCCATTTGTCTGACCATTCCACCAACCTGTCTATTGTCCTTTTTGAAGTTTTATACTACCCTCCTCACAGTTCATAATGCTTCCCAGTTTCATATCAGCCGTAACTTCTGAAATGGTGCCCCGTACATCAAGCTCTAGGTCATTAACATTATCAGGGAAAGCAAGAATTCCAACATGCCTTCAAGCTGAACCACATTCAGTAATCGCTAAATTTTAGGTGCTGGATTGAAGACAATTCCTGATCCAGAATTTCAAATTTCCACTGATACAGCAACACTTTATCAAAGTAAGTGTAGTGTGAGGAACCTTACCGACAGTTTCTAAAAAGCATGAGTGACAATATACACCCAATTTACCTCATCACTACCCTAGTGAACTCCTGAAAAAATCTCCTCCAAATTTGTTGAACACAATCTTTTATTTTCAGTTATGTTGTGAATTTTTTATGACCATTTCCTTTTCCCAGAGTTAAATAACACCGCTTATTATCCGTTCCAGCATCTGCTTAATAACAAATGTCAGGCAGTTAGGCTTGTAATTTCCTGGCTTTGATTTGTCCCATTTTCAATTGTAGGGAAAATTTTGAAGTTTGAGAAAGATTAAAATGTTATTTCACACTACAGAACGATTATCAGAAAATCTTGGATCCGAAATGAGAACATCAATTAAACGTTTGTCTGTGGAGAAATATGAGGCAAGGTGAGCAGTCTTATAACACCAGGTTAAAGTCCAAAAGGTTTATTTGGAATCACAAGCTTTTGGAGTTCGTGATTCCAAATAAACCCATTGGACTTTAACCTGATGTTGTGAGACTTCTTACTATGCCCACCGCAGTGCAACGCCAGCATCTCCACATTGAGAAATATGAGGAAAAGGGAATATTCAGCGTGACTGGAAAACGACTTGTTTTCTAATGGCAGTTAAAGAGAGAACACTATTCTACTGCAAGAATAATCCTTTAATTCAGAGCTGTTTTAAAACCCAATATAATAACTAAAATGAACATGTATTCAATTTCCCAAAACTATTATAGGAAAATAGGAGCAAAATTAATCAGTGCATTGTAATTGGTAAATTGTTCAAATGAATTGTGATTTTTTTTCAGTTCTAATGTTGTAGCTGAGGGAAGTGAATAGCAGTTCCATTTCTATTTCTAATCAGTAACGTGGCATGACTTTTTAAAAAAGAATCGATGAATCTGTGTGTAAAACTCGAGAAAATGTGTTAGTGATTTCGGAAACACAATCTAACAAGAAGATTAAGGATAGGAAAAGGCCACTTGACCCAAATAAGACTGCCCCGATCGAATGGTGAATGACCCTGTATCTGATGAAGGGTCATCCTGACTAGAAATGCTGGTTCTATTCTGTCATACCTGCTGAGATTTTCCAGCATGTTGTTTTTGTAATCCTGTTCCTGTACTCAGTATATCCTCTGAAACACATTGAGTTGTCTTTAGACCCTACTTACGTTGTCCCTTCAGTGTCTTTCCCTGGTAAATAGATGCCTGTTTTATTTTTCTGAAGTGTGAAGAAATTGCCCTCATTTCCCTTATTTCTGACGATAATGTTTTTGTGTTATTTGTCATTTTGGGAATCGTGAGCTAATGTTGTGAATTCCATTAAAATAATTCAGTGCCAAAGATGCTCCCCAATCAAAATACCCCAAGCACTCTCAAATTACATTCATCCTGCATTCTGAGTGGACTATTAACTTTGCAATACTCTGGTCCTCTCATCAATTACTTTCAACATCTCCCACCCTTCCTCTGGCAAGATCCAATCAAGCTCAAGAAATGCAACATCTGACTTTTACCAACTCCTTTCTCCTATCCAGCATTCAAAAATCTCCTTCCAGCTGAAACAATGATTTATTGGTAAATAAATGCTCACAATGCCACGTCTGATGTGGGCAGAACAAACATCACTTGGGTGACTGAATTTTGGGACACCACCTTTTAGTACCCAAGCATGACCCTGCATTCCCAATCATCTGTTATTTTAATTCTCCAATTCACTCTCACTCTGATCTTTCTGTCCTCACCTTTCTCGATTTCCTGAAGAAGCACAGTTTAAGTAAAGGACACACCTCAGTTTGATGAAAGGCCAGATTAAATATGTTTCTCTCTCCACAGATGCTCTTTGATCTGAGTATTTCCAAACTTCTGTTTCTGTTTTAGATTTCCAGGATTTGTGATAATGTCCATTGTATCTTTACTTTCTGATTTCCCCTCTGAACCATCAGAATGGCAGGAATCCTATCCTATCCTATTTGTCTACAGAAGTGTGGGTAATACGATGTCCAAAATCAATGACAATTTCATTTCTGTCCATTCACAGTCTTCGCCTTGCAGTGCATGCAATACTCCAGATAACCTGCCCAAAACCCAGTACCAGACAGTGGAACATTGCAAAGAGACGCAGGTTTACAGAAGGACTCCCAGAGTGCATGGTTAGGTCAGCTGAAGGTACAGTCACCAAAGATAGACCAGTGAGAATTGCGGCAACTCAGATTTTTTGAAAAACCAAAGGAGATGAAACAATGAAGGGGAGATATTTATAAAGAAGAATTCAAAATTTTAAATAGATATGGGACTGGGAGGTGGCAATGTGGGAGGGGCATTCAACTTAGATCTGCAGGTATAGGGGTGATGGGGAAACAGAACATGATAAAAGTTCCAATGTAGAAAAGAGAGTTTTACATGAGCTCAGGTGTACAGCGTGCAAGGTGGGAGGCTAACCATGAAATTATTTGTCTATCCAAGGCTGGATATAACAATTCCATTGATGAATGTTTCAACAGCAAATGAGATGAGAGCGAGGCTGCAACGGGTGATATTATGGAGGTGGATCTTGACTGCCCTTGTGAGAGTGAGATTATGGGGACAGAAGTTACAGGTCAGATTTTATGAAAGTGCAGTTTATGTCCATTCACAAACTATTCCTCCCCCAGCAATACAATAATCCAGATAACCTGTCCACAGCCTGAATGAATAACAGAACAAATCTTCTCCATTCATTAATGTTTCTCTCCCAGTATGCACACAATATCAAAAATAATCTCTCTCAACAATTTGTCCTCCAACTTGTCTCACTTCCTCCAACTAAAAGGTGTGTTTATGGGCACCTGCATGGGTGCCAGTTATGGCTGTCTCTTTATGGGTTATGTGGAACATTCCATGTTCCAGTCCTACTCTGGACCCCTCCCACAACTCCGTTATTGGTACATCGGTGACTGTTTCGGTGCCACTTCATGCTCTTGCTTAGACCTGGAAACATTGATCAATTTTGTTTCCAATTTCCACCTCTCTATTACCTTCACATGGTTCATCTAAGAACAAAGAAAATTACAGCACAGGAACAGGCCCTTCAGCCCTCCAAGCCTGTACCAACCATGCTGCCCAACTTAACTGAAACCCCCTACCCTTCCGGGGACCATATCCCTCTATTCCCATCTCATTCATGTACTTGTCAAGACGCCCCTTAAAAGTCACTACCGTATCCGCTTCCACTTCCTCCCCCAGCAACGAGTCCCAGGCACCCACCGCTCTCTGTGTAAAAAATCTGCCTTGTACATCTCTTTTAAACCTTGCCCCTCGCACCTCTCTCTGGCAATTCTCTTCCCTTCGTTGACGTCTGTCTCCCTATCTGGTGATAAACTGTCCACTAGTATCCATTACAAGCCGACCAACTCCCACAACTACCTTGACTACAGCTCTTCACACCCTACTTCCTGCTACGGCTCCGTTCCATTCTCTCAGTTCCTTCACCACCGCCGTATCTGTTCAGATGATGACGCTTTCCAAAATAGTGGTTTCTTAATCGTGGTTTTCCACCCACTGTGGTTGACAGGGCTCTCAACCGTGTCCAACCTATCCCCCGACCACTGCTCTCACCCCCTCCCCTTCCACCCGGAACCAGGATAGGATCCCACTTGTCCTCACTTGTCACCTTATCAGTCTCCAAATTCGGAGGACCATCCTCTGCCACTTCCGCCAACTTCAGCATGATGCCGTCACCCAACTCCTCTTCCCGTCATCTCCCGTAGCAGCATGCTGCAGGGATCACTCTCTCCGGGTCACCCGAGTCCACTCGTCCATCATACCCAACACCTCACCTGCTGCCAATGGTATCTTCCCATGCAATCGTAGAAGATGTAACACCTGCCCCTTTACCTTCTCCCTGCGCGAGTGGGCGAAAACGACCACTTCGGACTCAGAGTCAGGTTCAACAGTGGTACAGCTTTATTAACGTCGACGGAGGTGCAATCAGGACATACAAACAGCACTGTCCGGAAAGCACTCTGAAAGCCTGCCGCAATGGGCGACAGTTATACTCGAACTTTGACACGCTGTATGATTCAAATGTTCATGTTTTGATAACAGTATTTGACTCTGACCATTCTGTTTGATGTTTTAAGTACAGTATCAATGTTTATGTATGGTAATCGTTTCTGTCCGATGGGTTTATCAATGGACTAGAATCTCCCCGGGGTTTCTTGAACAATGGGTGTTTGGCTGATCTCAGGAAGTCTTTTGAGGCGAAGAAGGCTTCCTGATATCACTTGCTTAGATCAATGGTGCTGATTTGATTAGATGAGTTTCCTTTGGTGCCACCCTGTCTGGCCCCCTTTTGTGTGTTAGACCTTGGTTGCATTTTAAAAGCATGCCTTTGCCTGTTTGTCTGGATCTGTCCCTTTTAATCTTTAATGGAGGGGTTCTGACTGCAGTTTGGCCTGTTTCATATTACATACGTAACTTTATAAATTTGTTGTCCGCTAACAGTTCGCCCCTGTCGGTCGGGAGCGGACTTGTGTCGCCTCCCTCAGACCGATTTTCCCCTTGAACATATTTTTTGTCCGGTGCTCCCTGCATTTGCACGCTGCAGTCATGCAGTTTAGGGGAGCCCCGGGAGCTTGTCAAATTAAGTTTATGCGGGAGTAATCCTCCCGACTTGTTAACTGTCCGACCACGCCAATTGTCCTAACTATGTTTTTATGTGATTTTGTTTTCTTCCACTGGCGGTATGTGTAACGTGTCGCTATTCCCCAGGAAAGTGCAAAGATGAGTTGGATGACAACCAGTGTATGTGAAATGATTCGGATCCAGGGGTGAATGTTTACGTTTAGACCCCAGTCCCACACCTTCTCTGCCCATGTTTTGGCTTTGCCATGCCGTTTCGGTGTCCTACTCCAAGGTTTTGATATGTGATTGTAGCTGATAGTGTAACCGGACGGAGTGTCCTACTTTGAGTCAGGGCTCCCTTAGGACTTCAGTCAGGGGTGGGATGGGGGCTTGCTCATGTTCCTGATAGCCTTTGAAGTTTTCCTTTAGAGGTTCTGTGGCATTAAAAGTTACTGTCTGTCTATTTCGGATATTGGTGATGTGAGCCTGACCTACAGTGAATGGCCTGCGTGGGGTGAAACAGAAGTTTGGGTTGGGGATGTTAGTCCATTGTATATAAATGATGTACGTGTGGTGGCCACACAGTATCTACCCCGTCCCCCGTATCCTACCAGGGCGAAGTGTGTATCTATGGTTGTAATTTCTCGGGTGCAGTTCTGTGTCCAGTTAAAACCACATTCTGCTGCCCCTCCTTTTCTCAGTGGGTCAGGAGAGATGTTGATCTCTCCCCGCTGTTTGCACCCTGCGAGAGAGACAGTGGAAATTATACCATGCCTGGAGATGGCTGTGGTTTCGGTTATGTGGTAGCGGAGGGAGTCATTGCCCCGAGCAACACCAATAGATATAGATAGGCTGGAAAATTGGGCGGAGAGGTGGCAGATGGAGTTTAATCCGGATAAATGCGAAGTGATGCATTTGGAAGAAATAATGTAGGGAGGAGTTATGCAATAAATGGCAGAGACATCAGGAGTATAGAAACACAGAGGGACCTAGGTGTGCAAGTCCACAAATCCTTGAAGGTGGCAACACAGGTGGAGAAGGTGGTGAAGAAGGCATATGGTATGCTTGCCTTTATAGGACGGGGTATAGAGGATAAAAGCTGGAGTCTGATGATGCAGCTGTATAGAACGCTGGTGAGGCCACATTTGGAGTACTGCGTCCAGTTCTGGTCGCCGCACTACCAGAAGGACGTGGAGGCGTTAGAGAGAGTGCAGAGAAGGTTTACCAGGATGTTGCCTGGTATGGAGGGTCTTAGCTATGAGGAGAGATTGGGTAGACTGGGGTTGTTCTCCTTGGAAAGACGGAGAATGAGGGGAGATCTAATAGAGGTGTACAAGATTATGAAGGATATAGATAGGGTGAACAGTGGGAGGCTTTTTCCCAGGTCGGAGGTGACGATCACGAGGGGTCACGTGCTCAAGCTGAGAGGGGCGAAGTATAACTCGGATATCAGAGGGACGTTTTTTACACAGAGGGTGGTGGGGGCCTCGAATGCGCTGCCAGCTAGGGTGGTGGAGGCAGGCACGCTGACATCGTTTAAGACTTACCTGGATAGTCACATAAGCAGCCTGGGAATGGAGGGATACACACGATTGGTCCAGTTGGACCAAGGAGCGGCACAGGCTTGGAGGGCCGAAGGGCCTGTTTCCTGTGCTGTACTGTTCTTTGTTCTTTGTTCTTTGTTCAATGTTTTCAATACGAAAGATCGGGAATGGCCCAGCGTCCTGTGGGACTGTTGGAACCAACAGAACCATTCCTATCCCGGTGTCCTCACTAACCTCGCAGTCGGGGATCACTGGAAACACCCGTGTCATCCCTTTCAGGGTCCTGACATCCAGCACCCTCTTCTGATCTGCGAGTTGCGCTAGCTGGGCGCTGTCAATCCAGTCGGGCACCAGCCCCCTGTGTACCTGGTCCAGATTGTGTCGTACTTGTGCTACCATCCACTGACCATAGGCATGGCATAGCTGTCCCTGTTATACCCGGACAGTGTCCTCCCTCTCCCTGTCTATGAGATGGTTAATGGTCCGGGCGTGCGCTTCTCGTACTGCAATCCCATCTAATTGGATGTGGCGCCCGCTTCCCCGAGAAAGGTTTGCTCAGCCTGTTGGTCTAGCGACCGCCGTCAGATGTTCTTCATCACCCCTTTTAGTTCCTCAATTTTGTTGTTAAGGCCCTGGACGTCCACTGTGTTAACCAGTGGAGTTAACCACTGTGGATCCTGTGTTTAACTCCGTGAATATATCATTGACAATGTCCCTTTATTCCTGTGTTTCCCCTGTAACGTGTAGCCCCCATTGAGTCAATGGCCCGTTTTATGGTCTCCCTTCCCAACATTCGGTACAAGTTTTGTGTCTGCTCCGAGCAATACTCTGGCACCTGAATTCCTGAAATATCAATCAGGACAGGTACGACCTCATGTTTCACATTATCATATACAATCTCCCCCTCGTTCCACAACACCAGTCCTCCCTCCGGTCCTTTGCTTTGCAAGGGACAGGGTAAGATTTCGGGTGTTATAGTCCTGGGGGCCCGCGTTGGAAGCGGCGCGAAGCATACATACAGTGAGACTGCGGGAGCCTCAACAAGTCCGTAATAGCCGCAAATGTCCATGTCCGGCTTTAAAATGTCCTGTGGTAGTGTAACCAGTGGGTTGTCGGGGAGGGCGCAGATGGTCCCGAAAGTGCAGTCGTTTCTGTTCCGAAGGTCCCGTCCTTCAATGCATGTTCGGAGTCCTTCTAAGGTGCAAGTGAAGCAGATCTCGGTGATGCCCGGGTAAATTGTAGCCATGAATTAAAATAAACTCTACTGTCCATAGGGTTTGGTTCAGCTGGCACGCACAGTGCCTCGGATGTGTTGAAGGTTACCCCGTAGAATCCCGGGTAGATGGGGTATTTTTTGGGTGCAATACCCGTCAGGAAGGTCGCCGTGAGGATCATCCTGCAAGTGGTCCACATGGTCCTGGAGAGGGGGTTGGGGGAGGGTATATAAAACCTGGTTGCCACCAGACGTTCGATTGATATCAAATGACTAACTTAATCTATTTATCTATTCATGTTTATATACCTATATACATATATACCTCCGTGCCACGGTTGGCGCACAAATCCTTTGTGCCAAAAATGAAAGTAGATATTCCGACCTCCGCTGTATGGACAAAGATGGTCAGGGGCCAATACGTGGAGTGGTCGGGGCATCCCTGTCTTTACAGTCAGTCTGTCCTGTCTCTTTCCCGTGGTGGCAGGATTTTAATTGTGACCAATGTTTCCAGAGGCCCTTTCCCTTATCATCGACACAGGCACATGTGTCGCTGGTATGGATCATCTCGTGTGGTCCTATCCATTTTGGTGCAAACCCGGGTCGGTCTGGGGCAGCCCGAATTAAAACTTTATCCCCTACTTGGGAGAGGGTGGTGGTGTGACTGACATTTTGATCTCCAGCCTGGTCTCTAATGGCTTGCTGGTCTCTGGCTGCGTGGTGCAAATCTCGGAGCTGTAAGTCTCGTTGCTGTACATATCTCTTGATTTTGTCCCGAAGGGGTGCTGTTTCTTCCCCCCCCCCCCCCCCCCCCGCCCACGGCAATGTTTTCTGGGAGTCGCATTGCCCTCCCGGTCATTATCTCAAACGGGGTGAGCCCTACGGTACGACCTGGGATGGCCCGTAGGGGCATCAAAATACAAGGAAGGCTATCTACCCACCCCTGACCTGTCTCTACGATGGATTTGACTATCGCATTTTTGAGAGTGCGGTTCATCCACTCTACCATTCCAGCACTTTGAGGGTGGTATGGCATGTGGTATTGCTGTCGGATTCCTCGTGCTTTGCAAGCGTGCTTCATCACCTTGCCTGTAAAGTGTGTCCCCTGGTCGGAGTCCAATTGCAGCGGGACTCCCCACCTTGGTATTATTTGATATGCCAGGATGCGGGCTACAGTGATCGCCCCGCAATGCCGAGTTGGAAAGGCTTCTCCCCATCGGGTGAACTGGTATGAGGACTAGGCAGTTTTCTTCCCGCGGCTGGTGGTGAGGGGGCCGATGAAGTTAATTTGGAGCTTTTCCCAAGGTCCCTTTGGTCTGGGTTGGTGAGCTAATTTAACTTTCAGGGGCCGATCGGGGTTTGGTCGTGTTTTGAGGGCGTTCTCTCCCTCCTTGGGAACTTCTTGCTCCGACAGCCTGACTCACTGTGTCCAAATTTGCCGCAATTGCGGCATGAATGGGAGGGACGGTGCGCCCGAGCTCGGCAATCTTTTTTATAATGGCCAGTTTCCCCACACCTGTCGCGGCTCCCTCTGTCGGTTCCCAGGGCGGATACCCCTACCCTGGCGCTTTGGATCTTCCTTTGTTGGTTGTCTACAGTAATGACCCAGTTCTCTAGCTCAGCAAAAGTGTTAACGTTCACCAGTCCGGTTTTTAGAACTGCTTGGTGTACTGAGCTCAGCCCGTCCCGATATAACGGGAGGAACGCGGGGTTCTGCCTATCTGCATCGGGCATTCCCCCATGCGCCATAAAAGCGTCGATTTTTCGTCGCCCGTACTCCTGGGCTCCTTCCTCCTTTCCCTGCACTACCCCTACGATTGCGTTCCAGCTCACGGGGATTCGCCCCATGGTTTGGGTGATATCATTTTTAAAATCCGCCAGAGCTTGGTCTTGCTCTCGGCGGTTCTCGTTCAGGTTCGCGCACCAGGTCCCGTTCTGGTGTTCTAGCTGGAGCCGGGTCCAATAATTCTCTGGCATTTTGGCTCTTACGAGCCCTGCTATGTCCCAATTGTGTCGATTTTGACACATTTACATCTCCTTGAGCTTTTGCCAGAAGATTGCGGTGCTTTGTCTGGGCTGGAGGGTCGGGAGTTTGTCTAGTGGTTTCATTGTGTCTCCCGGGGTAAGAGATACAAAGGTCATTTTTATCCAAGCCTGGGCAGTTCGCCCTCGCCCGTCTCCCCCTTGCCCCCCGGGGACGCATTCAATTTTGATGGGAACTGTCATGGCGCTCTGGGGTGGAGTGTTAGCGGTCAATGGGATGTTCCCCCCGGTCGGGCATAGTGGACCTGTTTCGTCCACTAGACATTCCCGGTCGGAACACTCCTCACTCGGAGGTTCGCGTGAGAATTCGGACAGAGCTGGCAGCACGGGGTTAGCGACCATCACAGCGGCGTGTTGTCCCTGTGTGGTTTGCTCCTGATTGTCTTGTACGTAACTGTGAACTCGCCCTGCAAGGGTGACATGGGCCTTTAATATTAGGATCCAGGCCTTATCGTCCTTGTTCCTTTTCTCTTTTGCCCACCACTCTCGCTGAGTTCCAAGCGGGTCGTGGGGCTTCCACCCTGCCTTCATCATGTTTTTAATTAGGTTCTTTTTTTCATCTGCTCGATAGCGGGTGAAGGACCCTTCTGGTCCCCATTCGAGGTGGTATCATTGCTATCCATGTCGGGTCTCTTAACTAGGACCAGTGGTATACTAATCCTGGCTCTGGTGCTTTTCACGGATACTTGTGTGGGTATCTCTGATTGGGTTACCGATTTTGTGTTCCCACTGTCAGTACGTTAAAACCTTCAGTGGCAACACGCAGAGCCCGGCCTGCGTGTAGCGGGGAGATTACCGCTCTCAGAGGCAGGTGAGCTCTGTACAGCCTCTCCGCAGGGGCCGCAGCATACGGAGAGACTATCGACTACTGGGGCCGGGGCCGGGGCCGCTTCACCTCACCAATTCTTAGCGCTAAGTCGACTCTCAGGGGCCCGCCGTTTCCTTATCTCCGAGGGAGCCACCCTCACCTGGGTGCGGACAGAAGTGTAGTTGACCGCGGGTCAGAGTCTCCCCGGCGTGTAGTAGTTTTTTTGCGCTACCAGAGGTCTCCTGCTTGTAGTGTTCGAGGCACTCACAGAGGCTCCAGACTTAGTAACGCCCGGACATGTACCAAATTCCTCGTGGAATTTGCCCCCCCGGCCGAATCTTTCGCGCCTGCAGATGTCCTCCCGACTTGCAGCGCCCGGACGTGTACCGAACTCCGCGGAGTCCGATCCCAGTGGCCCTAACCTTGGACGTCCTCCTCGGCTTTATAACTACCAGTATGTTTTTTGTCGGGTTCCCAATGGGCAGTCGGTTTGTGGTCGGTTTCGTTGTCGGGAGTCAGCGTAATGCAAAAACAACACAATCAATCACAGTTCGCGACTCGATCGCCCGCCCAAACAGGAACTTAACCACTACTTTACCGCTGTACAGCTATCGAACGGACTCTGTTTTCAGGTTCAGATCCCGGCAGCCGTGAAACGCCGCTCAGACACTAGGACGCGAATGGCACGCGGATTTAATAAAATGAGTAAAGATTCTCACCCAGTGCCACGGGACGGCGTTCCAGCGACGGTCGCGATCCCGGACGAGCCCTCAATTGTTCGCGCGAGTGGGCGAACACGACCACTTCGGACTCAGAGCCAGGTTCAACAGCGGTACAGCTTTATTAACGTCAACGGAGGTGCAATCAGGACATACAAACTGCACTCTCCCGAAAGCACTCTGAAAGCCTGCCGCAATGGGCTACAGTTATACTCGAACTTTGACACGTTGTATGATTCAAATGTTAATGTTTTGTTTACAGTATTTGATTCTGACCATTCTGTTTGATGTTTTAAGTACAATATCAATGTTTAGGCATGGTAATCTTTTCTGTCCGATGGGTTTATCAATGGACTAGAATCTCCCCGGGGTTTCTTGAACAATGGGTGTTTGGCTGATCTCAGGAAGTCTTTTGAGGCGAAGAAGGCTTCCTGATATCACTTGATTAGGTCAGTGGTGCTGATTTGATTGGATGAGTTTCCTTTGGTGCCACCCTGTCTGGCCCCTTTTGTGTGTTAGACCTCGTTTGCATTTTAAAAGCATGCCTTTGCCTGTTTGTCTGGATCTGTCCCTTTTAATCTTTAATGGAGGGGTTCTGACTGCAGTTTGGCCTGTTTCATATTATATACGTAACTTCATAAATTTGTTGTCCGCTAACACTGCTCACTGTCCCACGTCCTAAACACCCTTTCAGGTGAAGCAATGCTTCACATGCACTTCCTTCAATCTGATCTACTGCATTTGCTGCTCCCAATGCAGTCAACTCTGTATCGGAGATGCCAAACTTAGACTGGGTGATTGCTTTGCTGAACACCTTTGGTCCATCTGCAAGCAGGACCCAGACCTTCCTGTTGCTTGCCACTTCAACACACCACCCTGCTGTCCTGCCCACATGTTCGTCCTTGGCCTTTTGCAATGTTCCAGTGAACCCAATGCAGACTGGAGGAACAGCACCTCACCTGCCGATTGGGCACTTGACTGCCTTCTGGACTGAGCATTTATTTCAACAAATTCAGAGGATGAACTCCCTCCTCCACCTTCACCCGATTTGCATTTATTTTATTCTATTTCATTTCATCTCATTCTTTCATTTTATCATCCTTTTTGTAACTTCTATTTTCCACTACGCCATTCCAGCTATCCTCCTTTCCACACCCTCCCACCCTGCCCCCTTTCAGTACAACTGCCATATTCCTCAGGCACTCCTTTAACGATCTGTTCTGCCATTCTCACATTTTGATCACTTAATGGACACTCTTAGTGCCTTCTGTATCCTCATTTACATTCCCTTTGTCCAAATCCACACTCCCCCCTCCCCAGTAGTATAATTTTCTGCTAAGCTTCTTTGCTCTTATCTCTGACATAGGGTCATCGAGACTCAAAACGGTGGCTCTCTTCTCTCCCCACAGATGCTGTCAGACCTGCTGAGATTTTCCAGGGTTTTCTGTTTTTGTTTCAGATTCCAGGATCCAAAATTTTGCTTTTATCAAAGACAATCTGCTGAAGGTAAGATACAACACTGGAACTCAGCCATAATAATCAGTCATTCCCTCTTCCATTTACCATTTCCGCTATAGATTAACATGGTTACACAAATTGATCAACTCGTACATCTCCTGTTGTATAAGCCAGATTCTTGTGGTTTAGTAATAAGATGTCTATAGTAAGGACAGGTTGGAAAGTATTCCCCTTCAGAGGGAAAATACCACTTTTGTAAAATCTCCATGGTAAGTAATGATTAGAATTAAGTGAGAATTTTAAATTTGTTTTGGAAATTTTAAATGAGGTTTAGAAGATATGGATGTTAATTTCCACACAAACTGCAAGTGAAACTGAATTAAATGTATTTATTCATTGAGATAGAATTGAGAAGTGTTTACTATGTTAATACAACTAATACTAATGTTCTAATTTAAGATGTTCAACAGAAACACAAGGAGACACTCCGGGTACAAACTGAAACACTGAGAGTGAACACGATCCTAATAAAGGAGAAGGTTAAGATTTTCCAGCTCTTTGATCGATACTCTGAGCGAACTGTCATTTCTACTGTTCGAGATCGGACACTTGTAGAACATGAACTGCTGGCAAGAGGCCCAGACCAGGAAGAGTGGAGAAAGAAACATCTCCGGAAAGAACTGGAAACAATCCAAACTGATCAATTGTTCCAGAGCAGTTTTTCCTGGGAAAAATCCAAATCTGGGAGTTCAGCTGCAGTGAGTGGAGTCGCAGGGATTGGAAAAACAACAATAGTACAAAAGATTGTTTATGACTGGGCCACTGGGAAAATATATCCACACTTCAATTTGTTTTCAGTTTTAAATTCCGTGATTTGAACACAATTAACTGTAGAATAAATCTGAGGAATCTGATATTGGATCAGTATCCTTACTTTGGGAATGTTCTGGGAGAGCTCCGGAAAAACCCAGAGGGATTGCTGTTTATATTCGATGGTCTGGATGAATTCAAGGACAAGATCAATTTTACGGACAATCGGAGAAATACAGAACCTGAGTCCATGTGTACAGATCCTGAAATCCAGTGTGAAGTGTCTGACATTGTGTCCAGTTTAATACAGCACAAGCTGCTCCCAGGATGTCCCGTGCTTGTGATCAGCCGCCCCATTGCATTACATTTATTGGAAAAGGCCGAGATCAGTGTCTGGGCTGAAATCCTGGGATTTGTTGATGATGAACGGAGGGAATATTTCAAAAGGTTTTTGAAGATCAGGCAGTGGCAGCAGTTGTTTTCAAATACTTGGAGGAGAATGAGATCCTGTACACCATGTGCTACAACCCTTCCTACTGCTGGATCCTCGGTCTGTCATTGGGCCCCTTCTTCACACAACAAAACAGGAAACAGCAGCAAGGTCCCAAGACCATCACCCAACTGTATTCCTACTATATTTACAACATTCTGAAAAAGCATGGCCGAGGGATTGAAAATCCCCGTGATATGTTACTGAAGCTTGGTGAGATGGCCTTCACAGGAATCTCCGAGAAGAAGATTGTGTTTCGAAATGGGGATTTGATCAAGTACAATCTGCAACCTTCCCAGTTCCTGTCTGGGTTCCTGATGGAACTTTTGGAGAGAGATGATTCTGCCCAGAGTGTGGTTTATACATTCCCACACATCACCATCCAGGAATTTGTAGCTGCACTTGCACAATTCCTGACTCCAGATCCCGAGGACATCCAAAAACTTCTCAGAGAAGCCCACAGCCAGGAAGATGGGAGATTTGAGATATCACTCCGTTTTGTTGCTGGTCTCTCCTCCCACAGTCAATTTGGCCCCTGGAAGAGTTTCTGGGTCGATTTCTTAATCAGACAACCTGGCGAGTGATTGACTGGGTGAAGGAGAATGTTACAGGGCAGATTGGAAGCACAGAGTGTGTGGCTGGTAAAAGGAACCTTCTGAACACATTCCACTACCTGTTTGAATCTCAGAATAAAGCACTGGCTCAGGCCACCGTGGGATCTGTGAAAATACTCACATTTAGTCAATTGAGACTGACCCCGATTGACTGTGCGATCCTGTCTCATGTCATTGGACTCTGTGATACAATAAAACTCCTTGATCTAAGTGGCTGCCTCATTCAGTGTGAAGGACTCCAGCGGTTGGTACCTATTCTGCACAAATGCCAGGAGTTGAGGTATCCACTTGTTTGGTCCCAAAGCTGATTATATCCATTGTTAGGAAATAATTTATTATCTTATAGAAGGAAAGACCCTTCCAATTCGAGCAAAGTCGGAAAAAAGTTTACAAAATAAGACACGTAAAATTTTTAGGTGGAAATTGAAGAATTATGTCTTAACTAGCATTGGTTATTTGTTTTACTTAGCGTTGACTCAGTTTGACCATGAAATAGAGATGGAAAGAAACTATGGGGTGGAATCTCTGGTGTCTCATGCCCTGCTACTGCTGCCAGCGTGAACAGAGAATTATGCACTCAGCCATATCTCCATTCATGGCAGTGGGACTGGAGAATCCCAGGCATGGGCACGGTCGGAGAATTCCAGCCTATATCTGTGTACAAGAAAATGAGAATAATTGATATTCTAAGCATACTAAATACCAGTGCAGACATAAGTAATTCAATAAAAACTATTAATTTTTTAACTGCAAACTATACAGATTGAGAGGAAATTCCCTCAAAGTATAACAATAGCTATACGTGCAGAAAATGTAGAGCCATTTTAATGAGGAAAAAAGTGGTAGACACCCTTCCCCTGTAAACTAGGAGAACAGGGAGTTTGTACCGGGATAGAATAAACTTTTCTTGTTAGATGAAATCCAGGCGGCTGGATTTTACATCAGCCGTTAGTACAGTTTCACAATATAACTCACCCTGATTGTAAATCTCCAGACAGAATAGACACAGATGTGTGTCTTCATTGTTGAAGACCTCACAGCACTGGTCACAATCGTTGTGTCCCTTGAGCAACTTCACTTCTACCTCCTCAAGACATGGACATTGGTAATATTTCCAACTGGCAGTCATGGAAAACCCCTTGCCAGGGTTGTCAGCAATTTAATTTAATGATACTCAGGGATTGCAAGGACAGAGGACATCGAGTTACATAGAAACATAGAAAACTACAGCACAAAACAGGCCCTTCGGCCCCACAAGTTGTGCCGAACATATCCCTACCTTTTAGGCTTACCTATAACCCTCCATCCTATTAAGTCCCATGTACTCATCCAGGAGTCTCTTAAAAGACCCTATTGAGTTTGCCTCCACCAGCACTGACGGCAGCCGATTCCACTCGCCCGCCACACTCTGTGTGAAAGAATTCCCCCGAACATCTACCCTGTACCTACCCCCCAGCACCTTAAACCTCTGTCCTCTCGTAGCAGCCATTTCCACCCTGGGAAAATGCCTCTAAGAGTCCACCCAATCTATGCCTCTCAAGATCTTATACACCGCTATTAGGACTCCTCTCATCCTACGTCTCTCCAAGGAGAAAACTCCGAGCTCCCTCAGCCTATCCCCATAAGGCATGCCACTCAATCCAGGCAACATCCTTGTAAATCGCCTCTGCACCCTTTCAATCTTTTCCACATCCTTCCTGTAACGAGGCGACCAGAACTGAGCACAGTACTCCAAGTGAGTTCTTCCATGATCGATGGGTTCTGCCTGATACAGGGCATCATCAGTTGCACCCTTCGGCCATCAAGGCATTCAATGACTGGTTAGCGAGCTCCATCAAAATGAAGGAAGGACTTCCAAAATCTCCATAGCCAACCTTTTTTCGAAAAGAAAAACTTCCTCCCTGTGTGCACACACTTTCTTCATTGCTGCCATGATATCTTCAATCTCCGAAGTATGTGTCCGAGAGGATGTCGGATACCCCGTGGAGCAATGTTACTGATCCCTCTGTGGGAGCCCCAGAAAGAGGCACGGTGATGATAGAACCAAGAACACTTGCTCATTGGACAGCCATTGAACTGGCCATCGGGCATCTGGAGTGCCTGGGCCAATCGGGTGGTGACTCTCAATCCCCTATGGCAAGAGCCTGTCATTGCGGTAGTTTGCTGTAGAGAGGTGTGGATCTTGAGGTCAACGGGACACTTGAGGACACAGTTCACTGGAGGAAAAGCAGGCTGGGCGAGAAGAGGAGGTGAACTGCAATGATCCTTGTAATAACTTCAAGGGTTGGCTCCACCGTTAGCTTACAAAACACAACAATTTATTACAACTATTTACAGAGTGCTTTAAATGGTATTTCCATCCTCCCGTTTGGGGTCCAACTGCTCGACAAGTTCCAAAATATTCCAGCCTGTTCCTAACTCCATCCCTGATTAGATTAGTGTGTCACATGACTCTTTCCTCAGTGACTGCCCCTTAATGGAGATAGCCCCTTAATGAGATAACGAGTACATTCCTCGCCCTTTAAGTCGCTTATTACACTTTGGAATTACTAAATTACCCAATTGCCAAAATAGTAATGATAATTAACATTTTTAACAACTCAGTCTGTCCAGTGACGACTTCTCCCTCAGAGAGCAAAGTAGCTCAAGTGACTGAGGTTCTTCTGTTGAGGTAGTTACTGTTGGCCTTACTTCACGAGGACTTGCCCCTTGTACCAACATTTCATCTTCCTCTGTTTCCGGTGGGGGGGGGGGGGGGAGGTGGGGGGTGTGAGGGGGGGGGGAATAACACTTGCCTGGCTGATCTGACAATTTCCTCCTTGGGCAGCCTGCAATACTTCCTGCTGGCCCAATTGGATCAGATTGGAACACTGGCTCTTGGGAAGGTTCTCGCCCATGCAAGTGGCCTACATGCTTCTTTGAATTTTTGTCTTGTACTTGAACCTCAGAGGACAGTGACCCTGTTCTGGCCACAACATCTCCTCGAACCCAATTTGGCCCTTTACCAAATTCATCACAATCACTGGATCCTCTATCTCGAATGCTCTTGCCTTTTTAACAAATCGTGGTTCTTCTGGCTTGTCTCCACCCTCCTTGCTAAATTTAGGAACACCAGGCTTAACTTAGTCATCAACCAATGACCCATCAGCAGATCAGCTGGAGAGACTCCTTGGTCATGTGCTTGGTGCTTCTATATGATAGCAGGAGCCTCGTCAACTTGGTGTTTAAGGATGCAGATGGTTGCTTTTTCAGCCAGCCTAGAAAGTCTGAACTGCTCTCTCAGCCAGTCAATTGGACTAGGAATGATATGGTGCTGTTCTGATGCATTTTATTCCATAAAAAGTCATAACGTCTGAAATTCATCATCAGTAAAATCTGTTCCATCGTCCAAAACGAGCACCTCTAGTACCCATGGACGATGAAACTGTGGCATAAGCAGTTGTGGACCTCATCTCGAACACCTCCATCCACTTTGGGTATCAGCGAACAACAAAAACATTGTGCCTATCAATGGTCCCACATATTCAACGTGGAAACTGGCCATTCCCATGGGTGTAACAGCTTCAGCAGATAACCTCTGCTGAAATTGACACTGATCGCAGTGCTTTATCACTCTCTCAATTGTAGCGCTGATGCCAGGCCACCACACATAGCTTCTCGATAAGTTCTTCATTTTAGGCACACCTGAATGGGCACTATATACCCCTCCAGTAATAACACTCTTTCTCGTCCAGGGACGACCACTCTCGAACCCCAGAGGACGATACCATCCTCACAACTAAGCTCGTCTTTCCTGCTTGCTAAGCTTCATTTACACCTGAAGTGTTCTCATTCTACCATCCATACAATAGCATCTGTGTCACCTTCAACAACAATGGTTTTCTGTTAATCCAGTGCACAATCTGTTGAGCCGACACTGGCAAGGTGTCTAGAAAACTGATGGCCATTCTTATTTCTACTGGTAGTGTGAGGGGTGCCCCTGTCTGTAGCAAAGGAATACAACTGAAGACATCGGCATTCACTATTTGTGTCCCCGGCCGCTCAAACAATATACTCATAAACTGACAAATGTCCAATGCTGTATCCAGGTTGAAGCTATTGGTAGAATCACCTTATTTTCCTTGAATGAACCCAGAAGTGGTTTGTGGTCTATCACTAAAGTGAAATATCTCCTGTATAGAAATTGATGGAACTTTTTTTGATGCCACAGGTGACAGCTAGACCCTCTCTCGATTTGTGAATAGTTATTCTCTGCATCTGTAAGGGTTCTCGAAACATGTCCAACAAGTCTCTCCGAACCACTAACCATTCTGTGGCATAAAACTGCCCAACAGCATATAGGGTTGCATCACGCTAGTATTATCTTCTTGGGGGTGGGGGAAGCGGTCAAAGTACACCAGAAAACACAATGACTGCGACACCTGCTTGATCTGTTTGAATGCCTCTTTTTGTGATGCCTGCCAGACCCATTTCTGGCATTTCTTTCACAAAGCATATAGTGGAGCTAACACCGTTGACAGATTTGGGAGGAACCACCCATAATCGTCAACCATCCCCAGAAAGGAGTTGAGTTCTGAGATATTCTTAGAGGTCAGTACCTCCTTGATTGTTTTTGCTTTGTCCTCCATAGGGTGCAACGCCTGTGCATCCACCCAATAACCCAGTAAGCCACCTCATTAGCCTGGCAGGTACACTTGTCTCTCTTGGGGTGCACTCCTGTTTCCTTCATTCTCCTTAATACTTCTTCCCAATTTGACAAGTGTTCTTCTGTAGGCCCTCTTACAAATGCCATCCAAGTACATGATGACACCCCACGAGCCTTGCAGTAAACTCTCCAGGGTTCTTTAGCACACGCTGATGAAACTCCAACGGGCAAGAATGTGCACTGATCCGGCCCCTTATTGATGTTTATGGTCACATATTTCCTCAAGGACATTGTCCAGCTCCAGCTGCTGGTAGTCATGATTATTGACTAACTTCGTAAACATTTAACCTCCAACTAGTTTTCCATATAGATCTTAGATTTTGGGGATGGGGAACTTATCCAGCTTTGTGGCTTGGTTCAGTCAGCTTGTAATCCCCACCGATGTAAATGGTTTTATCCAGCTTCACTACTGGTAGAATGGGTGCTGCCCATTCTGCAAATCACACTGTTTGAACGATGGCCTTTCAGCATTTTCAATTCCATTTTGACCTTCTCTAATAATGCAAACGGCACAGGTCGAGCTCTGAAAAATCTTGGGATGCCTTCCGGGCTCACAAGTATTCTCACCTTTTATTACTTTTGCTGGAAAACATCTTGTTACTTGTGATCTTCTTTGATGCTAAAAAATTCTAGTCAATTTAATTCGATCTCTTGGAGCCAGTCACACCTCACTGAACTCAGTCTCTGATTAGTCCCCTTGCCTAAAAACAGTTGAGTTGATTGCTATAGATGGCTCACGAGAGTCATCATTGTACCTATTATATTTATCATCTCCCCCATATGCCATCAGCCTGGTTCCTGTATTTAACCACAGGGAGTGGACCCCTTCTTAAAGGTACTGGTGGATCTGATCCCCCACCACTGTGGCTGAGGCCTCAGTGTCCACTTCCATCCATAACGCCCTTCCGTTTTCCAAAAACATCAGTGATTGGGGCCACTGTGCCCATTTTTATACTATTGACAGACAACGCCTTCCGCTGTGCCTTCGGACCATCTTTCATATGGTATACTGGAACTGTACTGTTTGATTTACTAATGCTAAACAAGCTTTGCTTATACATGCACTTATGTCTCAAATGTCCTTTTCTCCTGCACCTAAAGCATTGAGGTTCCGTAAATCTGCATACATCTAGCGGTTGGCTTCCACCACATCTGCAATGCTCTAACTCTACCCTGGGCTGTAAGTTTTATCTTCTATACCTTCTAGCTCTTCTTGTTCCAATATTCATTTCCAAGCTTGGTCCAGCGCTTCAATCTTGTTGGAACTGCTGCTTGTGGTTTTCCACCATAACTCGTGGGCTGTGCTGCTTGGAGTACTTTGTAACTCCTGGACACCCTTCTCCACTCCATGGTTAAAGAAATCTGCAACGTATTTTTAAATAGACTTCTGATTTTGCCAGAGGCTTCTTTTGTATGTGTTCATCGTTAACGCCACATAATAAACAACCTCTTAGCACAGCATTTAACGTAGTCCTAAAATTACAATTCTCCATAATCTTCTTTAGCTTGGCCGCAAATGTTGCAATGGTCTCCCCTGGGGATCTCCCAGTTGAATTAAACTTGTAACGCTGTTAAGATTACTGGCGCTTTAGGGTGGTAATGTCCTTTGTAACTCTAAAACTGCCAATGATTTGCTATCAGAAGCATCGAGGGATGGAAAACCTCAAATCAGACTATGTCTGTGTCCCACACTCAGTTAACAACATTACTCTCTGCTTTTCCTCCCCTTCTGTTGGCTTTGCATGGAAAAATAATAAGCAATCCACATACTGTACCCAATTTTCATAAGAATAATTGAGCCGCTCTAATTTTCCAAAAAGGAGCATTTTGAGTAATCTGTTCCTTGCGGCTGGTTTTTACTTCATTGCTAATTTGATAACGTCAAGGTAAAGGCAGATTGCTGTGAATGCTGGAATCTGAAACAAAAACAGAGAATGCTAGAAAATTTCAGCAGGTCTGACAGCATCTGTGGAGAAAGAACAGTAGAGAACAGAGCTAACGGTTTGAGTTTGGGTGGCTCTTCGTCAGAGCTGAGAACTGAAAATAGGATGAGATTCATATTGTTGTCGTGGGTGGAGCAGTAAAGGCTGGATAGAGGGCCAGCGATATGGAGGCTAGGGAGAGATTGAAAGGAATGTGGTGAACAAATAGACAGAGTAGTCTATTCAAGTGAAGCAGCTTTTGTTGTGCATCTCCCCCAATCTAGTCTGTTGCATTTGCTGTTCCCAATGTGGTCTACTCTACTTGGAGAGACTAAACGCAAACTGCAGAACACCTTTGGTCCGTCCCCAAGCTGGACCCAGAACTACCTGTCACTTGCCATTTTTACACCATCCTGCTGTCATGTCCATCCTTGGCCTACTGTAATGCTCCAGTGAAGTCCAATGCAAACGGGAGGAACAGGACCTCATCTTCCGATTAGACATGTTACAGCCTTCTGGACTTAACATTGAGTTCAACAACTTCAGAATATGAAATCTCTTCTCCACCTTCACCCCATTTTTATTCCCATCATTTATATTCGCTTCTTCCATTGATTCATTTTTCTATCCTTTTTATCCCACTTTCCATCTTTTTTCCCACCCACCCCATCTCACCATGGCCACTTGTTCCCTGCTCCAGGTTGTTCTTTGATACACCACTCACTTTTGTTCTGCCATTAATGCACTCTGATCTCTTCATGTGCCACTGTCAGCACCTTTCTTAACTATGATCATCACTATCTACATTCCCTTTTTCTTTTTTCCTCCGACATGTTTGTCAATCTTACCCTAGCCTCCACCTATTGCTGGCCCTCTATCCAGCCCCAAAGCCACCTTGCAACAGTCAAAATCTCATCCTACCTTATAATAAGTTGTTTTCTCCCTCTACCCTAGCTATGACGATAACAGTACATTATGCAGACTCTCCTTACTTCTCCCCTATGTACTCTACGAATGGTATGCGTTGTCTGTATAGCGCACAAGAAGCAACACTTTTCATTGCATACCAATACATGTTACAATAATAAATCAAATCAAATATAACCTACTCCCAGTTCTCTTAGCTCTGTTGAAGGGTCATCCAGAGTCAAAACATCAGCTCCGTCCTCTCTGCAGATATGCTGTCAGACCTGCTGAGAGTTTCCAGTATTTTCTGTTGTTGTAATAACTTCAAGGATTGGTTTCATCAGTTAGCTTATAAAATACAACCATTTATCATAACTATGAACAATTATTTACAAAGTGCATTAAATTGTATTTTCATATGGAGCTCCATGTTTTAACTGCTGGGCAAGTCCCAACACGTCCCAGCCAATTCTCAACTCAGTTCCTAATTCGACTCGTTGGTCACATAACTCCTCCTCACTGACCCTTCAAGGGGCTAGCCCCTTAAAGGGAATGGCTGCTACAACCCTGAACAAGGTAGAGTCCCTGCTCCTCAATGTGCTGGCCTCCTCCCAATGCCTTTGGGAAGAGGAGCCTCTTGTCTCCCTAATGACCTCGAGTTTAGCATTGCTGAAGCAAGGGGATGTCGTGCCACAGATGACAGGCCTCTGGCTTCCCTGTGACATCTCTGTTCCCTCTGGTGCTGATGAGGCTTTGACACAAAATGCAGATCTCTCCTTCAGGCCACCAGCATAGATGGTAGTCACGTGAGTCCAAATGTGTCCACATTTCATCTGACCCACCTCCACTGGTTTTAAGTGAACAGGAAACCCATCTCAATAACAACTAATGGCATCCCCACACAAACATCCAAATTAACCGATAACAGGGTTCTGACCCGAAAATAACCGGGCATCTGTCTCTCGCCTCCATGGGGAAACTTCAGCCCATTCAATATGTTTCTCACTCTCTGTTTAGACTGAGTTGCAATAATCTGGGAGATTCAGGAGTGAAACGACGGTGTACAGCACTGAAGAATCCAGTTTGTAAAATACAGAAACTGAGGTAAACACCAAATTGTTCAAAATTGTGTTTATAACTCGACTTCTAACATTATTTTTGATATAAATAATATTGTCATTAATTACACTGGGTGTAATTTTCCCATAATTTGTCAGTGTCAGACTCTGGCTGAAAACCTGTGTGTATTTCTCCAGATGCACTGTCAGGTTTTCAGACCAGATCAAGCCACTCTTGACAAAAAGAAAATCAGGAGTTTAGTTTATACCGGCAGTCTGCCAGGGTGGGGCTTAATGCAGCAAGCCAGGCTGGCTCCACAGAGATCAGGGTGCCACCTTTAAATGGTACCCCAACCTGCACAAAGATAACTCCCTCCACCATGAAGGTATCGGGCGCTCTCCCCCCTGCCCACTACAAAAGTATTGGGGAATCTCTCTTCCTCTTACTGCCCGTCACAAACACAGTGGCGGAATCACAGGTGGCCCCCTATCCTCGTCACTGTCAGGTATCACAATCACTGCCAAGTTCCGCCCACTTTAAAGGCAATGGCCCTTTCCCCTCATTAACCTGCTCTCCACCACACATAATGGAAACCCCGATCCAACCTGTGCCAGGGGGCAGTCATGTATCTGTCCCCCTGGGGGCAATACATTGGCACCCGCAATGGGATTCCCTCAACTCTTTCCCATCTTTGGAAAGTTGTGAACTCACCGACATGACACTACTTCAGCGAATATTCAATATTGTGTGAGGGGTAATCATGTAGCAGGTAGGCCTGTGAATATTATGAAAATTAATTAAAACGTTTTTAATGATGGGCACTTCATTACAACATTAGGGAGGGGTGGAGAAATTCCAGAAGAGAGATTGCGCCGTTGAAAGTCTGGCTTCCGTACTCTCATAAGATTGTGCATCTGTGTCTCCATTTACATTCGGGGTAAATACGGACATAAAATCATCCCTCATATGTACAGTATTAGGTGTATCAATAATAGTATGAATATTAAACAGTGAGAATGTTAATTGACTTGAAAGGAATGCAAGCCAGGGAAAAGCACATTTGCTGGTGGTTGTAGAAACACCTGATATTGAAATCTCTTGAAGTAGGTGCAAATCACGGGCAACCAATGCAATACTGCCTATTTTTAACGTTTTGCATGTCCAATTTCACTCCTGTTATACTTCATTCAGATTTCCATTGTTTTCTGTTTCTGACCTTCAGGCTGGATAATAACGTTCTCTCAAATTCATGTGCTGACTTTCTTACCTCCACCTTATGTACAAACCAATCATTGACGAACCTGAAGCTGAGTAACAATAAACCGGGAGATTCAGGAGTGAAAAGACTGTCTGCATCTCTGAGGAATCCGGACTGTAAAATACAGAAATTGGAGTAAGTATCAGATTGTGTTCATAATAACTGGGCCGGTATGCCCCTTACTGTCCCTAGATTTGTAGGTTCAGTGGATTAGCGGGGTAAATCCATGGGGTTATGGGGGTGGGTGCTGAGTAAGATGTTCTGTCAGAGTCGGTGTAGATTCGATGGGTTGAATGGCTTCTTTCTGCACTATAGCGATGCTATTTCTTATTTTAAATTATTATTAGTGACTGTCATTATTAATCACTACACCTACTCATTACTATATTAGGGTCATTTATGTGCATTTCGAAGGATCTTGAGAGGCAGATTGTACAAAATGTTCAGTTGACAACTCAAACGATTATAAGGTGTTCATTCAGATTTTTGAAGAATGAGCAGTCTGCTTGTTAATCAATGTGTTAGGTAACTCGTGCGGTATTCATCCATCTTCCCTGGTCAATTTTGCATCTGCAAAAGGCAGTTGCCTGTGTAAGGGACTGAGAAAAATGGGGGTTTGTGGGGAAGACATTTACAAGTGTTCTTTGTCCTTTGTGGCTTTCAGTGTCCTGTTTGCTGAACAGGATGCTGTTTGTTGAGTGATGTGGGCTGGGCCAATCGGATTGCTCTGGGGGCAGGGAGGAAAAAACGGCGCCAGGAAGTGAAGCAGCTGCAGAGCAGAGGAGGGAGTGTGCAGAAGAGGGAGAGCCACGTTTTTGGAGAGGAGCTTTTCAGAGGCAGTAAAAACTCAGTTCGAAGTGAACATTTCTCAGGTAGAACTGCTTGGTTTTTCATGACTGCCGAGGAGGACAGCCTTCAGCGCACTGGACCTGCGTTACTTCACAGACAGCTCACGGCACCTCTGCCTCGTGTGCTTGCTCCATCATCTTCCCTCTCGTAGACCCGTCTGGACTGTGTGTGTGTCGGGGTTAAGTGAGTACTATCAGACAGGAATGGTAACAGAAGTGGGTTGCCGAGGACATGCTTTTTCTTCAGATGTGCACCAACAGATGGGCCCCAACGTTTAAAATTCAAAGTGCTTGGTGATATTTTGAACATTTCTCAGGTTGAAACTGTTAATTGGAAGATCTTCAGTTTGGGATTCTTTACTTGTTTATATCTGCTAATTATATTTGTTCTTAACTTTTTTTTGTTATACCGTTTACCTAGTTGTTCCGAACCTTTTCTCATGAGCTTTTTCTCAATACCATTTTTGGAGGCACCACGCTAAACATACTCAAATCCTTTTCATGCAAGCCTGTACTGGCATTTATGGGTAAACAGGAAATTTAGCCAGCCCAACATCAACTGCTAGGAATTCAGGATCCTGTAAGTCAACTAGTTAAATAGTAGCCTCATTTAGTGACCAGCAGGGGGTTACACCTGCCCTTGCACATGTTAATATACAATATTGCAGGATTGATTATTTTGCCTTGTGCTAATCACTACTAACCCTACTAACCAATTAATACAAGATAGGTGCCTAAAACGTCAGGGTGTTCACCTGCCCGTTGTCGATCTCTTGAGCTCAAGGTTATTTTTTAGCTTCCCTCATGCTAGGAGCTATATGTTAGCCTTTAACTGACATTTATATGGGTAAATATCCTATCGACTTAGAAATGTCAGCCTGAATCAGACCTTGACATTTCGAGGGAGTTTTCCCATGTTTATTTCCAGAGAGGGAAATAAACTAGTTTCTCTGCTCAAGTGGGCTAATGCTATGTCTACCAATTTTATAGGAATGTAAGAAAACACAACTGTTAGCAGAAAGGGTGTTTGCAGCACACTCATAAAATTTTGCGTGCCATTATGTCATCTCGTTACACAAACATGTTTTCTTAAAACTTTCTCATATCCATTTTATTGCTCATTTTACTTTCATAACCAATTTTGAAGTTTTGATGTCCACCACTTTACCTCATTTAGAAAATTGTCAATCAGGCCACAGACCTATTGCACCATTGTTATTAATAGTATGTTTTTAAAAATATTAAGCAAAGTGTTTTTGAAATAAATCAAAACAGATTTCTGCCAGACAATTTAAAGGCAACAGATTTAGCTTTATATTTTGGATAGAAGTTCCTCTGTGCCATTTCGCTTCATACAACTGAACTTGGGTCAAAATAAGTCCATGCAAACTGAAAATGATGTACAGTTTTTTGAAAAAGATTCCAATTCTTTCAGTGTCATTAAGATTTTGACTTTAAGTTTTCTTTTATTCATTCATGGAACATGGGTTATGTCAGCATTTAGTGCTCATTCCTAACTGCCATTGCGAAGGTAGTAGTGAGCTGCCTTCTTGAACCGCTGCAGTCCATGAGGTCCAGGTACACCAACAGTGCTGTTAGAGAGGGAGTTCCAGATTTTTGAACCAGCAACAGTGAAGCAACCACGATATATTTCCAAGTCAGGGTTTTTTGTTGAAGGGGAATCTTCTTATGTGTTTTGTGCCCCTGTCTACCGAGATGGCAGTGGCAGAGAGTTTGGGAGGTGCTGTCTGAGGAGCCTTCGTGAGTTCCTGGAGTGCATCTTGCAGATGGTGCACATTGCTGCTACTGTGTTTCAGAGGTGAAATGACTAGCCATTCATGCTGGCGGAATTCTCTGGTCTCACCAGCAGGACACACTGTGCTGTGAGTTTTCCAATGGTACATAATGGCTTCAATGGGAAATCCCATTGATCGTGGTGGGGCCAGAGAATCCCTCAGCCAGCGAACTGTGTGCCACCTCTCACAACTGAGAAACATACAGCTGGGTGGCCGGAGAATCCCTTCCATTGTTTTTCTGGAAGGGGTGCTTTGTCCTGGATGGTATTGAGCTTCCAGAGTGTTGTTGGAGATGCACTAATCCAAACAATGCAGACATTTCCGTCACCCTCCTGACTTGTGTGTTGCAGATGTTGGACAGGGAGTTTTGGAGTCAGCAGGTGAGTCAGTTGCCGCATGAGCTAATTTCGAAAGTTGATTATCAGCTTTAGTGACTGTTTCTAATGTAACTTTGCAACATCTAGTTTGCCCCAGGTATATCTGCATTCTTTATCAGGTATATCAAATGTTCCCAGGAATGTGCCAATGCCACTGTATCTCTTTATTTTACTTAGGAACTATCTCATGTATGTTTAATTATGCATGATAACTTTTCCTTCTCAAAACATGCACCTACAATATCTGGACATCAGTAATCCTACTTCTTTTAGGAAAGTTAGGAAACTCTTTGCTCATTCTTCTTCCATCTTTCCTGGTCCACTTTCCATGGACAAAAAAACTGTTTCCGAATGAGGACTGCCTGCTTGACTCCAAGCACCTTTGATGTACTTTATTAATAGGTGCTCTTTTTCGGTACCCAGATCACCAACAACCTGTCCTGCTCCCCCCATGGCGACACTATAGTTCGAAAGCCCACAAACGCCTCTACTTTCTCAGAAGACTAAGGAAATGTGCATGTCAGCTCGACTCTCACCAACTTTTACAGATGCACCATAGAAAGCATTATTTCTGGTTGTGTCACAGCTTGGCATGGCTCCTGCTCTGCCCAAGACCTTGAGAAATTACAAAAGGTCGTGAATGTCGCCCAATCCATCACGCAAACCAGCCTCCCATCCATTGAATCGATCTACGCTTCCTGCTGCCTCGGCAAAGCAGCCAGCATAATTAAGGACCCCATGCATCCCGACATTCTCTCTTCCAGCTTCTTCCGTCGGGAAAATGATACAAAGTCACGTACCAACCGATGCAAGAACAGCTTCCTCCCTGTTGCTGTCAGACCTTTGAATGGACCTATCTTACATTAAGTTGATCTTTCTCTGCACCCTTGCTATGACTGTAACAGAACATTCTGCACTCTCTCATTTCCTTCTCTATAAACGGGATGCTTTGTCTGTATAGCACGCAAGAAATAATACTTTTGACTGTATGCTAATATATGTGACAATCATAAATCAAATCAAACTAACACCAATTTATGTTTTAAGTTTTGGGAGCCACAGATTACAGGAAATAGGTGCTCAGGAACCTTATGAGAGATTTTCAAGTGACTTATTAAGTTTATTGAGAGAGATGGTTTAGTTATTGTGCATAATCTCAAAAGATAGGAAAAGCGGATGACTCTGATAGTAGAAAGTGGTTTACTGATCCCAGAGGTTGAACAGACCTATGGCGTAAAGTCTGTTGGTCTCTGTAGCTGGTGGCTGAAACATTCTGCCCATCAACGAAAACGTTGTGAAACTCTTTGCTCATTCTTACTCCATCTTACCTGGTCCATTTTCCATGGAAAGAAAGCTGTTTCCTAGTGAGGACTGCCTGCTTGACTCCCAAGCACTTTTGATGTACTTTATTTATAGGTGCTGTTCCTTTCCTTGTCAGTCTGCTGAGGTGGCTTGATGTTATGACGACCAATTCCATAAGAATCCTCTACTTATTCTGAAGAGTATCATTTATTAAAGGTCCCATTTCTTACATTACTAAATACCATGGATTTACTCTGATTGCTGTAATGTTTTCTTCCTGACTTCCAAGCCAGATAGCAACAGCTTCACATATTCCCGTTTCCCCCCTCATTGCAAATCGGTCATTGATGGGTCTGAACCGAAGTTACAATAAACTGCAAGATTTAGGAATGCAACCTTTAAATAATTTAAAATTCTACTCTAATGCAGATATCAGAATAAAAGGGTGGACAAAACAAATGTTTATACGTTACCATATTTGGCATGTACTCTCTAACATTTTCAAGTTAGTTTAATTATATATTGAGAATATATAAACTTGCAAGCTTCAAGTCTGATTGAAAATAGAAGAGGCTGTAAGTATATTGGCAAGTCATTTGTGTCCTAGATGAACATATCTGCAGGAAGTGTCACCGGCTGCAGAATGTTGAGGTTCAGGTTTTGGAACATGGACATATCAAAAGGTTGGAGTCACTGTTGTACATCTGCAAGGCATTGGACTATGTAGATAGATAGCATGCCTCCGGAAGAGCCGACACTGCAGGTTAAACGTACAGAGGGAATGCGTGACTGCGAGACAGTCTACGAGTACGAGGCAGGTAGTCCAGCAGTCCCCTGAATTGATCTTGCTTGCTCATTGTTTTTCCATTTTGGATACTGGTGAGGGCAATAGTTCCTCGGGAGTGCAACCTAAGTTAAATCTCTGGCACCAGAGGTAGCTTAGCTGCAAAGGAAGGGAAGGAGAGGAGTGGAAGAGCAATTGTGATCGGGGATTTCATAGTCATGGGATCAGACAGGTGTTTCTGCGGCAGTAACAATGACACCAGGATGGTATGCTGCTTCACTGCTGCCATCGCCAAGGGTGTCACAGTGCGGGTAGAGGACATGCTTCCAATGGAGGGTGAATAGCCGGAGGTTGTGGTCCATATTGGTACAAATGACATAGGTCAGCAGAGGTGTAAGGTTCTCAAAGCAGATTTTCAGAAGTTGGGAAGGAAACTCCAAAAGCAGGACCACCTCCAGTGCCATTTGCATAGGAATAGGAGGAGTCAGTGATGAGTCTCGGACCAGGGGCACATTATAAAGTTTGGGCGAAGCCACCCAGCATGACATGGAATCCATAGAACCCCTACAATGCAAAAGGAGGCCATTCAGCCCATCGAGTCTGTACCGACCACAATGCCACCCAGACCCTATCACCACAGCCCCATGCATTTACCCTAGCTAGTCCCCCTGACACTAAGGGGCAATTTAGCATGGCCAATCCACTTAACCCGCACATCTTTGGACTGTGGTAGGAAAGCGGAGCACTCGGAGGAAATCCACGCAGACACAGGGAGAACTTGCAAACTCCACACAGACAGTGAGCCAACCTGGGTCCCTGCCGTTGAGGCAGCAGTGCTAACCATTGTGCCACCGTGCCACCTCTGAGGAGGGAAATTCATTTGGTCAGAAGGTTGTGAATCCTTGAAATGTTGAGGATGTTTAAAATAGAGGTTGACAGACTTCCCATCACCAATGGCATAAAGGGATATGGGGATAGTTTGTTCCTATGTTCCCATGTGTAAGGCAGTGAGCAAAATATCAAAATTGATAACTCTGTAGCTCTAAGGAACCCACATGCGAGATTGTATTGATGACAACAGGATGCCTAACACAGTCAGTATCACTGCTATGTCATCGTGTTATTAACAACTACAGTAAGTTGTATTTATATAACGCCTTTTAAAATAGTAAATAAGAAGGTCTTGTTTTAGAGTGGGTAGCGAACCAGCCTCTAAGTGAGAAACTCTTGGTTCAAGTCCCAC
The DNA here is from genome assembly GCF_964213995.1 of Mustelus asterias. Taxonomy (NCBI): domain Eukaryota; kingdom Metazoa; phylum Chordata; class Chondrichthyes; order Carcharhiniformes; family Triakidae; genus Mustelus; species Mustelus asterias. The sequence continues at coordinate 83,207,886 of NC_135816.1, read as the reverse complement.
TCCAGGACGTGATGGCCAAGGAAGCTGCATTCGTTATGTTGCTAAACAAGTTGAGTATCAACTTGTAAATCTCTCCATCATATGTGAATGATAAGTTGTGAGAACAGGAGATATTCCTGGTCACCCATGTGATGGAAATAAAATTACAACGCCTAACATTACTATCCATAGCTCCAAGACAACATCATGATATAAAAATGTATGTCTCCAAGGCAGTTTGGACTCCTGGGCCCAGGGTAGAGGAGGACGCAGGGGCAGTTGGCTCAGTTAACTGGAAAGCCAGTGTGGATCGCACTGATGCCAACTGAACAGTGTTCGATCCCCGTTATGGGTGGGGTGGATTAAGTGCGACCTGATGGAGCTCATGGCAGGATGGATGAAACCTGCCTTCAAGAAGAGAAATCAAGAATAAGAGCACAGTAAAATTCTGCAGGCACTTCACCTGAGCACTATCCAACAGATTTTGGAAAACAAGGAAAATAAGGAGACATAAGAACAGGCGAGTAGCTAAGTCAAAATGGTTGGTTATGAGGAACAGCTTAAAGGAGAAGAGTTGAGAGTTGGGGACGATTAAGCAGGGAATTCCAGATCTTTAGAACCCAGGAACTCAAGGCATGTCGTCCAGTGGCAGTAATTCTTAGTAATGTAGTTATTGTGAATGGTAAGTATTTGACGGAACGAAAAAATATAAATGGTGGTTCTCCAGAAGTCAGGGCAGGATTAGCACCAGGACCATTCATTAACAACTTATCCTTGGATGTACATTAAAAATGTGCTGTCAACCTGGTAAAACTGCAAGTCAGGACTACTTGCATGCCAAACTGTGGATGTAGCACATGATATTTCAATGCAATCTCATAAACAATATGTCAGATAAAAGCCCTGTAGTAATGCGACATCCATTCCCCAGTGTTGGTGGACAATTAAACAACATTCATGAAGAAGAGGCTCCACAAATATCTCCATCCTTAGTGATGTGAGAGTGCCCAGCACATCAGTGAAAAAGACAAGGAAGAAGGATTTGCCACCATCTTCAGCTAAAATGTCAAGTGGATGATCCATCTCAGTCTCCTCCTGTGGTCCGAAGCAACGCAGATGCCAATATTCAGCCAATTTGATTCACATTCCATGACCCCAGGAAATGGTTGGTGGCACGGAATGCTCCAAAGGATATCGGCCGTTCCAATATTCAGCAACAGGCTTGTGCCCCAGAATTAGATGTGTCCATAGTCAAGCTCTTCCGAGGCAGCTACAATTCTGGCAACTACCTGACAATGTGGAAAAAATTACCCAGGTATATCTTGTTCACCAACAGCACAAATACACTTTGGCCCATTACCAGACTACAAGCCTCCACGCAATCATCAAAAAAGTGGAAGGTGGCATTGGCAATGCCATCATTTGGCACCAACACAGCAATAGCCTTCTCAGTTGGGTTCCACAGCAGCCACTTGGACCTGACCTCCAAACATAGCCCAATCTTGGACAAAAGAGCTGAACTCAAGAGGTAAGCGGAGAGTGCCTTCCCTAGATATCAAGGCATCAAGCAGCATTGAAAAAAATGAAGTCAGTGGAAATCAAAGGTGAAACTCTCCACTGATTGGTGTCATGTCGATACAAAGGAAAATGTTTCTGGTTGTTGGATACTGATCTTTTGCATCCCAGTACATAGTATCAAGTGTTCTTCAAGTTAGTGCCCTAACCCAATCATTTGCAGCTACGTACTCAGTACCTTGCAGCCATAAGGCTAGAAATGGCATGCTCACTGATGACTACAGTATCATTCATGATTCCTCAGATACTGAAACAGTACATGAACATATGCAGCAAAATCTGAACTGAACTGGACCAACAGTGTAAGTATTGCAGCTATAAGCGGAGGACAGAGGCTGGGAATTCTGTGGCAAGTGACTCAGATCCTAACTCTCCAAAGCCTGTCCATTATTCCCAAGGTTCAAACCAGGAGACTGATAGCCTACTCGAGAATAGTCTACTCGCCTGAATGAGTGTAACTCCCAACCAACGCAAAAAAGTCAACACCATTCAGAATTAAAGAGCCCCATCCACCAACTTGTACATTCATTTCCATCAGCTCACTGAGGTAGCGATGTGTGATATGTACAAGATGCACTGCAGAATCTAACCAAGGATCCTCTGACAGCATCTTCCAAACCTACGACCTGTGCCACTTAGAAAGACAAGGGCAGCAGATGCAAGTTCCACTCCAAGTCACACACCATCCAGACTTGCTATATCATCGCAACTTCACTTTTACAGGACAAAAATCTTGGAACTCTGTTCCCCGACCAGCACTGTGCACCAGGCAGACTGCAGAAATTCTAGAAGGTGTTCACGACCATAATTGACATAGGATCAGCGAGGCTTTAAACATTGGCTTTATTTTCTCTCCACAGATGCTGTCAGATCTGCTCAGATTTTCCAGCATTTTCTGTTTTTGTTGCAGGCCCTTTTTGTTCTTTTCTTGCCTCCCTTCAATGATTTTCCAGATGTAGAATACCTATTAAATCACTACTTTTTCCTAATTCTGAAGAAAACTGATCGAAGTGAAACATGAACCCTGTTTTCCTTCATAAATACTGGCTGACCTGCTGTGTATTTTCAGCATATTCTATTTATATTTCAGATTTAAGGTATTAATAATATCTTTCCATCTGTGTGAATGGAAGTTGTTTCTTCAGTGTCTCACAATGTAGATTTTTATTGTGATTTATGGTGTTATTTTAAACAGCTTGGATTTTTTCCTAATTCCTCTTATTTCTCACTCTGATTCCCAGTCCATGCGATGTCAGTCTGACAGGTTCTTGTGCTGAGGATTTCTCCTCTGCTTTCAGTACAAATCAGTCACTTCCACATTTGAATCTGGGTAATAATAATTTGTGAGATTCAGGAGTGAAACTACTGTCTGCAGCTCGAAGGAAACCGGACTGTAAAATACAGCGACTGAGGTAAGTAGCAGACTGTGTGAGATTGTATTTATAATAACTGGCCCAGATCTTCCAGTCTCCAGATGGTCCTCGCAGGTACTGCAGACGATATGCAAGGCATCCCCCTCAGAAGTCCACATGCACTATTGCCGAGGAAGTTTAAGCTATGTTGAACAGTTACTGTGTGTCTGAATAACGCCCCCTCCTCTCCTTGAAGCTCCCAACACCCCAAACTTTCATTTAAAGACAAAGACTTTAAATGGTTTTGACTGAGCAGAATAGTTACCCGGGAAAAGTTAGGATTAAAATAGTTCACAATACTGGTGACCTTATGACTTCCCATTAGACTTCCTAACTACTCCCATGACTGCCCAGCAACCCTCCAACCCAACTATCCTCCCTGCAACTACAAATCGGCTTAACTCTGCTTCACCCAATGTGACTCCCCTCCCAGTCATCTGAGTGTCCTCCTCCCGCACACATCCCAACTTGACTATCTCTCCCCGCCCCATCCCTTCCGGAAACCTGACTACAGCAAACAGACTACTCCACTGACCTTCCTGGCTACTACCCACCGCCCCCCCCCCACCCGCCCCATCTTCTAACTCACCCCTTCAACTAACTACCCCATCGACTAGCTGAATATGCTCACAACTACCCTCCGACTTCCCCCAACCCAACGATCTTCAAACATCTCCCTAACACCAACTTCCCCACCCCTGACTCCATCCATCTAATACCTACCCGTTCACCTACTTACCTTCTTTCTCTGTAGCTTGTCAAAGTGACATTTGAACAAAACTTACCAATATGTGGCAGCCCATGCTATAAGAAGCGGTTGTGGCTTAACATTCCCTGAAATTCCTATAGTCCCAGGGAAGGGCACCAGGAGCAGTTTTGCTCCACATTTCTCTCACAGCCCAGTTCAGAAATCTGCAGAAAAGGTGTGGAACATCAGAATAAAATAGGTTAAAAAGTAGCGATGTGGGAATCCAAAACTTTGGAGGATTCTGTCCCATACATATTTTGAGCACTTCAATAAATTAATGGTGTCCATTATTAGTGTTTGATTATTATTAGTGCTAATGGTAGGGTGGACATAACCATTAAAAGTTCTAACTATATTTAGGAGAATAATTTAGAAGAATACAATTATTAAAGTCATGGCTATTGTACCATTTTCAGTTTTATCTTTAGTCATATCGAAGACTGTAAGTTTAACATTGTGTTCTGCACTCATCTTGGCAGACATCATTGATCCTCTTGTGGCATTGTAACTGTGCCCCATGCTTGCTCACGTCTGCAATCACCATCCAAACTTCCTGGATTAACGGCTAATCTTGTTATTTAATTAGTGTGTTCTTCATTTTGTTCCTTCGTTACATCTGCCCAACTGCCTGTCATTCAACAATTGTTCATTGCTGCCATTGCCCTGTTTTAATAAAAGTTTGTTGAACTGAACACTGCTCTTCTCTTTACAGAGACCTGCGAACTATTCCCAGCATTTTAGTCAAATTTCAGATTTGCAAAATCAATGGTATTTTTTTCCTTCTTTATGATAGAAGTTAGGATCCTTGAATATCTAAGTCTGTACATTATTATTATCGTTAACAGTGTTCCTTTAAACATGAGGGTTTTGCACTGATTCCTGTTATTTTTGTCTCTCTGATTCCAGGCTGCATGATAACGCTCTCACAGATTCTTGTGCTGACGATGTCACTTCTGCTCTCAGTACAAACCAGTCACTGATGGATCTAAACCTGAGGAGCAATAAACTAGGGGATTCAGGAGTGAAACTACTGTCTGTGGCCTTACAGAATCCAGACTGTAAAATACAGAAATTGGAGTAAGCAACAGACTGTGTCAAAGTGTTGTAATAACGGGATAATTGATGTTATTCATTATCATTAGTACCAGTAATTGTCTTATAAATAAACATTGTGCATTTACTCTGACTTCTGATATGCCTCTCCCTGATCCCCAGTCTTGGATGGAATGTCCTCACCGATTCTTGTGCCAAGGACCTCGCCTCTGCTCTCAGTACGAACCAGTCACTGATGGTTCTGGACCTGAATTCATACTCCGTCACAGACCAATCAGTACCCGCTCTCCGCCAACACATACAAACCTGCCGGAGCTTGGAGCAGATAGTGTGAGTGTTTGAGTTAATAAATAAATATACAGATGCGTTTTCAGCCACGCTGATGGTGAATATATGTATATTATTATTGAAATATTAATTCCAGTCTCCTGTTATTTACACTGCTGGTTTAATCTATGTATGTTATGCTTAATCTTTAATCTGCTTCAGGTTTGTGGGGAATCGTTTCAGTCCAAATGGAAACAGGCACTTGGAGTCACTAGAGGAATTCCGATCCGGACTAAGTGTGAAATGTGAATATTCCAATTTATCAATATGATTGACGATTACATAAACATTTGTGTCTGATTTCCTGTACCTCCATTTAGAATGGTGGTGCTCCAGGTTGAAATCCTATGGGCCATTTCCCAGTTTCCAGATCAAACTGAGTGACCTCAGAGGCCCAGCAACAGGCTCACGTGACGTAGCCACCTGGCCCCCACAGCGTTCCTTCTGCAGGATATCCGGGGCTGAATGTTCCGCAATGAGGCACTTTTGAAATGTGCAGACAGGAAGGAGCCAGGATGGGGATCAGTCTGGGCTGCAATGGGACACTGACAATTACAGGGTTTGGGGGTAAAATATCCAGTGTTTCTGCTCAATATCAGTGCCCAGTGACCCTGCTGGGAAGTGAACCTCTGTGGGTTCAGGATGGGGACAGGGTCTGTTCAATTGGAATAAATCCCACCATCTAATAGGGGCATACACCCACTGCATGGGGTGACTTGGGGAGAGTATCATGCTGGGGAGGTTCCAGCAGATTATGAAAGGGAGGAATTGGGCTGAAAGTATCAATCCTTTTCTGCCGCCTTTCAGTAAGAAAACAACAGTTGTTGAAACAATGTATTTAATGGAGACTGCCCGGTTGATATTGCTGTCATTTATACACTGAAGGGTGAGTTTCTAAACAAGTGGAATGACACACTGGAGTGTGTCAAATAACGAAGTTGACCTGACCTGGTAAATTCACCCACCTGCTCAAAGAGAAAAAAGCTGTGGAAGTTGAGTGAGCCATTTTAAACTACACTGCAGTAAATGGACAGGATCCATGTTGGGACCCAAAGTCTGAACCACTGTGGGCCTAATGCATGGATTGTGGTCTAAACACAGAACAGGATCATGAATATTTAAACAGCTATTAGATTGATTTTCTGCGTCAGGTTCTTATGATGTATCTCTGTTATATTGATACTATTGTCCAGATACTGATGGACCTGCTGTACGTTACAGTATTTCCTGCTTTATATTCCCTATCATATGCAGTTTGTTTATTCTCTCTTCACTCTGGTATAATAAATGGTGGAGTTTCACTATATTTATCAGACTTCAAAAATCAAGGAATTTGTAATCAGCAATGAGCAGATTAGAACAAGCTCTCAAGAAAAATGACCCAGTATTAGGTATAATCTGGGGCCACAGACTGACAGATCAAGGGACAGAGGGATGAAACTCTATGGTTTGATGTAAAAATCTCAACTCAGAAATGTCAAATTAATTTCCATATACTAATGAGGAGTTAATATATAGCAGAAATAACAGGTAAAAGAAAGGAAAAAATAACATTTTCAAATAGTTTTCACATACTCTTGTACTGCTGTAACTGAGACCCAATTACTGCCCTCAACCCACAAATTGCAAAGAGATAAATGGCCATTTAATGGAGCAGATTTCAATTCTCAGGGGAGGGGAGTGTGTTGGTTATGTTGCTGGACAAACAATTTAGAGATTATGCTAATAACCCAGAGAACGTAACTTCAGATGACAGTTTGAGAATTTTAATTCCGTCTAATAGACACTGGATTTTAAAAATAAACTGTGGTCGGTGGTGATTAATTTGTTCGAGTTTTTGGAAAGGCAACATGCCGTCCTTATCTGTTCAGTTCTGCATCTGACTCCGAACCCTCTCTAATGTGATTGACTTTTGTTAGCTGCTTCCGAAGTGACCTATTATTGGCTTAGTTTTACCAAACAGTTTCATGAACGATTCAAGAAGACGGCCCACATCACAGGGAAATTTAAGTCGACAATTATTGTGACTTTACTAGCGACACCCACAGCTGGGAAATGAATGGAAACAAAACTTGTCAGTCGGGTCTAAAATCTGGTGGTTCAGAACGTTAAAATGGAAATTGAAATATTTCTGTGAGGCTGTTGATTTCTAATATCAGTTTCTCACCAGAGCAACAAGTTGAAAAATAATTGTCCATTCAGTGGCTCAGTGGATTTGTCACTGGACTAGTGATTCAGAGACTCAGAGTAAGATCTGGCAACCTGAGTTCAAATCCCATGACAGACGGTGAAATTTGAATCCGATAAAAATCTGGAATTAAAAGCCTAATGATCACCATGAAACCATTGTTGATTGTCGTAAAAGCCCATCTAGTATACTACCTGGTGACTCCACATGTGACTCCAGAACCACATTTGACTCCAGTGGGCATTTGTTGACTCTCAAATGCCCTCTGAAATGGAGGGCAGTTGGGGATGGGCAATAAATTCTGGCCCAGCCAGCGATGTTCATGTCTCCTAAAATTTAATTTTAAAAAACGTACCTGCTTATTAATTGTGTTGCTGTGTGACCCTGTCTACAATAGTTTTCACTGTATATTAGTATATGTCACAATGAATCAAATCAAATAATGTTTTATCAATTATTTGTATGCTCAATGTTGAAGTTATGATAATTGTGTTAATTAAACATTGCCAGTGGATGATGTTCTGTCTGACTTGGTCTTTGAGGTTTTGACCAGGGACGGTTAATTCATTCAAACAGGAGCTTGTGGGGATTTGAATCGAGGATTGGTGCAGTTAACTTGGACTCGGTGGAAACTGGATATCACACAATTCAGTTGAACAATATTAGGCATATTCACATTTCGGCCTAATCTGGGGGAGGGTTAATTTTAGATGGTTCCTCTACTATCAGGATATCTCTCAGAAGGACATTAACTAGTTGCTGAAATGGACAGATAGGTGGCAGGTGACGCTTAATGAGGAGTAGGTGATGGCACATTTCAATATGAAAGATTTGAAGGGAATAATTCAAAATATAGGATAAAATTCTACAAAGGGTGCAGGAACAGAGGGACTTGGATGTATATGTGCATAGATCATTGAAGGTGGTAGGACAAGTGGAGAGCAGTTAATGAACCATATAGGCCTGGATTCTCCCAAATAAATTCTAAGTGCCGAATTCATGTAACAACTAGAGTAACTCCTTTTTTTTTTACCTAAATTTTCAAAATGAATCTCCCACACTCTGAGTACTGAGGAGTGTCTCAGGGACGTTCACGCTGAAAATTCAGTGGCAGGGCACATTCCCGTTGGAGAAGGCAGCAGCATAGCATTGAGCAAGACGCTGCGCATATGTCGATCTGCCAGAGTGGAGATCAACGCATGCGCAGTAGCCTCGCACTGCCAGCCTCCCAAACGCTGGCCAGCACATCAACTTGCATTGCTACCCCTCAGCTCTCTCACCCCCCGCGATCGCTGGCCTTCCAAATGCCTCCGGGCCAGTCCTGGCCACCACCCCCTTGGCCCGGATCAATCAGCCGCTTCCCTCCCTCTTCCTGTAATCCCGCCCCGTTGACAGTGCCTGATGCCTCGTGGGAAGTGCCACTTGGGCAGTGCCACTTTGACCCTTGGGCAGTACCAGTGGTACTATGAAGACGAACATCTCGCCAAGGCCATCCCCACACCCCCACTTCTTGCCTTCTAACAACCGCACAACCTCAAACAGACGCTTGTCCGCAGCAAACTACCCAGCCTTCAGGAGGACAGTGACCATGACACCACACAACCCTGCCACAGCAACCTCTGCAAGACGTGCCGGATCATCAACACGGATGCCATCATCTCATGTCAGAACACCATCCACCAGGTACATGGTACATACTCTTGCAACTCAACCAACGTTGTCTACGTTATACGCTGCACGAAAGGATGTCCCGAGGCATGGTACATTGGGAAGACCATGCAGATGCTAGGACAACGAATGAATGAACACCACTCGACAATCACAAGGCAGGCGTGTTCGCTTCCTGTTGGGGAACACTTCAGCAGTCACGGGCAGTCAGCCGCCGACCTTCGGGTAAGCGTTCTCCAAGGCGGCCTTCACGACACACGACAAAGAAGAATCACTGAGCAGAAACTGATAGCCAAGTTCCGCACACATGAGAATGGCCTCAACTGGGATCTTGGGTTAATTTCACTTTATCTGTAACCAACACAACTTGCCTGAGCTTGCAAAATCTCAGTAACTGTCCTGGCTGGAGGCAATACATATCTCTTTAACCTGTGCTTAACCTTCTCTCCACTCACATTGTCTGTACCTTTATGACTTGATTACCTGTAAAGACTCACATTCCAACCATTATTTTCTAAATTGAGTTTGTGTCTTTATCTGCCCTGTTTGTGAACAGAACTCCCACTCACCTGATGAAGGAGCAGCGCTCTGAAAACTTGTGGCTTGTGCTACCAAATAAACCTGTTGAACTTTAACTTGGTATCGTGAGACTTCTTACAGTACCAGGGGGCCAGGCTGGCAATGCCCAGTGGGCACCCCTCCCTTGCCCCTCACCTCCTGGGGAGCCTCTGTGGCCTCCCCTCACTCCATCGGGTTCGGGCCATCAACTCCCCATTAGTTGAGAGCTGTTGTAAGCATGGCACAGTAGTTAGCACTGCTATCTCACAATGCCAGAGGCCCAGGTTCAATCTGTGTGGAGTCTGCACATTCTGCCCGTGTCTGCGTCGGTTTCCTCCTGAGTGCTCCAGTTTCCACCCACAGTCCAAATACGTGCAGGTTAGTTTGATTGACTGTGCGACATTGCCCATTAGCATCAGGGGGACTAGGTAGGGTAAATGCACGAGGTTAGGGGAAAGGGCCTGGGTGGGATTGTGGTCAGTGCAAACTTGATGGGCTGAATGGCCTCCTATTGCACCGCAGGGATTCTATAATAAACTCCGCTGGAATGACCCACTCCTGGTGAGGGGGAGAGGCTTGCAGTCCCAAAGTTTTCAGTCCAAGACTTACAAATAGAATTATAATGCTAATCTTAATATTTACATCAGTTCCACGCCAATGTTTGGCACAGAGCTGATGATGCCAGATATCTGGGTGCAGGAGAGGTGCGGAAGCCGTGGCACCCAGCGGGAAGTCCACTATATGGCCTCCGCTGATATCTCCAGCGCAATGGGCTGAGAGAGTTGCCCCAGTAGTATTTGGGGCTTTATAAATAGGACCACAAAGTACAAAAGCAAGGAGGTTTTCCTCAACTTACACAAGACACGAATAACTATGTACTTAATTACCACATCAAGTGAAATCTGTTCCACTGAACAGGATACCTTGTTCCTATGTCTTCTACCAGGTTCCCAAATCAATGGCTCTACTCCAATCTCAGTCACAATTGAGGGATGCTATCAAAACATCTCTGAAGAGGTCAAACATACCACCTAACTCATGGGAATCTTCGCCTTGTAACCAAACAAAATGGAGTAGGTTTATTTGGACTGGCACCAAACACATTAGAGACTTCATCAGGAATACTCAGAGGCAAATTTGAGGTGCTTGAGAAAGAGCAAAATTCCTCAAACAACTCATATACCTGAGCATTCCCGCCCCCCCCCCCCCCCGCCCCCCCCCCCCCCCCCCCCCGCACCAAACCCCCCAACATGTGGTACCGTCTGCTGTTAAGGCCCAGAGCAGTTAGCCCAGTCTTCAACTTTTGCATTTGATTTTGGCATTAGGGTTAGCATAAGATGTTTCAATCCAGATATGATTGAAGTGATCCACTAGGAAGTTTTACCAAAACAAATCTATTTAAGAACAATTGGTAATTTTAATCGGTATCAGAACTTCTACCAATTATAACACTTACACATAGCAAAATATAATACTTAACATTCAGCTATCTCTGTTCCAATTTAAAGCAGTATCCGGTAGACATCCTGCACCAAATGAATTCTTACTGGTACCTCATGTGCTACCCACGATACCTCTTTTCCATAAGCAAACGGTAATAAAACTTGATGAACCTCTGCTCATTTTTCATCCCTTGAATATGTAATGGTAACTATTTCCTCATTAAGACATCATTTTCAAGTAAATAACATTCCAGTATACACTCAAATTCTTCCTTCATGTATGCTTTCTAGTACAATTATTTTATCTCTATATCTTTCTGTTGTGATTCAGCTAACCTTCTTGAACTAAAAATATTCACTTCATCCTCCACCTGTTTTTGTTCTTGCTCTGTCATCTGACAAAAATGGTTTCTGATAATTGAACTTTGACGTCTTCATCTTTACTTTTAATTACTCCTCTTGTCTTAACCTATGGCTTTGTAGCCTTGATACACGCAATCAGGAAAAATCGCAGGATATGTGTCCTTCAATAACTCAGTTGTTTGATTTTCCATTGGCTTTTCAACTACAGTAGGCATCACTCTCCCCTGTGATTCAGTTATATCGTTACCCAAGATTAACTGTATCCCTGGACAAGATTATTTTTCTATTACACCTGTCGCTACTTCACCACTTTTCACCTGACTCTCCAACTTCACCTTATATCATTGAACACTACTCTTCTCACCCTGAATTCCAAATATGACCACCTTTTCTGGCAATGCTCCTTCTAAACTACAGAACTGCTCATCTCTCACTATCAAAGATGGACTTGTCCCCGTATCTCTGAAAATGTTAACCTTTTTACCTATTCCTCCTGGTATACATGAGTAAACTTTACCCACAAAATAAATTCGTTAAAGAGATCTGGCACTTTCTTATCAATTAACACCTGAACAGGCTATACATTCTTTGGCACTTTGGCTTCAACTGGGGTCTCCTATTACCACTTTAACAAACCCCACTTGCTGATCCTGTTTTACCACATCTGTCTCCCCAGTGCTTTACTTAAACCACCAACACTGCGACTTTGTGTATCCATCTTTATTACAGTGAAAACATCTGCAGCTTTTTATTTCTCTTCTGACATTATGGGTTTCCTTCGTAAACTTAGTTAAACTATCTTTACTACCTCCCATGAGATTTCCTTTACCACCTGAGGAATTCTCTTTTCCCCAGTTTCTATCCCTCACAAGCTGAAACTGATTTTGGAAACCATGCTTTGATTTATAAACTAATTAATAATCATCTGCCATTTTTGCTGCTAATTTCACAGATTTAACCCTCTTTAAAGATTTAAAGTTCTTCCACATGAGTTCTCATTACTTCAGGAAGCGAATTTTTAAATTCTTCCAAAATAACCGTTTCTCTAAGAGTATCATATGGCTGATCTATTTTCAAGACCTTTATCCACCAGTCAAAATTAGTCTGATCCTTTCAGAATCCAAAGTTGTGTGTCTTAGGCTGATTGGCCACTCTAAATTGTCCTTAGTATCAGGGGGATTAGATGGGGTAAATACATGGGTTATGGCGATATGGTCTGGGTGGGATTGTGGTCAGTGCAGACTCGATGGTCCGAATGGCTCCTTCTGGACTGTATGATTCTATGATTCTGTGAAATTCTCTGCACATTTGACCAAGTTCCTTAGATTCATAAACCGTTGTCTGTACGCTTCTCATACGAGTTCATATGCACTTAAGATGGCTTTTCTCACCTGATCATAATCTTCAGATACTTCCTGTCATACTGACAGACAGCTCATTAGCTCTATGAATGTTGTTTGAATCTATAATATCTCCATGGACTGTGACCATTTGATTTGTTTAGCTACTTACTCAAATTAAGTAAAAAACAGACTTCTACATCCTTCTCATCAAACCTTGGCAATGCTTGTTCATACTTAAACACATTCCCACCATGCATTTGACTACAACGGGTTCAGTTTTCCTCAACATCCTCATCACTACTCAAAGACTTTACCTTTACCTCTGCAATTTTACATAGATATTTACTTTTCAGCTCCAGTTTCTGAAGTTCAAATTCTCTCTTTTTCCCTTTCCTCACTCACTTTTTCTTTTTGTTGTTCTTCCAGGGATATTCTTTCCCTTTCTTTTTCACTTGCCTGTAATCCCAAACTCTGTGGCCTGGGACTCGGCTCTTCCCTCTTTGACTGGGTCCGAGACTTCCTGACCAACAGACTGCAGTCAGTAAGGATCGACAACAAAACCTCCACCACAATCATCCTCAACACCGGTGCTCTCCAAGTTTGTGCCATAAGCCCTTACTATACTTCTTATTCACCTATGACTGTGTGGCCAAATTCCCCTCCAACTCAACATTCAAGTTTGTTGATGGCACCACCATAGTGGGTAGGATCTCAAACAATGAGGAGATGGAGCACAGGAAAGAGATAGAGAATCTGGTGCAATGATACTAATCCCATCCTCAACAAAATGAAGGAGATAGTCAATGATGTCAGGCAGAATAGTGAAGACATGCCGCTGTCTACATTAAAGGGGATGAAATAGGAATGGTCAAGAGCTTCAAGTTGTTAAGTATCAGGATCACCAACAGCCTGCCGACGCTATAGTTAAGAAATCTCACCAGCACTTCTATTTTCTCAGAAGACTAAGAAAATTTGGTATGCCTGCCATGACTACCACTTTTATAGGTGCGGCATAGAAAACATTATTTCTGTTTCTATCACAGCTTGGTATGGCTCCTGCTCTGTACAAGACTGCAAGAAACTACAAAGGATCGTGAACAATGCCCAGTCCATCACACAAACCAGCCTCCCATCATTGACACTGTCTACACTTCCCACTGCCTCGGAAAAAGCAGCCAGCATAATCAAGGACCACACGCACAATGAGTCATAGAGGTTTCCAGCAGGGAAACAGGTCCTTCGGCCCAAGATATCCATTCCACCCTTTTTTTACACCCCAAAACTAGTCCAAATTGGCGGCATTTGGCCCATATCCCTCTATACCCATTTTACCCATGTAACTGTCTAAATGCTTTTTAAAAGACAAAATTGTACCCACCTCTGCTACTACCTCTGGCAGCTTGTTCTAGATACTCACCACCCTCTGTGTGAAAAAAATTCCCTTCTTTTGTATCTCTCCCCTCTCACCTTGCACCTATGCCCTCTAGTTTTAGACTCCCCGACCTTTGGGAAAAGATATTGACAATCTAGCTGATCCATGTCCCTCATTATTTTATAGACCTCTATAAGATCACCCCTCAGCCTTCTACGCTCCATAGAAAAAAGTCCCAGTCGATCCAGCCTCTCCGTTTTACGCAAACGATCAAGACCCGGTAGCATCCTTGTAAATCTTTGCTCCACTCTTTCCAGTTTATTAATATCCTCTCTTTAATACGGTGACCAGAACTATACACAGCATTCCAAGTGTGGACTCACCAATGTCTTGTACAACTTCACCAGGACATCCCAACTCGTGTATTCAATGGACATACACTTTTCCACCTTCTTCCATCTGGAAGAAGATACAAAATTCTGAGGACACATACCAACAGACTCAAGAACAGTTTCTTCCTGTTGCCATTAGACTTTTGAATGGACTGACTTTGCATTAAGTTGATCTTTCTCTGTATGCTAGCTATGACTGTAACATTACATTCTGCACTCTCTACTTTCCCCCTCCATGTATAGAATGCTTTGTCTGTATATCACATAAGAAACAATACTTTTCAATGTATAAATGATACATGTGACAATAATAAATTAATAAAATCAAATCAAACCCAAGATCATGTTCAAATATTATGCTTATTGTTTCTCTCTCTCCCTCTCACTTTCGCCTCTAATTCAAGCTGTTTCATTTGTAATTGAATTCTAGCCATTTCCAATGATTTTGACTCTTTTTCTGGCAAATTTGAATGCTAAGCTATCACTGCAATTACCTCGCCCCTTCAGGTAATCTCAACTACAGCGTGTTTGCCAATTCCTAAAGGTTTGCTTTAACCACTTTTGTAAGCCACCCAGAATAACTTCCTTCAGGATGATATTGCAGTTTTTACTGCTTTGTGGAACAATTTGCTTCAGAAAATTGATTCCATCAGCAATTTGCTGCCAAATGTTGGTACAACTTTACTGAATGGTTCACAATTGTTCACCTCAGTTAGAAGTTTTGTCCTGGAAATATGAACTGACCATATATCAGTTGAAGCAGAGGCACCAGCATTAACAATGAATACAGTGCCCTCTCATGATGAGAAGCATACAGGACGCAGGAAGATATTTTTTGATGAAACTAGAGAAAATGAAATCACTTTAAATGGGAAGAAGATTCTGTTCATCATTGTTGAGAATGTCAGGGTTATTTGTGACACAATGATGTTGCATTGCAGAGGAGAAGGAAATCTCTGAAAAAAGCTGTTGACTTAATTTCTGCAGAATGAAATCAATTTAATTCTACTGGGAGGACATAAACACAAATTGTTCTGAAGATGCAATGAAACAATTCATTCATTTCATCGATAATGATTAGCTAGCTCTGTGCTTTCAGATCATCAGCTGAGTGGAACAGTCTTGAACGTGATGGTTCGCAGACAACGTTTCCAAATATGGAAAACATTCTGAAAATATGTTTAATAATACCTGTCACAAATGTTTCTGCTGAATAGCCTTCCATTGCATTGAAAAATGTTAAACATGATTTGCAAAGTGCGAAGAGTCAGGAATATTTGGAAAGATCAGCAGTACTGTGAGTGAAAAATACGTCCTAACAAGATGTTACCTATGATGATGTTGTTGATTGTTTTGTGAAGTGCAGAAGAAAGAGTATCTAAATTGCCATGGATTGCAAAGCAACTAATGAAGCAAGAATGCCTTTAAAAATGTCTCTGCTCCATATTATCTTATTTATATTGTGTTTTTAACATGTGACCACAATTTGCTGGTGAGCTATCACAGCTGTCACATGCAGACAACTATAGCTGGTGAACAACAACCGTTCCCCATCTCTCTCAAGACGAGCCTTCAGGATGTCTCTTTTGCACAAAGAAGATAATCCTGTCAAATAGCTGCCAGCAAAATCGTTGATATTGGATTTGAACTCAATAGACTCCACTCGATTGAAGGATTTGCTCCTTAATGGACTTTTTCTGGTTCATTCTGTCCTGCATTGGCCTGTGCAATGCTGCAGTCATATCATAGAACATAGAACATAGACCAGTACAGCACAGAAAAGGCCCTTCGGCCCACGATGTTGTGCCAATCTTTATCGGAAGCCAAGATCAAGCTATCCCACTCCCTAGCATGCTGGTGTGCTCCATGTGCCTATCCAATAAACGCTTAAATGTCCCTAAAGTGTCTGACTCCACTATCACTGCAGGCAGTCCATTCCACACCCCAAACACTCTCTGCGTAAAGAACCTACCTCTGATATCCTTCCTATATCTCTCCCCATGAACCCTATAGTTATGCCCCCTTGTAATAGCTCCATCCACCCCAGGAAATAGTCTTTGAACGTTCACTCTATCTATCCCCTTCATCATTTCATAAACCTCTATTAAGTCTCCCCTCAGCCTCCTCCGCTCCTGAGAGAATAGCCCGAGCTCCCTCAACCTTTCCTCATAAGACCTACCCTCCAAACCAGGCAGCATCCTGGTAAATCTCCTCTGCATTCTTTCCAGCGCTTCCACAACCTTCTTATAGTGAGGTGACCAGAACTGCACACAATATTCCAAATGTGGTCTCACCAAGGTCCCGTACAGTTGGAGCATAACCCCATGGCTCTTAAACTCCAACCCCCTGTTAGTAAAAGCTAACACAGGATAGGCCTTCTTCACAGCTCTATCCACTTGAGTGGCAACCTTTAGGGATCTGTGGATATGGACCCCAAGATCTCTCTGTTCCTCCACAGTCTTCAGAACCCTACATTTGACCCTGTAATCCAAATTTAAATTTGTCCTACCAAAATGTATCACCTCACATTTATCGGGGTTAAACTCCATTTGCCGCTTTTCAGCCCAGCTCTGCATCCTATCTATGTCTCTTTGCAGCCTACAACAGCCCTCCACTTCATCCACTACTCCACCAATCTTGGTGTCATCAGCAAATTTACTGATCCACCCTTCAGCCCCCTGCTCTAAGTCATTAATAAAAATCACAAAGAGCACAAAGTTGATTGGCTGATTTCTCCAGTGTGTTTCTCATCGGCCAAATCCATGTTTGCTCACTTCAAGATACATAGATCACAATATTTACTATCTCTACCATCATACTGACAACAGGTCGATTCGATTTCAACCAACAAGGTTTTTTTTCAAAACGTAACAAATTGTTTTATCAGTTAAAATAGCAATTAAACAGTCAACCAGTGATTTTTCATTTGTGTATATTTTGTGTATTCTTGCAGCTTGCCTTGTGGATTTGAATTTAAATTAATCAATTGCAGGCTTGTTTTCATCAATCACAAAGCAGTCAAGCAGTGGGCAATGATTTATCTACTTGTAACCTTTTGGGTTTCTATGGCTTGCATTATGGATTTGAATTCATCAATTACAGACCTGTTTTCATCAGTTAAAAAACATTGAACCTGTGATTTGTGTATTTTTTCTGCATTTCTGTGGCTTGCATTATATGAACTGAGGATGGACATGTTTAGGAGAACAGTGAATTAATTTGGGGGTGACTCTTAACGTCGCGGGGTTGAGCTCCATCTCATTGGATGTTGGTGTGTGGCATCATGAGTGGCGCCGATACGGAGGTAGAGGATGGGGCCCCCAAATGTATATGTCTAATTCTGACCAGTCCAGCAAAACACATTCAAAAAAGTCAATTATAGACTTCAGTAATGTCTCAACAAGAGATGACAGGCTTACTGCTTTATATTACGCTGATTTCCTTGTGTCTTCTTTCTTTCCAGGTACCAGTGGATGGTGTTGTCTTGTGAATAAAAGTAGTTGTCAGCTTATAGTGTCAATAATTATAAAGTGGGCATAGTCGCAAATGACCATAGACTGTTCTCCCCTTTGAGGAGGAGAGCTGATTTGGTGATTTAACCTGAGGGTCATCACACCTCAGGCGAGGGTCGAGGATGAGCTGGCTGTCCTTCATGATTAATCTCAGTATGCACATTTTACCCGTGCTGTTGGCACAAACCTACCATTCAGCCAACCAACTCTGACCAGGATTCAAACCTAGGCTTCAGTGGTGAAAGCACCGAATCCTAACTTCGAGACCACTAGGGAAGAAGCCTGTTCTTGTAGCCAGGTCTCAATTAATCGTATGAGTTACTTGATTTAATTTAAATTATAGACGATTTAACCTAAATGGTTCCCTATAAACTGACCTAGCTGCCCTTCCTTGTGCTATGACACTTTGTGTTTCCTTGCCAGTGTTGGAATCTTTAGAGAAAACAAGCAAATTCGACTCTGATCGCTGTGAATGAACAAGTTCAAACTAATTGGCATCAATTTCTTGTCTCTAAGACAATCAGAGAAATGTGTTGTCTGCAAAGGTGGGACATCTAAAGTATGGTCCTTGTTTTAAATTAAGAAAATGAAGAGGGAAAGTGTAAAATATTACATCGGGGTTCATGTCACACTCCAGCCTCATCAACTTCCTAGTAATAATTGTTGTTTCTCGAAGAGAAATCTAAACTTTAACTGTACATTGTGAGTTTGTAGTAGAAATGTGTTCCCATCTCACTGCCGCCCTGAACAGATCCAAATCTCCCCTCCGCAATCACTTTCCTCACCACCTTTCTCTAACTTAGATGGCTCCAATGCTGTTTATCCTCAATTCCTCCTGTTGCCGTTCCCTGTGCTCCGTTACTTGTAACGTGCACAGAGATGTCTCTCCCAATATTCCAGACAAAACGTAAATTGTCACGGTCAAACTAGATGCCTATTTTGGTGCAGTTATTCGTGTGTTGATACTTCAGATCTTGGGGTGGTAGTTCCTCCTCTCATACCCTCCTCATTGCAGTAGAAGCCTGGAATGTGGATGTTATTTTTCAGAGAAAGAATCATCGTGGGCCAGAGATACTTGGCAGCTCTTACCAACTGATTAGCATTGAATATGTACCCGAAATACAACAGGGTCGTTTTTTAACTCTCACAATTAATCTCACCATATCTGTAACTAATCGCTTTTGTGTCAATGGTTTTCATTGCTCTTTTCCATGATTCCTGTTATTCATGTCAATTAAGCTCACCCTGTGTCAGCGACCAACTTCAGTTCGCGCCCACAGTAACTACAACTAATAACTTGTCACCAGGGGATTAAAACCTGTCTCCAGGTGACGTCACAAAGGGAGGCAGCAGCCAATCACACAGCAGTCAGAGCTGGTCCCACCCAATCAGGGTAATACAGGGTCACATAACCAGGCTCTGCTCCTGGTGCCGTCTCCCTGGATTGGAGGGCAGGAAGAGCCTCAAAGGATGATGGCCAAAATATCATTCAATGATGATACAGACAGGGAGCACAGCCTCCCAAAATTCACCCACCTCTTCTTTGATCCATCCAACGAAACAACAATCTGATACTTTGTAGAGGATGTGGACAGAGTTGAAAAATCAAAATCCTGCAAATGCTGAAAATGTAAAAGTAAGGTGGCATTTGTGGAAAGAGCAGTTTAAAAATAAGAGTGGTTGATCCACAAAGTGTTTCCAAATCCTCAGAGTTATGACTGACACTGCACATACTCCAAACATGAATAGGCACTGTGCATGTGCACTGTCTTGTTTTGTAGCGAGGGGACATCCTCCACCACAGGGAATGCTGTGTGTTAGTGCCGTGATTGTGTATTGACATTAGTGTGATTCTTTCGTCATTCTGAAGTGAAGACATTGCCCATGGAGCATATAAATAAAATTAGGAACGAAATTACACAGACATCTACGTGTATGGACATCCATTGTGTCATACAATTGTATAACATTAATATGATTGATTTGGTTGTGGGAGAGCACTTTGGAGATAGTGACCACAATGCAGTGTCTTTTGTTATTGCAATGGAGAGTGATAGGGCCGTACGGCAGGGCAAGGTTTATACTTGGGGAAGAGGTAATTATGATGCGATTAGGCAATAATTAGGGGGCATCAGATGGGTCCAGAAACTGTCAGGGAAAGGCACGAATGAAAAGTGAAACTTTTTCAATAAACAAATTTAAATCTCTAACGTGGTATGGGGAGAATCTGATCTCCAAGTGTCAGCGGATGTACAAATTAAGTGTTCATGGGTCCAATATGCATGCATTCTCCTGTGTATTGGAATGTGTGTTTGTGTGTGGGGTGGGGGAGTCAAATCTGAAACATATTTCGAAAATTAATCAAGTTGCGATTCGTTTTATTTCATGTTTCCATTTTTTTCTGGTGGTGGTGGTGGATGGAAAATTTTCGGATTGGAGGCAGGTTACCAGCGGAGTGCCGCAGGGATCTTTGCTTGGTCCTCTGCTCTTTGTGATTTTTATTAATGACTTAGAGGAGGGGGCTGAAGGGTGGATCAGTAAATTGGCTGATCACACCAAGATTGGTGGAGTAGTGGATGAGGTGGAGGGCTGTTGTAGGCTGCAAAGAGACATAGATAGGATGCAAAGCTGGGCTGAAAAATGGCAGATGGAGTTTAACCCTGATAAATGTGAGGTGATTCATTTTGGTAGGACAAATTTAAATGTGGAATACAGGGTGAACGGTAGGGTCCTGAAGACTGTGGAGGAACAGAGAGTTCTTGGGGTCCATATCCACAGATCTCTGAAGGTTGCACCTCAAGTGGATAGAGCTGTGAAGAAGGCCTATAGTGTGTTAGATTTTATTAAGAGGGGCTTGGAGTTTAAGAGCCATGGGGTTATGCTGCAACTGTACAGGACCTTGGTGAGACCACATTTGGAATATTGTGTGCAGTTCTGGTCACCTCACTATAAGAAGGATGTGGAAGCGCTGGAAAGAGTGCAAAGGAGATTTACCAGGATGCTGCCTGGTTTGGAGTGTAGGTCTTATGAGGAAAGGTTGAGGGAGCTAGGGCTGTTCTCTCTGGAGTGGAGGAGGTTGACGGGTGACGTCATAGAGGTTTATAAAATGATGAAGCGGATAAATAGAGTGAACGTTCAAAGACTATTTCTGCGGGTGGACGGAGCTATTACAAGGGGGCATAACTATAGGTTCCATGGTGGGAGATATAGGAAGGATGTCCGAGTTCGGTTCTTTTCTCAGAGAGTGGTTGGGGTGTGGAATGGACTGCCTGCAGTGATAGTGGAGTCAGACACTTTAGGAACATTTAAGTGGTTATTGGATAGGCACATGGAGCACACCATGATGATAGGGAGTCGGATAGCTTGATCTTGGTTTCAGATAAACCTCGGCACAACATCGTAGGCCGAAGGGCCTGTTCTGTGCTGTACTGTTCTTTGTTCTATGTTCCATAACATTGAATATTCAGTATAGAGTAGAGATAACCCCCAGAGAGAAACTACTGTCTCTGTCAGCACCTTTGGTAAATGAGAGAGATGAGAACAAGTGGAAAAAACCTAAAAAAGATCTGCATGTTCTCACGGGAGAATAGATTAAATCACTTTGAGAATTCGATCATAGCAGAGCATTACGATGCATGCATAGTATGCACTACGATGGCATATCCCATACTCAGCATTCCCAACAGATGTGAATGTGCCCTATTCATTACAGGAACTCAGTGTGCAGGCACAGATCTGGACGGTATCTGGAGCATTTATGGCGTCACTATTGTCAAAACCCTGTGACTGCTGAAGATACTTGTTATGAACATATGAAATAGAAGCAGACGTAGGCAATTTCGGCCCTCAAGCATGCTCCATCATTCAGTAAGATCGTGGCTGATTACGATGTGTTTCAAGTTCCAAATTCCCATCACCCCTTAAACTTTAATTGCTTTGCCTATCGTTTGTTTTAAAATATTCAAAGACCTCAACTCAATCGCCTTCTGAGGTAAAGTTCCAAAGTCCACTGAGAGAAAAGAATTCCCCTCTCCTGTCTTTTCACGTCAACCTGTAATTTGAAAACAGTGACCCCGAGTTCTGGTTCACCCACAAGAGGGAAAATCCTGTTCATGTCCACCTGCTCCAGATTATTCAGGGCATTAAACATTTCAATCAAGTCACCCCTCACTTATCTAAACTCCAGTGAAAAGAAGCCCAATCTGTCCAGACTTTCCTCATAAAACAACAGTTATCAATCTAGTAAGCTTCCTCTGAACTGCCTCCAATGCGTTTCTGGGTGACACAGTGGCTCAGTGGTTAGCATTGTTGCCTTCTGGCACGAGGGACCTCGGTTTGATTCCATCCTTGGCCGAATGCCTGCGCGGGCTTCCTCTGGGTGCTCCAGTTTCCTCCCAAAGTCCAAAGATGTGCAGGTTAGGTAGATTGGTGTGCTAAATTGCTCCTTAGTATCCCATGAGTTGTAGGCTAGGTGTGTGTGTGTGTGTGTGTGTGTGTGTGTGTGTGTGTGTGTGTGTGTGTGTGTGTGTGTGTGTGTGTGTGTGGCGGGGGGGGGGAGGTTGGGGGTTTAGCGGGGTTTATGGGGATGGGGTGGGCCTGAATAAGATGATCTGTAAGAGAGTTGGTGCAAATTCGATTGACCAAACAACCTACTTTCGCACTGCAGAGATTCTATAATACATACTTCCGAAATAAGGAAACCAAAACTACTCGCAATTTTCAAGATGTGGTCTCAATCATGCCCTCTTTCACTGAAATATAACACACTTACTTTCATGTCCAATTCCTCTTGATCTCATTGAGACAGATATAATTCTCGGGAAGGCTCAACAGAGTAGGTGCTGAGGGTTTGTTTCCATTGGTGGAGCTGTCTAGTACCAGAGGTCATAATCTCAGAGTAAGAAGTCACCCATTTATGACAGAGGTGAGGAGAATATTTATTTCTCTAAGGGTAGTGAACCTATGGAATTTTTTAAACACAGACTTGTAGGGATTGATTTGTTAAGTATGTTAAAGGCTGAGATGGACAGATTTTTAATCAGAAAGGGGATCAAAGGTTATGGGGACAAGCCATTGATGAGTCTTCTCAGTGAGTCAAAATGTATTCCTCCCATGGCCTCAGCAAGAATACAACACTGGCTGCTTACATTGCCAGCTGATCAGTGCAATATTGATTACAGAGCAGGGAAAGACAATGCACATGCGAACACATTGAGTCGACTCCCATTGCTGGATTTGCCATCCAAGGTATTGTGACCTCCAATGTCAATAGTATTACTCAAGAGATTGGCACATTCGCCAGTAAGTGTGAAGCAGATTAAGCAGTCAATGGACACATATCCTATTGCCAAGCGAAAAAAATTATGATGCATGAATGGCCAACTATCATAGAAAGTGATGGGTTGAAACCTTGTGAAGCATAGAGATGAGTTATGTGGTCAGGATGGGCGCATACTATTGAGGTCAAGAGTGATTATTCCACCCACTGGTCATTTGCAAATCATGGGAGAAATTCATGAGAATCATCCAGGTTCCACTGGAATGAAAAATGTAACCCAATCGTTTGTTGGCCTAATATGGCTCTGGACACAGAGAGCAAGATGAAATCGAAGATTTTTGGCATAGCAAATCAACAGAATATGGCGCCATGAGCGGCAGTTCATCCTTGGGAGTGGACGGATAGCTCATATGAATGTATGTGCACCTTGCAGGACCTTTCATGAACCAAATGTTCTTGCTTGTCATAGATGCACATTCAAAATGGTTGGAAGCCGGTAAAATGCGTAATAATACAGCTGCTGTTACAATTGAGGAACTGTGCCAAATTTTTGTGACTCATGATTTATCAGATTTACTTGATTTGCAAGTGAATGATTTCAAGAATTCATGCAAATGAATGAAATAAGCCATGTGTTTACTGAGCCGTTTCACACAACTTTGAGTGGTTTGATGGAGCAAGCTGTTCAAACTCTGAGGAAGAGATAGAAAAGAATGACAGGTGATATTTTGAGTACACAGCTCCCAATATTCCAGCACCACATCATGCCACAATCCACTACTGGTCTCTCTCCAGAAAAATCATTTGCTAGGCGGAAGGCTGGAGTCTCACCTGGATCCGCTTTGTTCAGATTTCAGAGCAAAAGTGAGCAGGAGGCAAGAGAAGGAGAAGGAGGGACTCGACGACGGCGATAAAAATGGGCTGTTCAAACCAGATGATTAGGTTTGTTTCAGGGAATTGGTTAGTAACGACAGGTGGTTACTGGAATAATTTATAAACGAGAGCTGACCAGTATCTTAGGTTGTGAGACTGTGAAACAGAAGAGTTTTTCACAGGCATAAAAACCATATTAATTTGCATTATGACTCAGAGTCAGGAAAAATGTCAGAGTCAACAACGGTTGCAAACAACATCGAAGCAAGTAATGGTGCTGTTTACGTTCACCAGGAAGTGGTTTCTCCATTTCCAGGTTTTCCAATTGACTCTGCTGTGGGAAGGGAAGAGGGATGTTAAGGTACAGATTCGCCATCTACCCCTTCACCTTCGATTGCAGATCAGTCATTACAGGATTCACCAGTGGTATGCGTAGGGAGCAATGCGACCGCAAAAACAGCTGACAGAAAGTTAAGACATTACTTTCACTATTATTCTGACAGCAGAGCCACTTTGAGTACAGAATTTTACGATGAGCCTTTTCTACTTGGCAATTGTTTTACTGGCTCTGGTGAAGGTTCTGAGCATGTGCGGGCTGGGGCAGACTTTTCAATCTCAATGAGAATATTCTGGAAGAAAGACCGAGTGCTAGTTGTTCCTGTTTTCATAGTTATTACTGTTATTGCTGTTCTGCTGATTTAATGTTATTGTTAAACTTCGTTACTTATTTAGATAAAAAACTTTTAAACAGTGCAGAGAGCTTGGCGAAGATAGGGATCTAGATGAGTATATGGCTTGTAGGAAGGGACTAAAGAAGGAAATTAGGAGAGCCAGAAGGGGTCACGAGAAGGTCTTGGCAGGTAGGATTAAGGAAAATCCTAAGGCGTTCTATAAATATGTGAAGAGTAAAAGGATGAAACATGAATGAATAGGGCCTATAATAGGTGAAGGCGGGAATGTCTGTACGGAACCAGTAGAAATGGCAGAGGTGCTGAATGAGTATTTTGCCTCGGTTTTCACAGAGGACAAGGACCTGGGTGGATGTACTGCGTGCTTGCGGTGGACTGAAAAGATTGAGTATGTGGACTTTAACAAAGAGGTTGTACTGGAATCTTTGAATGGCATCAGGAGAGATGAGTCTCCGGGTCCAGATGGGATGTACCCCAGGTTACTGTGGGAGACAAGGGAAGAGACTGCAGAGCCTCTGGCGATGATCTTTGTAAGAAGTTTAACAACACCAGGTTAAAGTCCAACAGGTTTATTTTGTAGAAACTTGATGTCTGTGTCGATATGCGCGATCTTCTTGGCGATCCTCTCCACTTGGAGCGGGTAGTTTGCGGTGTCGATGGTAGTCATGATGTGGAGATGCCGGCGTTGGACTTTGTGTCATCGATGGAGACAGGAGAGTTGCTGGAGGATTGGAGGATTGCGGATGTGTTTCCTATTTTCAAGAAGGGGAATAGGGATAGCCCAGGAAATTAACGACCGGTGAGTCTAAACTCAGTGGTTGGTAAGCTGATGGAGAAGATCCTGAGGGACAGGATTTATGAGCATTTAGAGAGGTTTAGTATGCTCAAGAATACTCAGCATGACTTTGTCAAAGGCAGATCGTGTCTTACGAGCCTGGTGTATTCTTCAAAAATGTGACTAAACACATTGATGAAGGGAAAGCGGTAGATGTGGTTTATATGGATTTTAGCAAGGCGTTCAAGAAGGTCCCCCATACAAGGCTTCTAGAAAAAGTGAGAGGGCATGGGATCCAAGGGGCTGCTGCCCTGTGGATCCAGAACTGGTTTGCCCAAAGGAGGCAGAGAGTGTGTATAGATGGGTCTTTTTCTAAATGGAGGACGGTCACAAGTGGTGTGCCCCAGGGATCTCTTGTGGGACCTTGCTGTTTGTCATTTTCATAAATAACCTGGATGAGGAAGTGGAGGGATGGGTTGGTAAATTTGCCGACGACACGAAGGTTTGTGGGGTTGTGAAGAGTCTGGAGGAATGTCAGAAGTTACAGAGGGACATAGATAGGATGCAAGACTGGGCGGAGAAGTGGCAGATGGACTTCAACCCAGATAAATGCGTAGTGGTCCATTTTGGCAGGTCAAATGGGATGAAGGAGTACAATATAAAGGGAAAGACTCTTAGTACTGTATAGGATCAGAAGGACGTTGGGGTCCGGGTCCATAGGTCTCTAAAATCGGCCCCGCAGATGGAGGAGGTGGTTAAGAAGGCGCATGGTGTGCTGGCCTTTATCAATCGAGGGATTGAGTTTAGGAGTCTGGGGATAATGATGCAGCTATTTAAGACCCTCATCAGACCCCACTTGGAGTACTGTGATCAGTTCTGGTCGCCTCATTACAGGAAGGATGTGGAAAAGATTGAAAGGATGCAGAGGAGATTTAAAAGGACGTTGCCTGGATTGAGTGGCATGGCTTATGAGGATAGGCTGAGGGAGCTCGGTCTTTTCTCTTTGGAGAAACGTAGGATGAGAGGAGACCTAATAGAGGTATATAAGATGTTGAGAGGCAGAGATCGGGTGGATTCTCAGAGGCTTTTTCCCAGGGTGGAAATGGCTGCTACGAGAGGACACAGGCTTAAGGTGCTGGGGGGTAGGTACAGGGGAAATGTTTGGGGGATGTTTTTCACCGAGAGGATGGAGGGCGAGTGGAATCGGCGGCCGTCAGTGATGGTGGAGGCAAACTGAATATGGTATTTTAAGAGACTCCTGGATGAGTACATGGGACTTAATAGGATGGAGGGTTATAGGTAGGCCTAAAAGGTAGGGATATGTTCGACACAACTTGTGGGGCCGAAGGCCCTGTTTTCTGCTGTAGTTTTTCTATGTTTCTTCTCTGTTTCTATGACTATCGCATTTGTGGTGTCAAGTTATCACAACATTGTTGCAGGTTCTCTTTCCCACTAGAGTGTTTAACATCACCTTTATAGAGCACAGAGAAGGAAATCATGTGTAGGAATCATATGGCAGGAACGAAAGTTCAGCTTGAACGTCCTTCAGGTCACACTAAGATGGACAAACGGCACTTTTGTATTTCTTGTCTCTCTTCACTGATACCATGACATCAGAGCGGATGGTAGTGAATGGGAAAGGAGAGGAATTAAACACAATGTTGTCCCTTCAGCAGTTTTAGACCCAGACGTGGGAGGAGTGAAGGGAAATAGTTCATATTGTGCTGGTAGCAGTGATGGAGGCTCTCATTAGTGAGCTGCTCATTGATCATTAGACGTTGCCACAACTAAAATATGGATGTCTTTCGAGGAGCAGCAACCAGAATGCTTTGAATAGCACAAAGTGGTCAATAAGAAAAAGACCACCTTTATATCAGTGAAATGGTGACTGACTGACAGGTTTGAGTTCGAGCAGCAGATGGGATCAGGCAAACTATGATGTGTCTTGTTCGTGTTCTGTTCCACCTGCCACTCCCTCTTTATTCGACAGCATCAAACACATTCTAGCTCTCTTTAACCCTGAAAAGACTCACACTGGACTCGAATCATTAACTCTGTTTCTCTATCCACAGATGGTGTCTGATCTGCTGGGTTTTTCCCAGCACGTTCTGTTTCTAAGCCAGGAATTCCAATACGATTCCATACTAAAGTGCACACAAAATCTTAATTACCATCAATAAAAAGCTAAGTGTCTTTTAAGTGAGAAATAAATGAAATTAAAAACTATTTATATTTCAATCACACCCACATGCATGTTGGAAGCAAAATGCCCATAATTGCTTAATTTTGCCACCTGGAGCTGTCGATTGGTTAGTTTAATGAATCAAAATCTGTGCCGAACAGGAATTGAACCCACATCAGCTGCTCGGGAAGTAGCCATGCTCACCACTATACCACGTTCACTGGCGAGTCGACTGGATTGGAGTCGCTGCCTCGATGTTGATACACGTTCGTTCCCTGGTGATTTCTGGTACTTTCTTCAGTCATCGACAATATATTCCTGATACATAGAATCCAATAATGTTTCACATTGCCTTGGACTGAAAGAATCAGTGATACGTGCAAAATTTTGAGTAGAAAGGGAGGGTTCAATCACCAGATGGTATTAGGCAAACTGTGGCGAATCGCTCAATAAGGATCACAAATGACTTGACATTCATAATAGCTTCATCGTCCAAAATAACATCGAAAATAAAACACTTTTCATTGAAATCAATTCCTTTGTTTCAGAATGCATTCATTTTATTCATTTTCAAAACGAGGAAACGAAATAATCTTCCAAACATATAAGGGTGCTTGGATTTGGGGAAGGAGTGCTGCCGTCAGAGTAATTGGATCGTTGATTTAAAGAGCCAGCACCAACACAATGGCCCGAACGGCCTCCTCCTCTGCTGTGTGTTTCACTGACCACTATCTGCGGCCGAGTAAATAATACTGGAAATCGCCCTGTGACATTTTACTTGTATTTAAACTTTCCTGCTTAAACAGCCAAAAGGCTTAAGATTAAAACTACCTCATTACATTAATATTTTAATTACAGTATAACAATGACCAGTTTCAGAACAGTTTGGATAATCCTTTCCCAGTGCGATGGATATAATCTGCAGAACTATAATTCATAAAGGAAGCAAGATGCTTAGGAGGGCGGAGGCTGAAGTGGAGATAGTCAACTAGGAATGTGCAGGGAATATTTTACAGCAACCATGAGTCTCACTGACCTCACTGTGCAGTTATACACCCCAGCATCAGTACTGACATGTTCGTTGAACAATTACTTGCCGGGTCAATGGGGAGTTCGAATTGGCATTTTGTGGGATTTTCATTAAAAGCCAATATGATAAATTTCTGTTCGATAGATTATGTGGCCATGGATACAATCTCAGACTCTGCTGATTACATTTCACTGGATTTCAATCAATTCTTCCGCTTATGACCCTCCCCCACACGTATCCTCTTCTCAATATAATGTTTGGAAATAACAAATATCCCTATCCTCAATGATGGAGGATCGAGCACATCAGGGTTAAAGATAAGGCTCAAATATTCACTTCAGACTTCAGCTGGACGAAATGAGTGGGTGATCCACGTAGACTCCTCCAGAGCTACTCAGCATTATATATATATCGGTCTCCTGTCTATTCAATACACTCGACATAGTATCAAGCAACAGGTGATACCACTGGATACCAAAAAGTCTATGGGCCCTGGCAACATTCCAAGAATAGAACTGAAGACTTGTGCTACAGAACTAGCCAAGGCATCAGCCAAACTGTTCCATTCCTGCTACAACTGGCACCTACGTGGCAATGTGCAAAGTTGCCTAGGTATGTCCTGCACGGAAGAAACAGGACAAATCCAACTGAGTCATTTCCTTTACCTCCGCCTGCTTCTGATCATCAGCAAAGTGTTGAAAGGGGTCATCAACAGCACTATCAAGCCGCATTTACATAAGAATAACCAACTCATAGATACTCAGTCTGGGGTCTGCCAGGGTCACTCAGCTCCTGACATCATTACAGCGTTGCTTCAAACACAGACAAAATAGCTGAAATTCCAGTGGTGAGCGAAGAGTGACTGCCGTTGACTGCATTGGGCCCAAGTGTGGCAAATAACCCTTTGCAAAGCACATAATCAATAGGTATCAAGGGGCAAACTCTCCAATGGTTGGAGTAATACCTGGCACAGAGGAAGCTGGTTACGGTTTTTGGAGGTCATGCATCTCAGTTCCAGGATGTTACTGCAGGAATTCCTTAGAAAAGTGTCCTTGGCCCATCCATCTCCAGCAGATTCATCAATGGCCTTCTTTCCATCATATGGTCAGAAGGGAGGGGGCATTGTTCGCTGATGTCAGCACAATGCTGAGCACCATTCATGACTCCTCAGATACTGAAGAAGTTCGGATCCAAATGCAGCAAGATCAGGACGGTAACCTGGCTTGGGCTGACAAGTGGCGAGTAACATTCCAATTATTAGTCAGCTCTTTGTGAAGATATTTCCCTGCAGCTGATCTGCTTCGTCCATTTGCCGGAGAGCTGTCAACACAGTGTGCAACACAGCTCACTTAATACCAAACCTTTTGCATGTCTGCATTTTTAAATTCTGACGTGGAGATGCCGGCGTTGGACTGGGGTAAACACAGTAAGAAGTTTAACAACACCAGGTTAAAGTCCAACAGGTTTATTTGGTAGCAAAAGCCACACAGGCTTTCGGAGCTCCAAGCCTTCTTCAGGTGAGTGGGAATTCTGTTCACAAACATATAAAGACACAAACTCAATTTACATGAATAATGGTTGGAATGCGAATACTTACAACTATTCAAGTCTTTAAGAAACAAAACAACGTGAGTGGAGAGAGCATCAAGACAGGCTAAAAAGATGTGCATTGTCTCCAGACAAGACAGCCAGTGGAATTCTGCAGATACGCTGCAGGAATGGATGTCCCGAGGCATGGTACATTGGGGAAACTATGCAGAAGCGGCGACAACGGATGAATGAACACCGCTCGACAATCACCAGGCAAGACTGTTCTCTTCCTGTTGGGGAGCACTTCAGCGATCACAGGCATTCGGCCTCTGATATTCAGGTAAGCGTTCTCCAAGGCGGCCTTCACGACACACGATGGCGCAGAGTCGCTGCGCAGAAACTGATCGCCAAGTTCCGCACACACGAGGACAGCCTCAACCGGGATATTGGATTCATGTCACACTATTTGTAACCCCTACAGTTGCCTGGACTTGCAGATTTTCACTGGCTGTCTTGTCTGGAGACAATACACATCTTCTTAACCTGTCTTGATGCTCTCTCTACTCACGTTGTTTTGTTTCCTAAAGACTTGATTAGTTGTAAGTATTCGCATTCCAACCATTATTCATCAAGTTTTTCTGCCCATTTCACTGCAGGAAACAACTGTTTCAGAAAAGAAAGTTTGCTTTTATTGACCATTCCGATATGTACTCAACAAGAACCTTGAATTTCTGTTTCCATTCCCAGCTTTCTGAACCCTCTCAAATACCAGTTCTGCAGTGCTCCACCTGCCCCTCCTCTTTTAATTCAACAGCATTCAACCCATCATGTTTATAACTCTCTTTAATTCTGAAGAAGGAACATATTGGACTCGAAACATTAACTCTGTTTTTCTATCCACAGATGCTGTCTGAGCTGTTGAATTTTCCCCAGCACTTTCTTTCCATCTGAATAATTCGAATCCTATTCCACACTACAGTTCAAAGAAAATCCTAATTATCAACAAAGAACAAAGATAAGTACAGCACAGGAACAGGCCCTTCGGCCCTCCAGGCCTGCGCCGATCATGATGCCTGCTTCAGCTAAAACCGTATGCACTTACAGCATCTGTATCCTTCCATACCTATCCTATTCATGTATTCATCTAGTTGCCCCTTAAATCTCGCTAACATAAATGCTCCCACCACCTCCCCAGGCAGCGCGCTCCAGACAATTACCACTCTCTGTGTAATAAACTTGCCTCACACGTCTCTTCTCAACTTTTCCCCATGCATCTTAAACTATGTCCCCTAATACTTGACTTTTCTACCCTAGGCTATCCACTCTATCCATGCCACTCATAATCTTGTAGACCTCTTTCAGGTCACCCCGCAACCTCCATCGTTCCAGTGAGAACAAACCGAGTTTATCCAACCTCTCCTCATAGCTAAAACCCTCCAGACTAGGTAGAGCCTGGTAAGCCTCTTCCGTACCCTCTCCAAAGCATCCATATCCTTCTGGTAGTGTGGTGACCAGATTTGTACACAATATTCTAAATGAGGCCGAACTAAGATTCTGCAGCATGACCTGTCAATTTTTACACTCAATGCCTTGACCGACGAAGGCAAGCATGCCGTATGCTTTCAATGAGTAGCTTATCCATCTGCATTGCCACTTTCAGTGATCGGTGGACGTGCACGCCCAGATCTTTCTGCCTGTCAATTCTCCTAAGTGTTCTACCATTTACTGCATAATTCCTACACACATTGGACCTTCCAAATGCATTATCTCACACCAGTCTGGATTAAACTCCATCTGCCATTTCTCCACCAAGTCTCCAACTGGTCTATATCTTGCTGAATCTTGTGACAATCCTCTTCACCAGCCACAACTCCACCAATTATTGTGTCATCAGCGAACTTACTGATCAGACCAGCTACATTTTCCTCCAAATCATTTATATATACTACAAACAACAAAGGTCCTAGAATTGATCCCTGTGGAACACCACGAGTCAGAAAAGCACCTCTCTACTGCTACCCTCTGTCCTCTACGGCCAAGTTATTACTGTGTCCATCTTGCCAGCTCACCTCTGATCCCATGTAACTTCACCTTTGATACCAATCTACCATGAGGTTCCTTGTCAAAGACTTCACTGAAGGCCATGCATACAACATCCACAGCCTTTCCCTCATCTATCATCTTCGTCACTTCCTCGAAAAACTCGATCAGATTAGTGAGGCATGATTTCCTCTTCACTAAACCAAGCAATCTACGGCTAATAAATCTATTTGTTTCCAAATGTGAGTAAATCCTGTCCCCAAGAATGTTTTCCAATAATCTCTCTACTACTGACGTAAGGTGCGCCAATCTATAATTTCCTGGATTATCTCTGCTGCCCTTCTTAAAGAATGGAACAACATTGGCTATCGTCCAGCCCTCTGGAAGTTCACCTGTAGCCAATGAGGATACAAAGATTTCTGCCAAGGCCCCAACAATTTCCGCCCTTGCTTACCTCAGTATTCTTGCGTAGATTCCATCAGGCTCTGGGGAGTTATCTACTTTAATGATTTTAAGACACCCAATACCTCCTCCTCTTTGATATTCACATGATCCAGAATATCAAAACACCCTACCCTAGTGTTGTACCTGTTAATTCTCAGATACTTTCGACCTGTTTGCTTACTCCAAGGTTTTACCCCGGTGCCCTTATTTGCAAGATGGACAAACGACAAACACAAGTAGAGGTTCAACACGTTTATGTATAATAACACTATTAACCCTTACATTACCCACATAAAACAAGAGGATACCCCAGATTCAAGTATACTACCCGCAAACATGGCTTGGTTAAACTGCAAGCTCGATTCTCTGAGTCCCTCTGGTCCGTCGTCACTAAGTTGAGTCTCAATGGCAGCTTCTTCCTTCTTTCTTTCTCTGGTCAGTCTTCCGAATGTTCAAGGTCATCTCCCTCATCGAGTCTTCGCTGCTGTCTGTCTGCAAGTGTGTCCCTTTATCCGCCAGCCTGCTTACCTTTCCAGAAACTTCTCTGGCTTCCGGCCAATGAGGTCCCAGGAGCGGTTTCCAATACCCAGTGGGTTTCTTGATGTCCGCCTGACAGGCCACCTGGGTCCACCCCAGGTATTCCATCTCCATGCTGTTGCTTACAAGTAAATGCAGGAACTTTTGGTGATGGAAAGTCTTCCCCGATCTGGGCTTCTAACAATAGGCTTTGCATTTCAATGAGGTGCAATGATCTCCTGCTAAATATCAGTAGAGTGCAACGACCTTTGATGGGTGGTTGATGGGTCAGGCCCAGTCGTATTTGTATATTTGTACAATTGGCCTGCCTGAGGTTTGACTGTGTTTGATATTGATATGCCCAATTCTTTAATATAGGATATCCAATTTCATCAGCCTTAAAATTAGGCCCTGTTTATATCACCACATTCCCTTCTCTTGATCCAATGAGTGTCAGCGAGCCGGATCACACAATTCTGACCAAACCATCTCAACAAGCAAGTACCCCGAATCTGGGGTTGACAGTATCATCCCTAACCCACAATAGTAAACCAATACATCAATCGGGTATATGCAAAACAATGCAATAAACAGTACAAAATGACAAATGACTATACATATTAAATATAGATGGGAGAGTATCAAGGCTCTTGATTGTAGAGCCTCTCCCGAACAAGCAAGTACCCCGAATCTGGGGTTGGTAGTATCATCCCTAACCCACAATAGTACCAACAAATTTAAATGAAGTAAAATAATTAAAAAACAATAAGAAACAATACATCAATCGGGTATATACAAAACAAAGCAATGAAGAGTACAAAATGACAAGTGACTATGCATATTATATATAGATGGGAGAGTATCAAGGCGCTTGATTGTAGAGCCTCTCCCAATGTCGGATGGCCCTTGCTGAATCCAAGTTTTGCAGAAATTCCTTAACCACATATATCTGGGGTGTCGTAGGCTGATCTTTTGGTGTTTGGTTGATGTGGTGTCTGTGGTTCGGTCTGAGACGAGGAGTCCCAGATAGCAGAGAAGTATGTAGTTCATTCTGGGGGAGATCAAGGTAGCAACTGTTAATTCTTATTAATATCTGATTCTCTTTTCCTTTTCTTTACTCGAATGTCGTCTGACTCCCCTCTTATTTTTTTAAAAAAACAAAGAAATAAGGAAATGAATTACAACGGCCCAATAGTGTCATACAAAGGGTTGGTCGACAATCAGTGTTAATTGGGTTGTTTATATCACCACACTAGGCTCCTCATACATCAAGTCCCTCTCTTTTATGAATACTGACGCAAAGTATTAATTTAGTATCTCCCCATTTCCTCTGGTTCCATGCATAGATTCCCTCCACTATCTTTGAGTGGACCAACCCTTTCCCTGGCTACCCTCTTCGACTTTACATACGTATAAAATGCGTTAGGATTTTCCTTAATCCTGTTTGCTAAGGACTTTTCATTACCCTTTTAGCCCTCCTGACTCCTTCCTGTGTTATTTATATTTTTCAAGGCCTTCATTTGTCCTAAGCCTTTTAGACCTAATGAATGCTTCCTTTTTCTTTCTGACAGGGCTCATAATATTCCTCATTATCTAGGGTTCCTGATACTTACCACACTTATCCTTCATCCTCACAGGTACATGCCAGTCCTGAATTCCGATCAACTGATATTTAAAAGATTCCCACTTGTCAGATGTTGATTTACTCTCAAACAGCCTCCTCCAATCTGCACACTCCAGATCCTGCCTAATGTTGCTGTAGTTCGTCTTCCCCGAATTTAACACCTTTATCCGAGGAACACTCTTGTCCTGATCCATAAGCACCTTAAAACCTATGGAATTATGCTCACTGTTGCCAAAATGTTCTCCTACTGAAACTTTGATCAACTGGCCGGGCTCATTGTACAATACCAGGTCTAATTTGGCTTGTTCCCAAGTTGGGCTATTTACATACTGTTTCGAGAAACCTTCCGAGATGCTCCTTACAAGTTCTGCCCCATCCAAGCCCCAAGCAGTATGTGAGTCCCAGTCAATATAGAGAAAGTTAAAATCACCCACCACAACCCTGTTGTTTTTGCATCTTTCCAAAATCTGTCTGCATATCTGCTCCTCTAAATTCTGCTCGCTGTTGGGAGGCCGGTAATCAACCCCCAACATTGTGACTGCATCCTTTCTGTTCCTGAGGTCTACCCATATTGCCTCGCTGCCTGAACCCTCTGAGGTGTCATCGCTCAGTACAGCTTTGATATTCTCCTTAACCAGTAATGCAACTCCCCCACCCCTTTAACATCACCCTTTTTCTGCCTGAAGCATTTAAGTCCTGGAATGTTTAGCTGCCAATCATGACATCTTTCAACCAGGTCCCTGTAATCGCAACAACATCGTAGTTGCAAGCACTAGTCCAAGTTCTAAATTCGTCTGTTTTACCTGTTATGCTCCTTGCTTTGAAACAAATGCACTTCAGACCACCAGTCCCGCTGTGTTCAACAATTACTCCCTACCTGCTCTTCCTCTTAATCTACTGGCCTTAGTCTGTAGCTCCCCCTCAGTTATTCCTCCTGCTGACCGACTGCTCTGGTTCCCACCCTCCTGCCATACGAGTTTAAACCCTCCCGAGTGACTCTAGCATATCTATCTGCCAGGATATTTGTGCCTCTCCAGTTAAGGTGTCACCCATCATTCTTGTACAGTCCTGGAGGAGATCCCAATAATCAAGACATCTGAACCCCTCCCTCCTGCACCAGCCCTTTAGCCACGTGTTTAGTTGCACTATCTTCCTGTTCCTGTGTCACTGGCAGGTGGCACAGGAAATAATTCTGAGATTACAAACCTCGAGGTCCTTTTTTAACATACTACCTAACTCCCTGACGTCCCCTTGCAGAGCCTTGTCACTCTTCCTGCCTATATCGTTACTACCGATGTGCACCACGACCTCTGGATGTTCACCCTTCCCTTTCAGAGTGTACCACGCCCGCTCAGAGACATCCTTGACCCTGGCACAAGGGAGGCAACACACCATCTCGGAGTCTCTTTCCCGGCCACAGAAAGACTTGTCTGTACCCCTGACTATGGAGAGGCCAATAACGATTGCTCTTCTGCACCATGACACTTCCTGCTGAACAGCAGAACACGCCGTGTTGCCCTGGCTGCTGCTGTTTCCACTGATAGTCCACCCCCCCTCCCCCACCCACTCTCCCAACAGTATCCAAAACGGTATACCTGTTAGAGAGGCAGATAGCTTCAGGGGATTCCTGCACTGACTGCCTGCCCTTTCCAGCAGTCACCCATCTATCTGCCTGCATCTTGGATTTGACCACGTCTCTAAAGCTACTATCTATGATGCGTTCCACCACTTGCATGCTACTAAGTGCATCCGACTGTTGCTCCAATCGATCCATGTGGTCCGTGAGGAGTTGCATTTTGGTGCACTCCCCACAGATGTATTTGGCCAGAAAGCTTGAAGCCTGATAGATCTCCCACATCTCGAAGATGAAGCCCTTTACACAACTGATTAACATTTATACCACTGATGAGGTGTTTTACAAGTAAAACACTTAACAATTTAGCTTATACTTAGCGACACAGTCCCTGATGCTAGATTTACACTTTACATATGAATCAAAGAACAAAACAACAAACAACAAAGAAAACTACAGCACAGGAACTGGCCCTTCAGCCCTACAAGTCTGGAGCGACCATGCTGCCCGTTGGAACTAAAACGTCCTATCCTTCTGGGGACCATATCCCGCTATTCCCATCATATTCGTGTATTTGTCCAGATGCCCCTTAAAACTCACTATCGTATCTGCTTCCACTATTTCCCCAGCAGTGAGTTCCAGGCACCCATTACCCTCTGTGTAAAAAACTTGCCTCATACATCTCCTCTAAGCCTTGCCCTTTGCAACTTAAATCTATGCCCCCTAGTAATTGACTCATCCACCCTGGGAAAAAAGCTTCTGACTATCCACTCTGTCTATGCCCCTCATAATCTTGTGGACTTCTATCAGGTCGTCCCTCAACCTCCATCATTCCAGTGAGAACAAACCAAGTTTCTCTAGCCTCTCCTCATAGCTAATGTCCTCCATACCAGGCAACATACTGGCAAATCTTTTCTGTACTCTCTCCAAAGCCTCCACATCTTTCTGGTAGTGTGGTGACCAGAATTGAACATTATATTCCAAGTTCGGCCTAACGAAGGTTCTATAAAGCTGCAACATGACTTGCCAATTTTTAAACTCAATGCTGTAGCCGATGAAGGCAAACATGCCGTATACTGTTAGTGCGAGTGGGCGAACACGACCACTACAGACCCAGAGTCAGGTTCAACAATGGCACAGCTTTATTGCTTTTACGTCGACGGAGGTACAACCAGGACACACTTACAATAACAGTCCCGAAGGTACTCTGCAGGCCCGCCAAAAACGGGCTATAGTTATAGTCCTATTCTGTGGTTGATGTGTAAATGGTTTGTTTATGGTTTTCTGATATGGTCATCCTGTTTAATGGGTTTTTTGGTGCGGAGTTGATGTGTTAAGTCTGGTGATTGCCCAGTTTAGGGAGGTGATAATTGTCTGAGATCGCCGGAGTTTCGAATACAATAGGTGTTTTATCAGGAAGTCTTTCCTGTGTAGGAGATCTTCTGTTTGATAAGGGCTTCCTGATATCCTTGGAACCAATTTAATTAAATGGAAGGTTATGCTAATGCGAGTTCCTGAGTCCCTTTGTCAGCTTTGTTTCTGCATTTTAAAAGACCTGCTTGTCTGTCCACACTTTGTGCCTGGGTGCTGCTTTGTCCTGTTTCATTTATTTGATTTTATTCTAAGAAATATTTAATCTAAGGAATCACAGAAATTTGTGTCCGCTTACGGTTCCCCCCTGTCGGTCGGGGGTGAACTTGTTCCACCTCCCGCAGACGGAATTTTCTTCCCCTTTTTACAAATCTGTGTCTGGTGCTCCCTGCCTCTGCACGCTGCAGTCGTACAGTTTGGGGGAGCCCCCTTTGCTTGTCAAATTACGTCTATGCGGGAGTAACCCTCCACATTTGTTAACTGTCCGACTATGCCAATTGTCCTAACTAAGTTTTTACGTGATTTCGTTTTCTTCCGCTAGTGGTATGTGTAGCATGTCGTTACTCCCCAGGAAAGTGCTAAGATGAATTGGATGACAACCAGTGTATGTGAAATGATTCGGATCCAGGGGTGAATGTTAACGTTTAGACCCCAGTCCCACACCTTCTGTGCCCATGTTTGGCTTTGTAATGCCGTTTCGGTGTCCTGCTCCAAGGTTTTGATATGTGATTGTAGTTGATGGTATAACCGGACGGAGTGTCCTACTTTGAGTCGGAGCTCCCTCAGGACTTCAGTCAGGTGTGGGATGGGGGCTTGCTCGGGTTCCTGATAACCTTTTAAGTTATCCTGTAGAGGGTCTGTGCCATTAAAAGTTACTGTCTGTCTATTTCGGATATTGGTGATGTGAGCCTGAGCTATAGTGACCGGCCTGCACGGGGTGAAACAGAAGTTTGGGTTGGGAATTGGGCATGTTAGTCCATTGTGTATAAATGATGTACGTGTGGTGGCCACACAGTATCTACCCCGTCCCCTGTATCCTGCCCGGGCGAAGTGTGGATCTATGGGTGTAACTTCTAGGGTGCAGTCCTGTGTCCGGTTAAACCCACACGCTGCTGCCTCTCCTCGTCTCAGTGGATGAGGACAGATGGCGATCTCTCCCCGCTGTTTGCACCTTGCGAGAGAGAGACTGGACATTATACCATACCTGAAGATGGCCGTGGTTTCGGTTATGTGGTAGCGAAGGGAGGCATTGCCCCTAACAACACCAGTGTTTTCAATTCGGAAGATAGGGAATGGCCCAGCGTCCTGTGTGACTGTTGGAACCAACAGAACCATTCCTATCCCGGTGCGCTCACTAACGTCGCAGTCGGGGGTCACTGGATACACCCGTGTCATCCCTTTCAGCGTCCGGTCATCCAGCACCCCCTTCTGATCTGCGAGTTGCGTTAGCTAGGCGCTGTCGATCCAGCCGGGCACCTCCCCCCTGTGTACCTGGTCCAGATTCTGTCATACTTGTGCTACCATCCACTGACCATACGCATGGCATAGCTGTCCCTGTTGTACCCGGACAGTGTCCTCCCTCTCCCTGTCTATGAGACGGTTAATGGTCCGGGCGTGCGCTTCCAGTATGCAATCCCATATAATTGGATGTGGGCGGCCACTGCCCCGAGAAAGGTTTGCTCAGTCTGTTGGTCTAGTGACCGCCGTAAGATGTTCTTCATCACCTCTTTTAGTTGTTCAATTTTGTTGTTAAGGCCCTGGACGTCAATGGAGTTAACCACTGTGGATCCTGTGATTAACCCCGTGAATATGTCATTGACAATATCCCTTTTATTCCTGTATGTGTTTGTGTCTCCCCTGTAATGTGTAGCCCCCATTGAGTCAATGGTTTGTTTTATGGTCTCCCTTCCCAACATTCGGTACATGTCTTGTGTCTGCTCTGAGCAATACTCTGGCACCTGAATTCCTGAAATATCAATCAGGACAGGTACGACCTCATGTTTCACATTTTCATGTACAATCTCCCCCTCGTTCCACAACACCAGTCCTCCCTCCGGTCCCTTGCTTTGGAAGGGACAGGGTAAGATTTCGGGTGTTGTACTCATGGGGGCCCGCGTGTGAAGCGGCGCGAACCATACAGAGAGTGAGACTGCGGAAGCCTCAACAAGTCCGTAATAGCCGCAAATGTCCATGTCCGGCTTTAAAATGTCCTGTGGTGTTGTAATCAATGGGTTGTCGGGGAGGGCGCAGATGGTCCCGAAAGTGCAGTCGTTTCTGTTCTGAAGGTTCCGTCATTGAATGGATGTTCGGAGTCCTTCTAAGGTGCAAGTGAAGCAGATCTCGTTGATGCCCGGGTGAACTTGTAGCCATGCATTAAAATAAGCTGTACTGTCCAGAGGGTTTGGTTCAGCTGGCACACATAGTGCCTCGGATGTGTTGAAGGTTACCCCGTGGAATCGCGGGGAGATGGGGTGTTCTTTGGGTGCAATACCCGTCAGGAAGGTCGACGTGAGGATCATCCTCCAAGTGGTCCACATGGTACTGGAGAGGGGGTTGGGGGAGGTTATATAAAACTGGTGGCCACCAGACGTTAGATTGATATCAAATGACTAACGTAATCTATTTATCTATTCATGTTTATATTCCTATAAACATATATACATCCGTTGCCACGGTTGGCGCACGACTCCTTTGTGCCAAAACTAAAAGTTGTTATTCTGACCTCCGCTGTCTGGACAAAGATGGTTAGGGGCCAATACGTGGTGTGGTAGGAGCACCCCTGTCTTTCCAGTCAGTCTGTCCTGTCACTTTCCCGTGGTGGTAGGATTTTAATTGTGACCAGCGTTTCCAGCGGCCCTTTCCCTTAACATCGACACAGGCACGTGTGTCGCTGGTAAGGATAATCTCGTGGGGTCCTATCCATTTTGGTGCAAACCCGGGTCAGTCTGGGGCAACCCGTATTAAAACTTTATCCCCTACTTGGGGGAGGGTGCTGGTGTGACTAACATTTTGATCTCCAGCCTGGTCTCTAATGGCTTGCTGGTCTCTAGCTGCGTGGTGCAGATCTCGGAGCTGTAAGTCTAGTTGCTGTACATATCTCTTGATTTTGTCCCGAAGGTATTTTGATGCGCCTACGGGCCACCCCAGGTCGTACCGTCGGGCTCACCCCGTTTGAGCTCATGACCGGGAATCGCATTGCCC
Source organism: Mustelus asterias (assembly GCF_964213995.1). NCBI lineage: Eukaryota > Metazoa > Chordata > Chondrichthyes > Carcharhiniformes > Triakidae > Mustelus > Mustelus asterias. The sequence goes on along the minus strand of NC_135816.1, from coordinate 83,166,828 downwards.
TCCCGGTCATGAGCTCAAACGGGGTGAGCACTACGGTACGACCTGGGGTGGCCCGTAGGCGCATCAAAATGCAAGGAAGGACATCTACCCACCCCTGACCTGTCTCTGCGATGGATTTGGCTATCGCATTTTTGAGAGTGCGGTTCATCAGCTCTACCATTCCAGCACTTTAAGGGTGGTATGGTATGTGGAATCGCTGTCGGATTCCTCCGGCTTTGCAAGCGTGCTTCATCACCTTGCCTGTAAAGTGTGTCCCCTGGTCGGAGTCCAGTTGCAGCGGGACTTCCCACCTTGGTATTATTTCGTATGCCAGGATGCGGGCTACAGTGGTCGCCCCGCAATCCCGAGTTGGAAAGGCTTCTACCCAACGGGTGAACTGGTCTATGAGGACTAGGCAGTACTTCTTCCCGCGGCTGGTGGGTACGGGGCCGATGAAATCAATTTGGAGGTTTTCCCAAGGTCCTTTTGGTCTGGGTTGGTGAGCTAATTTAACTTTCAGGGGCCGACCGGGGTTATGCTGAGCGCATATAATACATCTTTGGCAGTGCTTAGCTATATCTCATCCCATCCCTGCTTTGATCGTGCTTTTAACTAGTGTCCTATTTTTGTCTGCGAGATAGCGGTTGAGGGATCCTTCTGGTCCCCATTCGGAGGTGGCATCCTTGCTATCCATGTCGGGTCTCTTAACTAGGACCAGTGGTATACTAATCCTGGCTCTGGTGCTTCTCACGGATACTTGTGTGGGTATCTCTGAGGTTACTGGTTTGGTGTTCCCACTGTCAGTGTGTTTAACCTTTCAGCAGCAACACGCAGAGCCCGTCCTGCGTGTAGCGGGGAGATTACCGCGCACAGAGGAAGGTGATCTCTGACCACGACTACAGGGGCCGGGGCCACCCTTTCCTTCCCACTCCTATCGCTAAGTCAATCATCAAATGCTCGCCGTTTTCCCTATCTGCTCGGGATCACCCTGAACTGGGTGCGGACAGGCGTGGAATTGACCGCAGATAGGAGTTCCCCCGGCTTATAGCCGTTCTTTTGCGCTACGAGAGGTCTCCTGCTTGTAGAAGTCGAGGCACTCACAGAGGCTCCAGACTTAGTAGCGCCCGGACATGCAGCAGACTTCTCGCGGATTCTGCCCCGTGGCCCGAACCTTTCGCGCTTGCAGAGGTCCTACCCGACTTGCAGTGCCCGGACTTCTACCGAACTCCGGGAGCCCGATCACAATGGCCCAAACCTAGACGTCCTCCCGGCTTCTACTATTCTCAAACTTTGTCCTGTCAGGTACCTATCGGTCAGTAAGTTAATGGTCGGGTTCATCGTCAGGGGTACACGGAATGTAATGGCAACACAATCAATCACAGTTCACGGCCCCACTCGCCCGCCCAAAAAGAACCTACCCTACTGTACAGTTATTGAACAGACTCTGTTCGCGGCAGCCGTGAAACACCGCTCTGACACTGGGAATTCTGCGAATTTAAATGAGTAAAGATACTTACCCAGTGCCCAGAGACGATGTTCCAGCGACGGTCACGATCCGGGACGAGCCCCCAATTGTTAGTGCGAGTGGGCGAACACGACCACGACGGACCCAGAGTCAGGTTCAACAATGGCACAGCTTTATTGCTTTTACGTCGATGGAGGTTCAATCAGGACACACATACAATAACAGTCCCGAAGGTACTCTGCAGGCCCGCCAAAAACGGGCTATAGTTATAGTCCTATTCTGTGGTGGATGTGTAACTGGTTTGTTTATGATTTTCTGATATGGTCATCCTGTTTAATGTGTTTTTAGGTGCGGAGTTGATGTGTTAAGTCTGGTGATTGCCCAGTTTAGGGAGGTGATAATTGTCTGAGATCTCCGGAGTTTCTTATACAATAGGTGTTTTATCAGGAAGTCTTTCCTGTGTAGGAGACCTTCTGTTTGATAAGGGCTTTCTGATATCCTGGAGCCAATTTAATTAAATGGAAGGTTATGCTAATGTGAATTCCTGAGTCCCTTTGTCAGCTTCGTTTCTGCATCTTAAAAGACCTGCTTGTCAGTCCACACTTTGTGCCTGGGTGCTGCTTTGTCCTGTTTCATTTATTTGATTTTATTCTAAGAAATATTTAATCTAAGGAATCACAGAAATTTGTGTCCGATTGCAATACCTTCTTGACTACCTTCTCCACCTGCGTTGCCACTTTCAGTGTATTGTGTACCTGTACACCCAGATCCCTCTGCCTACCAATACTCTTAAGGGTTCTGCCATTTACTATATATTTCCTACCTGCATTAGACCTTCCAAAATGCATTACCTCGCATTTGTCCAGATTCAAATCCATCTCCCATCTCTCTGCCCAAACCTCCAATCGATCTATATCCTGCTCTATCCTCTGATGGTCCTCATCGCTATTCACAGATCCACCTTTGTGTCATCCGCAAAATTGCTAAATCACAAAATACACTAGTCTCCTGTACTATCTAATCAATTTTATTTATTTGAAACTTATTATTTATCCCTCTTGATCTGAAATCAAATTTGAATCAGTAAATTAAATCAGTAACTCAGAATAGATTTTCGAATTTAGCCCAGAATCCCTTCCAGCCAATCAGGTCACTTTCTCCTATGGCGTCACTTTACTGTTTATTTTAAAATTACGAAACAAAGTCTTATCTTTCCCTGGTACTGTAACTTCATTGCATGGTTAGTGTAAGCCTACTTGTAACTAATAAATATATAATCTTTTTTTAAAACTGTCTCTCTGTCTGTCCCTGCTCCAATCCTCTCCCGGAATGCAGGCCGTGAATCCCCGAGGAATAGCACTTATAATCTGACCGTTACCCGGCTGGCACTCTCTGTCCGGCTCCGCTCCGCTCTCGGAATGAACTATAAAAAAACTTCAATGTCTTTTAACTGAGAAATAAGTGGAACTGAAACGTATTTATATTGGAATTATTCCCACGTTGAAAACACAAAGAACACCTGCTTTATTTTACCACCTGGAGCTGCCAATTTGTTAGTTTAATGAATCATGTTCAGCAATGGCTGGGAATGGAACCCAGATCAACTGCTTGGAAAGATAGCATGGTCACCATTACACCATCATCGCTGGTGGGCAGATTGGCTTGCAGTAGTTGTCCAGATATTGACACTTCATTCCCTGTTAGTTTCTGGTATTTTTTCAGCCATCGACAATATTTCCTGATGCATAGAACCCAATAGTGATTCACCTTGTCTGGCACTGAAGGAATAGCTGATAGCTGCAAAGGTTTGAGTTGATAGAGCGGGTTCGATCAATAAAGCGATTCGCTAAATAAAGATTACGTACAACTTGACATTCATAATAGCTTAACCATTCAACTTAACTTTTATGATACAACGCTGATCATTGAAATGGATTCCTTTATTTCAGAATCCATTAATTTTATTCCCTATCAGAATCAAATAACTAGCTAATCATTCAAAGACTTAAATGATTTTTCTTGTAATTGGCGAAGGAGTATTTTAGTGAGAGTAATTGAATAGTTGACGGTATGCGCCGACACAAACACAATGTTTCGAATGGCCTCATCCTCTGCTGTATGTTTCACTGACCACGATCTGCTGCCGAAGGGCGGCACCGTAGCACAAATGGTTAGCACTGCTACCTCACAGCGACAGGGATCCGGGTTCATATTTCCCCTTGGGGCACTGTCTGCCTGAACTTGGACATTCTCCGTGTGTCTGTGTCATCTGGGTGCTCCCGTTTCCTCCCACACTCCAAAGATGTGCGGGTTAGATTGATTGGCCGTGCTAAATTGCCCCTGAATGTCAGAAGGATTAGTAGGATAACGAGGTGGGATTATGGGGATAGGGCTTGACTGAGATTACGGTCGGTGGAGACTCGATGGGCAATATTTTCATCCTTCTGCGCTGTAGGGATTATTTGATTCTATTTTATAAACTCACTTAGTTGTACTCGAAATCGCTCTGTGACTTTTGTAATTATATTTAAACATCTCTGCTAAACCAGTCAAAATTCCAAACGTTAAAATTACTGCATTATATTGAAATATCAATTGCACTGTTACAATCACCAGATTCAGGAGAGACTGAATAATTATTTTCCTGTGCAAAGAATAGTATCTGTGTAACAATAGTTCATAAAGGACCCGATATGCTGAGGAGAGCAAAGGCGAGTGGAGAGATTGTCTGCTGGGTGTGTGCAGTGATAATTAACATGAATCACGAGTTTGTGACTTTCATTAACTCACGAAGCATTTATACACACCAGTATCAGTCCAGGCATACTCTCGGAACAATTTCTTGTTGGGTCAATGGAGAGGTAGATTTGCTTGCTGTGGGATTTTCACTAAAAGCCAATATGCCAAATTTCTGCTCGGTTGAATCTGTGGCAGTGGATACACCCTGAGACTCTGGTGAGTACATTTCATTGGATTTCAATTGTCCCGCCTATGTCCCTCCCCCACATATATCCGCTTCTCCACACTATGTTTGAAAATAACAGTTATCCCCATCCTTAGTGATGCAGAAGACCTGCACGTCATTGTTAAAGATAAGGCTGAAACATTCACTATAATCTTCAGCCAGACGTAATGAGTGAATGATCCACATTGGTCTCCTCCAGAGTTGCCAGTATCACAGATATCAGCCTTCAATCAATTCAATCCACTCCACGTGATATCAAGCAACAGTTGATGCCACTGGAAGTGAAAGGTCTGTTCGCCATGGCAACATTCAGAAAATAGAAATAAAGACTTATGCTTCAGAACATGTCGTGTCCATAGCCAAGCTATTGAATTACATCTACAATTGGCATTTACTTGGCAGGTATGTTCTGCACAGAAGAAACAGGACAAATCCAACTGAGCCAATTTCTGCCCGAGCAGTCCACTCTCTCGATCGTCAGGAATGTGTTGAAAGGGGTCAACTATTGTACTATCAAGACGTACTTACACAGCAATAACCTGCTCATGGACGCTCAGTCTCGGCTTCGACAGTTTCAGCTCATGAACTGACTTTTGCCTTGCTTGAAACACAGACAAAAGAGCTAAATTCCAGAGGTGAGGCAAGATAAACTGCAGTTGACTGCATTGGGCCTAGGTGTGGCATCAAGGCACCTTTAAAAAACTGGAATTAATGGGTGCTAAGGGGCAAATTTTCCATTGGTTGGAGTCATGCCTGGCACGGAGGAAGCTCTGGTTTTGGAGGTCATTCATCTCAGTTCCAGGATGTTACTGCAGGAATTCCTTAGCGCAGTGACCGAGGTCCAACTATCTCCAGCAGCTTAATCAATGACCTTCTTTCCGTCATAAGGTCAGAAGGGGGGGGGGGGTTGTTCACTGTTGACGGCACAATGTCCAGCAGCACTCGTGACTCCTCAGACACTGAAGCAGTTCAGATCCAAATGCAGCAAGATCTTGACGATTGCCTGGCTTGGGCTGAAAAGTGGCGAGCATCATTCTGCTTTCCTCCCACACTCTAAAGATCATAGAATCATAGAAACCCGACAGTGCAGAAAGAGGCCATCTGGCCCATCGAGTCTGCACCCACCACAATCTCACCCAGGCCCTATTCCTACACATTTACCCGCTACTCCGTCTAACCTACGCATCTCAGGACACTAAGGCGCAATTTTAGCATGGCTAATCAACATAACCCGCACATATTTGGACTGTGGGAGGAAACTGGAGCACCCGGAGGAAACCCACGCAGACACGAGGAAAATGTGCAAACTCCACACAGACATTGACACAAGCCGGGAATCGAACCCAGGTTCCTGGAGCTGTGAAGCAGCAGTGCTAACCACTGTGCTACCATGCCGCAGATGTGTAGGTTAAGTTGATTAACAATGCTAAATTGTCCCTTCATGACAGGGGGATTAGTAGGGTAAATAGGTGGGGTTATGGAGATAGGGGCTGGGTGGGATTATGGTCAGTGCAGACTGGATGGGCCAAAATACCGCCGCAACAGGTCTACAGCAGACGCCATTTCCCTGGCCCTGTACTCAATCCCAGAACAACTAGATAACAAGGACACATATGTCACACTCCGATTTATTGACGACAGCTCAGCCTTCAGCACTATTATGCCCACGATACTCATCTCCAAAATCCGTGGCCTGGGCCTCGGCACCTACCTCTGTGACTGGATCCTGAACATCATAACCCACAGACCACAATCAGTAAGGCGAGGCAACAACAGCTTCACGATCATCCTCAACACTGGTGCCCCACAAGGCTGCGTTCTCAGCCCCCTACTATACTCCTTATACCCTATGACTGTGTGGCCAACTTCCCCTCCAATTCAATTTTCAAGTTTGCTGACGACACCACCATAGTGGATCAGATCTCAAAAAATGATGAGAGTACAGGAATGAGATAGAGAATCTGGTGAACTGGTGCAGCAGCAATTATCTCCCCTCAATGTCAACAAAACGAAGGAGATTGTCATCGACTTCAGGGATCGGAAAGGAGAACATGCCCCTGTCTACATCAATAGGGACGAAGTAGAAAGAGTCGAGAGCATCAAGGTTTTAGATGTCCAGCTCACTAACAACCTGTCCTGGTCACTCCATGCCGACACTATAGTTAAGAAAGCCCACCAGCGCCTCGACTTTTCAGAAGACGAAGGAAAATTGGCATGATAGCTATGGCTCTCACCAACTTTTACAGATGCACCACAGAAAGCATGATTTCTGATTGTATCACAGCTTGGTGTGGCTCCTGCTCTGCCTAAGACCACAAGAAATTACAAAAAGTCATGAATGTAGCCCAATCCATCACACAAGCCAGCCTCCTATCCATTGGCTCTGTCTACACTTCCCACTGCCTCGGGAAAGCAGTCAACATAATTAAGGACCCCATGCACCCTGGACATTCTCTCTTCCACCTTCTTCCTTCGGGAAAAAGATACAAAAGCCTGAGGTCACGTACCGACCAACTCAAAAACAGCTTCTTCCCTGCTGCTGTCTGACGTTTGAATGGACTTACCTTGCATGAAGTTAGTCTTTCTCTACACCCTAGCTATGACTGTAACACTACATTCTGCATTCTCTCGTTTCCTTCTCTATGAACGATATGTTTTGTCTGTATAGCACGCAAGAAACAATACTTTTCCCTGTATGTTAATACATGTGACAATAATAAATCAAATCAAATCTAAAAATGACCTCCTTCTGCACTATAGAGATTCAATGATTCCATTATATTCTGTCATTAAATTGTACTCGAAATCTTCTTGTGTCTTTTTAATTGTATTTTAACTTCTCTGCTAAACCAGTCAAAATGCTAAATGTTACATTTACTGCAATATATTGAAATATCAATTGCAGTATAACCATTACCGGATTCAGGAGAGTCTGGATAGTCATTTTCCTGTGAAATGGATAGTATCTGTGCAAAAATAGTTCATGAAGGAACCGATAGTTTGAGGAGAGCAGAGGCGAGTGGAGAGATTGTCTGCTGGGAATGGGCAGGTGTTATTTAACAAGAACCAAGAGGCAGGTATGTACACCAGCATCAGTACCGACACACTCTCCGAATAAAATTTTGTTGGGTCAATGAAGAGTTTGATTTGTTTTTCTGTGAGATTCTCATGAAAAGCCGATTTCTGCTCGATAGATTATATGGTAGTAGACACACTCTGAGACTCTGCTGAGTACATTTCACTGGATTTCAATCAATTGTCCTGCTTATGCCCCTCCCCCACATGTATCCACTTCTCAACATTATGCTTGGAAATAACAAATCTCCCCATCCTCAATGATGGAGGAGCCCAGCGTTAAAGATAAGTCTGAAACATTCATTTTTATAATCTTACCTCGACATAATGAGTGAATGATCCATGTTGGTCTCCTCCAGATTTCCCAGCATCACAAATGTCAGTCTTCAGCCAATTCAATATACTCCCTGTGGTTTCAAGCAACAGCTCATGCTACTGGATACTGAAAAGTCTATGGGCCCTGGCAACAATGCAAAAATAGAGCTGAAGACTTATTCTTCAGAACTTGCCATGGCCAGAACAAAACTGTTCAATGCCTGCTACAAATGGCATCCACTTGACAATGTGCAAAGTTGCCGAGGCATGTCCTGTACAGAAGAAACAGGACAAATCTAACAGCCAATTTCTGCCCCATCAGTCCACTCTCGATCGTCAGAAATGTGTTGAAAGGGGTCATCTATTGTGCTATCAAGACACACTTACACAGCAATAATCTGCTCTGGACACTCAGTCTGGACATCGCCAGGGTCACTCAGGCCATGATCTCACTTTGCTTGTTGGAAACACAGACAAAAGAAATAAATTCCAGAAGTGAAGAAAGAGTGACTGCTGTTGACTGCATTGGACCCAAGTGTGGCATCAAACAGCCACCGCAAAACTGGAATCAATGGGTATCAAGAGGCAAACTGTCCCCTGGTTGGAGTCATAACTGTCACAGAGGAAGCTCTTGATGGTTTTGGAGGTCATTCATCTCAGTTCCAGGATACCACTTAAGGAATTCCTTCGCGTAGTGCCCGAGGCCCAACCATTTCCAGCAGTTTCATCAATGACCTTTCTTCTAGCATAAGTTCAGAAGGGGGGATGTTCGCTGATGACACCACAATGTTCAGCACCATTCGTGACTCCTTGGATGTTGAGGCAGTTCATATTCAAATGCAGCAAGATCAGGACAATATTTATGCTTGGGTGACAAGTGGCAAGTAATATTCGATTTATTCATCAGATGTTTGCCAGAACATTTCCCTGAGTTTGATTTACTTGTTCCTTGCCATTTGCTGGAGAGCTGTCAGCACAATGTGTAACACATAAACTGGTAATACCAAGTCTTCGGCACGTCTGTATTTTTAAATTCCACCAGGATCACCCTGAGCAGGAATTAGCTGGAACCAACAGGGGTAAATAAAACTCTGACCAGGAAGTGAAACTGTCGAAGCTGCTGGCCGTGATTCCCTCATTTATATTCCTTCGTCAAGCTTTTCTGCCTATTTCACTGCAGGAAACAACAGTTTCAGAAACTGAGAAATTGTGCATTTAACATGACCATCCCGAGGAATACTGAACAAGAGGATGTAATTTCTTTTTTTAGTCCCAGCTTTCCGACTCCAGTCAAATACTGGTTTTATCTTGCTCCATCCCTTACCCCTTTATTCAACAGCATCAAATCCATCACATTTCTAACTCTCTTTAATTCTGAAGACGAATCATATTGGACTCGACATGTTAACTCTGTTTCTCTATCCACAGATAGTGTCTGACCTGCCGAACTTTCCTCAGCAATTTGTTTCTATCCTAGTTATTCAAATCCTATTCTACACTACAGGTCACAGAAGATTCTATTTATTAACAATTAGAGAAAAACAACTGAATGTCTTTTAACTGAGAAATAAGTGAAGCTGAAACGGATTGATATTTGAGTTACAGCCACGTGCCTGCTAGAAGCAGGATGCAAAAATTACAGTTGCTTTGCCACTTGGAGCCGCCGATTGGGTAGTTTAATGAATCAAATTCTGCGATAGGTGGGAATCGAACCCAGACCAATTGTTTGGGAAACAGCCATGCTCATCATTACACTACCATCACTGAATGGTAAAGTGGGTTGCAGTAGTTGTCGAGATTTTGACACTTCATTCCCTGTTGTTTTCTGGTATTTTTCTTTCAGTCATCGACAATAAATTCCTGATGCACAGAATCCAATAATGATTCAGCTTGTCTTGGGCTGAAGGGATGGCTGATACCTGCAAAAGTTTGAGTTGAAAGAGAGGGTTCGAACAGTAGATGGGATCTGTCAAACTGTGGTGAGTTGCTCAATAAAGATTACGTTCAACTTGACGTTCATGATAGCTTAATCATCCGATGTAACATTTGAGATACAACACTGAACATTGAAATGAATTCCTTTATTTAGAATCCATTTATTTTATTCCTTTTCAAAATGAAATAGCTAAATAATCTTTCAAACTTATAAAGGAGATTTCTTTTTTATTTGGGGAAGGAATATAGTTGTCAGAGTAATTGGATAGTTGATGCAAAGAGCCAGCACAAAGACAATGTTTCGAACGGCCTCCTCCTCTACGTTATGTTTCACTGACGAGCATCTGCTGCCGAAGGGCGGCGTGGTGGCACATTGGTTAGCACTGTTGCTTCACAGCGCCAGGGATCCTCGTTGATATTCCGGCCTTGGGTCACTGTGTGGAGTTTGTATATTCTCCCCCCGTCTGCGTGGGTTTCACCCGGGTGATGTCTGACCTGCTGACTTTTCCCCAGCACTTTTTGTTTCTATCCTAGTAATTACAATCCCATTCCACATCACAGTTCACAGACAATCCTAAATTATTAACAATAAGAAAAAACCTGAATGTCTTTGAACTGAGAAATAAGTGGAACTGAACCATCTTTATATTTCAATCACACCCACATGCATGTTGGAAGCAAAAGGCTGAAAACAGCTTCATATTGCCACCTGGGGCTGCCGTTTGCTTTGTTCAAAATATCAAGATTTGCGACAGCCAGGAACCGAACCCTAACCAACTGCTTGGGAAGTAGCCATACTCACCACTACAAGACCGCCACTCGTTCAGCTACTGCACTGCCGGAATTTTCTAGCTTTTGGTAATCAGTTCACTGACTACCATCTGCAATTGAAGTTACTAGACGGTGCTGGCAATGGACCTGTGGCTTCTTAATTTGACTTAAACTACCCTGCTTAAAGGGTCAAAAGATTAACTCCAGGACCGTGACACCATGCCAGCAATAGAACTGAAGACTTATGCTCCAGAACCTGCAATGACTTTGGCCAAGCTGCACCAATTCACCGACAAAACTGACATCGACATGGTAATGTGAAATGTTGCCCAAGCATGTCCTGTACCCAAGAAACGATCGAATCAAGCCAATTTCTGCCCCACCAGTCTACTCTCGAAAATAAGTAAAGTGGTGAAAGATGTAAATGACTGCTATCAAGACGCGCTGACACAGCAATAAACTGCTCACAGGTGCTCAATTTGGGTTTCGCCAGGATCACTCAGCTCCTGACCTCACTATACCTTTGACTCAAAGATGGACAAAAGAGCTGAATTCATAGGAACGTACGAATTAGGTGTAAAAGTGGGCAGTTCAGCTCCGCCATTCCATATGATCATGGCTGATCTCAATTTCATCGTAACTCCACTTCCCTGCCTTTTCCCCTTGCTTTGTAACCCACATTTGATCAAATATTTATCTGTCCCTTTCTTGAGTCCATTGCTTGGTTCTGTTTCCACTGAACTCTGGGGCTGTGAGTTCCGTGGATTAACAATCTTCTGTGAGAATGAGCTGCTCTATATCTCTGTCTTCAGCCTCCCCTTTCTTACACTACAACGATGACCTCTTGTCCGACACTCTTCTAGAAGGGAGAACATTTGGTGAGCATTTATTTTATCAATCCCTTTGAGTATTTTATATACCTCAATCAAATCCCCCCCTCATTGTTCTGTGCTCCAGCGAGTACAAGCCCGAGCTACTCAAACGCTCCTCATACAACAGGTCCTTCAAACCTGGAATCAATCGTGTGAACCTATTCTGAACCGCCTTTAGTGCCACCACATCCTCCCTCAACGAAGGTGACCAAAACTGAACAGAATACTCCAAGTGTGGTCAACCAATGCCTTATACAATTGTATCAGCACTTCTCTACTAATATACTTGAGAGGCTTTGCAATAAATGCCAAGATTCCATTTGCATTCCTTGTCAAATTCTGCACTTGCATACCCACTTTCTGAGACTCATGCACAAAGACACCCAGATGCCTCTGCACAGACACCTTTTGAATGTGTTTCTCATTTAAATGGTAATTTGCCCTTTATTTTTACGCCAAAGTGAATACCCTCGCACTTATCCACATTAAACTCCATTTGCCAGATTCTGGCCCATTCCCCTAGCCTGTCAATGTCCATTTGTAACTTTTTTATCTCCTCATCACAGTATGCTTTCCCACCTATTTCCGTATTGTAAGCCAGTTTCGCAATGTTGCACTCTATCCCTGCTTGGAGATCATTCATATAGACAGTAAATAGTCGTGGTCCGAAAACTGAACCCTGTGGGACCCCACTAGTTACAGATCGCCAACTGGAGAAGGACCCACTTATCCCAACCCTCTCCTTTCCATCAGTCAGCCAATACTCAATTCAATCCAATCCCTTTGGATCTAACCTAATGAATCAGTCTCTTGTGGGGCACCTCATCAAATGCGCTCTGGAAGTCCAGATAGATAGCATCCACAGGATCCCCATGATCTACCTTGCTGGTTACATCCGCAAAGAATTCGAGCAGGTTTGTCAAACAATACTTGGCCTTCAAAAAGCCATGCTGGCACTGGTGAATTGAGATTTGTTTTTTCAGATGCACAGTGGCCTCATCCTTAATGATTGACTCCAGGCACTTTCCCACCACAAGAGTTTAACCTGACTGGTATATAATTTTTCACTTTTTGCCTCTCTCCTTCCTTGAGTAGGCGGCGTCACATTAGCATGTTTCCAGTCCACCTTTCTGGAATCCAGGAAACTTTGGAATATCATAACTAATGCATCCACTATCTCCGCTATCACCTCCTTTAACACCCGAGGGTGGAGTCTATCAGATGCCAGGGTCTTGTCTACTTTTAAACCCTTCAGTTTACTGAGTGCCTTCTCCCTGCTTTTAGTAATTTCACTAAGTTCCACTGTGTGAACTGCAGTTATTTGGACAGAATTATTATCTTCTGCTTTAACACAGAGACAAAGTATTGGTTTAGTGCCTCTGCCATCTTTGACTTTCATAATATTACTCCACCGTTGCAGTCCTCTAAACGGCCAACATCTACTTTCAGTACTCTCTTCCTTATATGTTTCTACAAGAGCTCCCATCATTCCTCTGGGGGAAAAATGGACAATCGGCGGACCCACTAGACTTTGCTCATATAGAATCCTGAAGTGCAGAAGGAAGCCATTCGGCCCATCGAGTCTGGATCGATCACAATCCCACTAAGACACTATTACCACATTAATTTGTCGTAACTGCTCCCCCTGACACTAAGAGGCAATTTAGCATGGTCATCCCTTGGACTGTCGGAGGAAGCCAGAGCATTCGAAGGAAACCCACGTAAACATGGAAACCCACGTAAACACGCAAACTGCACACAGATGGTGATCCAAGGTGGGAATTGAACCCGGATCCTTGGTGTTGTGAACAGCAGTGCTAATCACTGTGCCACCCTGACCACATTCAGACACAAGATATTGAAGCATCCAAAAGTTAATTTCACACTCTCCTGTGTCAGAGATTGGCAGATGTAGACTAAATTTGAGTCACTTGTTACACAGGATGCTATCACTAATAACATTATTCACCAACCACTGAATTAGTCACACAACATCAAATCCCGGCGGACGCTGGAATCTGAAACAAAAACAGAAAATGCTGGAAAATCTCAGCAGGTCTGACATCATCTGTGGAGAGAGAAATGGGACGACGTTTCGAGTTCGTCAGAGCTCAATTAGTGATTAGCAATGACTGAAACAAACCCCTTTTTTCAAGGAGATAACCGATTAAACATCGGAGTGATAAATGTTGTCGAGAGAAAAGTTACACTAAAGCTGTTGTTCAGTTGAACAAAATGCAAACAGAGCTCGTGAGCAATGTCATGTGAACGATTATTCGCTGTGTCCTCCTCTAATCTGGAAACAGTAAAATGTGTGTGGGGACACCTGCGGGCCGAAACTGAGAACCCCAACAGAACGGCTCAAATTCACATTGAGAGTCGGTGTTGGAGAAAAGGGCGGGGGACGCGAAGAGGGAATTTTGCGCTTCAAGGCTGTTCCACCACTCAGTAATATCCCGGCTGATCTGCTCCACTTCCATGCCTACCGCCCCATAATCCTTGACTCACTTGTCTATATAGCGCGCAAGAAACAATGCATTTAGCAGTATAATGATACATGTAATGACAATGAATGAAATCAGGTTAAATCAAAGTCTACTTCTGCATTGAGTACATTCAATGAAAGATATTTGTCAAAAGTAGATTTGATCACACGCCGCCAGGCGAAACTGTGACCTTCGACAGCTCGCTCATCCTGACACAACTTTGCGGTAAGAAGTCTAACAACACCAGGCTAAAGTCCAACAGGTTTATTTGGAGCATCTCCACATCATGACAACGTTGCGGTCCAGGGCCCGAGTTTCCGTGAATGTCAACATTGGTAGTGATACAAAAAATTAAAAATATAAATTAAAAATGAAATGATTCTGTACCAAACAAAGAACTCGCCTCCTGAAAATTGGACTCACACATAAAACCCGAGCTCCTGCATATCCTTACTCCGATATTAAGACATTTCTGCCCTCGTCCGAGACTCCAAAATCAGTTGGTAAAGTTTCTGTCTACTAATCAATTCATTTCAAAATAGAGCAAGCAGTTGGAGAGGGGAGATGATAGGGAGTTACTTCTACCCTCACTCTTTCAGATGGTTTATTCCAGATCACCAGAACGCACGGTTAAAATAAATCTAATCTCACGAGTGAATCCTTCACCAACTCGAAGACTAGTTAAATCCGTCCTCCTCTGTTTCCGACCCTGCTGTGATTGGAGGCACTTCCTTTGGATCAAAACTCATTTGACGATAATATTTGTGGTCTTAAGTTGCCACAACATTATTGCAGGTTTTCTTTCCCTTTTGAGTATTTAGCATCACCTTCGTTCAGCACAGAAACGAAACGTTTGTTTGAGAATCATACGGCAGGAACGGAGATTCAACTTGGACGTCCTTCAGGTCACACTGAGATTGGCGAACGGCACTTTGGTTTCCTTGTCTCTCTTCAATGATGTCATGACATCAGAGTGCGCAGCAGTGAAAGCAATAGGAGAGGAAATAAACACAATGTTGTCTCTTCAACAGTTCCTTCTCGGAGATGAGTGGAGTGACGGGAAATAGTTCATATTATGCCGGTATCAGTGATGAAGGCCCATGTTAGCGAGCTGCGTTTTGATCAGTCGAACTTGCCATCACTAAAATATGGATGGATATAGAGGAGCAAAAACCAGAATGCTTTGAGTAGCACAAAGTGGTCAACTAGACAAATGAATTGGCGACCGACTGATAGGTTTGATTTCAAAGGAAGGGTTCGACCATCAGATTGGATCAGGCAAGGGGTGGTATGTCTTGTTCCTGTTCTGATCTGCCTGCCACTCCCTCTTTACTCGATCGCATCAATCCCATTCTAGCTCTCTCTAACTCTGAAAAAGAGTCGTATTGGACTCGAAACATGAACTTTGTTTCCAAATCCACAGATGCTACCTGACCTGCTGAGCTTTCGCAGCATTTTCCGTTTCTATCCCAGTTATTCCAATCGGACTCCACGCTATATTTCACAGAATATCATAATAATTAACAATAAGAAATCAATTTTTTAATTGTGAAATAAGGGGTGCTGAAACGCATTTATTTTTCACCTACTTGCATGTTGGAAGCAAAATTCGCATAACTGCTAAGTTGCCACCTGCTTTGCTTAAGAAATCAACCATAATGAAAACTCTGTGATCGCTGGGAATCGAATTCAGATCAACTCCTTGTGAAGCAGCCATTCCTACCACTACACCAGCAACGTCGGTTGGTAAGCAGTGTTGCAGTATATGTCTAGGTTTTGGGACGTCAACGTTCCCTGTTGATTTCTGTTTTGTTTTCAATCATTCGCAATAAATTCGTGATGCAGAGAACACAATAATGATTCACCTTTCTTGGACTGCAGAGATAGCTAATAACTGCAAGACTTTAAGTTGAGAGGGAATTTTCATGAGGCAAGAGGACGAAGTTCAGAGAAAAGACAGTTTTTAATTTCATTTTTAAAAAGTTTGAAGTGTTGAGCAGTGTGCAAACTGCACATTCATCCGCATCCACCAAAAGAATGGGTGAATTATCTGATGACACTGACCTGCGGATTTCCAGCGATACCACATCGCTTGAAACAGTTGAACAAGAAATTCAAGAACAAGAAGAAGTGGACTCTGAAATAGGAATGGAACTACAAGTTGCTGCTCAACCTCATACTTCTGCAGCTGAAGTGAGGCAAGAACCACACACTGAAGAGATTACCTGATGGTCAAATTCTGTATGATTGAACATTTTGGAATAAACACAGCAGAGGATATAGTAATATGGAACATTTGAGAAAAGAGTTTGATGTTGAAGTTCAAGAGCAATTTAGAAGTCCGCATCAGCCTCATTTTCTGAGGACATGACGGAATGGAAAATTTGGTTGAGCTTTTTTCGGAAACCATCAAGTTTTATGTTTGAAAATTATTCCTTGACCACACTAACGTGAAACACGCATTCGTCAACGGATAGTCCACTTGAGGTTTTGACGACTGATCACGGTGGTTTTCGAAAAGCTGCTCAATGTCGTCGTGGCCGAGTGTTTAAGGCGATGGACTCAAAGTCCATTGAGGTCTTTTGTGCAGGTTCGAGTCCTGCCGACTACGTAGTTAATTTAGCTTTATCTTTTCCCACGTTCCTTTGCGAAATTTGGTGCCTGACGCCGAATGCTGTCACATCTTTCAACAACAGGAACTGTTCTCAAAATTCAATTAACAAAATGTCTGCTTTAAATACAGCAAACATCATCCCAATTTGGATAGGCATCTATCTGTCTCTTTCTTCCTTTGTCTAAGTCACTCGATCTCCAATTAATTTTCTTACCGGGAAATATTTGTTGGAAATATAGGCGTTGGTATCCACGCGGGAAACTGGTGTTCAATTTCCCGCAGGGCTGAGGAAACACCGAATTTAAAGAGACTCAAGGTATTGACTCATCGGCTTTACAGCACAGAAAGTGGCGCTGAGGCACATCCTGTCTGCGAATGACATGAAACACCCATCTAATCTAATTCCAATTTCCAGCACTCGGTCCGTAGCCTTGTGCACGACGGCGTTTCACGCGCTCAGTTATAATTTTCTTAAATGTTTGTCGATTCCGGCTTTCGTACCAGTCACAGCAAGAATAATTATCGATACGAAGAAGTGTTTCCCCTTTGTAGAGGGGTCAATAAACAGAGGGTTTTGATTTAACGTACGCATTCTTGCTGTGGCCTCAGGATTGTTTTCGACAGCTCCATCATAGCCTCCCGGCTTTTATATCCTATACCTCGGATAATGAAGGCAACTATTTCAAATATATTTTGATACCATCAGTTCTACTGCCTGGCATATTCTTTGGACGTGCGCCTCAAAGTTACTGTTTACCTCATTCTTTCCTCGCGCCCTGCTGTTCATTGTATCAAAAACAGAAAATACTGGAAAATGTCAGCAAGTCTCACAGCATCTGTGGGGATCTGTTCTGCCATTTATGTTTTCTGATCACTTAATAGACAGTTTTAGCACCTTCTCAGCTTGCTGTATCCTCATTTACACGCCCTTTGTCGCATTGCACCCCCGCTCCCTCCCGCCCCCACCCCGCCTCCCCACCCCCCACCCTTTTAGTTTTTCTCTCTGCTGATTCTCCTTGCTCTCAACTCTGACGAAGGGTCATCTAGGCTCGAAACGTTAGCTCTATTCTGACCCCACATATGCTATTAACCTGCTGACATTTTCCAGCATTTTCTGTTTTTGTCTAAGATTCCAGCATCCATCTGATTCTATCTTAAAGTTCATTATATATTCCGCTGCCTTGTTAGTCCTCCAAAGTGCATCACCTCACACTTCTCAGTGTTAACTTCAATGTGCAACTGTCCTGCCATCTCACCAGCACGTCTGGATGGTCATGTAATGTAAGGCTTTTCCCATCGCTATTTATTCACCACAACAATTTTCGCGTCATTCATAAACCTATTGTTCATACCGCCCATATTCAAGCCTGGATTATTCGTTTAAACGACTGAAATGATCTCACTCACAGGTACAAGAGACTGAAGCATCCAGAAATAATTCCTCACTCTCCTCTGTCAGAGATAGACAGATGTAGACTACATTTCAGTCACTTGTTGCACAGGAGACGATCACTAATAACATTATTCAACAAGCACTGAATTAGTAATGTAAATGCAAATTTCTGCAGACGCTGGCATCTGAAACAAAAACAGAAAATTCTGGAAAATCTAAGCAGGTCTGACATCATCTGTGGAGAGAGAATAGAGCCGAGAGACAGAGAATAAACACTTATATGTTATATGTCATATGAGTATACTGGAGACTGACTGACGGTTTTGAGTTCAAAGGGAGGGTTCGAGCAGCACATGGGATCCGGCAAAGGGCGGTGTCTCTTGTTCCTCTTCTGCTTCACCTGCCCCTCCAGCTTTATTCGACTGCATCAAACACATTCTACAGTTCCAAAGAAGCGTCATATTCGACTCGAAACATTAAATCTGTTTCTCAATTCACAGGTGCTATCTGGCCTGCTGAGTTTTTCACAGCATTTTCTGTTTCTATCCCAGTAATTCCAATCCGATTCCACACTATAGTTCACTAAAAATTCCAATTATTAACAATAAGAAAACAAAACCCGAAATTCTTTTGAATTCGAAAATAAGGGAAGCTAAAACGTATTTGTATTTCAATTACACCTACATGCATGTTGGCAACAGAATACCGAGAAACTGTTTTATTTGCCACCTGGAGCTTCCATTTGGTTTGCTTAAGAAAGCAAGTTCTGCGAGCGCTGGGAATCCAACCCAGATCAACCGCTTGGGAAAGCAGACATGCTCACCACTACACCACCATCGCTGACGGGCAGATACTGTTGCAGTAGTCGTCTAGATTTTGGAATTTCAACCTTCCATGCTGCTTTCTCGTGTTTTTGTAATCATCGACAATAAATTCCTGATGCAGATAACCCAATAATGATTCACATTTCTTGGGCTGCAGAGATAGCTGATAACTGCAATAGTTTGAGTTGAAAGGGAGGTTTCAAG
Source organism: Mustelus asterias (assembly GCF_964213995.1). Classification (NCBI taxonomy): domain Eukaryota; kingdom Metazoa; phylum Chordata; class Chondrichthyes; order Carcharhiniformes; family Triakidae; genus Mustelus; species Mustelus asterias. The sequence goes on along the minus strand of NC_135816.1, from coordinate 83,147,930 downwards.
AGGCAAGTGGAAGAAGTGCAGAAAAAGACAGTTTGATGTTTCATTTAAAAAGTTTAAAGTGTTGTGCAACCTGCATATTCACCCCCATTACCAAAAGTATGTGTGAATTACTTGATGACTTCTTTGTGATTTTCGGCAAAACATTCTATGTGGTAGTGGCCGAGAGGTAAAACGATGGACTGGACATCCATTGGGCCGCACCTGCTCGCATTCAAATCCCACCAAATGCGTTCTTCGCATTTCACATTTAGTTCCAAACATTGCCATGTTCCTTTGTGACGAATCGGACCTGACACGGAATGGCACCAAACACCTTTCAATAGCATGGTTTGTTTTCCAAATTCTTATTCCCAAAATGTCTGCTCGAAATGCAGCAAAAATAATCCATATGATTTCATACCTATTTATCGCCCCACCGCTTTTCGCTTCATTCATAAACCTATTGACCATAACGCCCACATTCACGTTTAGATTTTTAGTTTAAACTACTGAAATGATATTCACAGACACAAGATTTTGAAGCATCCATAAATAATTTCATACTCTCCTGTGACAGAGATTGGCAGATGTAAACTAAATTTGAGTCACTTGTTACACAGGAGATGATACTAATAACATTGTTCACCGACCACTGAATCAGTAATATAAAAACAAATTACTGCGGAGGCTGGCATCTGAAACAAAAACAAAAAAATGCTGGAAAATCTCAGCAGGCCTGACATCATCTGAGGAGGGAGAATGGAGCCGAGAGAATGGAGAATAAAGACCACCTGTTGTATGAGTATAATGGCGACTGTCTGTCGGGTTTGAGTTCAAAATGTTTGATGCAGATAACCCAGTAATGATTCAACTTTCAAGGACGGAATAGATAGCTGATTACTGCAAAGGTTCGCGCTGAAAGGGAGGTTTCAAGAGGCCAGACTCTGACGTTCAGAAAAAGACAGTTTGTTTCTTCATTTTAAAAAGTTTGAAGTATTGAGCAGTGTGCAAACTGCAAATTCACCCTCATTACCAAAAGTATGGGTGAATTTTCTGTTGAATTTGATCTGCCGATTTCCGGCAATACCACATCGCTTGAAAAAGTTGAACAGGAAATTTAAGAACAAGAAGAAGTGGATTTGAAATGGGAATGGAATGAAAATATGCTGCTCAAGCTCATACTTCTGCAGCTGAAGTGAGGCAAGAACAGACGCTAAAGAGATTGCCTTATGGCCAAATTCTGTATGATTGAATATTTCGTTATAAACATACCAGAGGACATAGGTAATATGGAAAATCTGAGAAAAGAGTTTGATGTTGAAGGCCAAAAGCAGTTTAGAAGTCCGCATCAGCCTCATTTTCTGAAGTCAAGACGGAAAAGAAAATTTGGTTGATTTTGTTTTCGGAAACCCCCAAGTTTTATGTTTGGAAATTATTTCCTGACCACAGTAACGTGAAACACTCATTCGTCAACGGATATTCCAATTGAAGGTGTCCGTTAGAATGGTATTGACCACTGTTCAGGGTGACGTTCAGCAGGCTTTTCAATGTAGTTGTGGCCGAGTGGTTAAGGCGATGGACTAAAAATCCATTGGGGTTCTCCCTGCGGAGGTTCGAATCATGCCAATTAAGATTTTCATTTAGTTTCATCTTTTCCCACGTTCCTTTGTGAAATTTGGTGCCTGACGCCAAATGGTGTCACCACATCTTTCAACAACAGGAACTGTTTTCAAAATTCCAATTCACAAAATGTCTGCTTTAAATGCAGCAAACATCATCCGAATTTGCGATAGGCTTCTTTCTGTCCCTTTGTCTAAGTCACTTTATCTCCAATTAATTTTTCTATCGGGAAATATTTGTTGGGAATATAGGCGTTGGTATCCACGCGGAAAACTGGTGTTCAATTTCCCGCAGGGCTGAGGAAACACCGAATTTAAAAAGATTCAAGGAATTGACTCATCGGCTTTACAGCACAGAAAGTGGCCCTAAGGCACATCCCGTCGGCGACGGACATGAAACATCCATCTATTCTAATTCCAATTTCCAACACTAGGTCCGTAGCCTTGTGCACGAGGTCGTTTCACGTGCAATTTTCTTAAATGTTTTGTGGATTCCGGCTTTCATTCCGGCCACAGCAAGGAATTATGACTCAATTCCTTGAGTCTCGTTAAATTCGGTGTTACCACAGCCCTGCGGGAAATTGAACACCAGTGTCCCGCGTGGATACTAACGCCTATATTTACACAAATATTTCCCGATAGGAAAATTAACTGGAAAAAAGGAGAAAGGGACAGAAGAAAAGCCTATCGCAAATTTGGATGCTCTTTGCTGTAATTAAAACGGACATTTTGTGAATTGGAATTTTGAAAACATTTCCGGTTGTTGAACGATGTGGTGACGCCAATCGGCGTCAGGCATCAAATTTCACAATGGAACGTGGGAAAAAATTGAACTAAATGAACAACGTCGTCAGAAGGATTCGAACCTGCGCGGGCAAACACCAATGGATTTTTAGTCCATCGCCTTAACCACTCGGCAACGACTGCATCCTTAAATTTGCCCCCATCAGTCGTCAGAACTATTCTAAGGAATAACCTCAATCGGAATATCTGTTGACGAATGCCTGTTTCACTTTGCTGTGGTCAGGGACCACAGCAAAGACCGCGTGTTATACGCGTATAATGGAGGCTGACTGACGGGTTTGAGTTCAAAGGGAGGGTTCGAGCAGCAGGTGGGATCAAGCAAAGAGCGGTGTCTCTTGTTCCTCTTCTGCTCGACATTCTCCTCTCCCTTTACTAAACAGCATGAAACGCATTCCACCTCTCATCAGTTCCAAAGAAGAGTCATATTTGACACGAAACATTAACTCGGTTTCTCAATCCACAGGTGCGATCTGACCTGCTGAATTTTTCGCAGCATTTTCTGTTTCAGTAATCAAATCGGATTCCGCACTACAGTTCACAGAAAATCCTAATTATTAAAATAAGAAAACAAAGCCTGAATTTCTTCTGATCGGGAAATAAGGGGAGCTGAAACGTATTTATATTTCAGTTACACCGACATGCATGTTGACAACCAAATGCCGGGAAACTGCTTTATTTGCCACCTGGAACTTCCACATGGTTTGCTCAAGAAAGCAATTTCTGTGATAGCTGGGAAGCATCCATGCTCACCAGTACACCACCATCGCTGGCGAGCCGGTGATGTTGCAGTAGTAGTCTAGATTTTGGGACTTCAATGTTGCTTTCAGGTATTTTTCGCAATCATCGACAATAAATTCCTGATACAGAGAACTCAGTCATGATTCACATTTCTTGGACTACAGAGATAGTTGATAATTGTGAAAGTTTGAGTTGAAAGAGAGGTTTCAAGAGGCAAGAGGACGAAGTTCTGAAAAAAGACTTTGTTATTTCATTTTTAAAAGTTTGAAGTGTTGAACATTGTGCAAGCTGCACATTCATCCGCATCCACCAAACGTATGGGTGAATTATCTGATGACTTCTGTGTGATTTTCGATATGCTATTCTATGTCGTCGTGGTCGAGCGCTTAAGGCGATGGACTATTAATCCATTGGCTTCTCCCCACGTTCAAATTCTTCATATTTCATAGTTAGTTTTCATGACAAATAAGTTAGTCGTGTTCTTTTGTTACGAATCATGCCAGACACGGAGGGGAATCCCACAGCTTCCAACAGCACGGCATGTTTTCCACGTTCTTATTCCCGAAATGTCTGCTTTAATTACTGCAAAAATAATCCAAATAATCTCATCACTATTTGTCACACTCGCAATTTTCGCTTCATTCATCAACCTATTGACCATACCGTCCACATTAACGTTTAGGTTATTAATTTAAAGTACTGACATGATCTCACTGACCGACACAAAGATTGAAACATCCAGAAATGATTCCAACGTCTCCTGTGTCAGAAATTTGAGTCACTTTGTTAGAAATATCAAAGCAAATTTCTGCGGACGCTGGCATCTGAAACAAAAACAGAAAATTCAGGAAAATCTCAGCAGGTCTGACATCATCTTTGGAGAGAGAATAGAGAATAAATACTACCTGTTATATGAGTACAATGCAGACTGACTGACGGTTCTGAGTTCAAAGGAACGTTTCGAGCAGCACATGGGATCAGGCGATGAAACCCAAATCAACTGCTTGGGGAACAGCCATGCTCACCACTGCACCACCACTGCTGACGGATAGGTCATTTCGCAGTTGTCGTCTAGATGTTGGAACTTTAACGTTCCTTGTTGGTGTCTGGTATTTTTTGCAATCATCGACAATAAATTCCTGATGCAGATAACCGAGGAATCATTCAACTTTTCTTCCACTGAAGTGACAGCTGATAACTGCAAAAGTTTGAGTTGAAAGGGTGATTTCAAGAGGCAAGGGGACGAAGTTCAATAAAAGACAGTTTGTTATTTCATTTTTAAAAGTTTAAAGTGTTGAGCAGTGTGCGAACTGCACATTCTTCCTCATCCACGAAAGGGATTGGTGAATTATCTGATTACTTCTGTGTGATTTTCGCTAAGTTGCTCTACGTCGTCGTGGCCGAGAGGTTAAGGCGATGGACTAAAAATTAATTGGGGTCTCCCCGCGCAGGTTCAAATCCTGTCGCCTACGTTTTTCATATTTCACATTTAGTTTTCATGACAACTACATTCGCCGTTTCTTTGTGACAATTCTTGCCTGACACGGAGTTGGACCCCAAACCTTTCATGAGCACGGGTTGTTTTCGAAATTCTTATATCCAGAATGCCTGCTCTCAATACAGCCAAAATAACCTAAGTTCGTGATAGTCTTCTTTTCGTCCCTTTCTCCCTTTGTCTTAGTCACCATATCTCCAATTAATTTCCCGATCAGCAAATAATTATGATAATTCTAGACGTTAGTGTCACACGGGTGACTGGAGTCTCCCGCCGGGCTGAGGAAACAGCTAATTTAAAGAGACTCAAAAAATTGAGTCACATACTTTAGAGCACAGAAAGTGTCCCTTCGGCAAATCGTTTCTGTGTCGGCCATGAAATGCCCATCTATTCTCATTCAATTTTCCAGCACTTGGTCCGTAGCCTTGTATGCTATGGCGTTTCAAGTGCTCATCTATAATTTTGCTGAATGTTATGGAAGTTCCGGCTCCCATTCAGGCCGTGAATTCCAGGTTGCACCGCCATCAGGGGGAAAACGATTTTCATCAAATCACCTCTAAGTCCTCTGTCCCTTACGTTAAATCAATGCCGCTTGTTATTGGCCCCTCTACTGAGGGGAAAATTTTCTCCCCATCTTTATCCTTCTGAGTTTTGTACACAGCAATGAAATCCCTCCAAACGTCTCTGCTTTGAGTAGAACAGCCCCAACCTAATCAGCCTCTCATCATAACTGAAATGCTCCTGCCCAGACAACTTACTGGGAAAACTGTAGATTCTGCATCCTCTTCTACATTCACATCCTTTCTATGATCTGGCGAACTGAACTGCACGCAGTACCCCAGTTGTGAGCTAAGGAGACTTTTCTGCAGCTCCATCATAACCTATCTGCTTTCATGCCGTATGCCTCGGCTAATAAAGACAACAATCCCAGATGCTTCTTTAACCATCTGTCGTGCTGCCTTCAGGTATCTTTGGACGTGTGCCTCAAGGTGCCTGTGGACCTTACTCATTTCCAGCGTCCTACTGTTGACTGTAGATTCCGCTGCCTTGTTAGTCCTCCAAGAGTGCATCACCTCACACCTTTCAGTGCGAAATTGCATTTGCCACATTCCTGCCCATCTCACCAGCCCATCTATATCCTCATATAATGTAATATCCTCCTCGCTATTTACCACACCACATATTTCCGTGTCATTGAAGAACATATTGATCATACCACCCACATTCACGTCTAAATTATAAGCAAAAACTACTGAAAAAATCTCATTCACAGACACCAGAGATTGAAGCACCCAGAAATAATTCTACACTCTCCAGTGTCAGATAGTGACAAATGCAGACTTAATTTGCGTCATTTGTCACACAGCAGACAATCACGAAGAACATTATTCAACATCTTTTGGATTAGTAATATAAAAACAAATTCCCGTGGATGCTAGAATCTGAAACACAAACAGACAATGCAGGAAATCTCAACAGGTCTGCAGCATCTTTGGCGAGTGAATACAGCTGACGTCTGGAGTCTGGATGACCCGACGTCAGAGCTCAATTACGAATTAGCCATGTCTGAATCAATTCCCTTTTATTCAAAAGAGAAAACCGAATAAATATCGGACTGATAAACATTGTAGAGGGAAGAGTTTAGATTACACTAAACGTTGTTGTTTGATTGAAAAAAAATGCATATAGAACTCGTTCGCAATGTGATGTAAACAATTACTGTTTGCCGTGTCCTTCTCTAATATGTAAGCTGCAAAAATTGTGGTGACACCTGATGGCCGGAATGAGATCTGGAACAGAACCGCTCAAATTCACATTCAGTGTCCGTGTTGGAGAAACAGGACACGGGAAGACGAATAGGGAATTTTGCCCTTCAAGGCTGTTCCACCATTTAATAAGATCCTGGCTGATCAGCTGCACTTTCAGGTCTACCGTCCCACAGCCCTTGACTCACCTGCTTAATTCCGCATTGAATACATTCAATAAATACTATTTGTCAAAATTGGACACGAAGCCACGCCGCCAGGGGAGACTTTAACCTTCAACCGCTCGCCCACCCTGAGACAATGTTGCAATTTACCCCTTTAGTTTAAGTGTCGAGGAAGCAAGCAGCTTGTTACTGTGGCAGCAGTGTTTACAATATATAACACAATACCACCAGCTGCATCATTTCACATCGTCAAAACGCGAGGGACTTGTGCACAGTTTGCACCATTCCCTCTCGGGATGATTAGTGTATATTGTCCACTCGAAATTATTTTTCGGAAAGCTTTCCAATTTTCTAGAAGAAAGCTTATTCAAAACACTGTGAAAATTTTGTTTTATTCCAATCTGTTGCAAGTGAAGCATGTCAAGGAAAACTGTTAATAGTTATTTGCTGCCAGGAAAACCCGTGACCGGTTAAGGGTCCACGCGGATGACACATTGCCATGGAGTTTGAACAAGGGACAGCGACAGTTACTGGATTGCCAGTCGGTGAGGCATTTCCTCTGAGCCAGCGCTGCAGGACCAATAGCCGAGTCTCTGTGAATGTTAACATTGTCACTGGCTCCAGCATTAAAAAGAAACGTTGCAAATCCATAAGAGCATAAGACATAGGAGCAGAATTAGGCCACTCGGCCCATCGTGTCTGCTCCGCCATTCAATCATGGCTGATATTTTTCTCATCCCCATTCTCCTGCCTTTTCCCCATAACCCCTGATCCCCTTATTAATCAAGAACCTATATATCTCTGTCTGAAAGACACTCAGTGACCTGACCTCCAAAGCCTTCTGTGGCAGAGTTCCACAGATTCACCACTCTCTGGCTGAAGAAATTCCTCCACATCTCTGTTTTAAAGGATCGTCCCTTTAGCCTGAGGTTGTGCCCCCTGGTTCTAGTTTTTCCCACGATTGGAAACATCCGCTCCACATTCACTCTATCCAGGCCTCGCAGTATCCTGTAAGTTTCAATAAGATCAGCTACCCCCCGCCCCCACCACCATCCTTCCAAACTCCAACGAGTACAGACCCAGAGTCCTTAGCCATTCCTCATACGAAAAGCTCCTCATTCCAGGGATAATTCTTGTGATCCTCCTCTGGACCCTTTCCAAGGCCAGCACATCCTTCCTTAGATATGGGGTCCAAAACTGTTCACAATACTCAAAATGGGTCTGACCAGATCCTTATGCAGCCTCAAAAGTACATCCTTGTTCTTGTATTCTAGCCCTCTCGACATGAACGCTAACATTGCATTTGCCTTCCTAACTGCCGATTGAACCTGCAAGTTAACCTGAAGACAATCTTGAACGAGGACATCCAAGTCCCTTTGTTTTTCTGATTTCCTCAGCATTTTCCCATTTAGAAAATAGTCTATACCTCCATTCCTCCTTCCAAAGTGCATAACCTCACACTTTTCGACATTGTGTTGCATCTGCCACTTCTTTGCCCACTCTCCTAATCTGTCCAGGTCGTTCTGCAGCCCCCCTGGTTCCTCAATACTACATGTCCCTCTACATATTTTTGTATCATCTGCAAACTTAGCAATAGTGCCTGCAGTTCCTTCTTCCAAATGTTTGATGTATAGTGTGAAACGTTGTGGTCCCAGCACAGACCCCTGTGGCACACCACTAGTCACCGGCTGCCATCCTGAAAAAAATAACCTTTATCCCCATTCTTTGCCTTCTGCCAGTCATCCAATCCTCTGTCCATACCAGGATCGTACCCTTAACACCATGGGTACTTAACAAATTTCACAGTCTCCTATGTGGCACTTTGTCAAAGACCTTCTGGAAATCTAAATAAACCACTGGCTCTCCTTTATCTAATTTCCTTGTTACCTCTTCAAAGAACTCTAACAGATTCGTCAGACGTTACCTCCCCTTGACAAAGCCGTGCTGACTCAGTCTAACTTTATCATACACTTCCAAGGACTCAACGATCTCACCTTTAATAATGGACTCTAAAATCTTGCCAATGACTGAAGTCAGGCTAACTGGCCTATACCGTCCCATCTGCTGCCTCCCTCCCTTCTTCAACAGCGGTGTTACATTAGCTGCTTTCCTGCCCCCGGTACCCTCCCTGCCTCCAGTGATTCCTGAAAGATCACCACTAATGTCTCCACAATTTCCTCAGCTATCTTCTTTAGAACCCTGGGGTGCAGTCCATCCGGTCCAGGTAATTTATCCACCTTCAGACCTTGCGGTTTCGGCACAACCTTCTCCTTAGTGGTGGCCACTACACTCACCTGTGTCCCCTGACTCTCCGAGAGCTCTAGTATCCCATTAGTGTCTTCCACCGTGAAAACTGATGCAAAGTAACTATTTCGTTCCTCTGTCATTGCTTTGTTTTCTATTATTACGTTTCCAGCCTAATTTCCCAGTGGTCCAATGGCCATTTTGCCTGTCTCTTCCTTTTATATATTGAAAAAAAACCTCTTCCTATCTTCTTTTAAATTACGAGCTGGCTGACACTCATATTTCATCTTCTCTCTCCCCCCCCCCCCCCCCCCCCCCCGCCACCCCCCCAACCCCTTATTGCTTTTTTAGCTGTCCTCTGCTCGCTTTTAACGGCTTCCCAATCCTTTGGCTTCCCACTAATCCTTGCCACGTTGTATGCTTTTTCTTTTGCTTTGATACTGTCCTTGACTTCCTCGTCAGCCACGGATGCCGTCCTCCCCTTGGCATGTTTCCTCCTCCTTGGGATGAGTTTCTGTTGTGCCTTCCGAATAACCCGCAAAAATTCTTGCCAGTGCTTTTCCATTGTCTTCTGTGCTCGGCTCCCTTTCTAATCAACTCTGGCCAGCTCCTCCTTCATTTCATTGTCGTTACCTTTATTTAATTGTAACACCGTTACATCTTATTCCAGCTTCTCACTCTCAAAACCGAGGGTAAATTCTATACTATTGTGGTCACTGCTCCCTGAGGGTTCATTCACCTGAAGTTCCCTAATCAAGTTTGCCTCATTACTCGTCACCAAATCCAGAATTGCCTGTTCTCTCGTCGGCTCTATAACAAGCTGCTCCAAAAAAAATCTCTTCGACATTTCACAAATTCCTTTTCTTGGGATGCACTACCTACGTGATTTCCCCAGCCCACCTGCATATTGAAGTCCCCCATGATTATTGTGATATTGCCTTTTTTATATGCCTTTTCTATCGCTTGATTTCTTTTTTGCCCCACATCCTGACTATTGCTAGGGGGTCTGTACATATTTCCCATCAGGGTCTTTTTACCTTTGCGGTTCCTCAACTCTATCCATAGACATTCTATGCCTTCTGATCCTATATCACTTCTTGCAATCGATTTAACTTCATTCCTTGGTAACAATGAAACCCCGCCCCCCTTGCCCATCTGCCTGTACTTCCGATAAATCAAATAACTTAGGACCAAAGAACGGACTGACCAGCTGAAAACTGGACTTTGCCCATAAAACCCTGGCTCTTGAATATCCTGACTCTGCTATTACGATATTTCTCCCCTTATCCAAGAGTCCCACATCAGCTCGAAAGGTTTGTGTCGACTGAGCCATCCATTTCCATTTCCAAAATGTCTTAATCAGAGCAGGAAATTGGAGAGGGATAATTTCTTCCTGATCACCATAATGCACTGTTAAAATAGAACTCATCTCACTTCTGGTTCCCTTATCAATTACAAGACAAGATAAATCTGTCCTCCTCTGTTTGCGTCCTTGCTGCCTTGCTGGGAGTGGTAACACTTTCTCCCTCTCTATCAAAACAACCCTCATTTTGAATACCCCCTTTTTCATTTGCCTTGAACCTTCTCTGCTCGAAGGTGAATAACGTCATTTTCCCAGGATCTTCACACCAGTTCAAAAGCGCGGATTGAAAGCCAAGTAGGAAGATTTTTTATTTCACTGTACTTGCAACTGCGTCGAATTCTGTGACCGAGTTTTTAAAAAATGGAGAGGCGGTGGATTCAATGGATTTCACTCTCAGTCACTGGTCACGGCTTTTCCTTGCAGTAAATAACTATTAACAGTTTATTTCAACATGCTTCACTTGCAACAGATTGGAATAAAATAATATTTTCACAGTGTTTTGAAAAAGCTTTGTTTTATAAAATTGGAAAGCTTTCTGAAAAGCAATACGCACTCGACATGCCGAGAGGGAATGGTGCAAACTCTGTGCACAAGTCGCTCACGTTTTCACGATGGGAAATGATGCAGCTGTTGATTAGTATCGACTTATATATTGTTCACACTGCTGCAACTGTGTACCCATGAGGGTGTGAATGCTCAAAATATCCGGGTAGGAGTGCGTTATGGATTGATGCAGGACGAGGTGGAGAGAGGTAGATGAGAGTGCTGTGGCAGTGTTGAACAAGCCGTTTTTTTTTTGTTACTGGATGCTATCAAACCTGTTATGTATTGTTGGAACTGCACATCCCCGGCTATTTGAATGGATGTATTTTTCCTTATGAATATGAATTGGCTAATCCGTTTGGAAGAAAGCTCAGGATACTTTTGGGGCATTTTGGAAATTTCACTTCTGACGGGAGGCCATCGACCTGGAGTTTTAATACAAAAGCGAAACTCTGTTTTTAACCCTGTTTAAGAGTTATGCAGAGTGGAATGTTAGCTATGTTTCTCTCTCAACTGATGTTGTCAGGCCAGAGCCTCTGCCTTGATGTTTCTGGACCCTCGGCATGATCACAGAATTTTCTGAATAGCACAATAGCCAACTTTAATCGCAGTTTGTCTTTAGAATTCAGTTGAGTATTATTGCCCTGGTAATCAATATAGAAAGACAACGGAAAGAGTGGGAAGTTGTGAATTCAACTCAGATCTGTACATTGGTGGTTCAGGGATATCATATGTAAGTACAATGTGGGACAAAGGAAAAATGCTGCGAATGCTGGAATCGGAAACAAAAACAGAAAATGCTGGAAAAACTCAGCAGTTCTGGCAGCATGTGTGAAGAGAAAGCCGAGCTAATGTCTCGGGTCAAGTTGACCCTTCTTCGGAGCTGAATGTGGGAGAGTCGGAATGAATTCTGACCCATGCATTTTATTATGTTTTCATATTTCGAATTCAACAGAATCTTTCTCTCTTATAGGACATTTACTGTGTTTATTGTGGCATGTTGGGTTTGGATTACATCAGATTCTGAATAGTTTTGAAGAACACTGAAATACTGCCTGTTGATCGTCTGTGCAGCTGCCTGTTATTTCTGAATTTTAAAAAAAACTTTACGCCTCAAATCAAATCGAGCACAAATGAGGACGAATGAATATCCCTGTAACTTGCAGAAAGATGAATCGTCTTTATATCGAGCGCAAAATGTCAAAATCACACACATGGTTCTTAGAATAGCTTTGAACGGTGATCAGTGTCATTTTCACTACTTTGTTAACTGAGGTCGTGGCCGAGTGGTTAAGGGGATGGGCTGGAAATCTATTGGGATCTCTCCGCGCAGGTTCGAATTCTTATGTTGTCCATATTTCCCATAACGTTTCAAATTTTCCCACGTTCCTTTGTAACGAGTCGTGCCTGACGCAGACTGGAACCCCATATCTCTCAAAAACACAAATTGTTTTCTAAATTCTTATTCACACAATTTCTCCTGTAAATTCAGTAAGCATCAGCCAAATTAGTGATAATTTGTTTCTGTCCTTTCGTCTAAGTGACTGTATCTCCAATTAGGAATTGCCCCACGATCAGTACAACCTAGAGATATTTGTCGTGAGTGTCGGCGTTAGTGTCCACGCGAGAGACGGGAGTTCAATTCCCCGTCATGCAGAGGCAACTGCTAATTTAAGGAGACTCAAAAAATTGAGTCATAGAGTTTACAGCACAGGAAGAGGTCCTTCTGCTCATCCTGTCTGCGTCGGCCATGAAGCACGCATCTGTTCTTACTCTATGTTCAAGCATTTGGTCCGTAGTCTTGTGTGCTGCGGCGTTTCAGCTGCTTATTTCTATTTTTCCTTACATGTTATGTGGGTTCCGGCTCCCATTCCGGCAGTGAATTCCAGATTCCACCGCGTTCTGAAGAAAATCACCTCGACTAAGGGGAAACGTTTCTTTCTGAGTAACCTATCCATATCCCTCATGCTTTCGAAGTCCCTCCAACTTTCTCTGTCCTGAAAAGAACAACCCCAAGCAAATAAGGCTCTATTCATAGCTGAAACGCTCCAGCCCTGTCAACATCCTGCTCAATCTCCTCTGCGCCCTCTTCTGCAATCACATCTTCCTTTGATGTGGCGTCGAGAATTGCACACTGTAGACAAGCTGTTACGTAACGGACGTTTCATATAACTCCGAAAATCCACCCGGTTCTTAGATCCAATGCCTGGATTAATAAAGGCAAGTACCCAAGATGCTTTCTTAACCATCTATCCTGTTGCCGTCAGGAATCTTTGGACGCCCCCCCCCCGTCCCCCCCACCTCCCCAAGTCCCTGTGTACCACATTCCTTCCTAATTTTCATTGTGTATTCTCTTGAGTTGTTAGTCCTCCCAAATTCCATCACGCCACACCTTTCAGTGTTAAACTCCATTTGTCACATCGCTACAGGTCTCACCAACTGTCTATATCGTCCTGTTATCTAAGACTTTCCTCCTCGCTATTTACACCACCAATTTTCATGTCAGTCGCGAACCTATTCATCACACCACCCACATTTATTTCTCGATTATTAGCATAAACGACTGAAAACATTTCGCTCATATTCACAGGGGATCGACGCATCCGGAAATAATTGACTGACAAATGTTATATAAATCTAAGTCACTTGTCAAACAGGAGAAAATAAATAAGAACATTATTTAACAGCTATTGAATTCGTAATATAATATCAAATCACTCTGGATGCTGGAATTTGAAACAAAGAACAGAAGTGCTGGAGAATCTCAGCAGATATGACAGTATCTGTGTCTAGGGAATCGAGCCAACGTTTCGAGTCCGACCTCAATCAGTAATTCGCAATGTCTGAATCAAATCGTTTTTTTCAAAAAGAAAATCGATCAAGCATTGGAGTGACAGATGCTGCAGCGGGAAGAGTTTAGATTACACTACAGCTGTTGCTTGCTTGATCAAAATGCACATATAACTCGTGAACAATATAATGCGAGCAGTTATGCTGTGCTCAGTCTTCGCTGATCTGTAAAACGTGAGGGGACATCTGCTTGTTGGAACCGAGATCTCAACCAGAACGGCTCAAATTCACATTGACAGTCAGAGTTGGATAAATCGAACAGACCATTACGAATAGTGAATTTTGGCCTTCAAGACTGTTCCACCATTCAATAACATCCTGGTTTCTCAGCTCCACTTTCAGGTCTGCCGTTCAATAACTATTTACTCTATTGTCTCCTTCCGTTTGAATACATTCAATGAAAGATTTTGTCAAAATTAGATTCGAACTCCCGCCGCCAAAAGAGACCATGACATTTAACCACTCGCTCATCCTGACACAACGTTCTGATTTGTCGCTTTGGCTTCAGTGTCGAAGAAGGAAGCAATTTGTTACAGTGGACAGTGCCGATGCGGGAGCGCCATTGTAATAGAGGTCGGAAAAGGAACAGCGCCAGTTACAGGGATGTCAGTCAGGGTTCAATTTTCTCTGAGCCAGCACTGCGGTCGAGGGCCCCGAGTGTCTGTGAATGTCTACGTTGTTTGTAACCCCAGTATTAAAAATAATATTGAAAATAGAACAGTTCTACACCAAACAAAGGACTAGCAAGCTGAAAACTGAACCCCCCCCCTCCATCCTCCCCCCACCCCCCCCCCCCCCCAAAACACACACACATAAAACATTAGCTCCTGAATGTCCTTACTCTGATATCAGGATATTGATTCCCTTGTCCTCGACTCCCAAACCAGTTAGTAAATTTTCTGTCCACTGAAATAATCCTTTCATATTCCGAAGCCCTCAATGAGAGCTGGGAGTAGGATGGGGGTAGGTTGGGGGAGTACTTGTAACGTCACTCTTTCAGGTACTTATTTCCAGATCATCGAAACAACCTGTTAAAATAAAACTAATCTCACTTCTGGTTCCTTTATCAATTACAGAAGAAGACACATCTGCCCTCCTCTGTTTCCATCCCTGCTGTGAGTAATAACACTTTCTCCCTCTCTATTAAAACCATCCTCATTTTGAATGCCCCTTTTCCATTTGAACCTTCTCTGCTGTGAGGTGAACAATGTCAATTTTCCAGGACCTTCACATAGGTAAAAAAGCGCGGATTGAAAGCCAAGTAGAAAGATTTTCCATTTCTCTGTACTTGCAGCTGAGCAAAATTCTGGGACAGAATTTTTAAAAATCGGACAGTCGGCGAACACTTTGCCCTCAATCACCTGTCACGGGTTTTCCTGGCAGTAAATAACTTACTCCGCTATTAACATTTCTCTTCTACATGCTTCACTTGCAACACCATGGAACAAAGCAACATTTCCACAGTGTTTTGCATGAGCCTTGTTCTATAAAATTGGAAAGCTGTCTGAAAAGCAATGCCGCGTGGACAATATAAGCTGGTCATGCCGTGAGGGAACGGTACTAACTCTGTGCACAAGTTCCCCATGTAGGGATGTGTGATGTGATGTAGCTGGTGATTTGTATTGTCGAATGTATCGTACACACTGCTGTCAGTGTGTAACAGTGATGGAGGAAATGAATGTTCAAAGAGTCCGGGTAGGAAAGCGGGAAAGGTGGATGAGGGTGCTGAGTCAGTGCTGAACAAGCAGTTTGACCCATACATATGTTATTACAACATCATATTTCCGAATTCAATAGAAACTTCCTTTCTGAAAGCATATTTACTGTATCTATTGTAACATCTTGGGTTTGGACGACGACAGATTCTGAATAGTTTTGAAGAACATTGTGGTACTGCCAATTGATCATCTGTGTATCTGTCTCCTATTTTTGAATTTTAAAAAAATCTTACGTGTCAAATCAAGTCGAGCAGAAATGTGGAAAGAATGCATATCACTGTAACTAGCAGAATGATGAAACGTATTCATATGGAACGCAAGAAGTCAAATGACGGAGATGTTTCTTAAAATAGCTTTGAGCGGTGATCTCTGAAATTTTCGCTACTTTGCTCGATGTAGTCGTGGCCGAGTGGTTAAGGCGATGGACTAGAAATCCATTGGGGTCTCCCTGCGCAGGTTCGAATCCTGCTGACTACGTTATCTATATTTTCTGGAATGTTTCATATTTTCCCACGTTCCTTTGCAGAATGGATGATGCAGAATGGAATCCCACACTTTTCAAAAACACAAATTGTGTTCCAAATACTTATTCACACAATTTCCTGTCGGTACAGCAAAAATCAACCGAATTAGTGGCACTTTCTTGCTAACCCACTGTCCCTTTGCCTCAGTCCATTTGGCTCCAATTATGAATTGCCCCACGATCAGTAGAATCAGGAGAATATTTGTCATGACTGTAAGTGTTAGTATCCACGCGGGAGACTGGAGTTCAATTCCCCGCCGCGTGGAGGCAACTGCTAATTTAAAGAGACTCAAAAAATTGAGTCAGAGGTTTTACAGCACAGAAGGCGGCCCTTCGGCCCATCGTCTTTGCGTCCGCCGTGAAACACCCATCTATTCTAATTCAATTTTCAAGCATTTGGTCCGTAGCCTTGTGTGCTATGCATTTCAACTGCTTATTTATTTTTTTCTTAAATACTATGTGGATTCCGGCTTTCAATCAGTCAGTGAATTGCAGAGGCCTCCGCGTTCTGAAAAAATAATCTCTCAGTCCTTTGCCCCTTGGCTTGAATCAATGCCCTTTCAGTTTTGACCTTCTACTCAGGGTAAAGATTTCTTCCTATGTCACCGAACTACATCCTTCATAATTTTGTACACAACATTGAATTCCCTCCAAACCTCTCGGTTCCAAGGAGAACAGCCCCAGCCCAATTAGTCTCTCTTCAGAGCTGAAACGCTTGAGCGCTGGCAGCATCCTGCTAAATCTCCTCTGTACCGTACTCTGCAATGATATCCTTCTTATGATGTGGCAACCAGAACTGCTATTGTCTAACGGGCGTTTTTTTTTTGACAGCTCAGCAGACCATCTCTGCTCTTACATCCTATGACTCGAGTAATAAAGGCAACTATCTGAATGTTTTCTTAAAGATCTGTCCTGCTGCTGTCAGGATTCTTTGGTCGTGTGCCCCAAGCTCCCTGAGGGCTTAATTCCTTCCTACTTTTCATTGTGTATTCTCTTGGCTTGTCAGTCCTTCAAAGGTGCACCGCCTGACACCTTTCAGTGTTAAATTCTATTTTCCAATGGCCTTGCTGATCCCACCAACAGTCTATACCGTCCTGTAATCTAAGACTTCCTTGGTCCCCATTTAACACACCAACAATTTCCGCGAACCTATTGATCATACCGCCCACATTCGCTTCACGATAATTAGCATCAACTACTGAAAGCATTTCGCTCACATACACCAGAGATTGAAGCATCCATAAATAATTCCACAATCTCCACTGTCAGAGAGAGGCAAATCAAAACTAAATTTGAGTCACTTGTTACACAGGAGGCAATCTCTAATAACATTATTCAACAACTATTAAATTAGGAATAAAAAAGAAAATTGCTGCGGATGCTGGAATCTGAAACAAAAACAGAAAATGGTGTAAATCCTCAGAAGGCCTGACAGCATCTGTGGAGAGAGAATAAAGCCAAAGTTTGGAGTTTAGATTACCCGTCATCAGCGCTCAATTAGTCATTTCAATTTTTTCAAGAAGATAACCGATCAAACATTGACACAACAAATAATGTAGAGGGAAAGTTCAAATTGCACTAAAGCTGTTGTTGAGTTGAACAAATTACGCACAGAGCTCACGGGCAATGTAATGTGAACGGTCATTGCGCGACTCCTGCTCTAATCTGTAAACTGTAAAGAGTGTCGAGGACCTCGAGCCTCTATGAATGTGAACATTGTTCGTGAACCCAATATTAAAAAAAAGAAATTGAAAGAGCTCTGTACCAAACAAAGGACTGGCCAGCTGAAAGCTGGAATCACCCACATGAAACTCTCGCTCCTGAATATCCTAACACGTATATTATGCTATTTCTGTTCTTGTCCTCGACTCCCATACCAGTTAGTACATTTTCTGTCTACTGATCAATTCCTTTCAAATTCCTAAAACGTTCAGTCAGTGCTGGGAGTTGGAGTTGGGCATGATGGGGATGTACTTGTAACCTTGTTCTTTCCTCACGAGTTCCTTCCAGGTCGTCATAACGTACTGTTAGTAAAAAACTAATCTCACTTTTGGTTCCTCTATCAATTACAGGACAAGATAAACCAGCCCTCCTCTGTTTCCATCCCTGCTGTGAATGGTAACACTTTCTCCCTCTCTATCAAAACCATCCATATTTTGCATACCCACTTTCCATTTGCATTGATCCTTCTCTGCTCTTAAGTGAACAATGTCAATTTTCCAAAACCTTCACATGAACAAAAAAGCGCGGATTGAAAACAATCGAGAAACATTTTTCATTTCTCTGTACTTGCAACTGTGCCTTCTGGAACTGAAAAAAAAATCAGACAGTCGGTGGGCCCATGGATTTTGCTCTCGACAACCGATCACGGCTCCTCCTGCCAGCAAATAACTTACTCCACTACTAACAGATTTACGATACATGCTTCAATTGGAACAGATTGGAACTGCGACCAGCCTGAACGAGTACGCCACTACTGTAAATGACTTCATTAGTAAGTGTGTAGAAGACTGTGTGCCAAAGAAGCAAATCCGTGTGTTCAACCGGAAACCATGGCTGAACAGTGATATCTACTTCGTGCTGAAGTCCCGGTCTGAGGCGTTCAAGTCAGGCGACACTGACCTATGCAAGAAAGCCAGATACGATCTAAGGAGATCTATCAAAGAAGCCAAAAGACAGTATCGGACCAAGCTAGAGTCCCAGGTTAGCGACACCGACCCCTGCCAACTATGGCAAGGTGTGCAAGACATAACAGGCGACAAGATGAAGGCATGTAAAATCGCCGGCTCCAACGCAACCTCCATGATGAGCTCAGTGCATTCTGCGCCCGTTTTGAGCAAGAGGTCAGCGAGAGCATGCCCTCCACCCTGGAAGCCCTGGATCAACCTGTATCTGGGGTCACCATTGTAGATGTCAGAGCAGCTTCTCGAAGGTCAACCCAAGGAAAACGAGTGGCCTGGATGGGGTACCGGGACGTTCACTCAGATCCTGCGCGGATCAGCTGTTGGGAGTACTCACAGACATCTTCTACCTCTCTTTACAACAATCTAAGGTCCCTACCTGCTTTAACATGACCATCATCACGGTAGCTAAGAAAATCCAAGCAGCGTGCGTGAATGACTATCGGCCGGTGGCTCTGACATCCGTCATCATGAAGTGCTTCGAAAGGCTAGTCATGGCACGAATCAATTCCAGCCTCCCGAACTGCATGGATCCACTACAGTTTGCCTATCGTTACAACAGGTCCAGAGCAGATTCCATCTCCTTGGCCCTGCACTCAACCCTCGAACACTTAGATAACAAGGACACGAATGTCAGACTCCTATTTATTGACAACAGCTCAGCCTTCAACACCATTTTTCTCACGAAACTCATCGTCAGCAACATAGCCTGGGCCTCGGCAACTCCCTCTGCGACTGGATCCTGAACTTGTTAACTCGTAGACCACAAGCAGTAAAAATCGGCAACAACACCTCCTCCAAGACCATCCTCAACACCAGTGCCACACAAGGCTGTGTGCTCAGCCGCCCCCTCCCCCCCACTCCCGCTATACACCTTATACACCTATGACTGTGTCGCCTAATTCCACTCCAATTCGATTTTCAAGGTTGTTGACGACACTACCGTAGTGCGTCGGAACACAAACAATGTTGAGAGTGAGTACAGGAAGAGAAAGAGAATCTGCTGAACTGGTGCGGCAAAAAGAATCACTCCCTCAATGTCAACAAAATGAAGGCGATTTTCAGAAAGCATAAAGGAGAACATACCCCTGTCTACATCAACTGGGACGAAATAGAAAGTGTCGAGATCTCAAAGTTTTTAAGTGCCCAGATCACCAACAACCTGTCGTGGTCCCGCTGCTCCCCCGCTCCCCCCCGCCCCCCCCGCCCCCCCCCCCCCCGGCCCCCCCATCCCCCGCCACCCCCATGCTGACACTGTAGTAAAGAAAGTCCACCAACGCCTCTACTTTCTCAGAAGACTAAGGAAATTTGGAATGTCAGCTACGACTCTCGCCAACGTTTACAGATGCACCATAGAAAGTATTCTTTTTGGTTGTATCACAGCTTGGTATGGCTCCTGCTCTGCCCAAGACGGCAAGGAATTACAAACAGTCGTGTATGTAGCCCAATCCTCCACGCAAACCAGCCTCCCATCCATTGACTCTGCCTACACTTCGCACTGCCTCGGCAAAGCAGCCAGCATAATTAAGGACCCTGTGCACCCCT
The DNA here is from genome assembly GCF_964213995.1 of Mustelus asterias. Taxonomy (NCBI): domain Eukaryota; kingdom Metazoa; phylum Chordata; class Chondrichthyes; order Carcharhiniformes; family Triakidae; genus Mustelus; species Mustelus asterias. The sequence continues at coordinate 83,127,898 of NC_135816.1, read as the reverse complement.
GACATTTTGTCATCCACCTTCTTCCGTCGGGAAAAAGACACAAAAGTCCGAGGTCACTTCCGACCGACTCAAGAACAGCTTCTTCCGTACTGCTGTCAGATTTTTGAATGGACTTGCCTTGCATTCAGTTGATCTTTCTCTACACCTCTAGCTATGACTGTAATACTACATTCTGCACTATCTCATTTCCTTATCAATGAACGGTATGCTTTGTCTGCATAGCGCACAAGAAACAATATTTTTCACTGTATGCGAATATATCTGACAATAATAAACCAAATCAAATCAAATCAAAGAATTAAGCAATATTTTCACAGTGCTTTGAATAAGATTATTTCTATAAAATTGGAAAGCTTTCTCAAAAGCAATTTCGCATCGGCAATGTACGCTGGTCATGCCGTGAAGAAACGGCACTAAATGAGCTCAAGCTCCTCGTTTATTGAGGATGGGAAATAATGCAGCTGGTGGCTTGTATTGTCTTATATATTATACACACTGCTGTCACTGTGTACCAGTGAGAGGGGGGTGGGGGGGGAGTGAATGTTCAAAGGGTGCAGGTGGGAGTGTGTTATGGATGGATGCTGGAGGAGGTGGAGGGAGGTGGATGAGGGTGTTGTGGCAGTGCTGAACAATCAGGTTTTTTTTGTTATTTGTTGGTAACAAGCCTCAAAAACATCGTTGAAACTGCACATCCCCCGACATGAACGCTGTGTTATTTTCATCTGAATGTGAACTGTCAATAAATTTCGCAGAAACTTCAGAATATTTTGGAACCTTGGGAAATCTCACTTCACATCTACCTGAAATTTTAATGCAAAAGCGAAATCGTTTCTTTAACTCTAAAAAGCGTCATACATACTCGAAACGTGAACTCTGTTTCTCGCTCCATTGATGCTGTCAAACCACTGCCTCCAGCCAGATGTTTATGAATCCTCAGGATGCTTCCAGAATTATCTGAATCATTTAACAGCCGGCATTAATTGCACTTGTCTTTTGTTTGCAATTGGTGCATTATTGGCCCGGTAAATAATACAGAAAGAAAATATAGAGAGTGGGAAATCATGAATTAAATTCAGAATAGTACGTTGGTGGTTCAGAGATACCATATGCAAATAGACCGTGGGAGAGCCGGATTGAATTCCTGGTCCATACATATTCTACTACAAAATCATAGTTCCGAATTAAACAGAAAATTTCTTTTCATAACGTATTGAGCGTATCTACCGTGGCATCTTGAGTTTGGATTCCAATCGATTCTGAATCTTAATGATGTGCACTGTGATGCTCCAAATTAAAGTAAAGTTTAGTTATTAATCACAAGTAGACTTACATTCACACTGCAATGAAGTTACTGTGAAAATCCCCGAGTTGTCACATTTCAATGCCTGTTCAGGTACACTGATGGAGAATTTACCGTGGCCAATTCATCTAATCTACGCATCTTTGGACTGTGGGAGGAAACCGGAGCACCTGGAGAAAACTCATGCAGACATAGGGAGAAAGTGCAAACTCCACAACGACTGCGACAGTGACCAAAGCCAGTAATTGAACCCGGATCACTGGTGATGTGAGGTAGCAGTGCTAACCATTGTGCCACCGTGCCGCCCCTTAAGCTCCTTCTATCTGTCTCCTATTCCTGGCGAATCGTATAACCAGGGCTGTAAATAGGTCTTTAAACTAAATAGTGGCCGGGGGTGAGGGGGGGGGGGGTGTCAGGGGTAAGGGGAATTACAAAATCAAAGGTAAAGGAGAGGGTATGAGTGAGGGTTAATGATGAGGACATTCATCTAGTTAAAGGTGTCAAGGGCTCAGGCAGAGTAAAAAGTGACAAACACAAGAAGGGAGGTGGTCAACGCAGTGCAAGGAGATGGTCTGGGGAAGGATAACCAGTTTGCGACAGGTAGGGACAGAGCGTGCAATCAAAAGAATACACTAACAAACCGGGTCCATATAAAGGCTAGCATAAAGACACTTTACCTGAATGCACGTCGCATTCGAAACAAAGTGAATGAGTTGATGGCACAAATCAATAGAAATGGGTATGATCTGGTGGCCATTACAGAAACGTGGTTGCAGGATGACGAGGACTGGCAACTGAATATCCAGGGCTATCAGACATTTCGGAAGGATCGACAGGAAGGAAAAGGAGGTGGGGTAGCTCTGTTAATTAAAGATAACATCAGGGCGGTAGTGAGAGACGGTATAGGCTCTCAGGAGCATAATGTGGAATCGTTGTGCGTGGAGATAAGGAATATTAAGGGGAGAAAGTCACTGGTGGGCGTGGTCTATAGGTCCCCAAATAATAACTTTGAGGTGGTCGGGCTACAATCAAGCAAATAATGGATATGTGCAAAAACGGAATAGCAATAATCATGGGGGATTTTAACCGGTATATTGATTAGTTGACTCAAGTCGGACGCGGTGGACTTGAGGAAGAGTTCTTAGAATGCTGTCGGGATAGTTTCCTCGAATAGTATGTTACAGTACCTACGAGGGAGCTAGCTATCTTGGATCTGGTCCTGTGTAATGAGACAGGAAAAATTCATGATCTTCTTGTGAGGGATCCTCTTGGAATGAGCAATCACAATGTGGTTGAATTTTTAATACTAATGGAGGGTGAGAAATTAGGGTCCCAAACCAGTGTCCTCTGCTTGAACAGAGGGGAGTACAATCGGATGAGGGCAGAATTGGCTAATGTAGACTGGCAGCGCAGACTAATTGGTAGGACAGCTACAGAGGCGGATTTGTAAGGAGGTTTTTCTCAGCACTCAGCAAAAATATATTCCTGTGATAAAAACGGAATGTAAGAAAAGGGATAACCAGCCGTGGATAACTAAGGAAATATAGGAGAGTATTAAATTAAAACCCGATGCGTACAGAGTGGCCAAAACTAGTGGGGAATTAGAAGATTGGGAAAGCTTTAAAACACAACAAGAACTACTAAGAAAGCGATAAAGAAAGGAAAGATAGCTTATGAAACTAAACTCGCACAAAATATAAAAACTGATCGGAAAAGTTTTTACAAATATATAAAAAGGAAAAGAGTAGCTAAAGCTATTGTTGGTCCCTTAGAAGACGAGAAGGGGGATTTAATAATGGGAAATGAGGAAATGGCCGAGGCCTTAAACAAGTTTTTTCTGTTGGTCTTCACGGTAGAGGACACAAATAGCTTCCGAAAATTGATGGTCGTGGGACTGCAGGGTGTGAGGTCCTTAAAAAGATTACTATTACGAAAGAGGTAGTGCTTGGTAGGCTAATGGGACAAAAGGTAGATAAATCCCCGGGCCCGGATGGAATCCATCCCAACGTACTGAAATAAATGGCAGAAGAAATAGCGGATGCGTTGGTTGTAATTTATCAAAATTCGCTGGATTCTGGGGAAGTGCCGGCTGATTGGAAAACAGCTAATGTGGCACCACTATTTTAAAAAGGAGGTAGACAAAAGGCGGGTAACTACAGTCCAGTTAGCCTTACGTCCGCAGTTGGGAAATTGCTGGAATCCATCATTAAGGAAGAAATAGCAGAACACCTGGAAAGAAAATGGTTCGACTAAGCAGACGCAGCATGGATTCATGAAGGAAAAGTCATGTTTGACGAATTTACTGGATTTTTATGAAGATGCAATGAGTGCGGTTGACAGAGGGGAACAGGTTGATGTGGTGTTTTTGGATTTCCAGAAGGCGTTCGATAAGGTGCCTCACAAAATGTTGCTGCAGAAGATTAGGGTACACAGAGTTGGGGATAAAGTGTTAGCGTGGATTGAGGATTGGCTATCTAACAGGAAGCAGAGATTTGGAATAAATGGGTGCTTTTCTGGTTGGCAGTTGGTGACTAGTGGCATGCTGCAGGGATCGGTGCTGGGACCTCAACTGTTTACCATATACATAGACGATCTAGAGGAGGGGACCGAGTGTAGGGTAACAAAGTTTCTGGATGACCCAAAGATGAGTGGGAAAGCGAATTGTGTGGAGGATGCGGAAAGTCTGCAGAGAGATTTGGATAGGCTAAGTGAGTGGGCAAGGATCTGGCAGATGGAGTATAACGTTGACAAGTATGAGGTTATCCACTTTGGAAGGAATAATAGTAAAATGGACTGTTATTTACATGGTGAAAAATTACAACATGCTACTGTGCAGTGGGACCTGGCGGTCCTTGTGCATGAATCGCAAAAATTCAGTTTGAAGGTGCAGCAGATGATCAAGAAGGCAAATGGAATGTTGGTCTTTATCGCGAAGCGGATGGAGTATAAAAGCAGGGAGGTCTTGCTGCAATTGTACAAGGTACTGGTGAGGCCGCAACTCGGGTACTGTGTGCAATTTTGTTCCCCTTATTTGCGGAAGGATGTATTGGCCTTGGAGGAAGTACAGAGAAGGTTCACCAGGTTGATAATGGAGATGAGGGGGTTAGCTTATGAGGAGAGATTGAGTAGATTGGCCTGTACTCGTTGGAGTTGAGAAGGCTGAGGGGAGAGCTTCTGGAGACATATAAGATAATGAAGGGGCTAGACAGGGTAGAGGCAGAGAGATACTTTCCACTTGGAAAGGAAACAAGAACTAGAGGGCACAGCCTCAAAATAAGGGGGAGTCAGTTTAGGACAGAGTTGAGGAGGAACTTCTTCTCTCTTAGGGTAGTGAATCTCTTGAATTTTCTGCCCATTGAAGCAGTGGAGGCTACCTCGTTAAATATGTTTAAGTCGCAGGTAGATAAATTTCTGAACAATAAGGGAATTAACGGTTATGGGGAGCGGGCGGGTAATTGGAACTAAACCACTATCAGATCAGCCATGATCTTATTGAATGGCGGGACAGGCTCGATGGGCGAGATGGCCTACTCCTGCTCCTATTTCTTATGTTCTTATGTTCCTGAATTGAGAAAACAACTTTACACGTCAAATCAGGTCGAGCTGAAATGATGAAAGAATACAAATCCCTATAACTAACAGAGGGATGAAACACATTTATATCCAATAACATGATGATGTTTCTCAGAATAGTTCTGAGCAGAGATTAGTGTGATTTTCGCTACCCTGGTTAATTTGATCATGCCTGAGTAGTTAAGGCGATGGACTAGAAATCCGTTGGTGTCTCCCGCATTAGTTCGAATTTTGTCACGTTCTTGCTATTTTTCATTCAAGCTTCAAATTCCCCCACCTTCCTTTGTGACGAATCCTGCCTGATGCAGAATCGTATTCCCCACCTTTAAAAAACACAGGTTGCTTTTCGAAATCTTATTCACAAACTTTCTGCTGTAAATGCAGCAAATATCAGCCAAATTAGTGTAACAGCAAAATACTGCGGATGCTGGAATCTGAAACAAAAACAGAAAATGCTGGAAAACCTCAGCAGGTCTGACAGCATCGGTGGACAGAAGATAGAGACAACGTTTCGATTCTGGATGACCCTTCGTCAAAGCGAAGAACAAAGAGAATCAGAAGAGATTTATACTATAATGGTGGGGGTGGGGAGCTGTAATTGGACAAGGGGAATGTAAAGGAAGATGAAGAAAGCTGAGGAAGGTGCTAAAAGTGTCCATTAATTGATCAGAATGTGTGAAAAGCAGAACAGACGTATATACAGTCTGTACACATTCGCACATTCTCAAAATTAAAGCACATGAGATTGGGGATAGTTTATTGAGATGGATAGAAAACTGTTTGGCAGGCAGGAAACAAACAGTAAGAATGAATGGGTATTTTTCCAAATGGTAGGTAGTGATTAGTGTGGTACCACAGTGAACAGTTCTGGGAGCCTTTGAGTTCGTTTGTGACCTGGTGGCTGAACTACACACACTATAGCACAACAAAAAAGGAGATAAGTACCTGGATTCTTTCCACCAGGAAGTATCGCTACCTGCCCTTACCTGGTCTGGCCTACATGTGACTCCAGAGACATAGCAATGTGCTTGACTCTCAACTGCTCTCTGAAAGGGCCTCGCACTTCTCAAGGTCAGCTCGGGATGGGCAATAACTTTTGGCCAGCCAGCCTTGCCCAGCTCCCATAGATGAGTAAAAAAATCGACCCGCCCCCCCACCCCGCAATCGCCCGGACACACCTTGTCATGCCTTGTTGCCATCCAGTGGTGGAGGTCCCCAGTTTTCGTCCATCTATGGAGGAATCCTTCCCACTAACAGCGGGGAACTGGGGTGTTGCATGTAGCAGTTCTATACAACCATTGGTTCATGGACTCCCAAGATAACTGCACTTGTTTCCATCTTACAGACCACTGCGCCAGTGGCCTGTAAGTTGTCTTAGACTGCATTCCCTTTCAAGTTATTTGAATAATCTTTTGTTGCAGTTTTCTTGACTTCAGCCATATGCTCAGATCTACAGGCCCCCGGTGCGGAGGGGACAGGGAAGGAGGAGGACCTCCTCTTGAACCTGCTCCTGTTCCTGGCCAAACTCACCATAAACAGGTCCAGGCAGCAGGCAATCGAGGGGATCACCCGACTTGTATGTCTGCCCCTCTTCCGTGGCTACATTCACTGTCAGTTTTCTCTGACGAGGGAGCATGTGTTGTCCACAATCACACTCGAAACATTCCATGCCCCTTGGGCACGGCAAGCATGGGGTGCCTTATTTACCCCTTCAATAATATTTTGGCCTGATATTTTGTATTTCATTTGATATTTGTATTTGTTTCACAGTTCCCCTTGAAAATGTTGCCTCCTTTTCTGTGTCACTCTTGTCACGGAGATCCGGGCTCAGATATCTGAAAAGTTTTCCGATTTAATGGGAACATACTCAGTTCGAATTGGACATTCTAATTTGTTGAGAGGTACGAGTCAGCGAGTTCATGTGGCGATTGTGCGTCAGTGACAGGGCGAGTCAGGAAGAATAAGAATTGTGTTGGGCATCAGAATTCAACCCGCTGCCTCAAAGTTCAGATCTGACCGTGGGTTAGAAACCAGAAAAGGAACTGCAATACGGAAGCAGGGAAGAAACGCTGAATCGTTCTGAATGACTGAATCGATCCCAGCTGGAGGATTATCACCTATTTCGTGCATCATACTTTAGGAGACCTGAAAATATGCCAGAGGTAATGCGGAAGAGATTTGATAAAATGATACCAGAGATGCGGGCTGACAGTTATGTGGAAACAGTGGGCAGTTGGAGAGTTCCCTTTCCCGTAGAGGCAGTCAAGAGGAGGTTTAATTGGGCTCTTCAAACTGCTGAAAGTATGCTGAAGTCAATGAGAATAACTTGTTTCCAGTGAGAGAAGAGGCAGTGTAACCAGGGCATAGAAAATTGACAAAATAATCGGAGCAAGAAAAAGAAGAGTTCCTTGAATGCAACCGGTTGTTTTGATCTGGAATTCACTGCTTGAAAGGGTGGAGGAAACAGCATCAATAATATCTTTCAGAGACACTTCAATAAATCAGTGGTGTTGTGAGGTGGGGAGAAAGGGAAAGAGGAACGGGACAAATTAAGTAGCTCTTTCAGAGAGCTATGAGAGGGTACACCGGACTCCTTCTGTGCTGCAACTTTCTATTGTATGATTTATGCCGGTCAGAAACCTCCGGATAACTGCAAGGTGCCGCATTAATGCCGCTGTTCGTGATGTGAAGCAGTTACTGAACTGAACTCAGTGTTTAATCATTATTGAATCATTCCCACTTGGTGCCCAGTCCAGCTGTGATCTCATTAGGAACACGATGTTGCAGTTTGGATCATCATCTGTCTGTCCACCCAGCGGTAAAGTCCAAAACCGGGTGGAATTGTGGACTGCACATTTCAAGGAGACGATGTCCTCACTAACAGACCGGGAGCCGCGCAGTCAGGAACAGAACAACTGTGCCTCTCCGCTCTGTTCTTTATCACTCTCAGCGATACAAGTTCCGGGAGTCATTCATATTGATGAAATGCTGAACAGCAAATATCCTGCAGATCATCCCAGTGAAACTTCCTAAAGGGGCAACCGTCTGATTTAAATGTCTCCATCCCTTGCGCTTGTTTCAGACACAATCTGATCACAATGAAATATGAAAATTCCCGCACTCATGTACTGTTCCAGAAATACAGTACCAATCCTAATATCAAATAAGTATGGCTGACACTGTAACCATTTCACCCCCAATTTCTCTGACTAGACTGCATGTTATATAACAGACTGACAGGATGTTATCAGGTTGAGGGGCATGCGGAGAGCACTGAACTATGGCATCGATGTAGAGTATCATCCATGATCACATTGAATGACGCAGCTGGCTCGAAAGATCGAATAACACACTTCCACTCCTATTTTCCGTGTTTCCGAGGCTAAACCAGGGGTTAGGAAACCTAGGGCGCGTAACTCGCTTCCTGTCTGCCCAAAGACAGCCCACCATCTACAAGATACAAATCAGGAGTGAGCTGAAATATTCTCCACTTACCCGAATGAGTGCAGCTCGAGCAACATTCTGAACTCCATCCGAGGCAAAGCAGCTTGTTTGACATCCCTTCTCCAATGGTTCACTTCATCCACCGCCGGCGCACACTGGCAGCATTGTGGGAACATCAACGCTTGGATTTGACCCTCTAAGCTACTCACCCTACTGGTTTGGAAATACGTCGCCGTTGCTACCCTGTCGCTGGATCGAATTCCTGGAACTTGCTCCCTAACAGCACTGTGGGTGTTCATACACCACAGCGACGCCAGCAGTTCAAGAAGGCAGCTCACTACTATCTTCCAAAAGGCAATTAGAAAACGGCAATTCATCTTGCCCTACCCAGCCGCGCCCACGTCCCGTAAATGAATACAAATAAAGCAATACATTATTTCCTAGATCTTCACCAGAATCAAGTCCAATTCAACAAATAGCCCCGTGTTTGCTGAGGTACACTGGCTTCTGGCCCGGCAATGCCTCCATTTTAAAACCTAACAGCACTGTGGGTGTTCATACGCCACAGTGACGCCAGCAGTTCAAGAAGGCAGCTCACTACTATCTTCCAAAAGGCAATTAGAAAACGGCAATTCATCTTGGCCTAGCCAGCGGCGCCCACGTCCCGTAAATGAATACAAATAAAGCAATACATTATTTCCTAGATCTTCACCAGAATCAAGTCCAATTCAACAAATAGCCCCGTGTTTGCTGACGTACACTGGCTTCTGGCCCGGCAATGCCTCCATTTTAAAACTTTCATCCTTACATTCGAAAAACTCCATGAATTCGTCCCTCCCTTTCACTGTATATTTCTCCAATCCAACAAACCTTCCAGGTTTCTGCTCTTCTGCCATCGTGTATACTCCCGATTTTAGTCCCTGCAGCATTGACAGCCGTGCTTTCAGATGACCTTGTCTAAGATTCTGCACTCGGTCCCTAAACCTCTCCATTCCTCCAGCTCCCTCTCCTCCTTAAGATATACGTTAAAATCTACGTCTTTGAAGAGGCTTTTGTTCCTTGACCTTCCGTGGTTAATCATCAACTTTTTTTTAAACAAATGCCTTGGGAAGTTTGGTTGCACGCAGTGTACTGTAAATAATCAGAATGGTATAGTGATGAGTATACCTCCCTTCCAAGCCCTAGAAACGGATTCGATTCCAAACCAACATAGTTTATTGATTTCTAAAGCTCTCAAATGAGAAACCTTAATCCGAATGACTTTGATCTTTTTCGGTGAGACTTTGTTCCGAAAACAGATGAGGAGTGTAAATCAAATAAAAATACTTCTAACCTCCACTTACCTCAACTTAGAATTTAATTCACGTGTGCTCCTTATTGTTGATAATGATACTTTTCCCTGAACTGTAGTGTGGAGCCGGGATAGAATTATTCGGATTTAGTGAACTTCAGCGATTCTCGGAGTTCTTTCCCAATTCTGCTTTTCATTTCTTATTTGAATCGCGATTGCCTGAAAGAGGTAATACATGCGTTTTTAGGTGTGTAACTATTTATTTTTGAAGGCAAATTTCAAATGGAAAGTATATGATTGCTTAACGCGTCATAGTAGAATAGGATGAAGTGTTTTTTTTATAATCTCTTGATCTGAGAAAATGCACTCGGAAAAAAAATGTCATCGGATAGACTCGGGATAGAAAATCATCTTTGGCAGTAACGAAACAGGCGCTATGATTTTTGCCGCCCACCGACTTTAATGGAGCTGAATGTCAGGCGCTGTATGGATCCGCTGGGCAAGGCGATCACTCCCACTTCACTCTCCGGCACAAGACACTGTTCTTCTGTCTCCGTTTTATTTCCCAAGGCATCTCCTTTTGGAAAAGAAGGCTTGAACTCTATAACGAAAATAGCATTTGCACTCCCACACACTGATGGACTTAGATTAGTTCCAACTCCAGCCCTACTCTTTCGACTTTATAATAGTCGCGACTTCTTCACACCGGTTGGGATGCTCGAATGTTCCAACTCCCCTCTCTGCTCTATGCTAATTTGACTGTATTTTGTTGATCTCTTGTCAGTTTTGGATCCGATTTCATGTTGTGAGCAGTAAAGTGAATCTGGTTTCTGTGGCAACCCACGAGGAACCAAATCTTAACAAGTATCTTTGCAGTACGTGCAGAAAAAAGGAACAGTCCGTATAACCAATATGTGTTGTTTCCCCTTCCAATATATTCAATCTTCATCTTTTTTCCCCAGGTGTCATCAGTGGATGGGACTTGCCTGGAGCATTTTAGTTTTCAAAACCAGCCATACGCAGCATCTGTGAGTTTGTCATTAATAATGAGATTCACGGTCTGAATCAAAAAATGTCACCACATCTATTTTTTGCACTCATCTTTGTACGGAAAAATCTACCTATGGTGCCGACTGTCATTACAAATTGAGACGCATTTGTTCAAGTGAAATAACATATTTTGCTGTTCTGAAAAAATCGTCCATTCTGTTCAGATTATCCCTCGAATATTTATAAACTGAGAGAGAAGGATGTTCAACGAGACATTGGAGTCCTGCTGCATTAGTCGCTGAAAGTAAGTGCGCAGGTGCAGCAGGCAGTAAAGAAGACAAATGGTATGTTGTCCTTCATAGCGAGAGGATTTGAGTATAAGGATAGGGATGTCTTGCTGCAATTGCATGGGACGTTGTTGAGTCCTCAACTGGAGTCCTGTGTGCAGTTTTGGTGTCCTTATCTGAGGAAGGATGTCCTTGCTATAGAGAGAGTGCAGCAAAGGTTTGCCAGGCTGATTCCTCGGCAGATTTGTCATATGAAGAAAGACTGAGTCGGTTAGGATTATATTCAGTGGAGTTTAGGAGAATGAGAGGAGGTCTCATAGAAACTTATAAAATTCAAACAGAGTTCGACAGGGTAGATTCAGGAAAAATGTTCCCAATGATGGGGGAGTCAGAAATCGGTGTCATATTTTGAAGATAAGGACTGGGGTGAGGAGAAATTTCTTTCCCCAGAGGGCGGTGATTGTGTGGAGTTCAGTCTCACTGAATGTAGTTGAAGCCAAAGATTTGTCTGATGTAAAGAAGAAATCAGATAAATCTCTTGGGGCGAAGGAGAATAAGGGTTATGAGGGGAAGGGTAGATCAGGATATTGAGTTCGATGGTTAGCCATGATCAAAATGAATGGTGGAGCAGGCTCGAAGGGCTAACTGGGCTCCTCATCTTTCTAATTTCTATGTTTATATGCTTCTAAGGCAAATATGGCCCATTGACTTTGAAGGCTGCGTGAACTGATTTAACCCAAGTATCTTCAACATTCACCTCTGCAAAATTGGAAATGGATCTTTGAAATGGATGCTACCGGGACTTGTTTGTTTGAGTTAAAGGAGAGGCTGGATAGACGGGGACTTTTTTCTCTGGACCGTAGAAGGCTGAGGGGCGATCTTATGGAGGTCAATAAAATAATAACGGGCATAGATCAGCTCGATAGAAAATATATTTTCCCAAAGGTAGGCGAGTCTAAAACTAGAAGGTTTAGGGTAAGAGGGGAGAGATACAAAAGTGTCCAGAGGGGCATTTTTTTCACACAGAAGGTGGTCAGCGTCTGGAACAAGCTGCAAAAGGGAGTAATGGAGGCGGGAACAATTTTGTCTTTTAAAAAGCATATCGAGAGTTACATGGATAAGTTGGGTAGAGAGGGATATGGGAGAATTGGGACTAGCTTCGGGGTTCAAAAGAAAGGGCGGCATGGACAAGTTGTGCCGAAGGGCCTGTTTTCATGTTGTAAACCTCTATGACAATATGACTCTATGTAAGTTCATTTCGCAGGCTTTGTAAAGCTACGACTTCGATCGCAAACGAACATAATGGCTCGCTCATCTGCCGTACCATTCTCAATAGCCCAAGACGCAGTTTTAGCTGGAGATTAACGGTGGAGTAGAAGGCTGTTTGATTCATTCAGTCCACACTAAATGACTTGATACAACGACAAATTACAATCTGTTCCGGCTTCCTTGATGAAGAAGATTTTTCTTTAGATCGTGAGTGATAATGACGTGGAAGCCGTTATCAACGAGTTTGGTGCAACGGAGACTATTAATTATATACACAAAAAAGGAAAATTGGGTGAACATTTGTGCGAAATGCCCGTTGTAGTCCATAAATTGAATCTTTTTAATCTCACCTCATTGAACGATCCCGCCATCACAACAATTGCACGACTGAACATACATTGCACTTCCTCATTGCAAATCATATCCTTCATTCGGTGGAGAGACGATAACCGTACATAATGATCGAGCTGTAGTCTCACAAAGGCTCTGCACAATTGCAGTAAGATATTTTTAAGCTCTATTCGAACCCCCTTGCAATAAAGCCCAACACACCATTTGTCTTAATGCACAATTGCACTGCGTTATCTTTGAACGTCAGCACTTCCTACTCTCTCACCATTTCTAAATACTCTGCACTTCAGTTTTCCTACCAAAGTGGAAAAAATCGCATTTTCCCACATGATAGTCAGTCTTCCTGCCCAATCACCGAGCATGGCTAAACCACATCCAAAACCTCTTAGTACCCTCCCCACAACGTATATTCCAATTTAATATCGTATCATTCCATGCTATGAAACAATACTTTATGCTACAAAGTTCACATTCTCGATATGGATCACGAGTAACTGAGCTGCAACACTGATACTTGTGTTTGCCGCTCCAGCCATGGCCCGCCAACCCGAGGAACACCTTTTCTATTCATCGTCCCTGTTCTCTGCCCTTTACCAATTCTTAACCCAGGCCAATATAATGCTCCAATTCTCCGTACTCTGATTTTTTTCCTAACAAATTCCGGGAGACTTTATCAAAAGCTTTCTGAAATTCCAAATACACCATATTTATTGGTCCTCTCTTAGATACATCCTCAGCGATATCCAACATGTTTAAAAAGCATGACTTCATTGTCATAAATCCATGTTGACTGCCAGGTTCCAGAATGAAATTTCAGGTGTCCAGTTATGTCCAGTCCAGAAGAGTTTTGAGTTCTCCACTCGCTTATGAAATGTACTTTTGAAGCACGTGCTCACACTATGGCCCAAACCAGTGAATGACTGGCTATTTCAGATTGTATCAATGTGCTGCTGATGGCTCGATTCTCGTCGTGGCCAAACCGATGAACGTGCCTCCAAACAATCGTGGCGCCTGTTACATTCAGATGTATCCCCTTTGTCGACAGTGTGTCAGTGACAGGCTCTTTTGAATGAGGAGGCTCAGTCCTGTAATATGGTGGAATCAGTTTTTTCTTCTTCATTATTCCTCCCTCTTGGAACATGGGTGTCTGTTGTTCTGACAAATCCAGATCAGATGCACATAAGCTGCCCCTTCATGCTAGACTCCAGTAATTTTAAAGCTGGAACAACGTCTGATGTCTATTAACCTATCAGGCTTTGGATAATGGAAGAGTGAGTGTTGAGGCTATAGTAATGTCAAGATTTCCTGATATGTTGATCATGTCAGAATTGCTGCCCATTCCACATCTCTCCCTAATTTCATGCCTTCACATGCAACCCATCAATGTACCCATTTGCAAAGAGCTTGGGCCAATATAATAGAATATAATCGACAAAAAGTTCACGACGTTATGTCGCTGGTCAGTGACTAGAGATGGTCTACTTTGATTTAGTAGCAGTAGAGGGGTGGCACAGTGTTTAGCATTGTTACCTCATGGTACCAGGGGCTCAGATTTGATTCTAGCCTTGGCTGACTGTCTGTTTGGCGTTTGTACGTTTTCCCTGTGTTTACATGGGTTTCATCTGGGTGCTCCAGTTTCTTCGCACAGTCCAGAAATGTGCGGATTAGGTTGGTTGGCAATGCTAAATCGCCCCTTAGTGCCAAGAATTTGGATTAGGCTAAGGGGATTCGTGAGGTAAAATGCTCCATCAGCGAGTCGGCGCAGACTGGTGGGCCATGTGGCCTCCTTCTACACTTTAGGGATTCTATGGCTTCTAACTTACTGACCAGGGAAGATAAATTTCTTCGATGAAGCAAATGTGATGTTTCTGATCAGGGAAGATAATTCGATGCTTCCAGATAATGTTGGCGAAGTCAAATAATACTCGGAAATTCGGTTGAAATAGCAGGTGATGAATCTTTACCCTGCTGGTTTACGATAAGTACAGCCTGGTTTAGAAATGATGAATATGATGTAACACAGATTTTAATTTATAGAACATGATGGCACCATGTGAAATTTGATCTGTTCACCATGAATTTTCTGTGTTGGCCACAGATGGTGATTTCTGATTTATACATGATGATGGGGAAAAATGTATTGACCAGCCACGGGAAAGAATATATATAAAGGCCTATAGATGAGATTACATTTCTGAATTGACCTCAGATATTGTCACTTGATTTATAAAGTGTGGTGTTGTTGTTTCGATGTGGTAAGGTGCATCTTGTGAAGTTAGTGTACCTTTGAAAAGGTTTTTTAAAAACATGTTCTCTGCAGTTGTAAAGACGACATTTTTTCAGTTTGTTTTCATTGCTGCCGAGTTGTCGATGAGGGGCCCTTTCATTGTCACTTCAATAGCTGAAATAGGGTCTGTTGATTTTAACTCTGGATTGTTTTATGATCCTACACTGTTAGGATGATGGCCATGTGTTTTTCAGCAGTGTTTTTTTTCCCAGCAATTTTAATGCTTTATTTTCTGTTTGGCTGCAGTTAGGGGTGAGTTTCAGAAGGAACAGCAACTGAAAATAAGTTTTTCTCTCCAGCTGGTTTTGGAAATTCTGTCGGTTAGCTGAAAGTAAGGTCTTGCCTTTCTGAAGGGGGGATCTGCTGCTGGTGACTGCCTCAAGTCCCTGTTTTGGAAAGCTCGTCTCACTTCAAAGTTCTCTGAGTCCATCCGGAGAACTGCAAACTTCCTCCAAAGGACACAAGTCCAATATCACGTGAGCATTAACCTTTGCTGTGTTAAACCTGTGAAAATGGTTTCTGCCTGTGGGATTCGTTTGATTGGAACACATGCGATATATATTTCTTTAGGGTTATACATTATAATGGTTGTTTTGTTTCTTGTTTGTGATTGGTCAAAGGTTTTTCAATTTTTTTACTGTGCATGTGATCTATACATTTAAATAACCTTGATTGGATAAAAGCTCCCTCGTGGGTCATTTGAATCATACCTGAAGTTAAACCCATCATGCTTATCATAGAGAAATTCAAGATGCAAAACGTATGATCCAGGCGGGTTCCATGGTACACTTTGGAGTTTCTGACCTGAAAAGTAACAGTCCTGATTCATAGATGATGCAGAGACGCCGGAATTGTCCCAGGATTATGCGTAGGACTGAAGCATAGAAAGGCAAAGTTGCATCAGAATCCAATATATTTGACTTTCCACATGAATGTCAGCATTAAATAGTCCGAACACAGCAATATTACGTCATCGTACTTTTCAATTCTTAAAAATGTCGAATGTCACAACCTCAATGCCCGAGTGGATATGACGCTGAGAATAAATTCAAGCCATGAAACTATAATGCATCTAAATTCAAGGAGACTAGCTGCAGCGTGAAGGCACAAATCACTTCAGATGAAGAATAATGGAAGTATTTAACAACATTCAGAAAATATGCTGCACGAAGCTGTTATTTTCTCTGGATAAAAGGAGGCTAACAGCTGGCAGAATTGTGGCATATTAACTCATAAAGGGAAGAGTTTGCGACGGTATCTCAATCACAATATAAGATAGTCACTAAGAAGGCCAAATTAAATTCTGCAGAAATGTATTTTTCGTGGAGTAGTTTGAATGTGGAACTTGATAGAACCTGTTGCAGTTGAGGTGAATAACATAGATCCACCAATCGGAAATGGTCATACCCGTGAGGGATAACGAAGTGGAAGGCTGCGCTGATAGCTTCAAATGAAACGCGGTTCGGGAAACGCTTCAGGAGCACAAACCACAACATCAGCAATTGGGCTGACTGGTCGTTTCCATATGGAAATTGTATGCACTTCCATACAATTTAAACATAACAATTTTTAAACAAATGGAGTGAAAGAGGAGCAGGGTGTACAAAAGTGATCCTGTGTGGGGATGTAGGCTACGGGGGGAAGAGGTTTCATTATGCAAATTTCAAAGAGAGTGGTATTGTTTATGTTAGAGAGACAAACCATGTCCTCTTATGGTTGTAAATGATTGTATAGCAACGGATCCAGTGTAAAATTAAGGACTGAAGAATAAAACATGACCAAAATCAAACCAAAAAGGAACAAGACGGAGGCAGCATGTTCTGAAGTTTAAATCAACCTAAGAAAGTCTGAATAAAGCATTTGGATTTTACTGCAAATATACCGAAGCCCGATTGGCTCAATATTACCTTTGGAGGATGATGTTGATGGAAGCGCTTTGATTTATTGCAAGCGACAAATGAGAGCAATGGAAGGGATTGACTGGTTTGTGTCACTGCAAATGATACAGGAGAGAATGGGGAGGGGTATATGTGAGATTTTGAATGCTGACTTTGGACTCAGAGATCTATTTATACACCACACTTTGTGATTCAGCACCTTGAACCTGACTCCAACAGCAGTCTTGTTTTCGAGGGGATGGTATCACACTTTCTCACAACACCTTATTCAATTGTTTTGCAATTGGATAATCAGTGAATGTCCCTTTATTTACCCCCAGAAATATTTGAAACACCTAATATCTTGCCACAACAAATGTCATCTTCAAAGCTTTGAAAACACAATCATAGAAATCCTACAGTACAGAAAGAGGGCATTCGGCCCATCGAGTCTGCACCGACCACAATCCCACACATGCCCTACCCACATATCCCTGCACATTTACCCACTAATCGCTCTATCCGACGCATCTTAGGACATTAAGGGAAATTTTTAGCATGGCCAATCAACCTAACCCGCACATTTTGGACTGCGGGAGGAAACCGGATCCCCCGGAGGAAACCCACGCAGACACGAGGAGAATGTGCAAACTCCACACAGACAGTGACCCAAGCCGGGAATCGAACCCAGGTTCCTGGAGCTGTGAAGCAGCAGTGCTAATCACTGTGCTACCGTGCCGTGTAGAAAGAAATGAACATTATAAGATGAATCCATCAAGGAGTTGATTTGTAAAAAAAACAGCGCCTTCTTGAGATTGTGGTAGCCTCGATCCGTTTCCACAATTGTTTCTCGATTTTTCGCTACTGTTTTTGTGAAAGCGCTTTCCGACTTTCCTCAAAGTTGGCCGATCGCTGCTTGACGTCCAAGCAGGGGGAAACAGTTTTTCCATATTTCACGTAATATTGTTTTAAGCGAGTCTAAACCACGATCAAGTCACTCTTTGTTCTTCTATATTCAATCGCATCGAAACATAAACAAGAAGATAATGTGCAGAGGACTGGGGAAAACTTGTTGGGGAATGTTAAGATCCCAGTTGGTTTTACTGTTGGACGGGAATATTTTAGAATGGAACCCTGGCTTTATAGATTGTAAATGTTTCCTTTCTTTTTTTAGAAAACATGGAGTAACAGGACGGCTAATTATTTTAAACAACAAGAAAAAGAACATGTATTGAACATGGAAACTCTGATTGTAATCCACAATTCTTTTACTTTCGCCTGAGCTTCACAAATGTATAATTTTCAAAATAACACCCCACTCTGTAAGCACGTGGCCGATTGCATTGATCTGATCTGTCGTGGATTTCTCTCACAATCCCCCCAAGATTGTCACATGAGTGTTTCCAAACCCCAGTCCCAAAATACACGGATTAACATCTTCTCTCAAACAATGCTTTCAATCAAATGTTTGCATTGAAATTCCATTCCAGGTTTTCCAACCATCCTGCCAAAAAAAGCTCTGGCTTCTCCGATAACAAGACATCCAGCAACTCTGCTTTCAAGCTCCCTATATCTTGATTTGCAACGTGCATCAAAATTCTGCCCAAACGTGGGTACTCAGTCCTCAACAGAAAACATTTGCTTCAAACACTGGAAATAAGGATACCAAACCTTACTATTGCTTCAGATATGTGGCTTGTCTGTGTAGCCGACCACATCAGCACTTCTCTTTCCTGATTTTGAATTCCATGAACAGTATCCTGCTCTCAATGCAGTCCCCTTTGTTCTTTTTTACCTCAATTATCCGGGTACTTTTATCCATTCTTGGGGTTTCTTGAAATAATTGTCCTTAAAATCCCCTGAGCGATGTTTCCATGCACATAACTCCATTGTATGGCTTCTCCTCTTCGAGAAGAGCGGAGAGCCCTTCAGCCTATCGCTTCCTCGCTTCAATTGCTATTGAATCAAATAAAACAAAACTAGAAAAAAACATTTCTACCCTAAAATTACCACTGATTATTAAGCAAAAACTTTATGCTTCTCCCAGGTTGTTCAATTTTCACGCCGTCACCCTTTCTAAAGACAATAGAAGCATAGTTTCAACTGATACCAAAACCCCCCAGATGCAAACACTTCTGTACAGCATGAATCGAACTACATGTTTCAATTTCCTTCCACGGAAACAATAATTTAAGACCACTTCACATTTTATCTTGTTTCGAATAATTAGCAATGCACATTACGATCACTTTCCAACTTCTTTTCCTGACAGGAATAACACAAAGTCAATTGCTCCTTTAGAGAACCAGCAGGGTCAGAACGGGCTGAATGTTGTCCTTTTATTTTCATTCCATTTATACATGCTCAGATTATTGAACCTGAGATCCAAATGTCAGTTATTAAGTTCCGAGTCCCGCTGGTGAATCTTCATTTCTTCCACTGCAAGGTCAATCTAATCCTGTTATTTTCTCTGCGTAGTAAGAACATAAGGACGAAGATTAGGTGGAGCATGTAGTTCATGGTTTCTCAAGCACTCAAGAACATCCAAATACTTTATCAAAGCAGATGTGGGTGTCGAGCTGGTGGAACCAGTAATCTTGCCTTGCTGTGCTGAAAAGAGAGTTGGCCATTTTACAATAAAAACGCACAAAGGAGGAAGGTTTTTTTTGTACACATGCCCAGTTTGAACACCTCGCCCCCATCTTTACTGTTTCTGCTGGAACTCCTGTACCCTCGCCAACAATAATGATTCATCTCCGCATGCATATCTGATCATGGAATTCAAGTAAATTCGCAACGTGAATTATACAGCACTGGCTCTCAGCCATCTGATCACTTTGAAGGGGTAGAAAATTGAGGTATCGTTCTGGACTCTGGACCCACATGAATAAATGATTATGTTCTTGGTGGGATTTTTCTTGTAACTAAGCTCTTTCTCTGCCCCTCTTTTACCCTTTGCGATCCTCTTCCTGCGTCACAGGCTATGCAAGTAAGCTAACCCTTTGAGTTATACCAATCTCGAGCTTTATTAACAGAAGATGGATCACACCAAATTCATAGGGTTAGGAAATATGCCACACCCTATAAATGGGGAAAAATGAAACAGAAAATCTTTCTGTTTAAGGACTGGTGATGAGGGGACAAATGCACGGTGTTTAAATCAACCCATGCACGTCGACAGTGCTTTGCAGTATACAGGTATAGCAAGTGAATAGGGGAGTAAATACAATGTTAACGTTGGGGGTCGTCGAATTAAAAGGTTAACTTTAGACTTGATTGCTCCACTGTTTCACTGGCCGGCGTCTCATCTTCAGCCCTACATATGCCTGTGCTCATCCAAAGTTCGATTCCCGAATATCGTAGTGTCTTGTTGTTTAAGCTCTCAGATCAGAAATCCCAAACTTTGATCGGTTTCAGTGAGATGTAAATTGGGGTTGTTCGTTATTGATGAGAATGATGGTTTTCCCTGAACGGTGGTGGAGTCATAAGTACAGACACGGTGGGCTCAATGTTTTCATTCTGTGCTCCAGGAATTCAATGGATTTTAAGGGAGGAATTACTCGGATTCAGTGAAATTCACTGATGCACTGCATCGCTTTCCCTCTGCTGCTTCCCATGTCTTATTTGAATGTTTATTCCCACACAGGGATTGCTTTATTGTTCAAGCAGTGAGATAATGCGCACGCTGGGAATCCGAAATAATAGCTGAAGATGCTGGAAACACTCAACAGATCTGGCAGCTTCTCTGGAGGGAGAAAGGGACGGCACAGTGAGCAATGGTTAGCACTGTTGCCTCACAGCACCAAGGACCCAAGTTCAAATCCAGCCTCGGATCACTGTCTGTGTGGAGTGTATACATCCTCCTCGTGTCCTCCAAGTGCTCTGGTTTCCTCTTAGAGTAAGAAGTTTAACAACACCAGGTTAAAGTCCAACAGGTTTATTTGGTAGCAAAAGCCACACAAGCTTTCGAGGCTCTGAGCCCCTTCTTCAGGTGAGTGGGAATTCTGTTCACAAACAGAACTTATAAGACACAGACTCAATTTACATGAATAATGGTTGGAACAGAATTCCCACTCACCTGAAGAAGGGGCTCAGAGCCTCGAAAGCTTGTGTGGCTTTTGCTACCAAATAAACCTGTTGGACTTTAACCTGGTGTTGTTAAACTTCTTACTGTGTTTACCCCAGTCCAACGCCGGCATCTCCACATCATTCCTCTTAGAGTCCAATGATGTGCGTGGTGGGTTGATTGGTCGTGCTAAATTGCTCCTTCGACCAGGAGGATTGGCAGGGTAAATAAGGGTTACGGGAATAGGACCATGGTGGGATTGTGGTCAGGACAGACTCGATGGGCCGAAGGCATCATTCTGTAATTTCGGGGTTCTATGGATTCCAAGGGGGAATTAACATTTCCGGTCTATAGAAGATGTTCGGGATACTCTGGAGGCAGCTATCGGAAAACAGCTGATAAATAGCCGTAGAACTAATTGGATCATGGCGATGAGTAAATGTTGAATTTGGCTCAAAGTGCACAATTTCCGTGAAAGAACAAAAACGCGAACAATTTCCACTGAATTCCGCTGTTCGCTTAAGTGAAATAAAGAATATGCTTATTCGGTTTGCAAATACTTCCATCTTGTCCATTACAGTCCAGCGATCACAATAATTTTAAGAATAATTTCACGATTTCGAACACGCCTTTGTCTGTTATGGAGTTCCGCACTGTTCTCTTGGTGTCAGTTTAGTGGCCAATCAGAAGCAAATATCGTTCAAATTCAAACTCATTCTTCCCAGCCGGAGAAAAGAGTTCCCCTGTGTTTAACCGAACAATTGTTATTCATCTCAAAGATGGGAAATATGTTTTTCTGAACCTGGATCACGGCGCTGCGAGCCCAGAATTCTAAGCGATAGGCCACAAGCACAGCGTTAGAAGACCTTACGCGAAAGATGGAATTATAATAGAAATGATATGAGGTAATTTAGAAATGAAAACTTTTGATTTTGTATGATGGGTAAAAGTTCATTTCACGCCTCTGTTGCTCACATTTATTTAAAGACGACTCTGTTCCTCGTTCATTGATTCGGCTGGATCTGGTTCCACTGCAAAAAAAATAGTTTCTATGTATTTCTACAACAGATTTCAAATCTCCTAAAACATAAATAGAACGGAAAACAACGCATTGATACACAAGCATCTCTGCAGAATAATAAACGAATACATCCGCAAAACATTTGCAAATATCACAGGATGTTTTGTAAAGAGAAGGTCCCAGACGAGTGGAAAACGTCTAATGTAACACGCCTGTTGAGGAAGGGATGGACGCAGAAGATGGGAAATTATAGGCCAGTTAGCCTGACCTCGGTCGTGGGTAAGATCTTGGAGTCCATTATTAAGGATGAAATTGTGGAGTACTTGGAAATGCATGGTAAAAAGGGCTGAGTCATCGTGGCTTCGTCAAAGGGATGTCATGTTTGACAAATCTGTTAGGAAACTTTGAGGAGGTAAAGAAGTTAGACAAAGGAGAGCCAGTGGACGTGATTCATTTAGATTTCCAGAAAGTGTTTGACAGGGCGCCTGACAGGAGGCTGCTAAATAAGCTAAGAACCAATGATTTCAGAGGCAGGGTACTGGCATGGATAGAAGATTGGCTGAAAGACAGAAGACAGAGACTGGGGATCAGGGGATCAATTTCAGGATGACAACCAGTGATTTGTGGAGTTCCACAGGGACCAGAACTTTTCACTATCTGCATTAATGATCTGGAAAAATGGAGTTGAAAGCATGGATGCTAAATTTGCGGATGATACAAAGATATGTAGAAAGATAGCGCGTGTGAGGAAGTGAGGAGGCTCCAGAATGACTTGGACAGGCTAGAAGAGTGGGCAGAGAAGTGACAGTCGGAATAAAATGCGGGAAAGTGTGAGGTTATGCACTTTTGGCAGGAGTATTTAAGGAGTAGACTATTTTCCAAGCGGGGAAAGGCTTCGGAAGTCGGTCGCAGAAAGGGTCTTGGGAGCCCTGATTCAGGACTCTCTTACGGTTAATGTGTAGGTTCAGTTGGCAGTTAGGAAGGCAAATTCAATGTTAGCATTCATTTCTAGGGGGCTGCAATACAAGAGCAGGGACGTACTGCTGAGGCTGCATAAGGCTCTGGTCAGACCCCATTTGGAATATTGTCAGCAGTATTGGGTCCCATACCTAAGGAAGGATGTGCTGGTCTTGGAGCGGGTCGAGAGGAGGTTCATAAGAAGTACCCAGGACTGAAGGGCTTCTCATATGAGGAGCGGCTGAGAAGATTTGGTCTCGGCTCGATGGAGTTGAGATGGATGAGGGGGGATTTAATTGAAACTTACAGAATACTGTGAGGGCTAGATAGAGTCGATGTTGAGAGAATGGTTCCACGAGTGAGAGAGACAAGAACTCGAGGGCACAACCTCAGAGTGGATGGACGCTCTTTTAAAATTGAGATGAGGAGGAATTTCTTCAGCCAGAATGTGGTGAGTCTGTGGAATACATTGCCACAGATGACTGTGGAGGCCAGGTCAATGAGTGTCTTTAAGGCAGAGATAAATAGATTCTTAATCAATAAGGGCATCAAGGGTTACTGGGCGAAGGTAGGAGAATGGAGATGAGAATCACAGCAGCCATGATCGAATAGTGGCGCATACACAATGGGCCGAACAAACTAATTCTCTCCTATATCTCACGGTCTTATTATAGTCTAAAGATTTCGTATATGCTAATAAGGGAGAGATTGAAGATAAAAGTAAAGATGGTCATTCAGACTCGACAATTTGGTTCTATTCACTCTCCACAGATGATGTCAGACCTGCTGAGATTTTCCTGCATTTTGTGTTTTTGTTTCAGATTCCAGCGTCTGTTTCAATTACATGGTGCACTGGAGAGCATATCTCGAATATCGTGGGCAGTATTAGTCTCCTTATTTAATGAACGATGTAAATATGCGAGAGGCAGTGCAGGAGAGAATTAGTCGATTCATCCCTCGAATGCCTGGGTTGTTTTATGTGGTGAGGCAGGAGAGGCTGTGTTTGTGTCCACTCGGGCTTAGCAGAGTGAGGGATGACTGGATTGAAGTATATGAACTCCTGAACGGAATTGAGAGAGTTAGAACAAAGAACAAAGAACAGTTCAGCAGAGGAAACAGACCCTTCGGCCCTCGAAGCCTGTGCCACTCATTGGTCCAACTAGACCATTCGTTTGTATCCCTCCATTCCAAGCCTGCTCATGTGACTATCCAGGTAAGTCTTAAACGATGCCAGCGCGACTGCCTCCACCACCCTACTTGGCAGCGCATTCCGCCCCCCCACCCCCCCCCCCCCCACTCTCTGTGTAAAATACGTCCCTCTGATATCTGAGTTATACCTCGCCCCTCTCACCTTGAGCCCGTGACCCCTCGTGATCGTCACTTCCGACCTGGGTAAAAGCTTCCCACTGTTCACCCTATCTGTACCCTTCATAATTTTGTACACCTCTATTAGGTCTCCCCTCATTCTCCGTCTTTCCAGGGAGAACAAGCCCAATTTACCCAATCTCTCCTCATAGCAAAGACCCTCCATAGCGGGCAACATCCTGGTAAACCTTCTCTGCACTGTCTCTAAAGCCTCCACGTCCTTCTGGTAGTGCGGCGACCAGAACTGGACGCAGTACTCCAAATGTGGCCTAACCAGCGTTCCATACAGCTGCAACATTAGACTCCAGCTTGTATACTCTATACCCCGTCCTATAAAGGCAAGCAGACCATATGCCTTCTTCACCAGCATCTCCACCTGTGCTGCCACCTTCAAGGATTTGTGGACTTGCACATC
The DNA here is from genome assembly GCF_964213995.1 of Mustelus asterias. Taxonomy (NCBI): domain Eukaryota; kingdom Metazoa; phylum Chordata; class Chondrichthyes; order Carcharhiniformes; family Triakidae; genus Mustelus; species Mustelus asterias. The sequence goes on along the minus strand of NC_135816.1, from coordinate 83,103,405 downwards.
TCAGTCCCTGTGTGTTTCTACACTCTCGATGGCTCTGCCATTTATTGTATAACTCCCCCCTACATTAGTTCTTCCAAAATACATCACTGCGCATTCATCTGGATTAAATTCCATCTGCCATTTTTCCGCCCAATTTTCCAGCCTATCTATATCCTGCTGCATTGTCCGACAATGTTCATCGCTATCTGCAAGTCCAGCCATCTTCGCGTCCGCAATAGAGCATGAACTCCCCCCTCCACCCCATTTCCATTTATTTATTTCATTTAATTTAATCTTATTCTCCATTTTATCGCTCTCCATCTTTCTTATTCTCCATTTTATCGCTCTCCATACATTCGCAATACATTTCTAACATTGCAAAAAAAACAGTGCTCCATCGGTTGACATCTCTCGCTCTCTCTCTCTCTTCTGAGCAGTCTTTGTTCCGAGGGACTGGAAATAACTGAAGAAGCGCAGTTCTGCACGTTTTACTTGGAGGACGAATACTTTCGTGTTAGAAGCTGTAACATGTTAATGTATTATCTCCATCCAGAGATTCATTCGTGGCTTATGAGGATAGATTGAGTAAGCTTAGTGTATACTCTCTGAAGCTTCGTATAATGGGTGATGAGGAGACATATTTTCATTCAAAGACTTTGATGTGTTTGAACCTCTCTGTCCGAGATAGTTCGTCGCGCACAATGTATTCACAACTGAGATGAAAGATTATTGAATGTTGAGCAGATTAAGTGATATGGGAACAGTTCTGGGTTAACCCTTCAGCTCGATTGGAAGAATCCTTTATTGAACAAAGAAGTCACGGGGGAGAAAACAGAGAGACAAGCAGACAGACATTTAAAAAAGTGGTCAAATAGTGAATTCAAGACAAAGAAGTGGGTCAAATTCCTCTCTCTTCACTGGTTGAAATTGACAAAGAGAAACAAAAAACTTCCCGAGGAACAAAGGCCTGCAAGGAAAGGAGTTCAGAAAGAAAGATGAAAACAATAATAACATGCTACAAAAAAATTAATGGGAGGAAGTAAGAACTTAAACATATAAGCATAGAAGTTAGGCCATTTGGCCCTTTGAGCCTGCTCCGCTCTTTATTACGGTCATGGCTGATCATCCAACTCAATAGCCGAACCCTGCTTTATCCCCCAAACATTTGATCCCATTCGCCCCAAGTGCTATATCCAGCCCCTCTTAAAAATATTCAATGTTTTGGTAAGGAATACCAAAGGCTCTTTGGGTAAAGAAATGTCTCCGCACCTTCGTCCGAAATGGTCTACCCTGAATCCTCAGACTGTGACCCCTGGTTCTGGACTTCCCCACCATCGGGGAAACCCTCCGTGCGTCTAACCTGCTTAGTCCTGTTAGAATTTTATAAGTCCCGATGAGATCCCCTCTCATTCGTCTGAACCGCTGCGAAAACAATTTTAACCTAATCAATCTCTCCTCATACATCAGTCCTGCCATCCCCGGAATCAGCTTGGTAAACATTTGCTGCATTCCCTCGAGAGCAAGAACATCCTTCCTCAGAAAAGGAGACCAAAACTGCACGCAACACTCTCGGTGTGGCCTCACCAAGGCCTGTATAATTGCAATAACAGATAGAACATAGGACAGTACAGCACAGAACAGTCCCTTCGGCCCACGATGTTGTGCCATGTTGGATCCCTGCTCCAGTACTCGAAACCTCGCGCAATGAAGGCCAACATACCATTTGCCTTCTTTACCGCACTTGCATGCTTATCTTCAGTGACTGGTGCACAAGCACACCCCGATTTCTCTGTATACTCCGCTCTCCCAATTTACAGCCATAAGTTAAATGTTGCACTTGGGAGGACAAATTTGGAAATTCATTATTTTGCATATAGTGTCTGGAATGAGTGATAATCCCCCAGCTGGGCTCTGATCAGTCATTCAGAAAAGTTGAACATACCTGCTTTCGTTTAGTCGTCTCGTTTCTGGTTTTAGTGTGGGCTCTGAACAGTGGACTGAACATTGCTGTTCAACTTACTGTTTCTGACTCTGTCTGTCACCGATACACCATCTTCATCTACGCTCTGAAACAAGGATGGGAAAATGCTGGAAAATCTGAGCAGGTCTGACAGCATCTGTAGAGAACAGAGCCAACATTTCGAGTCGAGATGACCCTACGTCAGAGCTGGGAGGAAAGAGAGTCAGCTAAGATTTATATTATGAGGGTACGGAGGGGTGGTGAAAGTGGACAAAGGGAATGTAAATGAGCATGCAGAGGCTGAGAAGTTGTTGCAATATTCATTCAGTGATCAGAATGTGTGAATAGTAAAACAAAGGTACAGCTTGGTTAAGGACTGCCTGAGGAATATGACGTTTGGCCTGAAGAAGGGGCGTGGGATTGTGGGAGGGCGGGGGGGGGGGGGGGGGGCTGCGGAGAGGCGGTGGGAGTCTTAAAGCCCATCAAGGTAGATAAATCCCCGGAACCTGATGAATTGTGTCCCAGGACATTGGGGGAGGCTAGGTGTTGTGGAAAGATGGAGAGCGATAAAATGGAGAATAAGATTAAATTAAATGAAATAAATAAATGGAAATGGGGTGGAGGGGGGAGTTCATGCTCTAAAGTTGTTGAAGTCAATGTTCAGTCCAGAAGGCTGTAAACCGCGAATCGGAAGGTGAAGTGCTTTTCCTCCAATTTGTATTGGGGTTCGCTCGAATATTGCAAAAGCCTAAGGACGAACATATAGGCAGGATGACAGGGTAGCAAGCGACAGGAAGGTTTGGGTCCTGTGGACGGACTGAAGGTTTTTAACAGAGTGGGCACCCATTATGCATTTAGTCTCTCCGTTGAAGTGTAGACCACATTGGGAGCAACAAATGCAATAGACCAGATTGAATGAGCTGCCGGTGAAGCGCTGCTTCACCTGAAACTGATGCTTAGGATCTCTTACAGTCAGGGAGGAGGTAAACGGACGGGTGTTCCACCTTCTACGATTGCATACGAAGGTGCCGTGGGCAAGGGTGTGATGGAAGAGTGGACCAGGGTGTCCAGGAGAGAATAGTCCCTCTGGAATGCTGACAGGGGAAGGGCGTGGCGGGGGGGGGGGGGGTGCGCCGGATGGTCCTGTGGAATGCTGACAGGGGAAGGCGGGGGGGGGGAGGGTTTGCTGGTGAGGTGAGGATTTGTTAAGGAGTGACATCCTGCTGGAATTGGCACACATGTCTGAGGATGATCCTTTGAATGGTGGACTGAAAAGTGCGGACTAGGGGGACCCTATCCTGATTCTGGGAGGGCGGGTGCTGAGAGCAGTGGCCCGTGGGATGGCTTGGACGTGGGCGAGGGCTGTCTCAACAACACTTGGCGCAAAACCACAACTGAGGGAGCAGCGCTATTTTGGAAAGTAAACAGTTTTACTTTCATCAGAACAGTTGCGGCAGAGGCGAAGGTACTTGGAGAATGGGATGGAGTCCTTACAGGATGTCAGCTGTAAAGACCTGTAGCTAAGGTAGTTATGGGAGTCAGTACATTTGTAGTAGATACTAGTGGACAGTTAATCACCAGAAACGGAGACATGGAGGTCAAGGAAGGGAAGATAAGTTTTGGAGGTGGACCAATGAAGGGGACAGAGGGGTGGGAATTGGAAGGAAAATTTATAATTTTTTCCAGGTCCGAGCGGGAACATGAGTGGCAGCGAAATGCATGAATAAAAGTGTTGTGGGAGGGGGCCGGAGTAGGACTGGATTTGGGAATGCTCCACATAACCCATAAAGAGACAGGCATAACTGGGACGCATGTGGGTGCAATCGCCACAACATATATTTGGAGGAAGTGAACCTAAACATAGGTCCGACCAATCCTCATCCACCACCACTCTCCTCCATTTGGCGGGATTTGTTCTTTCTCTCAACAATTTCCATATCCGTGGGCTGCACGGTAACACAGCTGCTTCACAGCTCCATGGACCTGGGTTCGAATCCCTGCTTGGGTCACTGTCTGTGTGGAGTTTACACGTTCTCCTCGTGTCTGCGTGGGTTTCCTCCGGGTGCTCCGGTTTCCTTCCACAGTCCAAAGATGTGCAGGTTAGGTTGATTGGCCATGCTAAAAATTTGCCCCTTAGTGCCCAGAGCTGCGCAGGTTAGAGGGATTAGTGGGTAAATATGGAGGGATATGGGTTTGGGCCTGGGTGGGATTGTGGTCGGTGCAGACTCGATAGGCCAAATGGCCTCTTTCTGCACTGTGGGGTTTCTATGTTTTCCAATTTCTCCTTTAACTCGGCTCACTTCCTCCAAATAAAAGGTGTGGCTATGGGTCTCAGTTATGCCTGTCCCTTTACGGGCTATGTAGACCATTCCCTGTTCCAGTCCTGCTACGGCCCCCTCGCACAACTGATTTATCGGTACATTGGCGACCATTTCGGTGCCACTTCATGCTCCCATCTGGACCTGGGAAAAATGACCAATTTTGCTTCCGATTTCCACCACCCTATTACTGATACTTTTCTATCCCTTGACCTCTGTCTCCATCTCTAGTGATAAACTGGCCACGACCAACCAACCTACTCCCACAACTACCTTGATTATGGCTCTTCACGCCGGACATCCTGTAAGGACGCCATCCCACTCTTTTGATTCCTTCGCTTCCGCCGCATCTGTTCTGATGATGCCACTGTCCATATTAAAGCGGGTGATATCTCTTCCTTCTTCTTCAATCATGATTTTCCAACCACTGTGGTTGACAAGGCTCTCAACTGCGTCCAACCCCTCCCGCGGCCACTGCTCTCACACCCTCCCCGCCCGCCCAGAAGCAGAATAGTGTCCCCATTGTCCTCACTTTTCACCCCACCAGTCTCCGCATTCAAAGGATCATCCTATCTCATATCCACCAACTCCAGCATGAAGCCACGACTCAAGATATCTTCCTCTCATTCCCCCCTTTCAGCATTTAGCAGAGACCGTTCTCTCCGGGACACACTGGTCCACTCCTTTTTCATATCCAACACCTCATCACCTGCCCACGGCATCTTAACCTGCAATCGTAGAAGGAGCAATGCCTGCCACTTTCCCTCCTCCCTGCTCACTGTTCAAGGTCCGAAAGACCCCGTTCAGGTGAAGGAGTGCTTGACCTGCTCCTCCATCAATCTGGCCTATTCCATTCGCTATTCCCAATGCAATCGACTCTTCATCGGAGAGATTAAACGCAGTCAGGGTGACCGCTTTGCTGAACAACTTTGGTCCGTCCACAAGAAGGTGCGAGAACTTCCTGTCGCTTTGCCACTTCAACACACCACCCCGCTCTCCTGACCCATATCCGTCACTGGCCTTTCACAATGTCCGAGCGAAACTCAACGCAAACTGAAGGAACAGCATCTCATCTTCCGATTGGGCGCTTTAAAGCCTTCTGGACTCAACATTGAGTTCAACCATTTCGGAGCATGAACTCTTTCCTCAACCCCATTTCCATTTATTTTATTTCACTTCATTTCGTTCTCCATTTCATTGGTCTCCTTGTTTCCACCGTCCCCCCCCCCCCCCCCCCCCGCCGCCCCCCCCCCCCTCCCGCCCCGTTCTTTTGGCCAACTGCCACATTCCTCAGGCAGTCCTTCACCAATCTGTACCTTGTTTTTTACCATTCGCGCATTCTGATCACTTAATGGACACTTTAACAACTTCCCAACCTTCTGCATGCTCATTTATATCTCCTTTGTCCAATTTCACCACCCCTCCCTACCCTCAATAATATAAATCTCTGCTGACTCTCTTTCTTCTCAGCTCTGACGAATGGCTCGAAACGTTGGCTCTACTCTCTCTCTCTCTCCACAGATGCTGTCGGACCTACTGCGATTTTCCATCATTTATTTGCTTCATCTGCACTCGCTGTATCTGCACCCGAACCATTTCCAATTAGAACGTTTACTTTGAATTATGTGTGTTCGGTCAAACGAAATTTAAACTTCACCCAGTCCGGAATTTGAACCCAGGAGCCCAGTTGAAAGGCGAGGATTGTCAACACCAAAAGTGATGAGGAATATTTGATAAAACTATACTGATCATGGGACAATTGAATTTATGCATTTCAGAGAGTTATCAATTGGCGGTTGTATAAATTCCAGAATGGATTTGAAACAGAACCAGTTCATTTGGGGAAGGTATCTGTCACACTTCCAGTCTCTCTTCGTGATCACTGAAGGAGGCCCGCAGCCGTTCGGCCCCAAAGTTCATGGTTAATTCTTCACACACCTATTTGTCTTGCAGATTCTCTTTGCAGGGATAATAGTGAGTATACCCGCTTGACAGATAGGAAACTATCATTAAATTCATCATCGGGAGACATTTTACTACAATGAAATGCATCACACCAAATGAAAATCAGCATTTGAAATGTGTTAGTGTGTGGGCCACAGTGAGAGCAGATAAAGATTTTTCTCAGTCAGGAACAATGGTTTTTATTCCGAGATCCCGGGATATGAGAGATTCTGAGTCGAAGTGTGCTTCACACCGATGGACCGGCGGCATTTCCAGATGCGTCTGAACACAGATCTTGCACGTAAACTGGGCTGAATGGGAATTTCTGTAAAATCAGTGAATTGGTAGCTTCTATCGAGAACAGTTTGCGAAAACAAAACTGAAAGGAACGGCCATGTTTGATTTAGAAGTTAATAACAAGCCAGAATTTATTTATCACCTGATACTAATCGACATATTTTCAGCAACGGCAGTAATGTGACACCGTAACATTCATGGTAATATCTGTCACCATTTTGTCCCGTTTTAAGATGTTTCCCCTTTTATTTTATTTGCATTCTTCCATTCAGTGTCATGGCATTCATCCGCCCATTTTGATGTCTTTACTGATCCCATTCCCTCTCTCAGACCTTGCGGCTTTGTTCCCAATTTTTCACATTTATCATTGAATCTCTCCAGCTCCCTCTCCCATCACAGACTTCCCCTTTTATTATTTTTCCAACCCTCCACTTGAGATATAAGAAAAACGCAGCCAGCTCGTTCTCAGTCACGTTAGCTACATTGTCCCTCAGAGACCCGGCGACACAGACAGCTCATCAGGTTCACAGGCACAGACAACAGAAGTAATCAATTCCACTTTAATCCCAAATTCCAGGGATATATTTTAATCGAACATTCAAACGCTGAAGAGGGAAATATGTCTTTTCCATTTCACTCCAAATCAATTCCACTGACAGATTTATACAGGAATCCCAGCGCCCAAATCGCATCGACTATAAGATTGACAGGGACTGTGTGAATCTCACAATAATAACCCACAGCAGCTAATTGAGCTGCAGATCGACAGATACAAATTTAATCCAATTCCTGTCACAATGTGAGATTTAAGTTGCAATGTAATTCACAGTCCTGCTCACAGTTATATAGATTTACTAATGGCAACGCAGAATGCCATGGATTCTGGAAATATCAAATAAAAAATAACAGAAAATGCTGGAAATATTCAGCAGGTCTGGCAGCAGTTCTGAAAAAGATTAATAAGGTCTCGAAACGAAAACTATATTCTTTCTCCACAGATGCCGCCAGATCATATGAGTTTTGACAAGGTTTTGTGTTTCATTTGAAAGTTTCGTACTGTAATCGCGTATTTATATTGAGCAGAGAACCCAGAATTCTTCTTGCTCACTGATCGCACATGAATGTTCGAACTATTGCATTTGCAAATTCAAATTTTCAGGTTACAAGCGAGTTGCAAGGGTGTTTTCTCCCCCCAGAGCAGTTTCAATATTTTTAATTCATTCGAGGCACATGGGGGACGCTGGCTGGCCAGCATTTATTGCCCATTCCTTGTTGCCCTTGAGAACGTGGTGGTGAGCTGCCTTCTTGAATGGCTGCAATCCACGTGCTGTGGGTTGACCCACAATGCCGTTACGGAGGGAATTCCAGGATTTTGGCCCAGCGCCTGCTAAGAAACGACTATATATTTCCGAGGCAGGATGGTGAGTGGCTTGGCGAGGAACTTGCACGAGGTGGTGTTTCCATATATCTGCTCCCTTTGTCCTTCTACATACAAGTTGCCGTGGGAGCGAAGAGCAATATAAGCATCTTTGGTGATTTTCCGCAGTGCATCTTGTTGATAGTACATACGGCTGCCAATGAGCGTCCGTTAAGGAGGGAATGGATTTTTGTGGATATGGTGCCAATCAAGCGGGCTGCTTTGTCCTGGATGGTGTCAAGTTTCTTGAGTGTTGTCGGAGCTGCACCCATCCAAGCAAGTGGTGAGTATTCTATCACATTTGTGATTTGTGCCTTGAAGAGGGTGGACAGGCTTTGTGGAGTCAGGAGATGAGTTAGTCGCTGCAATATTCCTAAACCCTGACCTGCCCTTGCAGCCATTGTGTTTATGTGGCGTGTCCAGTTGACTTGCTGGTCAATGGTAAGCCCTCGGATGCTGACAGTGGGGAATTCAGTCATGGTAGCACCATTGCATCCAAGTGACGGTGGTTAGAGTGTCTCTTAATGGTGATAGTCCTTGACTGAACTTTGTGTGGCCCGAATATTACTTGCCACTTGTCAGACCGAGACTGGATATTGTCCAGCTTTTGTTGCATTTAAACATGGACTGCTTCAGGAGCTGAAGAGTTGTGAATAGTGCTGAACATTTTGCAATCATCGGCGAACATTCCCACTTTTTCCCTTGTAACAGAGGGAAGGTCATTCATGAAACATCTGAACATGTTTGGGCCCAGGACACAACCCTGAGCAACCCCTGCAGAAATATCCTGGAACTGAGATGACTGACCCCACACAACCACCGCCATCTTTCTATGTGCCAGGTATGAATCTAACCAGTGGAGATTTTGATACCGATGCCCATTGATTCCAGTTTTGTTCGGGTTGCTGGATTCCGCACTCGGTCGAATGCTGCCTTGATGTCAAGGGTTGTCACGCTCACCTCACTTCTGGCATTCAGTTCTTTCGCTATTGCTTTAACCAATGAGGTCAGGAGCTGCGAGACCCTGGCGAAACCAAACCGGGCGTCACTGAGCAGGTTATTGCGAAGCAGATGCTGCTTCATAGACTGTTCATGGCTCCTTCCATCACTTTACTGATGATCAAGCGTGGACAAATGGAGCGGTAATTGGTGGGATTGGAATTGTCCTGTTTTTTTTCTGTTTACAGGACATTCTCCACATTGTCGGGAAAATGCCAATGTTTTAATTGTATTGGAAGAGCTCGGCTGGTGGAGCAGCAATTTCGGCAGCACAAATGTTCAGTACAATTGCCGGAATGATATCAGGGCCCATTGCTTTTGCAGCATTCAGTGCCTCCAACCGTTTCTTTGTATCACGTGGAGTGACTCGAATTGGCTGGAGACTGGCAACTTTGAAGCTGTGGACCACTGGAGGAGGCCGAGATGAATCATCCACTGAACACATTTGGCTGAAGATTGCGGCGAGTGATTCAGCCATATCTTTTGCACTGACGGGCTGGGCTTATCCATTACTGAGGATGTGGTTGCTTGTGGAGCCATCTCCACCAGTGATGATATGATTGTCCACCACCATTTATGTCTGAATGTTGCAGGATTGCAAAGTTTGAATCCAATATGTTAGTTGCGGGATTGCTTAGCTCTGCCTTTCACTTGCTGTATCTGCTGCTTGACATGCAAGTAGTCCTGTTTGGTAGCTTCACCAGGCTGACAGCTCATTTTTAGGTATACCTGGTGCTGCTCCTGGCATGCCGTCCAGTAAACTCCATTGAACCAGCGTTGATCCTTTCTTCACAAAGCTGCTCAGCAACAGCTTCGCTCCTTTCCAACGCCAGTCCTCAATTCTCACTGTTATGGACCCCGTTAGGCCCTTAGGTTATAATAATGATTTTAGCAAAACATTGCGGTACAATTCAAAACGTAATATTCCATGCTTGGGGGACCAGTTTCGGGCGCATGGTTTAGTTGGTCCAAGCATCTGACTAATAACCTGGAGATCCCCATTTGAAATCTGATGCAATTTTACGTAGGAAAGATAAATGTTATTTTTGCAGTTTCACGCTTAGTCGGCAATCTTGAACGACTTGCCTCAATTGCTAACAGCAAAGATTAGCTGATTTATGTTACATACTTCGCGTTATACGGGTCAAAATTCCGTTGGGGGAAATGATGGACCTTTTCCATCACAATTTGTAATTTGCAATATTTAGATGTCTGACATTCACACTCTGCACCAACCAGCACCATTTCAAATGGGTAACTGTCTCCTGAAATCCACCTCCGTGCATTTGTAGCTTACCAATCCAATTTCTGCAATCTAAATCTTCGCAAATGTTACGCAAATATGAAAGGTTTCAAAGCTCAGAGCAGAAGCTGGGAGCAACAGTTGACACATCCCCCGTCACTGCAAAGGAGGGAGTAGTTGGTGCAAGTTAGAAGATTTGTGGAATGAAGTCAAAGGGACGCTTTGTCTGTGAGGGAAATGCGATGGAGAGCAAAGAAGGAAATGGAAAAGTCTGTGATTAATCTCATCAGGTCTGGGGGGCACATTGATAATAAGTGCTGCTTGATTGTTTGGTAGTTACTGAGCTGAGATAAAATAAAATGGGAAAATGGAAAATGATACCTACATCAACCAAGTTATCGACCATCCTAGAAATTTGCACATTAAATGAACCCCTTTACATCAACAAAACCGTGCAACAATGGAAAATGTTTGCAGGTTTAGATTTTCAAGTAGGTTTTGCTAAATTTGATTGTTCCTAATCCTAATTCTTTCCAACTAATCTCAGAATTAGTGTCCGTGGATATTTCGCCACATTCTTCAGCTCTTTTCTGAATTTGCTCTGGGTTGCTGTATATATACATGGGTTTTGAAAGCAACTCAACAACTTCAGGAAAGCCCCGGTTTCAGTTGCTATGTATGCAGGGTTTGTGCGGTCTCCTCGATAATAAATGGTGTTTGACAGTTTGGTAGTTACTAAACTCACAGCATATGTCAACCAGAGCAATATAAAAGTGACAGATATAGTGAATAACAAAATGATGGATTTCCTTCGGTTCTCTGTCTCGGAATCGCAATGATCTTCAAACCTGTCACCCCGCAGTCTCGTGCGGGCTCGATTGGCCACTAAAATGCATCGGACGGTTAAAGAATTAAACAAAACGATGTGAGAAAATGGAATCCAAAGAACCCAAGCGCCGTGAAACCAGACGTACGCTCTACCTGGAGTCGAAGTGAAAAAAGCCAAACTCGCCCGGCAGCCCCATTGCATATTATTAATTAGATGCTGATGTTCATATGCAAAGAAAGCTGGAATGTTTTTTAGTAAGACCAGCACCGATATGGTTGCCACAACAGCGATTGAAGCGTTTTTGGTGCAAAACTTGAATTTAAACTTCTGACAGCAGATAGCTACAAATCGGTCAAATGTGAAGGAGACTGTGAACCAAACAGAACAATCTAGGTTGACAACAGTCATATATAGAATGGTCCTGCACACAGGCGTTTGGGACAAGAATGAAAGTGGAAAGTGATAACTGAAAACATAATATAACATTACATTGACGAAAATGACCAGTAGATCTGCTGTCGCCATAGCTAGCATGTAAACAGAGATACATTTGGAAAGGCCACAATTGCCCCTGGAAAGGATCACAATTGTCATTAAGTTTGCTGCAGGAGAGAAAGAGAGAAGGTAAATAACATTTCAGTGCCTGAAGAAAATAGACATGGAGATGGTTGTAGAGATCAGTTAAATTCCTTCAGTGTTTTTATCAAAATTGAAAGACTCGGGTCACGTGATGTGGACACCAGATTTGCATTTTCACAAGTTCTGGCGTTACTCATCTTTTCATCCTTTATTTTGTCATAATACATGACATGTGAGTAGTTGATGCTGAGATATAATCTTTGGAAAAACCTGTTTTGTTTTTAACATGGGGAGCCAAAGAAAAACTTATTTGTGACATGTGGTCAGCAGTTACTTGGGTGCGGCCCGTTTCACAATGGTGGCACTTCAGGTGAGCAGGCCCAAGGTCGGGTGGTGCAACTGGCAGCAATATGATGACCGTTTCTATCAGTGAAAATGTGGGAGACCTACTAAGTTCTCAGCCACAGATTATGAGCACTCACCACAATGAACTTTAAGGTATCCTACAGAGAACACATGATGTGGAGATGATCATCCTTTCTTTTTGATTAGACTTGATGTGATCTGCTTTGATTTATTATTGTCCCATAAAGTTAACGTTTATTTATTAGTCACAAGTAGGCTTACATTCGCACTACAATGAAGTTACTGTGAACATCTCCTAGTCGCTAACCTCCAGCGCCTGTTCAGTTACAATGAGGGAGAATTTTAGCATGGCCAATACACCTAAGCTGCACATGTTTGCACTGCGGGAGGAAACCGGAGCACCTGGAGGAAACACACGCAGACACGGGGAGAACATGCAAACTCCACTGCGACCGTCACCAAGCTGGGAATCGAACATGGGTCCCTGGCGCTGTGAAGCAGCAGTGGTAACCACTGCACCACCACGCCGCCCCATGTTGCATTTTACATGTACTGGTACTCAGTGAAATGTATTGTAATTTGCGCACTATATAGGCAAAGCATACCGGCCATGGACTACATAATGGAAAAGGAAAGGAAAAGCTGCATAATGTAGTGTTACAGTCATTGCTCAGGTGCAGAGAAAGATCAACTTAATATAAGGTAGGCCCATTCAAAGGTCTAATGGCAGCAGGGAATAAGCTGTTCTTGAATCAGTTGGTATGTGATCTCAGTCTTTTAAAACTATTTTTCCCAACAGAAAAAGGTGGAAGAGAGTATGTTCGTGGAGCGTGGGGTTCTTGAGTACGCTGTCTGCTTTACCAAGGCAAGGGGAGGTGTGGACAGTTTCAATGGAATGGAGGCTGGTTTGTGTGATGGACTGGGTTACGTTCGCAATGCTTTGCAGTTTACTGTGGCCTTGGTTGGAGCAGGAGCCGTGCTAAGCCGTGATACATCCAGAAAGGATACTCTCAGTGGTGCATCTGTAAATAATAGTGAGAGTCGTCGTAGACATGCCGAATTTCAGAGAATCACAGAATCCCTACAGTTCAGAAGGAGGCCATTCGGACCATCGAGTCTGCACCGACCACAATCCCACCCAGGCACTATGCCCATAACCCTATTTATTTACCCTACAAACTCCCGCAAACTGAGTGACAACTTAGCATGGCCAATCATCCTATGCGGCACTTCTTTGAAGTGTGGGAGGAAACCGGAGCATCTGAGGAAACTCAACGGGAGAATGTGCAGAGTCCGCAAAGACAGTGACGCAAGCCAGGAATCAAACACATGTCCCTGGCGCTGTGAGGCAATATTGCTAACCACTGTGCCACTGTGCCCCCTTAGCCTCCTGCGAAAAGAAAGGCGTTGGTGGACTTTCTTAACTGTAGCATTGGTGTGGAGGGGCTTGTGCAAGTTGTTGGTTATCTGGACACCTAGAAATTTGAAGTCCTTGACCATTTCCACTTCATCCCGATGATGAAGACAGGGACATGTCCTCCAGAAAAGGAGGTTGCCTGAGTGGAGGCTTACCTATGATCCTTGGAAATCTTGCTGCATGGTGTTCTGAACATTCTACTTAATGAAGGGGACTTCGCCAGCAGAGGATGGTCCAAGAGCTGGTGCCTGCAAGAGGAGGAGGAAGAGCTGCTGTGAGATTCTTAGCTGAGTTTGAGAACTGGTTACTATGCTTTCATAATCTCGATTTGAGCAATGGGTGTCTTGAGTTCCATGAAGGACATTTCATCCAGCTTTCGAAGCCTGTGGTCAGCTGGCGACCTCGCCAATGGTTTTGCGCTGTTTCGACTTCAATGCTTTTTGAAAAGTGTTGGAGGCAGCCAATCGTGAAAAGCGTTTCTTGCCCACCAGGGGTTTGGGCTGCGGCTCATCTGGGCCCTGGCATGATGACATGATGGAAGAACGGTGACTTTGGTGATGTTCCGAATGATTCCTGGATGTTCCTCAATAATATGTTGACAGTTGCGGCTTTTTCCAACTCGAAGGGCGGATTATAATCCTGCAGTTTATCCCAAATCCGGAACATCGTACCCTTGTGATAATCCTGATTATGTATTATTGTATTTTATTCTGATGAGTGCATGCATTTTGCACTGTTAGTGTTCTGGACCAGAACTCCAAGGTACATTATGAGGTCAGATCAGACCGTAGCAGTTTTTCTATTTTGGCATAAATGTGAGGACAGTGTGCTTCACTCCAGGAGGAATTCCACCGACAAATTAGGGATCTTTATATTGTTGCAAAGTTGGGTAGAGTAATTGTAGATTGGTGTTTGTAAAAGTGTAAAATTGTAAACTGCTCAGAAGAAAACTTTACGTCGTCTCTTTAAAAGGTGGTGCTTATTCTGTGCTTAGAGATTTTAAAAAATGCAAGTGCATCAGGGGCCCCAAACTGAAACTTTGTATTGAAAGGGCAAGCAGCAGTTTTAACACGAGAACAGGCTTTTGAATTTAGCCAATCCGGTTCAATTCGGCACTGAGGTACCAACAACCTATTAAGTTTAAATCTGATGGTTTTGACAACCTCGGACCAAACCTAATGTGGCAAATATTGATATGTCATCACAGGTATAAAAGAGGAGGACAGGGGGACGAAAAGGGAGAGCAACATCCACCTGCCACAGCTCATAGCTCTTAGCTAAAAGCAACATTTAAATAGCAATGGTGCGAAAGAAGAAAGGTGTTCCAAGCAGAAGAATCAGCAGAGAAGGCCCAGAATATTCCGGAAGACCCATAACCTGGTTCCAATTTAGAGAGTGACGAAATTCTATTGTTTTGTTGTTAATGAGTGGGAATTGTATTTATTGGAACAACATGTCATTAGAATCTTCTTTATTCTGTTTTTTAATAGTTTAGCTCATTAATGCACTGTTTATTAGATAAATAAGTTGTTACGTGTTGATTTTCAAGAGTGTGTCAAGATTTGTTTTGTATTTACCCACGAGATGTTGCTGGAGCGCAGGTCACATCGCTTCACATACACTTCTTACAGATTATACGGGAAGATACTCCTTATTGGTGCTTTGGTGTTTGTTCTCAGAGGGGGGAATCAACCTCCACTTGATAACGATAACGAAATATTTTTTATTCATAACACAGTTTAAATATAGTTCTATCAAAGGAAGGGAGCTTGGCCGTTAAAAAATGAGCAATATTTAAAAATGAAAGGAAACAACATTAATTTCCTACTTTTCATTGCTCAGTTCCAAATCATGAACTTTGTCTGACAACCGAACAATCACACTTCAAATACAGTTAGTAACCATAAAGATACTCACTAAAAGGCGAGTAGACAGACTTGAAGTGTGAGAGAGAAATTTTGAGTGTCAGGGAAACTTGTAGACCTAGATCTTCCAACAAAGCCCAGCCACAACTGAAATAAACCTCTGAACTGAAACTAAACCAGCACAAAATCCCTGCAACAGACAGAGCTCCAACCAGCAACCACATTCTCACATGACGCTGTCAAACAACCTCAGCCCGCATCTCATTCTTTTAATCGATACCACCGGCAGATTTCCATCTAAAAAACAAAATCCCATCAGCTCCCTCCTAAACAAACACTACATGGTTAAAATGAATCATTATCCCGCACTTGCTTGATATTTTCTTATTTTCCCCGTGGCTGCTGCACTGTCATCCTGTAAGTTCTGAATCGCTATAATTTATATCCTTACTGATGAGTCTTCCTCTGGGTGATCCATACATGGAAGGGTTAGGGGGACCTGTGTTCGTTGGCCGTGGGCCCTCTTCTTACGTTTTCCTTCTCGGCGAGCACTCAGTGTAGATTGTATGTCTTAAAGGTCGTGCGATCCATATTTATTCTTTGATGTGTTGCATTCCTTCCAATTGCGCGGAATGAGTTAATTATTTTGCAGGACCCTTTGCTTTGCCTGTGCAAAAGACGACACGCTGTTTCTCTGTTATCCTCTCAATATCAGTACAAAAGGAAGAGCGGCCACGAAGGCAGGGACTATGATTGCTGACTCCTTGAATTATTTGCATTAATCTACGCTTGTCTTCTCCATGTATATATGTGAAATGATGATCGTTCTGCACTGTGCTGGAAATTTGTTTGCATATCGCACAGAATATAAAGTTGAACATTTTCAATAAAAGCTATCTTAAAAATGGAATCCGAACCATCATTTACTAAGCGGCTGCCGATCTCACTTTGCGCTGGATGACATGACAGTTAGAAATTCGGCCACATGTTTGGGACATTCAATGAATATTATCCTCACGTGAATAATGTTTCCAGATAAAGGGAAACACAAATGCTGCGATCAAACTGCTTATGAGTTTGTCCCTGCAACTATCCATTCTACAATATGGGAAACACCTTCCATTATCCAATAAGTAGTATGAAAAAATATAGTTTACATTGATTTACAACAAATGGGTGACAATGACTCACCGGGAAGACCAACAGCTGTTAGAATCGGGTAGTAAATCTCTTTCACCAACAGAATAACTTGTTTCCCCATCTTCTATGAGAAGGGATGAATTCTGGAGCAGCTAAAAAGGCTGACTGGCGCATGGATGAAGCACTGGAAGGGAATCTATATTTATACTCGGATGGAAGCTCCAGGGAGCCCAACAGGTGCAATCATCAGTGACATTATTTACAATCACTTAACAAATCACTTTTTCTGATACATCAGAACACAGTTCCTTTCTTTCTCCAAAACACATCACCATGCCATTTCAATTTTGTCTGAGCGAGATTCTTTCAAGTGTCTATCATCTTAACTCATCCATTGTATATTTTTTCCTGGGCTTCTTCATTCTCACACATTCATATCACCATCCGAAACCCATTAATATCCTGTACTTGTCGTTCTTCCTGCCGTTGCTTAGCTTTCTTCTGTATTTGACGATGTTGACTCACAGATGTCTTGCAGATTTTTCATTCCATGTTCAATCATATCTTCATATTGCACAAAACTCCACTGCAATTTGCCAGAGGAAATCATTGGCTTACATTCAATTTCGTTGCTTCCATTTTCTGACAGTCGACATTCTATATAATTGGAACAATTCGCTTCCTCTTTCCCTTGGCTCATAATATTGTAGGTCCATTCTCCTTTTTAGGGCTCGGGCAGAGATTACAAACACCGTTTTTCCGGTGGACTGACAGACATACAACTTCCTTCCAATATTATTCTTCAGTTCCCTAGACATTCAAACATTCTTACTAAAAAGCTCAAATTCATCTGCAACATTATTGACCATGGTACTTCCTCTAAATTTTATTTTAGTTAGGATAGCAATGGCAATCAGGAATATTAAAGAGCTCATTGCCGATCCTTGGTGCAATCGATCTTTGACGTTGAAACGCTCCTCTACACTTTTTTTTTTGTTGACTGGCACCTGCTTGCACATTTCCTGTAATACCCGGATGTCCATCTCGTAGCCCCAAGAGTTTTACGCATGTCGTCCCTCAATTCGCAGGCATACGTCTCCTCCAGGTAGCCGAATTTATCTTTCAGGCTGTATTTTTCTTCCAGATATTTCTACATGACTGCTTTCTGAACAAAATGTATTCGGTCATCCTTCTTCCTGGCATAAATCCGAACCAGCTTTCATGGATTTGCATTGTTTTACTCAGTTATTCATCCGTTACTTTTTCCATATTTTGAAGGCAGAGTTTAATGAATCTTTTTTGCTGCGATTTTCAATGTCACATTTCCCTTGGCCTATTGTTGCAGCCCTGAGAAATGCGGGTAACGTTTTCCTGATGAGGACAACATGCCTAAGGATTGTGGAGCTGCATCCTTCATTCGCTGGATCAGTCTCCAAACGTTTCTATATCTATCTCCAATAACTAGTATTCTCAATATAGCTTTCTGTCGCTCTTGGCTTGGAGACTTTGATGTTTCATCCAAAGCTTTTCTCTCCAAATGTTTTTTTTTCCATTTTGTTTTTGGTCGCTTTCTTCCTCTTCTTTGAAAGTAACTGTTTCCATTTCTGAAACGGAATGGTCTTTTCACTGATTGTACCTTATTTACTTTTTATTGCACCGCCATTTTCTCAGCCTAATCCACTCTGAACATCGTCCAATCAAGTCAGCCATGCAGCTCCACCAGTCCTCCGCGGAGTTTGTTGTTTCATCGTTTCTGTCTCTTAGCTGTCTCAGCATTTGCTCCCTGAATTCCTCCTTTCACTTTTGGGTATGTGAACTTTGCATTCCGATGCTTTCAGAACCAGATTACATGGCCTCTGCCATTTGTTTCATTTGCAATCAGCTTTGCCACTGACACACTGTGTTGAATGAACATTGTCTTGTATGGAAACGCTTTTCAGTTATTTGCCGTATTAACTTCTTTACGCATAACTTGATATAATTCAGCTATCTGTCTCCCTCACCGCTATTGTAATCAAAGGTGATTTCTGCCTTTTCTGTACCATGTTTATTATCAACTATTGCTGTGCTCTCTCTCCAAACCCACGATCTTGGATCCACCTTAAAGTTCTTCTCCAAATCCTTGTCCAACATGGATAATCCACTGCACTCTCTCCTGTCCTTCTCTCTGAACCGTGTGCTTTGCCTGTATAGCATGCAAGCAACGCTACTTTTCAATAATACTATGCTATGCTAATGCGTGTTGCAATAATAAATCAAATCAACGTAAATCAAACTTTTTCAAGCGTCTGGAGAGAGAGAGAGAGAGAGGCAGTGCCTTCTTCCACCAACTTCTATCAGCAGTTGAGAAATGAAACTAAATTTGAACTTTTCTGTGGGGAAAAAAAAGTGCCTCCAGGCATATCACCTGATCTGTCAATCATCTCCAAATAAAGCTCCACTCAGCAATCCCAAATGACTATTAAACCCCAGGACACGGTATTAGTCCAGATTAAAATTAGCACGGTGTCTATTATATTGCTTCAGTAACAATTAGAGGACACCAATTACAGACATCAGGTGGCCAATAAAATGCTGGGACCCGCTTGAAAACACTGCAGAGAAACATGATTAAACTGCATTTCTTAAAGGCACAACATCGACAAAAATGTAAGAGGATTTGAGCAGCTGGATGGTGAAGCGGGAGGGGCGAGGCTGGGGAATGGGGCTGGTATAGGTGGGCAATACATACAGTCATTCTTCAGGAGAAGGGTGGGAGCGGAGGATTAAATGCCAAATGGTTTCTCTTCAAAATCCAAAGCGATTGAAAATGGCTGCAGTAAAGATAGAGAGGATCTGCCTTTTTAGGGTTTGGGCGCGGATGGTTGAATATGCAACGTAAAAGAATGAATAAAGTTATAAGAAAATAAAAAAGAAACGAGCATGAAACATTACGGAGGCAGGCATTATGATCTAAGATTGTTCAACTTCGTGCTGAGTCGAGAGCGTGATAGAGTCGCAAGCTGAGGTGCTGGTCCCCGAACTTTGCTGTTTTTGACCAATTAGAATCTTCAGCCTGCTCATTATTCGAAGAAAACGTGGTTAACTGGCGACGAACTCCATATGTTTGCATTTCCCCATACATTAGTTGGTACCATATCTTAACAAACCTCGATCTATCTCAGATTTAAAATAAAACAATTGGCCAAGCAATAATTACTTTAATCAGAAGGGAGACCCAAAGTTCTAAAACGGTTTGCCGAATACTTTCCTCCCTTCAAAGCTGAAATCTCCGGCTTCTGTGTTTTGTTTTGACTTTGGCCCTTCGTCCGAAATTCTGAGCCAGGGGTAAACGATTGGTTGACTGAGCTTATCTGTTCCCCATAACATCTCGAAACCTTGGAAACGATCTACATAAATCATGTAGAAGGAGATGGTTAAAGGGGCAGCCAGTCTTTAAAATGTAAGGACTGAACAGAGGTTTAATGTCTGGAATTGAAGAGAGTTCCAGGGAAGCACAGGAGGGAAAGTGAATTGCGGTGCAATGAAACTGAAAGACTGGTGAGGTTAAAATGAATTGATTTATGAGGTTTCATACCTTATTCAATGAAATATGATTTTTCCATGATCTTGTTGTGATGTTGTTGGCTGAATGCTGGTTTGAGTCCTGCTGCGGTCTTTATTCACACAGAAATTTAGTGCAACTGAAAACAGCTTTCCACTCCTGAAACTGAAGCTCCCACTTTTCCTTTCAAACTTTTCCATCCTCCTCATTATTTTCGAGCTCTTTCCTGAGCCAGGTTCTCACATATTTTGCATTATGTTCTGTTCCGAAGAAATTAAATAATCGCACCCAAACATCAGTCAACTTCCCGTGAAATACGGTGGAAATTCATTGCCTTAAGCGTCTCGAGCTGAGTTTCTTTTTTGTTATGATTCCCCAGTTCAGGTTTAAGTCAAATTTATATAACCATACAATCGCACAATACAGACGGAGGTCTGACAGCCCATCTCGTCGATGACGACATTTGAATGAGCTCTCAATTTAATTTCTCAATCCATCCCCAATCGCTCTGGAAATTATTTCTCTTTCTGTTCATATTAATTTGCATTTTGACTGTTTCAATGCAATCTGATTCCACCATCCTTTCAGATTGTACACACTACATTTTAGGTCCCTTCTGAAATTCAAACGGTCCATTATTTCTCTGTTTCTTTCACTGATTATTTTAAAGTTCAATGTTTTTGTATGTTACAGTACTCTTTTCTCTTCATTGCGCAATTTGAAGCCTTGGCTGCAGAGATCTGAGATCTGCTCTCAGAAGGATTCCTTATTACTTCGCCCACCCCGCCCACCGCCAACCCATCTCCAAATCCTCATTAAACCGCTCACCTTGCCAACGCCTGGTCTGTTCACTTAATATGCCTTATTTTCGTCATTGCTATTTTTTATGAGCATAAATTACTCATTGCTGTATGGAGAGCATAAAAAGGGCAGTATCAAGCGCATGTTTGAAGGGAACTGCAATTATCACGGGACATATTAATCTGAATATTGATTGGAAAAACTAAACCAGTAAAAGTGGCATAGAAGAAAAACTTGTGGCAAATTAGATATAGCTCGTGGTGTGAAAGGGATCAAGGGATGTGGGAGGAAGGGGGGATATTGAATTCGATGATCAACTATGATCAAAATTAATGGTGGAGTAGGCTCGAAGGGCCGAATGGCCTACTCATGCTTCTAGTTTCAATGTTTCTATGTTTCTATGCGCAAGGCTGGTGAATTGATTATATCAAACAAAGAAATGCAGGGACGATAAATATTATTTGCATCATTCTACACCATGGATGACATTGCAAATGTCTCTCAGATGACAGATGGGCTAATTTCAAAGCACATGGTGGAATTTTCAAAAGTCCCAATCGCGAGCGACAGAATATTAGAGAAACTCAAGAGGCTAATGTTGGATACCCTCTGAAGCTTCGAATAATGAGTGATGAGGAGTCATTTTGTTCTTTCAAATATTTGCATATCTTTGAACTTTTCTATTCTACAGGGTTCGTAGCGCTCAATGTAATCAAAACTGAGATTAGATATTCTTGGATACTGAGCAGATCAAGGGATGTGGGTTCAACATACCTGCTTTCGTTCTGCAGTCACGTTTCTGGTTTTAGTGTGGGCTCCGAGGTTTGAAACCAGTAGATTGAACATTGCTGGACAATTCAATCTTTCTGACTCTGTCACTGATACACAATCATTATCTACACCCGCTGTATCTGTATTTGAACCATTTCCACGTTTAATTCGGTGTGTTCGTTCAAGTGAAAGTTAAACTTCTCCCAGTCTGGAATTTGAACACAGGAAACCGCTTGACAGATGGGATTTGTACCCATTAAAGTGATGAGGAATATTGGATATCACTATACCGATCATGGTACAATTCAATGTATGCATTTCTGAAATCAGTCAATTGGCTGTTTAATTATCATTATAAATTCCGGTCTGGAATAGAAACACAATCAGCTAACTTGGAGAATGTATTCTGTCACCCTTCAAGTCTCACTTCGAGGTAACTGAAGGAGGCCTGCAGCCCCTCCAGTCCCACAATTCATGTTTACAAGTTGCATGCCTCTTTGGCATTGCGTGTTCAAAGCCCGGATTTCTCTTTGAAGGCTCACCAGTGACTGTAGCCGCTCGATAGGTGCGAAACCAACATCCAATTCGCCATCGGGAGACTTTTCTTATTACAATGATTGTTTCGCACCAAATTGATTTCAACATTTGAAATGCGTTCATATGTGGGCCAGAGTGAGAGCAGATAAAGATTTTTCTCAGCGACATGCTCAGTCGGGAACAACGGAGTTCATTCCGAGATCCGGGGATCTGAGAGTCTCTGAGTGAAAAGGTTCTTTCAGAGGCAGGCGGCATTTAGCAGTGGGTCCGAACACAGAAACTGGGCTGAATGGAAATTTCTGTAAAATTAGTGAATTGGTAGCTTGCGTCCATAAATGTTTGCGGAAACAAATCTCTTTAACAACGAAAAAAAACGGTCATATTCGATATAGAAATGAATACCGAGCCAGAATCCATTCATCACCTGACACTCATCGGCGTATTTTCGTCCGGCAGCAATTCAGGATCATGGCATTCATCCGCCTATTGTTTGTTCCTTTACTGATCCCATTACCACCTCCCTCACACCTTGCAGCATTTTTGTCATTTTGTTTCATTTATCATTGAATCTCCAGTGCTCCCCATCCCATCACAGACTTTCCCTTTTATTCTTTTTCCACCGTCCACCAGAGATATGAGGAAAAACGCAGGCAGCTCGTTCTCACACACGTTAGCTACATTAGAGACACAGAGACACGGGCAGCTCATCAGTTCCACAGGCACTGACAGCATAAGGAATGAGTTCCACTCTAATACAAAATTCCAGGGAGATATTTTAATCGAACATTCAAAAAGGGTAGGAGGGGAAATACGTATTCTCCATTTCACTCCAATCAGTCCACTGACATGTTTATAAAGGAATCCAAGCGCCCAAATCACATTTACCATAAGATTGATGGGGATTGTGTGAAGCACACAAGAATAACCCAGAGTAGTTGATTGAGCAGCAGATCGACGGATACAAATTTAATGCAATTCCTGTCACAATGTGAGATTTAAGTCACAATGTCATTCACAAGTCTGCCCACAGTTATGTAGATTTACGAATGAAAATGCAGAATGCGGTGGATGTTGGAAAAACAAAAAATGTTTGAAATACTCAGCAGGTCTGG
The DNA here is from genome assembly GCF_964213995.1 of Mustelus asterias. Lineage (NCBI taxonomy): Eukaryota > Metazoa > Chordata > Chondrichthyes > Carcharhiniformes > Triakidae > Mustelus > Mustelus asterias. The sequence continues at coordinate 83,080,287 of NC_135816.1, read as the reverse complement.
AAGCAGTTCTGAAGAAAAACTCAAAACGGAAACTATTTTTCCTCTCTCCACAGATGCCACTGGTCCTTTTGAGTTTTGATAGAGTTTTGTGTTTCGTTCATAACGTAATGACGCATTTACATTGAAGGGAGAATTCAGCATACTACTTTGCTCACTGGCCGCTCACAAGTTGGAATGTTAGAACTCTTGCATTTGCAAATTGTGGACAACATGGTAGCACAATGCTTAACACTGCTGGTTCACAGCGCCAGGGACCCGGATTCGATTTTGAATCCCGGCTTCGGTCACTGTATGAGTGGAGTTTGCACATTTTCCCCGTGTCTGCGTGGATTTCCTCCGGGTGCTCCTGTTTCCTCCGTGCAGGTTAGGTGGATTGGCCATGCTAAATTACCCATTGGTGTCAGGGGGACTATGTGGGGTAAATGTCTGGGGATAGGGAGTGGGTCGGATTGTGTTCCGTGCAGACTCAATTACCGAAATGGTATCCTTCTGCACTGTAGAAATCTACGATTGGATAAATTCAAAACTTCAGGTTACAAGTGAGCTGTCAGGATTTGTTTTCCCCCAGAGCTGTATCATTTTTAAAAATTCATTTGTGGCAAAAGGGCGACGCTGACTGGCCAGCATTTATTGTCCATCCCTTGTTGCCCTTGAGAAGCTGGTGATGAGTTGCCTTCTTGGAACGCTGTAGCCCACGTTCTGAGCGTTGATCCACAATGCCATTACGGAGGGAATTTCAGGATTTTGACTCAACGATTCTAAGGGATTGGCGACATATTTCCAAGTCAGGATGGCGAGTGGCTTGGAGGGGCACTTGCACCTGGTGGTGTCTCCAAATATCTGCTGCGCTTGTCCATCTAGATGGAAGTTAGCGTGGGTTTCGAAGGTGCTGTCTAAAAGAACTTTGGTGAATTTCTGCAGTGCATCTTGTAGCGAGTATACACTGCTGCGACTGAGCGTTGGTGATGGATGGAGTGGAATTTTGTGGGTTTGGTGCAAACAAGCTGCTTTGCCCTGGATGGCGTCAAGCGCCTTGAGCGTTGTTGGCGCTGCACCCATCCAAGCAAGTGGTGAGTATTCCATCACACTCCTGACTTGTGCCTTGTAGATGGTGGACAGGCTTTGGGGATTCCTAGCCTTTGATCTGCTCTTGGAGCCACTGTGTATATGTGGTGATGCCAGTAAACTTGCTCGTCAATGGTAACCTGAAGAATGTTGTCGGGTGGGTGGTGTTCAATCATGGTAGCACCACTGAATGTCAAGGGGTGATGGTTAGATTGCCTCTTATTAGTTCTGGTCATTGCCTGCCATTTGTGTGACTCGAATATTGCTTGCTACTTGTCAGCCCGAGATTGGATACAGTCCAGATTTTGTTGCCCATTGATTCCAATTTTGCTAGTGCTACTTGATTTCTCATTCGGTTGAATGCTGCCTTGATGTCAAGGGCTGTCACTCTCATCTCACCTGTGGCATTCAGCTCTTCTTTCCATGTTTTGACCAATGACGTCAAGAGTTGAGCGACACCGACGAAACCAAACTGGGCATCACTGAGCAGGTTATTGCTGAGCAAGTGCTGCATGATAGTACTGTTGATGGCTCCGTCCGTCGCATTATTGATAATCCATAGTAGTCTGATGAGGTGGTAATTGATGTGTTGAATTTGTCCTGCCTTTTTTGTGCACAGGACATCATCCACTTTTTCAGGTAAATGCCAGTGTTTTAATTGCACTGGAAAAACTTGGCCAGGGCAGCAGCAATTTCGGCAGTACATGTATTCAGTACAATTGCGAAAATGTTATCAGGGTCCATTGCTTTTGCAGTATTCAGTGCCTGCAAAAATTTCTTGGTATCACGTGTTGCGAACCGAATTGGCAGAGACTGGCAACTATGAAGCTGGGGACCACTGGAGGAGGCCGAGATGAATCATCCACTTGGTACTTTTGGCTGAAGATCGCTGCGAATGTTTCTGCCTTACCTTTCGCACTGACGTGGTGGGGCCCTCCATTAATGAGGATGCGGATGTTTGTGGAGCCTCCTCCACCAGTGATTGGTTTGATTGTCCACCACCATTTATGACAGAATTTTGCAGCACTGCAGAGCTTGATCTGATACGTTGGTTGCGGAATCGCCTAGATCTGTCTATCACTTGCTGTTTATGCTGTTTGACATGCAAGTAGTCCTGTTTGGTAACTTCACCAGGTTGACACCTCACTTTTACTGGTGCTGCTCTGGGCCCTCCTGTAAAGTCCATTGAACCAGGATTGGTCCCTTCTTCAAAAAGCTGCTCAGCCACAGCTACGCTCTTTTCCAACGTAAGTGCTCAATTTTCACTCTAAGACAGCACCTTAGACTGCGAGAAATGTTTTTTTGCAAAATACGGCAATACCAGTCAACCGTTATATTCCACTTCTGGGCCTCAGTTGCCGCGTTCGTTCGTCGAAGCGTCCGTCTAGTAAACTAGAGATTCCAATTTCATAACCGATTCAATTTTACGTAGAAACGATGAACGTTATATTTACAGTTTCACGCCTCGATGGCAATCTTCAATCACTGGCCTCGATTGCTGAGAGCAAGAATTAACTGGTTTATGCTACTGCGTGCTATATGGGTGAAAATTTCGGAGAGGGAATGATTGTGCTTTCTCATAAAAATGCACCTTCGCAGTTTGTGATTCGCAATATTTTGATGTCTGACATTCACACTCTGCAGGAACCAACAACATTTGAAATTGTTTACACAATCCTGAAATCCACCTCCGTGCATTTGTAGCTTCCCAATCCAATTTATGCAATTTATATCTTCCCGAAATTGATGCAATTTTGAAAGGTTTCAAAGCCCAGAGCAGATAGCTGGGTAGCAACAGTTGACACATCACCCGTCACTGCTAAGGAGTGAGTAGTTGATGCAAGTTAAAGGATTTGGGGCGGCACGGTGACACTGTGGTTAGCACTGCTGCCTCACAGCGCCAGGGAGCCGGGTTCAATTCCGGCTGTGGGTCACTGTCTGTGTAGTCTTTGCACGTTCTCCCCTTGTCCACGTGGGTTTCTTTCGGGTGCTCCGGTTTCCTCCTAGAGTCAAAAGATGTGCGGGTTAGATTGAGTGGTCATGCTAAATTCACCCAAGAGTCAGACGATGAGTAGGGTAAATATGTGGTGTTAAGGGAATAGGGTTGGATAGGATTGTGTTTTGTGCAGACTCGTTGGGCCGAATGGCCTCCTTCTGCACTGTAGGGGTTCTATGATTTGTGGAATGGAGTCAAAGGGAGGCTTTGTCAATGAGGCAAATGCGCTGGAGAGCAAAGAAGGAAATGGAAATGACTATGAGGTCTCTCAGCAGACATTGACGGCAGCAGCAATGAAACAAGCGTGCAACCGGGCCTGGGGAGCTCATTCAGTAGAGCATCCAACATTTAACTTCTGGTCCAAGTAATGTTTGGGAGCGGCTTTTGTGTTGAGGTGTTGACTACTCCGGATTGAACACAGGTTGATGCGCTTTGTGGGGCCCAGGTGATTAATGAGCATTCAAACGCATTTATTTCTCCCTACCATTTTTTAAACTAATCATGATTTTTTTTACATCCTCAAAGTCGTTAGTCCTTTCGTTGTCTAGTCTGTCAGGAAGGTATATTTGTAACTTGCTCTCCGTGGCAAATCTTAATTTTATAGGATACGTGATCCCAACTGTGTGTGTTATATTAACGCTGGCCCAATCATGATTTCTGAAAGTTTTGACATCATTGCTTATATTTGTGAACAATGCCCATCTCGAAAACAAACACAAACTGATTTTTGTTTCGATGGAGAATTATGCACCCAGACAGGTTTATCTGAATCTCTCCTGTTCGCAGTATATTCCCACAATTCAATGGCTGACGATTTAGAACATACTCCCATTCCCCTGCAGACAATTCCGGCAGATTAAGGAGAGATGATCGATAAGAAATAGTAACTATTCAACGGTGCACTTTTTGTTTTCTCAGCTATTCATTTTCAAAAGGTCTCCCTCCTCTGATAATCTCCCATTCAGTTTATTGCCGTTTGATTTGATCATTATTATGGATTGTACTATTTTCACAAATCATTCACATCAAACACACTGGTTCATAATTTCATGCAAATCAATCTTTTTTTTTTCAATTCCTTTATTGCTGGGCAATTCAGTAAGACAAAACCATAATATCGTCGATAGAGTTTTCGACAGTACACTTAATCTTTTGAGTGGAAGATGGGATTTGAATGGCAGCTACCAAAAGGCATAAAATCGACACTCTGGCTAAACAGCTGGGACAAAATAAATGAAATCTTGTATCGCTGGGCTTGGAATGTACTGTTTCCTCCGATTGAGCACTAAACACTTGAAAGGAGTTCCATCTTATTTTGGAATTTGGAATTGGGTTCCATAGTGAATTCTGCATTTGCAAGATTCACGCCACATTTCCAGGAGAAATACCAAGATCGGTAATCACAAAACTTCTGGGTTATTTTTATTAATTGGAGCGGACAGTAACTCCCATGGTTTCTCTGTCGTTGATCTGTCCGAAGTTACCGCTGGAATCCATCATTATTTATTTGTGATGACTCAATTACAAATGTGTTATCTTTATCGGAATATGTTCTAGTCACTTGGGGGTGGGGAGGGGGGAGATCTAAGATAAAATAAAGTGCGAAAATGGAAAATAACACTTACATCAAACATATGATAGACCATCGTAGGATTGTGCACATCAAATGTATGCACTTTCATGTTATCAGAAACAAAACCATACCACGATGGAAAACGATTGCAGGTTTAGATTTTCAAGTCGGTTTTCCGAAAGTAGATTTTGTTAAATCCTCATTTTTCCAACGAATCTCAGAATTAGTCTCCATGGATATTTCGCCACATTTTTCAGCTCTTCTCTGAATTTGCTCTGGGTCACTGCATATATACATGGGTTTTGAAAGCAACTCAACAATTTCAGGAAAGACCCGGTTTCGGTGGCAATATATGCAGGGTTTGTGCGGTCACCTCGATAATAAGTGCTGTTTGACAGTTTGGCAGTTCCGAAACTCACAGCATATGTCAACCAAAGCAATATAAATGTGACCGATATAGTCAACAATAAAATGATGGATTTCCTTCGGTTCTCAGTCTCGGAATCGCTGTGATCTTCATTCCGCTGACCCCGAAGTCTTGTGCGGACTCGATTGGCCACTAAAATGCATCGGACGGTTAAATAATTAAACAAGACGATTAGAGAAAAGGGAAGCCAAAGGACCCAAGCGCTGTGAAACCAGACGTACGCTCTCCCTGGAGATGAAGACAAAAAAGCCAAACTCGTCCGGCAGCCCCAGTGCATATTATTTATTATTTGTTGACGTTCATATGCAAACAAAACGGGAATGTTTTTTAATAAGACCAGCACCGACATGGTTGTTACAACAGCGATTGAAGCTTTTTTGGTGCAAAACTTGATTTTAAGCTTCTGACAGCAGATTGCTACAAATCGGTCAAATGTGAAGGAGACTGTGAAACAAACAGAAAAATCCAGGTTGACAGTAGCCATATATAGAATGGTCCTGCACACAGTAGTATGGGACAAGAATGAAAGTGGAAAGTGATAACTAAAAACATAATATCACATTACATTAATGAAAATGACCAGTAGATCTGCTGCCGCCATCGTCAGCATGTAAACAGAGATGCATTTGGAAAGGCCACAATTTCCTCTGGAAAGTATCACAATTGTCAATATTTCTGCTGCAGGAGAGAGAGAAAGAGAGAAGGTAAATAACATTTCAGTGTTTGATGAAAATAGACATGGAGACAATTGGAGAAACCAGGTAAATTCCTTCCATTTGCTTACCAAAATTGGAAGGCCTGGGTCACATGATGTGAGCACCAGAGTGTGTATTTATTATGCTGTCTGCTTTACCGAGGCAGCGGGAAGTGCAGACGGAGTCAATGCAAGGGAAGCTGGATTGTGTGGTGGATTGGGCTACTTTCACAACACCTTGCAGTTTTCTGCCGTCTTGGATGGAGCCGAAACCATACCAAGCAGTAATACATTTGGAAAGGATACTTTCTATGGTGCAGCTGTAAAAGAATAGTGAGAGTTGGAGTGGGCATGCCCAATTTACTTAGCCTCCTGTGAAAGCAAAGGCATTGGTGGGCTCTCATAACTACAGCGTTGATGCGGACGGATCTGGACAAATATTTGGTGATCTGGACACCAGGAAACTTGAAGCTGCCGATAATTTCCATTATATCCCCCATTGATGTAGATAGGGGCATGTCCTCCAGAGAAGTAGGCTTCCTTTGTGGAGGCTCACCTTCGATCCTTGGAAATCTTCACGCATCGCTTGCTGAGCATCTTATTTAATCAAGTGGACTTCGCCAGATGAGAATTGTACGTGAGCTCGTGCCCGCAGGCAGTTGAAGAGCTGCTGTGAGATCCTTAGCTGAGTTTAAGAACTGGTTGCTATACTTTCATAATCTCGATTTGAGCACTGGGTGTCTTCAGTTTCATGAAGGATATTTCATCTAGTTTTTGAAGCCTGAGTTCGGCGTGGGAGACCTTGGCCAATGGTTTTGCGTTGTCTTGACCTCATTGCTTGTTGAAAACTGTGGGTGGTGGCCGATCGATGAATGTTCTTTGCCCACCAGGGCCGAGGGTGTGGCTAACCTGAGCCCTGGAATGATGGCATGATAGAAGAGTGGAGATTTCTGTAAAGTTCTGGATGATTCTTCGATGTTCCTCAATATTATTTTTAATGTTTTTATAGAATCCCTCCAGTGCAGAAGGGGGCCATCGAGCCTGCACCTGTCACAATCCTACACAGTCCCTATTCCCGTAACCCCGCATATTTACCCTGCTAATCCCTCTGACACTCGGGTGAATTTAACATGGCCAAGCAACCTAACGCGCACATCTTTGGAATGTGGATGGAAACCGAGGCCCCTGGAGGAAACCCACGCAGAAACGGGGTGAATGTGCAAACTCTGTGCCACCGTGCCATCCAAATAGTCATGGTTGCGGCCTTTTCCAACTCCATGGGCCGATTATAAGCCTGCAGTTCATCTGTAATCTGGACATGGTCCGCTTGTGACACTCCTGATTCTGTGATGTTGTCTTTTATCCTGATAAGTGCATGCATTGCATGCTGTTATGGTCATTGAGCAGAACCACAAGATATCTTATGCGGCCAGGCCTCAGCAATTTTTTTCTGTTTTGGCAAAAATGTGATCACAGATGCTTAACTCCAGGAGGAATCCCATTGACAAATTAGTGATCTTTATATCAAAATAATTTTTATTCATAACACAGTTTAAATATAGTTCTAACAAAGGGAGAGAGTTCAACCATTAAAAATCAAATTTATTTAAAAATGAAAGGAAACAACTTTAATTTCTCACTTGTCACTGCTCAGTTCCAAATCATCAACATTGTCTTACAGATGAACAATCACACTTCAAATACAGTTAGTAACTATAAGCACACTCGATAAAAGGTGCATAGACAGACTTGAAGTGGCAGAGAAAAATTTTGAGTTTCAGAGCAACTTGTAGACTTCTGTCTTCGAACAAACCCCAGCCACAACTGTAAAAAATCTCGAAACCGAAACTAAACTCGCAGAAAATCACTGCTGACAAGCATTGATCCTCCCACCATATTTTCACTTGACCCTGTCAATCAACCTAAGTACACATTTCATTCCATCAATCGAATCCATGGGGAGATTTCCATTTATATAAAACAATTCCCATTAGCTCCCTCCTAAACAAACACTACATGGTTAAAATGAATCAGTCTCCTGCACTCAGAGCATCTGAGCTGCATTCCTCCCACACATAACGACTACTTGCAGAATATGCATTCCTCTGAACATTATATATATATCAATGTCCCGCTATCATCACAGCAGAGCTGCTTGGTATTTTCCACTTTTTCCCTTGGCTGTTACACTGTTATCCTGTAACTTATGGATCGTTATATTTTATATCCTTGCTGATAGTTCTTTCTCTGGGTAATCCACAAATGGAGGTGGACGGCATCTTGTGTTCGCTGGCCACAGGCCCCCTTTTTACTGTGTTCCTCTCGGCAAGCAATCTGAGTGGTTTGTATATCTCAAAAGTCGTGCGATACATATTTCTTTATGTGCTGCATTCCCTCCAGCTGCACAGAATGAGTTAATGATTTTGGAGTAAACATTGCCTTACACGGCACGGTAGCAAGTGGTTAGCGTTGCTGCTTCATAGCGGTAGGGACCTGGGATTGGTTCCCGCCTTGGGTCACTGTCTTTGTGGAGTATGCACGTTTTTCCCGACTCTGTGTGGGTTTCCACCAGGTACCCCGGTTTCCTCTCACATTCTGAAAGACGTGATGGTTCGGTGCATTGACCCAACAGGTGTTGGACTGCAGCAACTAGGGGAATTTCACAGTAATTCAACTTCAGTGTTAATGTAAGCTTCACTTGTGACTAATAAATTTTATTGGCTTTACCTTTACCTATGAAAAAGAATAGCACCACAGCAGCATAAGGGTTGGACGGCTAGATGTAGTAATTGTTGCAATGGCCTTAAATTATCATTTTAGGCGAGGAAAGCCCATTAGAACCATTGGTGTGTTTGCCTTTGTTTTTGTCAGAAATTCTGCCTCTCAGAAAATCTGTGCTTATCCAATGGTGGTGTATGCAGGCAAAGAGGAGTGTTCTGGACTTTTCTTGCCCTTGTCACATCTGGTTGGTGGGAGTATGGGGAAGATGTGTGGTGGTATTCTCCCGATCATAGTTGATAGGCCTTTGAGTTTCGAGTATATTTGTGTTGGATTTCAGAGAGAGGAGGGCATTGTCTTGGTACCGGGGTCCACTTCATGCAGACGGAAAGCAGCACTTAGGGATATCCCCTGTCTCGATATTGCCTTGCAGTCTGCATTGTCCCAAGAGACTTTTTAAAAAAAAATTATAGCCTCATGTAAGAGTGTGCACCATCCTGTCACGTTTTTGTGGCCTGATCATATTGCCGTGACGCCCCACACACTTTTTTCTGTTATCCTCTCAGTATCCGTACGAAAGAAAGCATGGCCACAAAGGTAGGGTCTATGATTGCTGACTCCTGAAATTATTTGTATTAATCTATGCTTGTCTTCTTGTATATGTGTGAAATGAAGATCGTTCTGGACTGTGCTACATCCTGGGAATTTTTGCATATCGCACAGAATATAAAGTTGAAAATTCTCAATATAAACGGTATTAAAAATGGAACCCCAACCAGACCTTTAATAGGCGGCGGGGGATCTCACTCTTCGCTGGATGACAAGGCAGTCAGAATTTCGCTCACATGTTTGGAATATTCAGTGAATATTCTGATCACATCAGTAAGGCCTCCTGATAAAGGAAAACAGAGATGGTGCGATCAAAATGCTGATGATTTTGTCCCGGCAACTATCCATTATAAAATGCTGTAAACGTCTTCACTTATCCAATCAGTGATATGAACAAATAAACAGTTAACATTTATCAACAACAAATGGGTTACAATGACTCACCGGGAAGACCAACAGCTGTGAGAATCGGGTACTAAATCTCTTTCACCAACAAAATAACTGGTTTCCCCATTTTATGTGAGAAGGGATGACTTCTGGAGGAGTTGATAGTCTGACTGGCCTGTGGATGAAGCACTGGAAGGCAATCCATATTTATACCCGGATGAAAGCTCCAGGGAGCTCAAGAGGTGTCATCATCGGTAACATTATTTACAATCATGGAATCCCTACATTGCAGAAGGAGGCCATTCAGCCCATCGTGTCTGCAATGAACACAATGTCACCCAGGCCCTTACCCCACATGTTTTACCTGCTAATGCCCTAACGCTAGGGTCAATTTAGCATGCCCAATCAACCTAAATCGCACATCTTTGGATTGTGGGAAGAAACCGGTACAACCGGAGGAAACCCACGCAGACACAGCAAAATGTGTAAACTCCACACAGACAGAGTGACCCGAGGCCGGAATTGAACATGGGTCCCTGGCGCTGTGAGGCAGCAATGCTAACCGCCGTGCCGCCCAAATCACTTAACAAATTAACTTTTCTGATAAACAGAACACAGTCCCTTTCTTCCTCCACAACACATCACCATACCATTTTGGTTTTGTATCAGCTAAATTATTTCAGGTATGTATTATCTTAACTGATCAATCAGAACTTGGTTCTTGATCTTCTTCATTCTCGTCACCTCACACATTTATATTAGAATCCGAAACCCATTAATATCCTGCCCTTATCATATCTCTTCTTGCCGTTGCTTAACTTTCAGCAGTATGTGACGATGATTACTCACAGATGCCTTGTAGAATTTTCCTTCCAATTTCAGTAATATCTTTGTATTGCACAAAAATCCACTGCAGCTGTTCTAATTAAATACACTAACCAGAGCAAATCCATAGCTTGCATTTCATTTCTTTGCTTCCATTTTCTGACAGTCCACATTCTATGCAATTGTAAGATTTCGCTTCCTCTTTCCCTTGACTCATAATAACTTACGTTCATTCACCCTCTTAGGATTCGTACAGAGATTACAAGCACTGTTTATCCGGTGTACTGACAGATATACACCTTTCTTCCAAAGTTATTCTCCCAATGTTATTCTTCGTTCTCTACACATTCAGCCATCCTTACGACAAAACCCAAATTCGTCTGCAACATTATTGACCATGGCACTTCCTGTATCATTTTCTTAGTTAGAATAGCAATGGTAATCAGGAATACTAGAGAGCACAATGCCGATCCTTGGTGCAATCCAAATTTGACGTCGAAACCCTCCCTCACGCATTTTTTTTGTATTCTTGACTGGCGCCTGCTTTTCCATGTCCTGTAATACCCGTATGCACATCTCGGGGATCCCAAGCGTTTTACGTATTTCGTCGCAAAATTCCCGGGCATAAGTCTCCTCCAGGTAGTTGAATATGATTTTCACGCTGCAGTTTCTTCCAGATATTTCTGCATGACTACTCTCAAAAGAAAATGTCACCGGTGATACTTCTCACTGGCATGAATCGAACCAGCTTTCATGGATTTTCATTGTTTTACTCAGTCCTTGGTCCCTTACATTTTCCATATTTTGAAGGCATGTGGTGGGTGTTTAATTCATCGTTTTTGTTGTTGTTTTCAATGTCACCTTTTCCTTTGAATGTTGGTACAAAATTATTTCACTTGGATTAAATTTATTTCCCTGACCAATTCGGGTAAATGTTTTCACGATTGGGACTACGTATTCAGCTCGGTGGCTCCATTTATCGTCTGTTATCTCAACTGGTCACTCGACGTTACCATTTTTCATTCACTTCACTGTGGGTGATTTGATTTACGACCTGATTCTCCCAGCTGTTGGTCTTCCCGCTGTGTTATTGTGTTGGTTGTATTCCAGTCATTTACTGCTACCACTTCGGTCTTTATTTTTGGGAGTTCCGCATTTATATCCTGGTTATTTATTGACCTCAACACATCCTTCATGCCTAAGGATTGGAGAGCTGCATCCTTCATTAGCTGGGTCAGTCTCCGAACTTTTTAAAATCAATCTCCAACAACTGCTTTTCTCAATGTAGCTTTCTGTCACCCTTTGGTTCCGAAACTTTGATATGTTTCATCCAAAGCCTTTCTCTCCAAACGTTTTTCTTTAATTTTGTTTTCTGGTAATATTCTTAATCTTCTTAATCTTCTTTGAAAGTGACTGTTTCCATTTCTTCAACGGTATCGTTTTTTTCACTGACTATACTTTCTTTATTGTTTATTGCACCACCATTTTCCCAGCCTAAGCCACTCTGAATATCGTTCACGACACTTCTTCACTGGTGTTTTCCACCAGTGTGTTTGTTGTAACTTAGTTTCTGTCTCTGAGCTATCTCAGCATTTGCTCCCTGAATCCCTCCTTTCAATTTTGGGTCTTTGACCTTTGCATTCTGATGCTTTGAGAACCAGATGATCTGTCCTCTGTAATTGTATTTCAATTGCAATCAGCTCTGTCCATGGCAGTCTATGTTGGATGGCCATTGTCTTGCGTGAGGATGCTTTTCAGTTATTTGCCACATCAGCATTTTTTACTTGATTTAATCCAGCTGTGTCTCTCTGCCACCAATATTGTAGTTCAAGGTGGTTTCTGAGTTTTCTGCACCAGGTATATTATCAACTATTGCAGTGACTTCTCAAAACCCACGATCTTGGACCCACCATAATTTGCTTCTCCATATCCATGTCCAGAATGGTTAATCTAGTGTCCCACTCTTTCTTTCCGATCAGATCACCTCTAATTTGTGACTGCTTGTTTTCTTTTTATTCCATTGTATACGTGCTCCCAGAAATCTTCGTTCGATTTTCCAGAACCGCTCCGTGATGCATAATCAGGTCGATTTGAGGTATGTTAATGTGAATGTATTATTGATCGGTATTATCATAGAATTCCTTCAGTGCAGAACGAGACCATTCGGCCCACCGATTCTGCGCTGACAGCAATCTCACCCGGGCCCTATCACCGGGCCCCCATGTATTTACCCTGCTATACCAGCCCCCCGCCCCCCCCCCCACCCCCCGCCGCCACCACCCAGCCCGCCCAACCCCCGTCAGTAAGGGGCAATTTAGCATGGCAAATCAACCGAACCAAGACAAGGGGAGACCGTGTAACTCCACACCGTCACCCGAGGGTGGAATTGAACCTGGGTCCCTGGCGCTGTGATGCAGCAATGTGCCACCGAGTTAATGCTTGAGATTATATGTCTCTTCCTAAGAACCCTTCAGCTCTGAAGATATGTCTTATTGAAACATTAAATCTGTTTCTCTCTGCACAGATGTTGCCTGACTTGCTTAGGGATTCCACCTTTTTCTATTTTAACATAATTTCTTCAAACGGTTGGAGATCTACAACTATTCTCCGATTACACCGATTTGCTGGAAAAAATATTTGAATATGAGATATGGCCATGATAGTATTGGTAACATCAGCGGATATCGCACCTCCAGGAAATTTCTGTTTGCAAACACAGGAGAAAAAACAAAGGCATGGCAAGGAAAGATATGAATCCTTACTTATTTTTAATGCAGCCCGAGAAAGAGCTCAGCTGGATTTGGAAGTATGGGTCACATAAAATAAGTGAGAAACAGAGTTACTGTGAGTGGTAACATTTACACCAATGTCACTTTTGATAATGCAAGCCATAACTTTTAAGGACACAATATAATCAAACCAGTGCTCAATGATGCAGCATCAAATGCATCTGTTATTCAAGAGTGTAATTTATGAAAATGCTAATTTGCAGGTAGACCGGAAAAGAAAACTACAGTTTGAATGAGTTGAAATTCGCTAAATGTCGAATGATGAGGTATAATTGTCTCCCAATTTTGCTATGTTCGTATTCTCCAGCTACAAAAAATCGACAGTGATGAAAATAAGGCATATTAAGATAACAGACCAGGTGCTGGCAAAGTGTGAGGTTTCATGAGGAGAGGGAGAATGGTTTGGCGGGGGGAAGGGTGGGCTAGTTAATAAGCAGTTCTTTGAAGAGCAGATCTCATATCTCTGCAGAATGGGCTTCAAATTGAGCAATGAATAGAGCGGAGAACTGTAAAATACAACAATAACAAGGTGCATTGATCCTTTAAACAATCAGTAAAGCGGAAGGAGAAATAATGATCAGTTATTTTGAATTTCAGAGGATAACTAAGTTGTAGAGCGTACAACCTGAAATAATGTTGGAATCAGATTCCATTGAAACAGTCAAAATGCAAATTAATCTGAACCTAAAGGAAAATAAGTTCCAGAGCGATTGGGGGTGGATTGAGAAACTAAATTGAGAGTTGCTTCTAACGTCGTCAGAGACGAGATGGGCCGACAGGCGTCCTTCTGAGTTGTGCGATTCTATGATTCTACCAATTTGACTTTCACCTGAACTGGGGAAAATAACAAAAAAACTCGGCTTGAGACATGAACGCCGATGAATTTCTGCCGGCTATCCCGTGAAATTGACTGATGTTTGGGTTCAATCATTTGATTTCTTAGGAACAGAACATAATGCAGAATATGTGAAACTGGCTCAGGAAAGAGTTTGAAAATAACAAGGAGGGTGGGAAAGTTTACAAGGAAATGCGGGAGCTTCAGTTTCAGGATTGGAAAGGTGCTTTCAATTGAATTTGATTTTAATGTGGTAAAGAACGGTATCAGGATTCGAACCAGCATTCTTCCATCAACGTCACGATTCGTACTGGAATCACATGTTTTATCCATTTGGATATGTGGCTGCGTGCAGAAAAAAAAACACCTAATTCTCTTCAGAGTTTAATAAACAGCATTCTTTTATTAATTTAAGTTCTAATTTCCTCTGCATGCACTGCTCAATGGCTGCTTGGCACAAACAGCTGTTCCTCTCTTTGGGTCTTCCATTAAGTTATGAAGCCTCGTAAATCAATTCGTTTTCTCCTCAGCAGTCTTTCAGTTTCATTCCTCCGCAACTCACTTCCCCTCTTGAGCTTCGCTGGAACTCTCTTCAATTCCAGACTTAAACGTCTGTTCAGTCCTTACATTTAAACGACTGGCTGACCCTTTAACCACGTCCTTCTGCATGATATATGCAGATTTTGCCAAGGTTTCGAGATGTTATGGGGAACAGATAAGCTCAGTAAAACATTTGTTTTCCACTGGCTCAGAATCTAGGACGAAGGGCCACAGAAACAAAAAAACTGAAGCCGGAGATTTCAAAACTGAAGGTAGGAAGCTGTTCGGCACACAGTTTTAGAACATTGGGTCTCCCTTCCGTTTAATGTAATTAATGCTTGGCCTATTGTGTTATTTAAAATCTGAGATTGATAGAGGTTTGCTAAATTTAGTACAAATTAATATACGGGGAAACGCGATCATATGGAGATAGTCTTTGAAAAACTGAGCAGGCTGAAGTTTCTCATTGTTTCGAAAACAGCAAAGTTTGAGGACCAGCACCTCAACGTCCGACTCTATCACGCTCTCAACTCAGCACTAAGTTGAAGAATAATCTCAGATCATAATGTCTGTCTCTGTGTTGTTTCATACTCATTTTTGCCAGTTCTTTTTTACAACTTTATTAATCCCTTTACTTTGCATTACGCAGCTGTTATTCAGCCATCCACGTCCACCCCCGAAACTGACAGATCCTTTCTATCTTTACTATCCCAATTTTCAATCGCTTTGTGTTTTGAAGCGTGAAACCATTTGACCTTATCTGTCGCCCACCTACCCCGCCCCCCCTACCCCCCACCGCACCCCCGCCCCTCCCGCTCTACCATTCAGCTGCTCAAAGAACAGAACAGCACAGAACAGGCCCTTCGGCCCACGATGTTGTGCCGAGCTTTATCTGAAACCAAGATCAAGCTATCCCACTCCCTATCATCCTGGTGTGCTCCATGTGCCTATCCAATAACCGCTTAAATGTTCCTAAAGTGTCTGACTCCACTATCACTGCAGGCAGTCCATTCCACACCCCAACCACTCTCTGCGTAAAGAACCTACCTCTGATATCCTTCCTGTATCTCCCACCACGAACCCTATAGTTATGCCCCCTTGTAATAGCTCCATCCACCCGAGGAAATAGTCTTTGAACGTTCACTCTATCTATCCCCTTCATCATTTTATAAACCTCTATTAAGTCTCCCCTCAGCCTCCTCCGCTCCAGAGAGAACAGCCCTAGCTCCCTCAACCTTTCCTCATAAGACCGACCCTCCAAACCAGGCAGCATCCTGGTAAATCTCCTCTGCACTCTTTCCAGCGCTTCCACATCCTCCTTATAGTGAGGTGACCAGAACTGCACACAGAACTGCACTCTTATCTTTGTGACCATACTGTATCTTTAAGAAATGCACTTTAGTCTTGTTTCTCTGCAGGTTTTCAAGCAGGTCCTAGAATTTCATGGGCGCCGCGACGTCTGTAGCTGTGTCCTCCGATGGCGACTGAAGCAAAATAAAAGCCATCATGCTGACGTCAATCTGGACTAGTGCAGTCTCGTGGGGTTTAATGGTCCTTTGGGAATTGCCGAGTGGAGCATTATTGGGGGTGGTTGACAGATCAGCTGACATGGCTGCAGAAAGTTTTCCTTTCTCGATAGGAAAGTCCAAATTTAGGTTCATTTCTCATTTCCTGATTGAAACTGGTGGAAGAAAGCACTGTCTCTCTCCCTATCTTTCTTTCTCCAGAAGCTTGCGAAAAGTTTGATTTAATTTGGTTTGTTATTGTCACATTATTAGTATAGACTTAAAAGTATTGTGTCTTGCATGCTATAGGGACAAAGAATACCGTCCATAGAGAAGGAAAGAAGAGAATGCAGAATGTAGTGTTGTCATAGCTCGGTTGTAGAGTTGGATCAACTTAGTGCGAGTTATGTCCATTCAAAAATCTGCTGGCAGCAGCGAAGAAGCTGCTCTTGAGTCGGTTGGTACGTAATCTCAGACTTTTGTATATTTTTCCCGATGGAGGAAGGTGGAAGAGAATACGTCCAGGTGCGTTGGTTCCTTCATTATGCTCGCTGCTTTTCCGAGGCAGCGGCAAGTGTAGACAAAGTCAATTGATGGGAGCTTGGTTTATGTGATGGATTGGGCTTCGTTCACCACCCTTTGTAGTTTCTTGCCTTCTTCGGCAGAGCAGGGGACATAGCAAGCTGTGATACACCAAGAAAGAATGCTTTCAGTGGTACATCTGTAAAACTTGATGAGAACCGTAACTGACATGACAAATTTCCTTAATTTTCTGAAGCTGTCGACAATTTCTACTTTGTTCCCATTGATGTAGACAGGGCAGGTGCTCCACGAAGCTTCCTGAAGTTGATGTCTATCTCCTTCATTTTCTTGACATTGGGGGTGAGATTATTGTCGTTGCACCAGTTCACCAGATTCTCTATCTCATTCCTGTACTCTCTCTCGTCATTGTTTGAGATCCGACCAACTATGGTAGTGTCACCAACAAACGTGAAAATTGAGTTGGAGGGGAATTTGGCCACACAGTCGTAGTTATATAAGGAATATAGGAGGGGCTGAGGACACAACCTTGTGGGGCACTGATGTTGAAGATGATCACGGAGGAGATGTTGCTGCCTATCTTCACTGATTGCGGTCTGTGGGTGAGGAAGTTCAGGATCCAATCGCAAAGGGAGGAGCCGAGCCCGAGGCCACATTGTTGGAGATGAGTTTCGTGGGAACTATGGTGTTGAAGTCTGAGCTGTCGCTAATAAATCGGAGTCTAATGGAACAATCAAAATATCAGCAAGCGGTGGCACAGGACAGTAAGGGTGAACTTGACTGTCATTGTGTGACAGGCCAGGGCAGGATACGAAAAGAAAAATATGCAACACAGAGCAAATCCAGAATTATAAACAACTGTAAAAAATGAAAGATAAGTGTTCTTTACCTGAATGCAAGAAGCATTTGCAACAAGATACATGAGTTGATAGAATAGACTGCAATCTATGAGTATGATGTATTAGCTATTACAGAAATACGATTGCAGGGTGACCAGGTCTGGGTGCTCAACATTCCAGTGTATACAATCTTCCAAAAGAACAGGTCAAAGGGCAAAGGAGGTGGGGTAGTGTTGTCAGTCAAGGAAGGTTTCAGAGCAGTGCTGACTCGTGGTATAAAGACAGTGGATAGTGATGTACAATCTGTTTGGGTTGAAATCATGAATATCAGGGACAGAAGTTAAGGATGGAAGTAATCTATAGACCCCCAAAATGTGATCTCTCAGGAAGTCATAGCATTAAAAGGGAAATATCAAGCGCATGTTTGAAGGAAATTGTAATTATCATGGGACATAGTAATCTGCATATTGATTGGACAAACCAAACCAGCAAGGATATCATAGAAGAGGAACTTGCGGCATGTATCAGGGATTATTTTTTAGAGCTGCGCATTGCGGAACCTACCGAGGAATAGAGTATTTTAGATTTGAGTTTGTGTAATGTGAAAGGATTAATTTAAGATCTTGTTGCTAAGTATTCCCAAAGGGCTAGTGAACACAAAATGATAAAATTTCAGATACAGTTTAAGGGTGAATGCAACAGGTCCATAACCAATGTCTGCAACTTAAATAAAGGCAATTATAATGGTACGAAGGAGGAATTGTCTCAGGTGAACAGGGTTAAACAAGCTAAGATACAGGGTGAACAGATGACCAGTGGCATATATTCAGACAGCTGTTTCAGAATGCTCAGCAGGACTTTTGACCCAATCAAAAAGAAGGATTCTACGAAACACATATATAATATATGGTTAAAAAGGAGGTCAAGGATATTTGAAATTGCAAATAAGGATATGAAAAATGGCAAGGGATACAAGTGGACCAGGGGACTGGGACGAGTTTAGGATCCAGCAGCAAAAGGCTTTAAAAATCATAAGAAGGGAGAAAATTAATTTTGAGAGAAAGAATTAATGCATCATTAAAACAACGGATAAGCGTTTCTATGGGTATGTAAACAGGAAGCAGGCGGCTAAGGTGATTGTGAGAACTCGACTGAATGGTATGTGGGCCTTCATAGCGAGAGGATTTTAGGATAGAAATGCGGATGTGTTGCTGCAATTGTCTCGGGCGTTGTTGAGGACACACCTCGACTATTGTGTGCAGTGTTGGTGTCCTTATCTGACGCAGGATATTCTTGCGACATAGGCAGTACATCGAAGGTTTACAATGCTGATTCCTAGGATGGTAGGTCTGCCATATGGGAAGAGACTAAGTCGGTTAGGATTATATTCACTGCAGCTTAGAAGAGTGAGAGGGGATTTTATAGACACTTGCAAAATCCTAATAGGTTTAGACAGGGTAGGTTCAGAATGAAATATTCATGGTGTTGGAGGAGTCCAGAACTAGGGGTCATGGTTTGATGGGGGGCGGGGGGGTAGACATTTTAGAACTGAGGTGAGGAGAAATTTCTTCACCCAAAGGGGTTGAATGTGTGGAATTCAGTACCACACAATGTAGTTGAGACCAAAACGTTGCCTGATTTCAAGAATAAATTAGTTATAGCTATTGGGGCTAAAGGGATCAAGGGATATGGGAAGAAGGAGGGATCAGAACATTGAATTCGGTGATCAGCCACGACCAAAATGAATGGTGAAGCAGGCTCGAAGGGTCGAATGGCCTACTCATGCTTCTCGTTTATATGTTTGCATGAACAAGGCTGGCGGATTGATAATAGCAAACAAAGAAATGCAGATACGACAAATATTTTTTGCATCATTCTTCGCCATGGATGACATTGCAAATATCTCTCAGATACCAGATGGGGTGATTTCGAAGAACGTGGTGGAATATACAAAAATACCAATCACAAAGGATCGAATATTAGATAAACCCAAGGGTCTAAAGTTGCATACTCACTGAAGCTGAAAATAATGAGTGATGAGAAGACATTTTTCTTTCAAAAATTTGCATATCTTTGAATTTCTCTATCCTCGATGATTGGTCACGCTCGATGTACTCACAACTGAGGATCGAGATTATTGAATACTGAGCAGATCAAGGGACATGGGAACAGTCCTGGGTTAATTCTTCAGCTCGATTGGAAGAATCCTTTATTACACAAATAAATCAAGGCGAGGAAAACAGAGTGACAAACAGATAGACATTCAAAATGGTCAGCGAGTGAATAGAATACAACAAAGTGGGTCACCAACCTATTCCTCCATTAGACGAAATTGATAAAGAGAAATTAAAACACTTCCGGAGGAACAAGGGTCCGCTGGGAAAGGAGGTCAGAAAGAAAAACTCACGGAATAATAACATGTTAAAAATCAACAAAATTCAATAGGAGGAAGGAAGAAGTTAAATACTGAACTTGTGAGGACTAATTTGGAAATTCACTATATTGCAAACGGTGTCCGGAATGGGTGATAATCCTCCAGGTGAGCTCTGATCAGCTATTCAGAAAGGTTCAAGGAACCTGCTTTCGTTCTGGAGTCACGTTTCTGGTTTTAGTGTGGGCTCTGAACTTTGAAACCAGTGGATTGAACATTGCTGCTCAAGTTATTGTTTTTGATTCTGTCACTTATACACAATCTTTATCTACACCGGCCATATCTATATTTGAGCCATTTCCACTTTTAATTCTGTGTGTTATTTCAAATGAAAGTTACTTCTCCCAGTCGGGAATTTGAACACAGGAACCCCATTGACAGGCGAGGTTTGTACCTACTAAAGGTAATGAGGAATATTGGCTTTAACTATACTGATCATGGGACAATTCAATGTCTGCATAGATCGCGCATATCGACACAGACATCAAGTTTCTACAAACATTCAAGAAAGCAGACAAGATACCGAAACAGTATTCTGTAATTTGATTTCTGTGTCTGTTTGCACTGTTTGAGAACAGATATCCACTCCACCTGACGAAGGAGCTGTGCTCCGAAAGCTTATGGTATTTGCTACCAAATAAATCTGTTGGACTTTAACCTGGTGTTGTGAGACTTCTTACTGTGCTTACAGAAAGTTGCCAATTGGCCGTTTAATATTCATTATAAATTCCATATTGGAATTCAAACACAATCATTTCACTTGGGGAAAGTATCCTGCCACCCTTCAAGTCTCACTTCGAGGTAGCTGAAGGAGACCCGCAGCTCCTCTCGTCCCACGTTCGTGGTTAATTGTTGCGTACCTATTTGTCATTGGGGGTTCAAGGCCCGGATTTCTCTTTGAAGGCATAGTAGTGAGTGGACTCGCTTGGCAGGTTGGACACCAACATTCTATTCACATCGGGAAAATTTTTGATTACAAAGAATGCATCGCACCACATTGACATCAGCATTTGAAATGTGTTCATAAGTGGTTCACAGTGTGAGCAGATAAAGATTTTTCTCAGCGACATTCAGAGTCAGGAACAACAGTCTTCATTCTGTGATGCCGTGATATCAGAGTCTTTGAGTGGCAGTGTTCTTCACACCGACCGATTGGTGGCATTTCTGGGTGTCTCTGAGCACAGATCTTGCACCTAACTGAGCTGAATGGGAATTTCTGCAAAATCAGTGAATTGGTAGCTTGCGTCGAGAACAATTTGCGGAAACAAAACTGTTTAAAACCGAATGGAACCGGCCATGTTTGATTTAGAAATTAATAACGAGCTAGAATTCATTTATCACCTGATATGAATCGATATATTTTAAGTCACCACAATAATGTCACACCGCAACATTTATGGTAATATCTGCCACCATTTTGTTCCGTTTTAAGATGTTTCCCCTCTTATTTTATTTGGTTTCGTCCATTCAGGGGCATGCCATTCATCCGGCCGTTGTTCGTTTCTTTACAGGTCCCATGACCTCCCTCAGACCTAGCAGCTTGTTTTAGCCATTTCGTCGCATTTTTAATTGAATCTCTACAACTCTCCATCCTATCACATACTTTCCCCTTTTATTCTTTTTGCAACACTCCACCTGCGGTAAAAGAATAGAAAAACGAAAGCAGCTTGTTCTCACTCACGTTAGCAACAACATAACACAGAGACCCAGCGACACATACAGCTCATCAGTTTCACAGGCAATGACATCAGAAGTAGTCAATTCCACTCTAATTCAAAATTCCAGCGATATATTTTAATCTAACATTCAAACAGCGTAAGAGGGAAACACGTCTTTTCTATTTCACTCCAAATCAGTCCCACTGACAGGTTTATACAAGAACGCCAGTCCCCAAATCACATCTGCGATAAAATTGATCGGGACTGTGTGAATCTCACAATATTAACCCAGAGCAGGTGGTCGACGGATACAGATTTAATCCAAATCCTGCCGCAATGTGTGATTTAAGTTACAACGCCATTCACAGTCCTGCGCACAGTTATGGAGATTTGCTAATGGAAATGCATAATGCCGTTGATGCTGGAAATCTGATATTAAAAAACAGAAAATGGGGAAAATACGCAGTAGTTCTGAAGAAAATTCATAAGGATTTGAAACGCAAACTGTTTTTCTCTCTCCACAGATGCCGCCGGGCCTTGTGAGCTTTGACAGAGTTTTGTGTTTTATTTGAAACTTTCGCACTCTCATCACGCATTTACATTGAGTGGAGAATTCAGTATTTTTCTTTGCTCAACGATCGTGCACAAAATGGAATGTTAGAACTTTTGCATTGCAAATTCAAATCTTTAGGGTACAAGCGAGCTGCAAGGATTTGTTTTTCCCCAGAGCATTCTCAATATTTTTAATTAATTCGTGGCACATGGGCAACGCTGACAGGCCAAAATTTATTGCACATCTTTTGTTGCCCTTGAGCAGGTGGTGGTGAGCTGCCTTCTTCAAACGCTGCAGTCCACGTGCTGTGGGTTGACCCACAATACCGTTACGGAGGAAATTCCAGGATATTGACCCAGCAATGTAAAAGAATGGCCATATATTTCCAGGTCAGGATGGTGAGTGGCCTGTTGGGGAACTTTCAAGTGGTGGTGTTTCCATATAACTGCTGCCCTTGTCATTCTGGATGGAAGTGTTCGTGGGTTTGAAACGTGCTGTCTGAGGATCTTTGGTAAATTACTGCAGTGCATCTTGTAGATGGTACATGCTACTGCAACTGAGTGTCGGTGATGGAGGGAGTGGATATTTGTGGATGTGGTGCCAATTAAGCGAACTGCTTCGTACTGGATGGTGTCAAGCTTCTTGAGTGTTGTTGGAATATTCCATCACACTCCTGACTTGCCTTGGAGATGGTGGACAGTCTTATTGGAGTCAGGAGGTGAGTTAGACGCTGCATTATTCCTGCCATCTGACCTGCTCTTGTAGCCATTGTGTTTATGTGGCGAGTCCGGTTGACTTGCTGGTCAATGGCAACCCCAAGGATGTTGACGGGGCGATTTAATCATGATAGCACCATTGTGTGTCAAGGGGTAATGGTTAGATTGCCTCTTATTGGTGATGGTCTTTGCCTGATACTCGAGTGACCCGAATATTGCTTGCCACGTGTCAGCCCAAGCCTGGGTATTGACCAGATTTTGTTGCATTTAAACATGGATTGCTCCATAATTTGGTAAGTTGTGAATAGTGTTGAACATTTTGCAATCATCGGCGCACATCCCCACTTCTGACCTTATGACGGAGGGAAAGTCATTTGTGAAGCAGCTGAAGATGTTTGGCTCTAGGACACTATGCTGATGGACCGCTGCATAGAAATACCGGAGTTGAGTTCACTGACCCCCTCAACACAACAATCATCCTGTGTACTAGGGATGACTCCAACCATCAGAGAGTTTGCCAACGATAACCGTTGATTCCAGTTTTGCTAGGGCTGCTTGATTTCACACTCGATTGAATGCGGCGTTGTTGTCAAGGGTTCTCACTCTCATCTCACCTCTGGCATTCAGCCCGCTTTTCCATGTTTTAAGCAATGATGTCAAGAGCTGAGTGACTCTGGCGATGTTAAACTGGGCTACACAGAGCCGGTTACTGCCGGGCAAGTATTGCTTGACATCTCTGTTGATGGATCCTTCCATCACTTTACTGATGCTCAAGAGTAGCCTGATGGAGCGGAAATTGCTGGGATTGAATTTGTCCTGATTTGGGTACAGGCCATTCTCCAAATCGTTGGGTAAATGACAATGATTTAATTGCACTGAAAGAAGTTGACTGGGGGAGCAGCAATTTAACAGCACGAATTTTCAGCGCAATTGCCGGAATGTTATCAGGGCCCATTGCTTTTGCAGTATTCAGTGTCTCCAGCTGTTACTTGGTGTCACGCCGAGTGAATCGAATTGGCTGGAGAGTGGCATATTTGAAGTTGGGGACCACTGGACGAGGCCGAGATGAATAATCCACTTGGAACTTCTGGCTGAAGGTTGCTGCGAATTTGTCAACCTTATCTATTGCACTAAGTGCTGGGCTCCTCCATTACTGAGGATGAAGATGCTTGTGGGGCCTCCTTCACCAATATTTATTTCATTGTCCACCACCATTTGCGACGGAATGTTGCAGGACTGCAGAGCTTGGCTCTGATACGTTGGTTGCGGGATCGCTTAGCTCTGCCTCTCACTTGCCGTCTATGCTTTTTGACATGCCAGCAGTCCTGTTTTGTAGCTTCGCCAGGTTGACACCTCATTTTTAAGTATACCGGGTGCTGCTCCTGGCATGCCCCTCTGTAAACTCCATTGAATCAGGATTGATCCCTTCTTCACAAAACTGCACAGCAACACCTACGCTCTTTTCCACGCACGTCCTCAATTTTCACTGTTATGTAGTCCCCGTGGATTTGAATAATATTGATAACAAAATATCGCGATACAATTCAGGACGTTATATTCCAAGATTGGGCCGCCAATAGGCACGTGGTTTAGTTGGTCGAAGCGTCTGCCCAGTAAACTGGAGATCCCAATTTCAAATCCGATGCAATTTTACGGAGAAAAGATAAACGTTATATTTGCAGCTTCACGCCAAATCGGCAATATTGAATCACTGGCCTCGATTACCGAGAGCAAAAATGAATTGGTTTACGTTACAGCGTGTTAACCGGGCCAAAATTTCGTACGGGGGTAACTGGAGCTTTTTCATCACAATTTGTGATTTGCAATGTTTAGATGTCCGACATTCACAGTCTGCAGCAACCAACACCATTTAAATCTGTTTATTCTCTCCTGGAATCCACCTCCGTGCATTTGTAGCTTTCCAATCCAATTTCTGCCACTAATATCTTTCCGAAATTAACGCTATTTTGAAAGGTTTCGAAGCTCAGAGCAGATAGCTGGATAGCAAACGTTGACAGATCGACCATCACTGCAAAGGAGGGAAGAGTTGGTGCAATTTTGAAGATTTGAGGAATGAATTCAAAGGGACGCTTTGTCTGTGAGGGAAATGCGCTGGAGAGTAAAGAAGGGAATGGAAAATACTGTGATGTCTCTCATCAGGTCCGGGGTTGCATGGTGGCAGAGGCTTCGATAATAAGGGTTGTTTGACAGTTTGGCAGTTACTACACTGACATAAAATAAAAGGTGAAAATGGAAAATAATACCAATGTCAATCAAATTATGGACCATGGTAGAAATGTGCCCATAAGTTACATCTTATCAGAAACAAAACGTGCAAAGATGGAAAACGTTTTCACGTTTAGATTTTCAAGTAGGTTTTGCTAAATTAGACATTTTTAAATCCTTATTCTTCCCAACTAACCTCAGAATTAGTGTCCAAGGATATTTCGCCACATTCTTCAATTCTTCTCTGAATTTGCTCTGGGTCACCATATATATACATGGATTTTGAAAGCAACTCAACAACTTCAGGAAAGCCCCGGTTTCAGTGGCTATATATGTAGCTTGTGTGCGGTCGCCTCGATAATAAGTGCTGTTTGACAGTTTGGTAGTAACTAAACTCACAGCATATGTCAACCAGAGCAATATGAAAGTAGCTGATATAGTGAATAATAAAATGATGGATTTCTTTCGGTTCTCAGTCTTGGAATCACTGTGATCTTCACTCCTGTCGCCCCGCAGTCTCGTGCGGGCCCGATTGGCCACTAAAATGCATCGGACGGTTAAATAATTAAACAAAACGATGTGAGAAAAAGGAAGCCAAAGGACCCAAGCGCTGTGAAACCAGACGTACGCTCTACCTGGAGTCGAAGAGAAAACAGCCAAATTCGTCCGACAGCCCCACTGCATCTTATTAATTATTTGCTGAGGTTCATATGCAAACAAAACTGGAATGTTTTTTATTAAGACCAGCACCGACACGATTATTACAATAGCTATTGAAGCTCTTTTTGTGCAAACCTTGATTTTAAGCTTCTGACAGCAGATTGCTACAAATCGGTCAAACGTGAAGGAGACTGTGAACCAAACAGAACAATCTAGGTTGACAATAGTCATATATAGAATGGTCCTGCACACAGGAAATTGGGACAAGAATGAAAGTGGAAAGTGATAACTGAAAATGTAATATAACATTACATTGATGAAAATGACCAGTAGATCTGCTGTCGCCATAGCCAGCATGTAAACAGACATACATTTGGAAAGGCCACAATTTCCGCGAGAAAGGATCAAAATTGTCATGAGGTTTGCTGTAGGGAGAGAAAGAGAGAAGGTAAATAACATTTCAGTGTCTGACGAAAATAGACATGGAAATACTTGTAGAGGCCAGTTAAATTCCTTCCATGTTTTTATCAAAATTGGAAGCCCTCGGTCACGTGATGTGAGCACCAGAGCGCTGCATTTTCACGAGCTCCAGCCCTACACATCTTTTCATCCTCTATTTTGCCCTAATACATGACATGTGACTAGTTAATCCTGAGATATAATCTGTGCAATGTTTTTGGGAAACCCTGTTTTTTTAACCATGGGGAGCTAAATAAATGCGTGTTTGTGACATGTGGTCAGAACTGACTTGGGTGGGGCCCGCTTCACAATGGCGGCTTTGCAGCTGAGTAGGCCCAGGCTCGGGTGGTGCAACTGGCAGCAATATGATGACCGCTTCTATGAGTGAAAATGTGGGAAACCTACTATGTTCCCAGTCAGAGATTCGGAGCACTCACCACAATGAACTTTAAGAAATCCTGCAGAGAATGCATGATGTGCAGATGATAATCCTTTATATTGATTTGATTTGATCTGCTTTGATTCATTGTTGTCACATGTACTGTTATGCAGTGGAAAGTATTGTTTCCTACGCACTATACAGACAAAGCATACCGTTCATATAGTACATATTGGAGAAGGAAAGGAAAAGGTGCAGAATGTTGTGTAATAAGTCATAGTTCAGGTGTAGAAAAAAATTCAACTTTATATAATGTAGCTACATTCGAAGGTCTGATGGCAGCAGGGAAGAAGTTGTTCTTCAGTTGGTTGGTATGTGATCTCAGTCTTTCAAATTGTTTTCCCAACGAAGAAGGTGGAGGAGAGTACGTGCAAGGTGCGTGGGGTCCTTGATTATGCAGCGTGCTTTAGGAAGAAAACCGGAAGTGTAGACACGGTCAGTGGAAGGGAGGTTGGTTTGTGTGATGGACTGGGCTGCGTTCACAACGCCTTGCAGTTTCCTGTGGTCTTGGTTGGAGTAGGAGCCGCACCAAGCTGTAATACATCCGGAAAGGATACTTGCTATGGTGCATCTGTAAAAATACTGAGAGTCGTAGTGGACATGCCGAATTTCCTTCGCCTCCTGAGAAAACAAAGGCTTTCTGAACGATAGCGTTGGTGTGGAGGGACCTGGACAAGTTGTTGATGATCTGGACACCTAGAAACCTAAAGCTCTCGACCATTTCCACTTCATCCCCGTTAAGGTAGAGAGGGGCATGTCCTCCAGGGAAGAAGGTCTCCTTACAGGAGTCTCACCTTCGATCTTTGAAAATCCTGCTGCATGGTATGCTGAGCATCCTATTTAATCAAGCGAATTCGCCAGATGAAGTTGATCCATGAGCTGGTGGCCGCAATAGGAGCTAGAGCTGCCGTGCGACTCTTAGTTCAGTTTGAGAACTGGTCACTATGCTTTCATAATCTCGATTTAAGCAATGGGTGACTTGAAGCATATTTCATCCAGTTTTCGAAGCGGTGGTCGGCTGGCGACTGCACCAATTGCTTTGCGTTGTTTTGATCTCAATGCTTGTTGGAAAGTATGGGAGGCGGCTGATAATGATGAATGTTCCTCGCCCACCAGCGGCCTGGGCTGCGGCACACCTCGGCCTTGGGATGAGAGCATGAGAGAAGAGTGGAGAATTTTGTGAAGTTCCGGATGATTGCTGGATGTTCTACCATGATATGGGCATGGTTGGAGCCTTTTCCAACTCAATGGGCGAATTATAATCCTGCAGTTCATCTTTAATCCTGAGCGTGGTTCCCTTGTAATTGTCCTGATTATGTGATACTGTTTTTTAACCTGATAATTGCATGCCTTGCGCACTGTTAGCGTCTGGACTACAACCCCAAGGTATATTATGAGGCCAGACCTTTGTGCAGAGGGAAAGCTGCATTTAGGGTATCCCCTGTCTCGATACTGCTTTCCAGTCTGCCTTGGCCCGAGAGGCTATTTTTTATTGCATTGCCCCGTGAAAGAGTGTGCATAATCGTCTCATGTTTTTGGTGCCTTGACTCCCCACACACATTTTTCTGTTCTGCTCTCAGTATCCATACAAAAGAAAGCACGGCTATGATTGCTGACTCCTTGAATTATTTGAATTAATCAATGCTTGTCTTCTTGTATATATGCGAAAATATGATCGTTCCGGACTGTGCTAAACCTGAGAATATTTTGCATGTCGCACGGAATATAAAGTTGAAAATTCTCAATAAAAACGGGACTAAAAATGGAATGCAAACCAAACATTTAGTAAGGGGCTGCGGAGCTCACTCTGCGCTGGATGGCAGGGCAGTCATAATTTCGCTCACATGTATGGAACATTCAGCGAATATTATCATCACATCAGCAAGGTTTCCAGATAAAAGGAAACACCAGATGGTGCGATCAAAATGCTTATGCGTTTGTCCCGGCAACTATCCATTATAAAGTGCTGGAAATATCTTCCCTCATCAAGACGTGGTATGAACAAATAAACAGTTAACATTTATTAACAACAAATGGGTTACAATGACTCACCGGGAAGACTAACAGCTGTGAGAATCGGGTAGTAAATCTCTTTCACCAACAAAACAACTGGTTTCCCCATTTTCTGTGAGAAGGGCCGACTTCTGGAGGAGCTGGAAGTGTCTGACTGGCGTATGGGTGAAGCACTGGAAGGGAATCTATATTTATACTCGTATGAAAGCTCCAGGGAGCCCAACAGGTGTCATCATCAGTGCCATTATTTACAATCATAGAATTTCTACGATGCAGAAGGAGACCATTCAGCCCATCGAGACTGCACCGACCTCAATTCACCCAGGCAGTATTCCTGTAACCCCACATATTTACCCTGCTAATTACGTAACACTGGGGTCAATTTAGCATGGCCAATCAACCTAACCCGTGCATCTTTGGACTGTGGGAGTTAACCGAAGCACCCGACAGAATCCCACGCAGACACGGGGAGAATGTGCAAACTCCACACAGACAGTGACCCAAGGTTGGAATTGAACATGTCTCCCTGGCACTGTGAGGCAGCAGTGCTAACCATTGTGCAGCCCAAATCACTTAACAAATTATATTTTCTGATACTTTAGAACACAGTTACTTTCTTTCCCCACAACACATCACCATATCATTTCAATTTGGTCTCAACTAAATTCTTTGAAGTGTCTATAACCTTAACTGATCAATGATATATTGGTTTCTGATCTTCTTTCTCGTCACATCACACGTTAATATCAGCATCCGAAACCCATTGATATCCTGTCCTTGTCGTTTCTTCCTGCCGTTGCTTAACTTTCAGCAGTATATGACGATGTTGATTCACAGATGTCTTGTAGATTTTTCCTTCCATTTTCAATAATATCTTTGTATTGCGCAAGAATTCACTGCAGTTGATCTAATTAAATACATTAGCCAGAGCAAATCCATGGCTTACACTCAATTTCCTTGCTTCCGTTTTCTGACCGTCCACACTCGATATAATTGTAACAATTCACTTCTTATTTCCCTTGACTCATAATATTGTAGGTCCATTCTCCTTCTTAGGGGTCGGACAGAGATTATAAATACTGTTTATTCCATGTACTGAGAGACATCCCCATTCCTTCTAATGTTATTCTTCAGTTCTCTAGACGTTCAGCCATTCTTACGACAAAGCTCAAATTCATCTGCAACATTATTGACCATGGCACTTCCTGTATCATTTTGTTAGAATAGCAATGGCAATCAGGAATATTAAAGAGCTCAATGCCGATACTTGGTGCAGTCCAACTTTGATTCGAAACCCTCCCCTACACTTCTTTGTATTCTCGACTGGTACCTGCTTGTACATTCCTGTAATACCCATATGCACATCTCGTGAACCCCAAGAGTTTTACGCATGTCTTCGCGAAATTCCTGGGCATTAGTCTTCTCCAGATAGCTGAATATAATTTTCACGCTGTATTTTTCGTTCAACTACTTCTGCATGACTACTCTCAAAACGAAATGTCATCGGTGGTCCTTCTTCCTGCCATGAATCCGAACCAGGATTCATGGATTTCCATGATTTTACTCAATCCTTGGTCGGTTACTTTTTCCATATTTTGAAGGTATTTGATGGGAGTTTCATTCACCGTTTTCGTTGCTTTCAATGTCACCTTTTCCTTTGAATATTGGCGCAAAACTATTTGACTTGGATTAAATTTATTTCCCTGAAAAATAATGCGGGTAACTTTTTCAGGATGAGGATTACATGTTCAGCTATCTGGCTCTATCCATCAGCTGTTATTTCAACCGGTCTCTCTGCGGTACGATTTTTCATTCTTTTTATGCTGGCTGACTTGATTTACTGCCCGATTCTCACGCTGTTGGTCTTCCCTGTGAGTCATTGTGCTTATTGTATTCCGGTCATTTACTGGTGCATCTTCAGTCTGTATTTTTGCGTGTTCCACATTAAAAACCCGGTTAGATATTGGCCTGACCTCTTTCATCTTATCCTTCTTCCCGAAGGATTGGAGAGCTTCATCCTTCATTGGCTGGATCAATCTCCGAACTTTTCTAAATCTATCTCCAACAACTACTGTCATCAATAAAGCTTTCTATCGTTCTTTGGTTTCGCGACTTTCATATGTTTCATCCAAAAAGTTCTTCTCCAAACATTTTCCTTTAATTTTGTTTTTTAGCAATTTTCTTCATCTTCGAAAGTGACAGTTTCCATTTCTTAAACGGGATCGTCTTTTATTTGAATGTACTTTCTATATTTTTTCTTGCATCACTATTTTCCCAGACGAAGCCACCCTGAACGTTGTTCCCGACTCTTCTTCACTGATGTTTTCCAATCAAGTCAGCCACGCAGTTGCACCAGTCCTCCGCGGAGTTTGTTGTATCTTTATGTCTGTCTTTTGCTGTCTCAGCATTTGCTCCCTGAATTCCTCCTTTCACTTTTGGGTCTTTGAGCTTTGCATTCTGATGTTCTGAGTACCAGTTTATAAGTCCGCTGCCATTTTGTTTCATTTGCAATCAGCTCTGTCACTTGCAGTCTGTGTTAGATGGTCATTGTCTTGCATGAAAAGGCTTTTCAGTTATTTGCTGCATTAGCATTTTTACGCATAACTTGATATAATCCAGCTGTTTGTCTCTGCCACCACCAATGTAGTTAAAGGTGATTTCTGAGTTTCCTACCAGGTTTATTGTCAACTCTTGCTGTGATCTCTCCAAACCGACGATCTTGGAGCCATCCTTCATTTGCTTTTCCAAATCTGTGTCAAGAATGCAT
This sequence comes from Mustelus asterias, assembly GCF_964213995.1. Lineage (NCBI taxonomy): Eukaryota > Metazoa > Chordata > Chondrichthyes > Carcharhiniformes > Triakidae > Mustelus > Mustelus asterias. The sequence continues at coordinate 83,049,023 of NC_135816.1, read as the reverse complement.
AATCCAGTGCACGCTCTCCTTTCCTTCTCGATGAACGGTAAGGTTTGGCTGCATGCAAGAATCGCCAGTTTTCACGGTATGCTGATACGTGTGACAATAGTGAAACAAATCAAATTGAATCAAACTTCTTACAAGCCTCTGGAGAAGATAGAGAGGGGGAGAGAGAGAGAGAGAAACAGAGAGAGGGATTCAGTGCCTTCTTCCAGCAGCGTTTAGCAGCAACTTAGAAATGACACTAAATTTGGACTTCTCTGTGGGGAAAAAACTGTCTCCCAGTATATCACCTGATCTGCCAACCATCCCCAAATAAAGCTCCACTCAGCAATCCCAAAGGACCATTAAACTCCTGGACACTGCAATAGTCAAGATTAAATCAGCATGATGTCCATTACATTGCTTCAGTAACAATTAGAGGACACCAATTACAGACATCAGGGCGCAAATAACATGCTGGGAACTGCTTGATTAAACTGCATTTCTTAAAGGGCACAATATCGGCAAAAAATGTAAGAGTTTTTCAGCACTTGGATGGTGGAGCGGGACTGCCGAGGGTGCGGGGTAAATGGGCAATATAAAAGGTCATCAGTCGGGGGGAGGATGGGGGGGAGGAGGATTAAATGTCAAGTGGTTGCACGCTTCAAAATCCAGAGCGATTGAAAATGGGTATAGTAAAGATAGAACTGAAGTGTCGGTCTCGGGGGGGGGGGCGGGGCGGGGGGGGGGGGATGGCTGAATAACAGTTGCCGTAATGCAAAGTAAAGGAATAAATAAAGTTATAAGAAAATAAAAAAGAAAATAGCAAAAACGAGCATGAAAGAGGTATATAAGATGTTGAGAGGCATAGATCGGGTGGATTCTCAGAGGCTTTTACCCAGGGTGGAAATGGCTGCCACGAGAGGACACAGGTTTAAGTTGTTGCGGGGTAAGTACAGGGGAAATGTTAGAGGGAAGTTTTTCGCACAGAAGGTGGTGGGCGTATGGAATCGCTGCCGTCAGTGGTTGTCAAGGCAAACTCAATAGGGTATATTAAGGGACTCCTGGATATGTACAAGGGATTTATTAGGATAGAGGGTTATAGGTCGTCATAAAAGGTAGGGATGTGTTCGGCACAACTTGTGGGGCCTAAGGGCCTGTTTTGTGCTGTATTTTCTCTATGTTTCTATGTTTGAAAACAACACAGAGGCAGACATCATGATCTACGAATGTTCAAATTAGTGTTAAGTATAGAGAGCGATAGAGTCGGAAGCTGAGGTGCGGGTCCTCGAACTCTGCCGTTTTTTAACCAATTAGAATCTTCAGCCTGCTCAGTTATTCAAAGATAATGTGGATAACTGGCTATAATGTCCATGTGATCGCGTTTCTCCCTATATTGATTAGCACCTTATCTTGTAAACCTCCATAAATCTCAGATTTAAATAAAAGAATGGGTCAAGCATGAATTGCTTTAAACAGAAGGTGGACGCAAAGTTCGAAAACTGTGTGCCGAAAGTTTCCTAACGTCAATGATGAAATTACGGCTTCAATTTTGTGGCCCATTAGTCTGAGATTCTTTTCCCTAAAAGATGCATTTGTCCTAGATGCTCAATCGGAGGAAAACGATTGTTTGACTGAGCTTATCTGTTCCCCATATCATCTCGAAATCTTGGAAAAATCTGCATAAATCATGTTGAAGGACATGATGAAAGGTGGAGCCAGTAGTTTAAATGTAAGGACTGAACAGAGGATAAAAGTCTGGAATTGACGAGAGTTCCAGGGAAGAACACGAGGGAAAGTGAGTTGCGGCAGAATGAAATTGAAAGACTGCTGCAGAGAAAATGAATTGAATAACGAGGCTTCATAACTTGCTCAATCGAAGACCCTTCTCCATGATGTTATTGTGATGTTGTTGGGAGAACGCGAGTTTGAGTCCTGCTGTGGATTTTTTTAGTTCAGCTGAATTAAGAAATTAAGTTCAACTGAAAGCAACTTTCCACTCCTGAGACTGAAGCTCCCACTTTTCCTTACAAAGTTTTCCAAACTCATTATTTTCAAACTCTTTCCTGAGCCAGGTTCTCACATACTTTTGCATTATGCTCTGTTCCTGAGAAATTTGATGATCGAACGCAAACATCAGTCAATGTGTCGGGATATACGGTCGAAATGCATAGCCTTCGGCGTCTCGAGCAGAGTTTTTTTTTATTGTGATTCACCAGTTCAGGTTAAAATCAAGTTGGTAGGATCATACAATCGCACAATTCAGATGCAGTCCGGTCGGCCCCTCAAGTCTGTGACCACTTTTGAATGAACTCTCAATTTATTGAGTCATAGATGTTTACAGCATGGAAATCGGCCCTTCGGCCCAACCTGTCTATGCCGCCCTTTTTAAAAAAAACCCTAAGCTAATCCCAGTTGCCTGCATTTGGCCCATATCCCTCTATACCCATTGTACCCATGTAACTACCTAAATGATTTTTAAAAGACGAAATTGTACCCACCTCTACTCCCACTTCTGGCAGCTTGTTCCAGACACTCACCACCCTCTGTGTGAAAACATTTCCCCTCTGGACATTTTTGTATCTCTCCCCTCGCACCTTAAACCAATGCTCTCTAGTTTTAGACTCCCCCACTTTTGGGAAAATATATTGACTATCTCGCCGATCTGTGCCCCTCATTATTTTATCGACCTCTATAAGATCACCCCTCAGCCTCCTATGCTCCAGAGAAAAAGTCCCAGTCTATCCAGCCTCTCCTTATAACTCAATCCATCAAGTCCCAGTAGCATCCTATTAAATATTTTTTGCACTCTTTCTCGTTTAACAATATATTTTCTATGATAGGGTGACCAGAATTGCACACAGTATTCCACGTGTGGCCTTACCAATGTATTGTACAACTTCAACCAGACGTTCCAACTCTTATTCAATGTTCTGGTCGATGAAACCACGAATGCCGAATGCCTTCTTCACCATTCTGTCCACCTGTGACTCCACTTTCAAGGAGCTATGAACATGTACCCCTAAATCTATTTGTTCTGTAACTCTTCCCAACGCCCTACCATTAACTGAATAAGCCCTGCCCTGATTCAATCTACCAAAATGCATCACCTCGCATTTGTCTAAATTAAACTCCATCTGCCATTCGTCAGACCACTGGCCCAATTGATCAAGATCCCGTTGGAATTGGAGATAACTTTCTTCACTGTCCACTATGCCACCAATCGTAGTGTCATCTGCAAACTTACTAACCATGCCTCCTACATTCTCATCCAAATCCTTAATAGAAACGACAAATAACAGTGGACACAGCACTGATCCCTGAGGCACACCGCTAGTCACAACCCTCCAGTTTGAAAAACTATTTTGTACAACCACCCTCTAGCTTCTGTCAAGAAGCCAATTTTGAATCCATTTAGATCCCTCACCCTGGATCCCGTGAGATTTAACCTTGTGCAACAACCTACCATGCGGTACCTTGCCAAAGGTCTTGCGAAAGTCCATGTAGACAACATCAACTGCCCTGCCCTCATCTAACTTCTTGGTTACCCCTTCAGAAAACTCAATCAAATTTGTGAGACATGATTTTCAACTCACAAAGCAATGCTGACTGTCCCTAATCAGTACTTGCATCACTAAATGCCTGCAGATCCTGTTTCTCAAAATACCTTCCAACAATTTACCCACCACAGACGTGAAGCAAACTAACCTGTAGTTCTCAGGCTTTTCCCTGCAGCCCTTTTTAAACAAAGGCACAACATTTGCCACTCTCGAATCTTCAGGTACCTCACCCGTGACTATCGATGATTCAAAAATCTCGGCTAGGGGACCCGCAATTTCCTCCCTCGCCTCCCACAACGTCCTGGGATACACTTCATCAGGTACCGGGGATTTATCTACCTTGATGCGCTTTAAGACTTTCAGCACCTCCTTCTCTGTAATACGTACACTCCTCAAGATATCACTATTTATTTCTCCAAGTTCCCTAACATCCATGCTTTTCTCAACAATAAATACTGTTGAGAAACATTCATTTAGGATCTCACCCATCTCTTGTGGATCTGCACACAGATGACCTGGTTGATCTTTAAGAGGCCCTATTCTCTCCCTTTTTACTCTTTTGCCTTTTATGTATTTGTAGAAGCTCTTTGGATTCTCCTTTGCCTTATCTGCCAAAACAATCTCCTGTCCCCTTTTTGCCCTCCTGATTTCTCCTTTGTTTTGTTGATATTGAGGGAGAGATTATTGTCGTTGCACCAGTTCACCACATTCTCTACCTCATTCCTGTTCTCTCTCTCGTCATTGTTTGAGATTATTTGAGATTCGACCCACCACGGTGGTGTCGTCAGCAAACTTGCAGTTCGAGTTGGAGGGGAATTTGGCCACACAGTCGTAGGTGAATAAGGAATATAGTAGGGGGCTGAGGACACAGCCTTGTGGGGCACTGATATTTAGGATGATTGTGGAGGAGGTGTTGCTGCCTATCCTTACTGATTGCAGTCTGTGGGTTAGGAAGTTCAGGATCCAGTCACAGAGGGAGGGGCCGAGCCCCGGGCAACGGAGTTGGAGTTGAGTTTCGTTGGAAAAATTGTGTCGAAGGGTGAGCTGTGGTCAATAAATGGGAGTCGAATGAAACATCTAAAATATCAAGGAGCAGTGGCACAGGGTAGTAAGGGGGAACTTAACTGTCATTGTGTGACAGTAAGAATTCTCACAACACCAGGTTAAAGTCCAACATGTTTATTTGGTAGCATAAGCCACTAGCTTTCGGAGCACTGGCCCTTGATCAGGTGAGTGGGAGTTCTGTTCACAAACAGGGCATATAAAGGCACAAACTCAACTTGCAAAATAATGGTTGAAATGCGAGTCTTTACAGGTAATTAAGTCTTAAAGGTACAGACAATGTGAGTGGAGAGAGGGTTAAGCACGGGTTAAAGGGATGTGTATTGTCTCCAGCCAGGACAAGACATGTATATTGTCTCCAGCCAGGACAGTTCGTGAGATTTTGCAAGCCCAGTCAAGTTATGGGTGTTACAGATAGTGTGATATGAATTATGAGACAGGCCACGGCAGGAAACGTAAACAAAAATCTGTAGCACAGATCAAATCCAGAATTATAAACAAATGTACAAAAGTCAAGGATCAATGTTGTTTACCTTAACATACGAAACATTTGCAACAAGATATATGACGGGCGGCACGGTGGAACAACGGGCGGCACAGTGGCACAATGGTTAGCCCTGCTGCCTCACAGCACCAGAGACCCAGGTTCAATTCCGGCCTCGGGTCACTGTCTGTGTGGAGTTTACACATTCTCCCCCTGTCTGCGTGGGTTTCCTCTGGGTGCTCCGGTTTCCTAAAAGGAAGGGCGGATTAGGTTGAATGGGCATGCTAAATTGTCCCTTCGTGTCAGTGGGGCTAGCAGGGTTAACATGTGGGGTTACAGGAATAGGGCCTGATTGTTGTCGGTGCAGGCTCGATGGGCAGAATCACCTCTTTCTTCACTGTAGGGATTCCATTCTTCGAGCTGATAGAATAGATTTCAATGTATGAAGATGATGTATTAGCTCACACAGAGATATGATTGCATGGTGATCAAGACTGGGTGCTCAACATTCCAGTTTATACAATGTTCCAAAAGAATGAGCCAAAGGGGAAAGGAGTTCGGGGAGTGTTGTTAATCAAGCAAGATTTCAGAGCAATGCTGAGTCGTGATATAAAGACAATGGATGGTGATATACAATCAGTTTGGGTTGAAATCATGAATATCAGGGAAGGAAGACAAGGATGGGAGCAATTTATAGACCCCCAAAATGTGACATCTCAGGAAGTCAGAGCATAAAAAGAGAAACATCAAGCGCATGTTTGAAGGGAACTGCAATTATCATGGGACGTATCAATCTGCATATTGATCGGAAAAAACAAACCAGCAAGGGTAGCACAGAAGAAAAAGTTGTGGCATATATCAGGGATTTGTTTTTAGAGCAGTACGTTGTGGAACCTCCTGGGGAACAGGCTATTTTAGATTTGAGTTTGTGTAATCAAGAATGAATAATTTGGGATCTTGTGATTCTAGATCCGCAAGGGGTTCGTGACCACAAAATGATAAAATTCCAGATAAAGTTTGTGGGTGAATGCCATAGGTGTCTCCAACTTAAATAAGGGCAATTATAATGGTATGAGGGAGGGGTTGTCTAAGGTGAACTGGGAAAACAAGCCAAGATACAGTATCAGCAGAGGAGCAGCGGCAGATTTTCAAGACAGCTGTTTCAGCATGCTCAGCCTGAGTTTGACCCAATCAAGAAGGGTGACTCTACGAAACAGAGACAAAATATGTGGTTAAAAAGGAGGTCAAGGATAGTTGGAAATTGAAAAGCGCATACGAAAAGTGGCAAGGGATACTGGTCGACCAGAGGACTAGGAAAAGTTTCGGATCCAGCAGCAAATATTTTTTAAAAACACATAAGAAGGGATAAAATTAATTTTTAGATAAAGTATTCATGCATCGTAAAAACAAAACATAAGCGTTTCTATGGATATAAAAACAGGAAACAGGCGGCTCAGATAAATGTCAGACCTCTACTGAACGGTATGTTGGCCGTCGTAGCGGGAGGGGTTGAGTATAGGCGAAGGGATATTTTTCTGCATTTGCATCGGGAGTTGGTGAGGCCACACCTCGAGTATTGTGTACAGTTGTGGTGTCCTTATCTGAGGAAGGATTTCGTTGCTATAGAGGGGGTACGGCGAAGGTTTACCAGGCTGATTCTTGGGATGTCAGGTCTGTCATATCAGGAGAGGCTAAACTGGTTAGGATTTTATTCATTGCAGTTTTGGAGATTGAGAGGGGATCTGATAGCAACGTATAGAATCCTAACAGGTTTAGACAGGGTAGATTCAGATAGAAGATTCCTGATGTTGGGGAGTCCAGAACTAGAGATCATAGTTTGAGGATAAAGGGTAAACCGTTTAGAACTGAGGCGAGGAGATATGTCTTCAGCCAGAAGGTAGTTAATGTGGAGAATTCACTACCACATGGTGTAATTGAGGTCAAAACGTTGTCTGATTTCAAGAATACATCAGACATAGCTCTTGGGGCGAAACGGATCAAGGGATATAGAAGGCAGGGCATGTTCAGTATATTGAATTCGATGATCAATCATGATCAAAATTAATGGCGGAGCAGGCTTGAAGGGCCGAATGGCCTACTGATGCTTATAGTTTCTATGTTTCTATGTTGCTATGAACAAGGCGGATGAATTGATAACAGCAAACAAAGAAATGGAGATTTGCTGATTTTTTTTTTACATCAAAGAAATGAAGTTACGATAAAAATAATTTGCATCATTCTTCACATTGCAAATGTCTCTCAGATATCGGGGGGCTGATTTTAAAGAACATGGTGGAATTTAAAAAACGCCCATTCACAAGGTATAGAATATCAGAGAAACTCCAGGGGGCTAAAGGTGGATACTCTCTGATGCTGAGAATAATGAGTGATGAGGAGACTTTTTTTCATGTCTTTGCATATCTTTGAATTTCTCTTTTCTAACGGCTTCATAGCGCTTAATGTATCCAAAGCTGAGATTAGATATTATTGAACACTGAACAGATCAAGGGATAAGCGTTCAACATACCTGCTTTCATTCTGCAGTCACGCTTTTAGTTTTAGTGTGGGCTCTGAAATTTGAAACCAGGAGATTGAACATTGCTGTTCAACTTATTTTTTCTGTCACCGATACACAATCTTTATGTAGACTCGCTGCATTTGGACCATTTCCACGTTTAATTCTGTGTTCGCTCAAATGAAAGTTAAACTTCTCCCAGTCGGAAATTTGAACCCAGGAAACCGCTTGACAAGTGGGGTTTGTACCCACTAAAAGTGACGAGGAATATTGGATATAACGACACGTTAGTAGTAATTTATCAAAATTCGCTGGACTCTGGGGTAGTGCCGGCTGACTGGAAAACAGCTACTGTTACGCCGCTGTTTAAAAAAGGAAGTAGACAAAAGGCGGGTAACTACAGGCCGGTTAGCTTAACGTCCGTAGTTGGGGAGATGCTAGAGTCCATTATTAAAGAGGAAATAACAGAGCACCTGAATAAGAATGGTTCGATCAAGCAGACGCAGCATGGATTCATGAAGGGAAAGTCGTCTTTGACGAATCTACTGGACTTTTATGAAGATGTCACTAGTGCGGTTGACAGAGGGGAACCGATGGATGTGGTGTTTTTAGATTTCCAGAAGGCGTTCGATAAGGTGCCTCACAAAAGGTTGCTGCAGAAGATTGCGGTACACGGAGTTAGGGGTAAGGTATTGGCGTGGATTGGGGATTGGCTATCTAACAGGAAGCAGAGAGTTGGGATAAATGGGTGCTTTTCTGGTTGGCAGTTGGTGACCAGTGGCGTGCCGCAGGGATTGGTGCTGGGACCTCAATTGTTTACCATTTACATAGATGATCTGGAGGAGGGGACTGAATCTAGGGTATTCAAGTTTGCTGATGACACGAAGGTAAGTGGGAAAGCGAATTGCGTGGAGGACGCGGAAAGTCTGCAGAGAGATTTGGATAGGCTGAGCCAGTGGGCGAGGATCTGGCAGATGGAATATAACGTTAGCAAATGTGAGGTTATCCACTTTGGTAGAAATAATAGTAAATTGGAATATTATTTAAATGGAGAAAAATTACATCGTGCGACTGTGCAGAGGGACCTGGGGGTCCTTGTGCACGAACCGCAAAAACTCAGTCTGCAGGTGCAGCAGGTGATCAAGTAGGCGAATGGAATGTTGGCCTTTATCGCGAGGGGGATAGAATATAAAAGCAGGGAGGTCTTGCTGCAACTGTACAAGGCACTGGTGAGGCCGCAACTGGAGTACTGTGTGCAGTTTTGGTCCCCTTATTTGCGAAATGATATATTGGCCTTGGAGGGAGTGCAGAGAAGGTTCACCAGGTTGATACCGGAGATGAGGGGTGTGGCTTATGAGGAGAGATTAATCAGATTGGGCCTGTACTCGTTGGAGTTTAGAAGGATGAGGGGTGATCTTACAGAGACATATAAGATAATGAAGGGGCTGGATAGGGTAGAGGTGGAGAGATTCTTTCCACTTAGAAGGGAAACAAGAACTGGAGGGCACAGCCTCAAAATAAGGGGGGGGGGGCGGTTCAGAAAAGAGTTGAGGGGGAACTTCTTCTCTCAGAGGGTAGTGAATCTCTGGAATGCTCTGCCCATTGAAGTGGTGGAGGCTTCCTCGTTGAATATGTTGAAATCACGGGTAGATAGTTTTCTGATCGATAAGGGAATTAGGGAATATGGGGAGCAGGCGGGTAAGTGGAACTGATTCGCTTCAGATCAGCCATGATCTTGTTGAATGGCGGGGCAGGCTCGAATGGCTAGATGGCCTACTCCTGCTCCTATTTCTTATGTTCTTATGACAATGATCATGGGACAATTCAATTTCAGAAATCAGTCAATTGGCGGTTTAATAATCATTATAAATTCCATTCTGGAATACAAACACAATCAGTTCAGTTGGGGAAGATATCCTGTCACCCATCAAGTCTCAGTTCGAAGTAACTAAAGGGGGTCCGCAATCCCCTCCACTCCCAAAATTCGTAGTTAACTGTTGCATACGTATTTCTCATTGCGGATTCAAAGCCCGGATTTCTCTTTGAAGGCACAGCAGTGAGTGTACCCGCTAGGCTGGTGGGAAACCAACATCCAATTCGCCATCAGGAGACTTTTTTTTATTACAATGAATGCATCACACCAAAGTTTAAGCAACATTTGAAATGTCTTAATATGTGGGCCAGAGTGAGAGCAGATAAGGATTTTGCTTAGCGGCATTCAGCGTCAGGAACAACGGTCTTCATTCCGAGCTCCCGGGATATGAGAGTCTCTGAGTGAAAGGTTCCTTCACACGGACAGACAGGCGGCATTTACGGGTGGGTCTGAACACAGAAAGTGGGCTGCATGGGAATTTCTGTAAAATCAGTGAATTGGTAGCTGCATCGACAACTGTTTGCAGAAACAAACCGTGCTGGATTTAAAAATGAATATCCAGCCAGAATCCATTTATCACCTCATACTAATCGACATGTTTTCATTCGGTAGCTATTCAGCATTCATACCGCCACCAACACAAAGGTTGGTGGATTTGCGGATAGCGATGAGGGCCATCAGAGGATACAGCAGGATATAGACCAGTTGGAGACTTGGGCGGAGAGATGGCAGATGGAGTTTATTCCGCACAAATGTGAGGTAATGCATTTTGGAAGGTCTAATACAGATCGGAAATGTCCAGTACATGGCAGAACTCTTAAGAGTAATGATAGGCAAACGGATCTGGGTGTACAGGTATACAGTTCACTGAAAGTGGCAATGCAGGTGGAGAAGGTAGTCAAGAAGGCATATAGCATGCTTGCCTTCATCGGCTGGGGCACTGAGTTTAAAAATTGGCAAGTCATGTTGCAGCTTTATAGAACGTTAGTTAGGCCGCACTTGGAGTATAGTGTGCAATTCTGGTCGCCACACTGCCAGAAGGATGTGGAGGCTTTGGAGAGGGTACAGAAAAGATTTACCATGATGTTGCCTGGTATGGAGGGCATTAGTTATGAGGAAAGGTTGGAGAAACTTGGTTTGTTTTCACTTGAGCAACGGAGGTTGAGGGGAGTCTTCATAGAAGCCTACAAGATTATGAGAGGCATGGACAGAGTGGATAGTCGGAAGCTTTTTCCCAGGGTGGAAGTTTCAATTACGAGGGGGCATAGGTTTAAAGTGCGAGGGGCAAGGTTTAAAGGAGTTGCACGAGGCAGATTTTGTATACAGAGTAGTGGGTGCCTGGAACTCGTTGCCGTGGGAGGTAGTGGAAGCGGATACAGTAGTGATTTTTAAGAGGCGTCTTGACAAATACACGAATAGGATGGGAACAGAGGGATATGGTCCCCGGAAGGGTAGGGGGTTTAGTTAAGTCGGGCAGTATGGTCGGTGCAGGTTTGGTGGGGCCGAAGTGCCTGCTCCTGTGCTGTAATTTTATTTGTTCTTTGTTCACTGTATGTTTCTTCATTGATCCCATTACCTCACTCAGACCTTGCAGTATTTTTGTCATTTTGTCACATTGATCATTGAATCTCTCCTGCTCCATCCCATCACAGACGTTCCCTTTTATTATTTTTTCCACTCTCCACCTGAGATATAGGGAAAAATGCAGGCAGTTCGTTCTCACACACGTTAGGTACATTATCACACAGAGACACAGAGACACGGACAGGTCATCAGTTCCACAAGCATTGACAGCAGAAGTAGTCAATTCCATTCTAATCCAAAATGCCACCGATATATTTTAATCTAACATTCAAACAGGGTACGAGGGAAATACGTATTTTCCATTCAACTCCAAATCAGTCCCACTGACAGGTTCATACAGGAATCCCAGCGCCCAAATCTCTAAGATTGATAGAGATTGTGTGAATTTCACAATAATAACCGTTGGCAGTTGATTGAGCAGCGGATCGACGGAGACATATTTAATCTAAATCCTGTCATAATGTGAGATTTAATTTACAATGTCATGCCAAATCCTGTGCACAGTTATGGAGATTTACCAATTGCATTACGTTGATCTTTCTCTACACCCTATCTATGACTGTAACACTACATTCTGTACTCTCTCGTTTCCTTCTCTATGAACGGTATGTTTTGTCTGTATAGCGCGCAAGAAACAATATTTTTCACTGTATGTTAACAGATGTGACAGGAATAAATCAAATCAAATCCAATCAAATGGAAATGCAAATGAGTTTTGACAGGATTTCGTGTTTCATTCGAAACTTTCAGAATGAAATCACGTATTTGCATTGAGGGGAGAATTCAGCATTCTTCTTTGTTCACTGGCCGCTCACAAGCTGGAATGTTAGAACTCTTAGTGTTTGCAAATTGTGGGCGGCATGGTGGCACAGTGCTTACCATTGCTGCCTCATAGCGCCAGGGACACGAATTCTGGGCTTGGGTCATTGTCTGTGTTGAGTACGCACATTCTCCCCGTGTCTGTGTGGGTTTCCTCCGAGTGCCCCGGTTTCCTCCCACATTACTTATTGTCAGAGGGACTCACTAGGGTAAATGCACAGCGTTATGGAGGATAGAGGCCGGATGGGATTGTGGTGCGTGCAGACTTGTTGGGCCGAATGGCATCCGTCTGGACATTCAGAATCTATGATTCGATTAATTCAAATCTTCAGGTTACAATTTAATTTCCACAGAGCTGTCTCAAATTTTTAAATTCATTCGTGGCACATGGGTGACACTGGCTGGCCAACATTTATTGCCCATCCCTTGTTGCCTTTGTGAAGGTGGTGGTGAGCTGCCTTCTCGAAACGCTGTAGTCCACATGGGTTGATCCTCAATGCCGTTACGGGGGGAATTCCATGAGTTTGACCAAGCGATGCTAAGAAACGGCGATATATTTCCAAGCCAGGATGTTGAGTGGCTTGCAGAGGAATTTAAACGCCGTGGTGTTTCCATATATCTGCTGCCCTCGTCCTTCTAGATGGGAGTGTTCGTGGGTTTGGAAGGTGCTGTCTAAGAATCTTTGGTACAATTCTGCAGTGCATCTTGTAGATTGCACATACTACTGCTACTGCTACTGAACGTCGCTGATGGATCGAGTGGATTTTTGTGGATATGGTGCCAATTAAGCAGGCTACTTTGTCCTGGATGGCGACAAACGTCTTGCATGTTGTTGGAGCTGCACCTATCTGGGCAAGTGGTGAGTATTCCATCACACTCCTGACTTGTGCATTGTAGATGGTTGACAGACTTTGGGGAGTTAGGGGGTGACTTAGATGCTGCAAACCCTGACCTGCTCTTGTAGCCACTGTGTTTATTTGGATGGCCAAGTGTAACCCCCAAGGATGTTGGCCGAGTAATTCAATCATGATAGCACCATTGAATGTCATGGGGCGGTGGACAGATCGTCTGTTACTACTGATGGTCATTGTGTGGCATTTGTGTGGCCCGAATATTACTTGCCACTTGTCAAACGAGCCTGGACATTGTCCAGATTTTGTTGCATTTAGACATGGACTGCTACAGTATCTTAGGAGTTGTGAATAGTGCCGAACATTTTGCAATCATTGGCAAACATTCCCACTTCTGACATAATGACGGAGAGGAGATCATTGATGAAGCATCTGAAGATGTTTGGGATTAAGACACTACCCTGATGGACTCCTGCAGAGATATCCCGGAGCTGAGCTAACTGACCCCCCTCAACAACAACCATGTTCCGATGTGCCAGGTATGACTCCAACAGCAGAGAGTTTGCCACCGACGCTCATTGATTCCAGTTTTGCTCGGGCTACTTAATGCCACACACGGTTGAATCTTTCCTGGATGTCAATGGCTGTCACTTCCATCTTACCCCTGGCATTCAGCTCGTTTTTCCATGTTTTGACCACTGAGGTCAGGAGCTGAGTGACTCTGGCGAAACCAAACTGGGCGTCACTGAGCAGGTTATTGTTCAGCAGGTGCTGCATGGTAGCACTGTTGATGGTTCCTTCCATCACTTTATTGATAATCAAGGGCAGGCTACTGGGGCGGTAATTGGTGGAGTTGAATTTGTCCTGCATTTTTGTGTACAGGACATTCTCCACATTGTCAGGTAATTGCCAATGTTTTAATTTGATTGGAAGAGCTTGGCTCGGAGTGCAGCAATTTCAGCAGCACCAGCCTTCAGTACAATTGCGAGAATGTTATCAGGGCCCATTGCTTTTTCTGTATTCAGTACCTCCAACCGTTTCTTGGTATCACGTGGTGTGAATCGAATTGTCTGGATACTGGCATCTGTGAAGCTGGAGACCACTGGAGGAGGCCGAGATGAATCATCCATTCGGCACTTTTGGCTGAAGATTGCTGCGAATGTTTCAGCCTTATCTTTTGCACTGACGTGCTGGGTTCCTCCATTACTGAGGATGGGGATGTGTGTGTATCCAACTCCGCCAGTGATTTGTTTGATGGTCCACCACCATTTATGACTGAATTTTGCAGCACTGCAGAGGTTGGATCTGACGCATCGGTTGCGGGATCGCTTAACTCTGTCTATCACTTGTTGTTTCTGCTATTTGACATGCAAGTAATCCTGTTTGGCAGCTTCACCAGGTTGACATCTCATTTTCAGGTAAACCTGGTGCTGCTCCTGAACAAAGAACAAAGAACAAAGAACAATACAGCACAAGAACAGGCCCTTCGGCCCTCCAAGCCCGCGCCGCTCCCCGGTCTAGGATTGAATCCTGAATCCAGGATCCCCGCCCAATTTTCCAGCCTATCTACATCCTAATATCCTATCCACCGAGCTGTCCCTCACAGCTACGATGCTTTGTTCATCACTTCAAGAGAGGGATTGATCACACGCTGCAGTTGTGCATGCCAGCAAAACGCTAGTTCTTTGCAGGGCACAGTGTGTTCAAGGGATGGATGGATTGCAAACCCACATTGTCCAGATCCATGGGGGCATGAGGTGAGTGGACAGCCATGTCTGTGTGTGGGGGGAGACGGGGGGGTGGGCAGGGCAGCAATGAGGTCAGTGATGTCTCTGCGGGGGGTTATTGGGACCAGCGATTAGGTCAGCGATGTGTGTGTGTGTGTGGGGGGGGGGGGCGGGGGGGCGCTATGGGGGCCAGCGATAAAGCCAGTGATGTGTGAGGTGGGGTTGTGTGGGCCAGCGATGAGGCCAGCATGTGTGTGTGTGGTGGGGGGGGAGGGGGGCGGGGGGGGGCAGCAATGAGGCCAGTGATATGTGTGGCGGGGGGATGTAGGGGCCAGCAATGAGGCCAGTGATGTCTGTGGGGTTTTAATGGCAGTTACGCTGGGAGGTCTTTTCCGCGATCTCTCAGCGATGTGCGCATGCGTGCATTTCTGCTCATCCCACGAATTTGGCGTGAATAGGCGAAAGGTGGATACTCCCTGAAACTCAGAATAATGAGTGATGAGGAGACAATTTTTCTTTCAAACAGTTGCATATCTTTCAATTTCTCTGTCCTAGAGTGTTTGTCTCACTTATTGGATTCCAAACTGACATCAGATAGTATTGAATATTGAGCAGATCAAGGGCTGTGGGTTCAACATACCTGCTTTCATTCTGCCGTCACGTTTCAAGTTTTTAGTGTGAGTCCTGAACCTTGAAACCAGTAGATTGAATATTGCTGCTTAATTTATTTTTTCTGACTCTGTCACTGATGCTCTCGCTGTATCTACATTTGAACCATTTCCACCTTTAATTCTGTGTGTTCGTTCGTATGAAAGTTACACTCCTCTCAGTCGGGAATTTGAACCCAGGAGCCCGCTTGACAGGCGGGTTTGTACCCACTAAAAGTGATGAGGAATGTTGGATATTTCTACACTGATCATGGGACAATTCAATATATGCATTTCAGAAAGCTGTCAATTGGCGGTTTAATAATCATTATAAATTCCACATTGGAATACAAACACAATCAGTTCACATGGGGAAGGTATCCTGTCACCCTTCAAGTCTCAATTCGAGGTAACTGAAGGAGGCTCGTCGCCCCTCCAGTCCCACAATTCGTGGTTAATTGGTGCATACCTATTTGCGGGTTCAAAGCCCGGATTTCTGTTTGAAGGCAAAGGAGTGTATACCCGCTTGGCCAATTTCCAATTCACCATCGGGAGACTTTTTTTTATTACAATGAATGCATAGCACCAAATTGACATCAACATTTGAAATGTGTTAATATGTGGGCCACAGTGAGAGCAGATAAAGATTTTTCTAAGCGACATGCAGTCAGGAAGAACGGTTTTCATTCCACGATTCGGGGAAATAATTTTTTGAGCTGTGTCTATTTCAATGCCAGGAGTATTGTGGGGAAGGCAGATGAGCTGAAGGCGTGGATAGACACATGGAAATATGACATTATAGCCATTAGTGAAATTTGGCTACAGGAGGGGCAGGACTGGCAGCTCAATGTTCCAGGGTTCCAATGTTTCAGGCGGGATAGAGGCAGAGGGATAAAAGGTGGGGGGGGGGGGGTGGCATTGTTGGTCACGGAAAATGTTACAGCGGTACTGAGGCAGGATAGATTAGGGAGCTTGTCTACATAGGCCCTATGGGTGGAGCTGAGAAACAGGAAAGGTATGACCACATTAATGGGCTTGTATTATAGACCACCCAATAGTCAGCGAGAATTGGAGGAGCAAATCAGCGGAGAGATAGCTGACAACTGCAAGAAACACAAAGTTGTGACAGTAGGGGATTTTAATTTTCCACATATTGATTGGGACTCGCATACTGTTAAAGATTTAGACGGGGTAGAGTTTGTAAAATGTGTTCAGGAGAATTTTCTACATCAGTATATAGAGGTGCCAACTAGGGAGGATGCGATATTGGATCTCCTATTGGGAAATGAGTTAGGGCAGGTGATTGATGTGAGTGTGAGGAAACACTTTGGATCCAGTGATCATAATGCCATTAGTTTCAACCTGATCGTGGAAAAGGATAGATCTGGTCCTCGGGTTGAGGTTCTGAACTGGAAAAAGGCTAAATTTGATGAAATGAGAAGGGATCTGGGAAGTGTGGATTGGTACAGGCTGTTCTCTGGTAAGGATGTAAATGGAAAGTGGGAGGCCTTCAAAGGAGAAATTTTGAGAGTGCAGAGTTTGTATGTTCCTGTCAGGATTAAAGGCAAAGTAAATAGGAATAAGGAACCTTGGTTCTCGAGGGAGATTGTATAACTGATTAAGAGGAAGAGAGAGTTGTATGAAATGTACAGGCAGCAAGGAACACATCAGATGCTCGTGGAGTATAAAAAGTGCAAGAAGCTACTTAAGAGGGAAATCAGGAGGGCTAAAAAAACGACATGAGATTGCTTTGGCAGACAGAGTGAAGGAAAATCCAAAGAGCTTCTATAGGTATGTTAGGAGCAAAAGGATAGTGAGGGATAAAATTGGTCCTCTTGAAGACCAGAGTGGTACACGGTGTATGGAACCAAAAGAGATGGGGGAGATACTAAATGTTTTTTTTGCATCCGTATTTACTGAGGAAACGGGCATGGAGTCTACGGATATAGGGCAAACTGGTAGGGAGGCCATGGAACCTTTACAGATTAAAGGGGAGGAGGTGCTCGCTGTCTTGAGGCAAATCAGAGTGGATAAATCCCCAGGACCGGACAGGGTATTCCCACGGACCTTGAGGGAAGCTAGTGTTGAACTTGCAGGGGCCCTGGCTGTCATATTTAAAATGTCAGTCTTCACGGGGGAGGTGCCAGATGATTGGAGGGTGGCTCATGTTGTTCCGTTGTTTAAAAATGGTTCCAACAGAAATCCGGGAAATTATCGGCCAGTAAGTTTGACGTCGGTGGTGGGCAAGTTATTGGAAGGTGTGATAAGGGATAGGATCTACAACTATTTGGATAGACAGGGACTTATTAGGGAGAGTCAACATGGCTTTGTGCGAGGTAGGTCATGTTTGACCAATCTATTAGAGTTTTTCGAGGAGGTTACCAGGAAAGTGAATGAAGGGAAGGCGGTGGATGCTGTCTACCTGGATTTCAGCAAGGCCTTTGACAAGGTCCCTCATGGGAGGTTAGTTAGGAAGGTTCAGTCGCTTGGTATACATGGGGAGGGAGTAAATTGGATAAGACACTGGCTCAATGGAAGAAGCCAGAGAGTGGTTGTGGAGGATTGCTTCTCTGAGTGGAGGCCTGTGACTAGTGGTGTGCCGCAGGGATCGGTGTTGGGTCCATTGTTGTTTGTCATCTGTATCAATGATCTGGATGATAATGTGGTAAATTGGATCAGCAAGTTTGCTGATGAAACAAAGATTGAAGGTGTAGTGGACAGTGAGGAAGGTTTTCAAAGCTTGCAGAGGGATTTGGACCAACTTGAAAAATGGCAAATGGAATTTAACGCAGACAAGTGCGAGATATTGCACTTTGGAAGGACAAACCAAAGAAGAACGTACAGGGTAAATGGTAGGACACTGAAGAGTGCAGTTCATAGAATCATAGAATCCCTACAGTGCAGAAGGAGGCCATTCGGCCCATCGAGTCTACACCGACCACAATCCCACCCAGGCCCGACCCCCACATATTTTACCCACTAACCCCCGCATCTCAGGACTCTAAGGGACAACTTTTAACCTGGCCAATCAACCTAACCCGCACATCTTTGGACTGTGGGAGGAAACCGGAGCACCCAGAGGAAACCCACGCAGACACGAGGAGAATGTGCAAACTCCACACAGACAGTGACCCGAGACGGGAATCGAACCCGGGACCCTGGAGCTGTGAAGCAGCAGTGCTAACCACTGTGCTACCGTGCCGCCCTTGAACAGAGGGATCTGGGAATACAGGTACAGAATTCCCTAAAAGTGACGTCACAGGAAGATAGGGTCGTAAAGAGTGCCTTTGGTACATTGGCCTTTATAAATCGGAGTATCGAGTATAAAAGTTGGAGTGTTATGGTAAGATTATATAAGGCATTGGTGAGGCCGAAGTTGGAGTATTGTGTACAGTTTTGGCCACCTAGTTACAGGAAGGATGTAAAGAAGATTGAAAGAGTGCAGAGAAGGTTCACAAGGATGTTGCCGGGACTTGAGAAGCTGAGTTACAGAGAGAGATTGAATAGGTTGGGACTTTATTCCCTGGAGCGTAGAAAATTGAGGCGAGATTTGATAGAGGTGTATAAGATTTTGATGGGTATAGATAGACTGAATGCAAGCAGGCTTTTTCCGCTGAGGCGACGGGAGAAAAAAACCAGAGGCCATGGGTTAAAGGTGAAAGGAGAAAAGTTTAAAGGGAATATTAGGGGGTGCTTCTTCACGCAGAGAGCGGTGGGAGTGTGGAATGAGCTGCCGGATAAAGTGGTAAATGCGGGGTCACTTTTAACATTTAAGAAAAACTTGGACGGGTTCATGGATGAGAGGGGTGTGGAGGGATATGGTCCAAGTGCAGGTCAGTGGGACTAGGCATAAAATGGTTCGGCACAGACAAGAAGGGCCAAAAGGCCTGTTTCTGAGCTGTAATTTTCTATGGTTCTATGGTTCTATCATATCAGAATCTCTGAGTGAAAGGTTCCTTCACACGGAGAGACAGGCGGCATTTCCGGGTATATCTGAACACAGAGACTGGGCTGAATGGGAATTTCTGTAAAATCAGTGAATTGTTAGCTTGCATTCAGCAATGATTGCGGGAACAAAACACCGTAAACCGAATGGAACCGGCCATGCTGGATTCAGAAATGAACAACGAGCCAGAATCCATTTATCACCTGATACGAATCGACATACTTTCCTCGGGCAGCTATTCAGGATCATGGCGTTCATCCGCCTATTCTCTGTTTCTTTGCTGATCCCATTACCTCCCTCAGACCTTGCAGCATTTTTGCCATTTGGTCACATTTATCATCGAATCTCTCCTGCTCTCCATCCCATCACAGACTTTCCCTTTTGTTCTTTTTTCCACCGTCCACCAAAGATGTAAGGAAAAACGCAGGGAGCTCGTTCTCACATACGTTAGGTACGTTGTCACACAAAGGCACTGAAACACAGGCAGTTCATTAATTCCACAGGCACTGACTTCAGAAGTAGTCAATTCCATTCTAATCCCAAAGTCCAGGGAGATATTTTAATCTAACATTCAAACAGGGTAGGAGGGATATACGCCATCGGGATTTCACTCCAAACTAGTCCCGCTGACAGGTTTTTCAGGAATCCTCGCTCCCAAATCGCATCCACTATCAGATTGATAGGCACTTTGTGAATCTCACAATAATAACCCATAGCAGTTGATTGAGCAGCAGATCGACGGATACAAATGTAATCCAAATCCTGTCACAATGTGAAATTTAAATTACAATGTCATCACGATCATGACCACAGTTATGCAGATTTACTGATGGAGATGCAGAATACTGTGGATGCCGGAAACCTGAAAGTAAAAATAAACAGAAAATAAGGGAAATACTCAGCAGGTCTGGCAGCAGTTCTGAAGAAGATTCATAAGGACTCGAAACGGAAACTATTTTCCTTCTCCGCGAGACCTATTGAGTTTTGACAGAGTTCTGTGTTTCATTTGAAACTTTAGTAATGTAATCACGAATTCACATTGAGGGGAGAATTCTGCATTCTTCGTTGCTCACTGACCACGCACAGCCTGGAATATTGGAGCTCTTGTATTCGCAAATTATGGGCGGCACGGTGGCACAGAGGTTAGCACTGCTGCCTCACAGCACGAGGGACACGGGTTTGAGTACCGCTTGGGTCACTGTCTGCGTGGAGTTTGCATATTCTCTCCGTGTCTGCGTGGGTTTCCTCCGGGTGCTCTGGTTTCCTCCCACAGTCCGAAGATGTGCAGGCTAGGAGGATTGGCCATGCTAAGGCCCTTACTGTCACGAGGACTAGCAAAGGTAAACGCATGGCGTTATGCGGACAGGGTCCGCGTGGGATTCTGGTTTGTGCAGCTGGGTCAAATGGCATCCTTCTGCACTGTAGGATTCTATGATTCGATTAATTCAAATCTTCAGGTTACAAGTGAGTTGTAAGGATTTGTCTTCCCCCAGAGCAGTCTCAATTTCTTTAATTCATTCGTGGGACATGGGCAACGCTTGCTGGAATAGCATTTATTGCCCATCCCTTGTTGCCCTTGAGAAGTAGGTGGTGGGCTGCCTTCTTGAAACGCTGCAGTCCACGTGCTGTTGGTTGATCCACAATGCCCTTACGGTGGGAATTCCAATAATTTGGCCCAGCGATGCGAATAAATGCTGATATATTTCCAAGTCAGGCTGTTGAGCCGCTTGGATCGGAACGGCACGTGTTTCCACATATCCACATATCTGCTGCTCTTGTCCTTCCAGATGGAATTAGTCGTGCGTTTGGAAGGTGCTGTGTAATGACCTTTGGTGAATTTCTGCAGTGCATCTTGAGAGAATACATACTACTGCAACTGAGCGTCGGTGATGGAGAGGGTGGATTTCTGTGGATGTGGTGCCAATCAAACGAACTGCTTTGTCTGGGATGGCGTCAAGCTTCTTCAGGGTTGCTGGAGCTGCACCCATCAAGCAAGTGGTGAGTAGTCCATCACACTCCTGACTTGTGCCTTTTAGATGGTGGAAAGGCTTTGAGGAGGTAGGTGAGTTAGACGCTGCAGTATTCCTACCACCTGATCTGCTCCTGTAGCCACTGAGTTTATGTGGCGATGCCAGTTGGCTTACTGGTCAATGGTCACCCCAAGGATGTTGACAGGAGGGGATTCAATCATGGGAGCACCATTCAATGTCAAGGGGTGATGGTTAGATTGCCTCTTATTCGTGATGGTCATTGCCCGGCATTTGTGTGACCCGAACATTACTTACCACTTGTCAGTCGAAGCCTATATATTGTCCAGATTGTGTTGCATTTAATACATGGACTGCTTCAGCATTTCAGGGGTTGTGAATAGTGCTAAACATTTTGCAATCATCGGTGAACATTCCCATTTCTGAACTTATGACGGAGGGAAGCTCATTGATGAAGCATCTGAAGATGTTTGGGCCTAGGACAGTATTCTGATGGACAACTGCAGAGATAACCTGGAGCTGAGATGACTGACCCTCTTCAACTACAGCCATCTTCGTATGTTCCAGGTATGACTCCAACCAGTGGAAAGTTTGATTCCAGTTTTGCTAAGGCTGTTTGATGCCACACTCTGTTGAATGCTGCCATGATGTCAAGAGTTGCCACTCTCATCTCACCTCTGGCTTTCAGCCCTTTTTTCCAAGTTTTGACCAATGAGGTCAGGCGTTGAGTGACCCTGGCGAAAACAAACTGGGCGTCACTGAGCTGGTTATGGCTGACAAGGTGCCGCTTCATTGCTCTGTTGATGGTTCCTTCTGTCGCTTTACTATGATCAAGAGCAGACTGATGGTGCGGTAATTGGTGGGGTTCAAATTGTCCTGCTTTTTTGTGTGCAGGATATTCTCCACATTTTCGGGTAAATGCCAATGTTTTAATGGTTTGGAAGAACGTGGCTAGGGGAGCAGCAATTGCGGCAACACAGAACAAGAGCAAGAATGTAATCAGGCCCATTGCTTCTGCAGTATTCAGTGCCTCCAACCGTTTCTTACTGTCACGACAATTAATTGAATTGTCTGGATACTGGCATCTGTGAAGCTGGAGACCATTGGAGGAGGCCGAGATGAATCATCCATTCGGCACGTTGGGTTGGAGATTTCTGCGAATGTTGCAGCCTTATCTTTTGCACTGACTGCTGGGCTCCTCCATTACTGAGGATGGGGATGTTTGTGGATCCTTCTCCACCAGCGATTTGTTTAATTGGCCACCACCACTTACGACTGAATGTTGAGGACTGCAGAACTTGGATCTGATACATTGGTTGCGGGATCCCATACCTCTATCTCTCACTTGCTGTTTATGTTGTTTGAAATGCAAGCAGTCCTGTTTGGCAGCTTCACCAGGTTGATACCTCAATTTTAGGTACACCGGTGCTGCTCCTGGCATGCTGTCCTGTAAAGTCCATTGATTCAGGATTGATCCCTTCTTCACACAGCTACGCTCTTTTCCAACACAAGTCCTTAATTTTCACTGTTATGCAAACCCTGAGGATGTGAATAATCATTGTAGCAAAATGTTGCGATGTATTTCAAACGTTATATTCCACGTTTGGGCCGCCAGTTGGCTTAGTCAGCCGAAGTGTCTGCCGAGTAAACTGGAGATCCACAATTCAAATCCCATATAATTTTGCGCAGAAAATATAACCGGTATCTTTACAGCTTCACGCCTGGTAGGCAATAGAACATAGAACATAGAACAGTACAGCACAGAACAGGCCCTTCGGCCCACGATGTTGTGCCGAACTTTATCTGAAAGCAAAGATCATGCTATCCCACTCCCTATCATCCTGGTGTGCTCCATGTGCCTATCCAATAACCGCTTAAATGTTCCTAAAGTGTCTGACTCCACTATCACTGCAGGCAGTCCATTCCACACCCAAACGACTCTCTGCGTAAAGAACCTCCCTCTGATATCCTTCCTATATCTCCCACCACGAACCCTATAGTTATTCCCCCTTGTAATAGCTCCATCCACCCGAGGAAATAGACTTTGAACGTTCACTCTATCTATCCCCTTCATCATTTTATAAACCTCTATTAAGTCTCCCCTCAGCCTCCTCCGCTCCAGAGGGAACAGCCCCAGCTCGCTCAACCTTTCCTCATAAGACCTACCCTCCAAACCAGGCAGCATTCTGGTTAATCTCCTCTGCACTCTTTCCAACGCTTCCACATCTTTCTTATAGTGAGGTGACCAGAACTGCACACGATATTCCAAATGTAGTCTCACCAATGTCCTGTACAGTTGCAGCATAACCCCACGGCTCTTAAAACTCCAACCCCCTGTTCATAAAAGCTAATAAAAGTTAATAAAAGCTTAATAAAAGCAATCTTGAAATCACTGGCCTCAATTCCTGAGAGCAAAAATTAATTGGCTTATGTTACTGCGTGTAATACGGGTCAAAATTGCATGGGGGGAAAGCATGGAGCTTTTTCACCACAATGTGTGATTTCCTATATTTCGGTGTCACACATTCACACTCTGCAGCAACCAGCACCATTTGAAACAGTTTGCTCTCTCCTGGAATCCACATTCGGGCATCTGTCGCTCCACAATCCAATTTCTGCAATCTATGTCTTCCCGAAATTAACGCAAATTTGAAAGGTTTCAAAGCTCAGGGAAGATAGCTGGGTAGCATCAGTTGTCACATCACTGGTCACTGCTAAGGAGCGAGTAGTTGGTGCAAGTTCGAAGATTTGTTTAATGAAGTCAAAGGGACGCTTTTCCTGTGAGGGAAATGCACTGGAGAGCAAAGAAGGAAATGGAAAAGACTGTGATGTCCGGGGGCGGCATGATGGCGGGCGTTTCGGTAATAAATGCTGTTTGATAATTTTGCAGTTACGAAACTACTAAACTGAGATAAAATAAAACAGGAAAATTGAAAATAAAACATACATCAACCGAGTTATAGACCATCGTAGAAGTGTGCCCATTAAATGAACCCACTTACATCTTATCAGAAACAAAGCCGTGCAACGATGGAAAATGTTTCCAGGTTTAGATTTTCGAGTAGATTTTGCTAAATTTGATTTTTTAAATCCTCATTTTTTCCGACTAACCTCAGAACTAGTGTCCATGGATATTTCGTCACATTCTTCAGCTCTTCTCTGAATTTGCTTTGGCTTGCTGTATATATACATGGGTTTTGAAAGCCACTCAAGAACTTCAAGAATGCCCCGGTTTCAGTAGCAATATATGCAGAGATTGTGCGGTCGCCTCGGTAATGTACAGTGTTTGTCAGTTTGATACTTACTAAACTCACAGCATATGTCAACCAGAGCAATATAAAAGTGGCCGATATAGTGAACAATAAAATGATGGATTTCCTTCGGTTCTCCGTCCTGGAATCGCTTTGACCTTCACTCCTGTCACCACGCAGTCTCGTGCGGGCTCGATTGGCCGCTAAAATGCATCGGACAGTTAAAGAATTAAACATAACGATATGAAATAAAGGAAGCCAAAGAACGCAAGCGCCGTGAAACCAGACGTACGGTCTACCTGGAGATGAAGACAGAAAAGTCAAACTCCTCCGACAGCCCCACTGCATGTTATTAATTATTTGCTCAGGTTCATATGCAAACAAAACTGGAATGTTTTTTAACAAGACCAACACCGACACGATTGTTACAACAGCGATTGAAGCTTTTTTGGTGCAAATCTTGATTTTAAGCTTCTGACAGCAGATTGCTACAAATCGGTCAAATGTGAAGGACACTGTGAACCAAACAGAACAATCTAGGTTGCAGTATCCATATATAGAATGGTCCTGCACACAGGAGTTTGGGACAAGAATGAAAGTGAAAAGTGATAACTGAAAATGTAATATAACATTACATTGCTGAAAATGACCAGTAGATCTGCTGTCGCCATAGCCAGCACGTCAACAGAGATACATTTGGAAAGGCCACAATTTCCTCGGAAAAGGAGCATAATCGACATTATGCTTGCTGTAGGAGAGAAAGAGAGAAGATAAATAACATTTCTGTGTCTGTTGAAAATAGACATGGAGATACTTGTAGTGGCCAGTTAATTTCCTTCCATGTGTTTATCAAAACTGGAAGGCCTCAGTCACGTGATGTGAGCACCAGAGCGCTGCATTTTCACGAGCTCTGGCGCAACTCATCCTTTCATCCTTTTTTTGTCCTAATACATGTCATATGGGTAGTTGATCCTGCGATATAATCTGTGCAATGTTTTTGGAAAAATCTGTATGTTTTTACCATGGGGAGCCGATGAAATGCTTGTTTAGTGACTTGCGGTCAGAACTGGCTTGTGTGGGGACGGCTTCACAATGGCGGCATTGCAGGAAGCCCAGGCTCGGGTGGTGCAACTGGCAGCAATATGATGACCGCTTCTATGAGTGAAACTGTGGGAGACCTACTATATTCCCAGACACAGATTATGAGCACTCACCAAAATTAGCTTTAAGATATCCTACAGTGAATGCACGATATGGAGCTGATACTCATTTCTTTTTTATTTGATTTTATCTGCTTTGATTTACTATTGTCACGTGTATTGTTATCCAGTGAAAAGTATTGCTTCTTGCGCACTATCCAGACAAAGCATGCTAGACTACATGGTGGAGAACGAAAGGAAAATGTGCAGAACGTTGTGTAATAAGTCATAGCTCAGGTGTAGAGAAAGATCAACTTCATATAAAATCGGTCCATTGAAACGTCTGATGGCAACAGGGAAGAAGCTGTTCTTGAGTTGGTTGGTAAGAGATCTCATTCTTTTAAATTAATTTCCCAACGAAGAAGGTGGAGGAGAGTACGGCTCGGGTGCGTGGGGTCCTTGATTATGCTGCCTGCTTTACCAAGACAGCGAGAAGTGTACACAGTCAATGAAAGGGAGGGTGGTTTATGTGGACTCGGCAACTTCCACAATGCCTTGCAGTTTGCTGCGGTCTTGGATGGAGTAGGAGCAATACCAAGCTGTGATACATCTGGAATGGATACTTTCTACGGTGCATCTGTAAACAATAGTGAGATTTCTACTGGACATGCCGAATTTCCTTAGCCTCCTGAGAAAGCAAAGGCGTTTGTGTTTTTTATTAATACCAGCGTTAGTGTGGAGGGACCTGAACAAGTTGTTAGTGATCTGGACACCAAGAAATTGAAGCCTCTGACCATTTCCATAATATCCCCATTGATGTAGACAGGGGCATGGCCTCCAGTGAAATCGGTTTCCCTTGGTGGAGGCTCACCTTCGACCTTGGAAATCCTGCTGCATGGTGTGCTGAGCATCCTATTTAATGAAGGGGACTTCGCCAGATGAGGATGATCAATGAGCTGGTGCCCGCAGGTGGAGGAAGAGCTGCTGTGGGATTCTTAGCTGAGCTTGAGAACTGCTTCCTATGCTTTCATAATCTCGATTTCAGCACTGGGTGTCTTGAGTACCGTGAAGGACATTTCATCCAGTTTTTGATGCCTGTGTTCGGCTGGAGACTTCGGCCAATGGTTTTGCTTTGTCTTTACCGCAATGCTTGTTGAGAAGTGTGGGAGGCAGCCGATCGTGTTGAATGTTCCTCGCCCACCAGGGGCTTATGTTCTATGGATAATCTGGGCTCTGGGAGTATTGCATAATAGAGGAGTGGAGACTTTGGAGAAGATCTGCATGATTCCTGGATGTTGCTCAATAATATTCTTTATTTTTCTATTGAATACCTACAGTGTAGAAGGAATCTATTTGGCCCATCGAGTCTGCGCCGACTACAATCCCAACCAAGTCCTCTTCCGTTACCCCACATATCTACCCTGCTAATCCCTCTGACACTAGGGTCAATTTAGCATCGCCAAACAACGTAACCTGCACTTCTTTGGACTCTGCAGATAAACCGGAGCACCTGGAGGAAACCCACGCAGACACAGGGAGAATGTGCAAACTCCACACAGACAGTGACCCGAGGCCGGAATTGAACCCAGATCCCTCGCGCTCCGACAGAGCAGTGCGAACCGCTGTGCCACCATTGTGGTCAGTATGGTCATGGTTGCAGCCATTTCCAACACAATGAGCGGATTATATCCTGCAGTTCATCTGTAATATTGAACATGTTTTCCTTTTGACACTCCTGATTATGTGATGTTGTGATTCATCCTGATAAGATGCTTGCATTGCACACTGTTATTGTCATGGATCAGAACACCAAGGTATATTATGAGGCCAGACCAGAAAACAGCAATTTTTCGATTTTGGCAAAAGTATGAGGACAGGATGCTTCACTCCAGGAGGAATTTCACTGACAAATTAGGCATCTTTATCTCAAAATAATTTGTATTCATAACATAGTTTAAATGTAGTTCTAACGAAGGGAGACAACTTTACCATTAAAAATGAACAATATTTAAAAATGAAAGGAAACAACTTTAATTTCTCCCTTGTTACTGTTCAGGTCCAAATCATCAAAATTGTCTTACAGATGAACAATCACTCATTAAGTACAGTGAGTAACCATAAACGTACTTGCGAAAAGGCGTGCAGATAGACTTGAAGTGCCAGAGAGAAACTGAGTGTCAGGGCAACTTGTCGACCTCTAACTTCCAACAATCCCTCGCGACAACTGAAAAAAACCTCTAACCTGAAACTAAACTAGCACAAAATCCCTGCTAAAAGACATAGCTCCTCCCACCATATTATCATATAACCCTGTCATCCAAGCTAAGCATACAATTCATTTCTTCAACCGAAGCCACGGGAGATTTCCATTTATGAACAGAATCCCATTGCCTTCCTCCGAAGCAAACACTATATGGTTAACATGACTCATTTTTCAGCACTCACAGCATCTGAGCTGCATTCTTCCCAGACATACCGACTACTTGCAGAATATGCATTCCTGTAAGCATTATAAATATCAAAGGCCCGCTATCATCACAGCATAGATGCTTGGCATTTTCCTCTCTTCCTGTTGGCTGTTACATTGCTATCCTGTAAATTCCGGATTGCTATCGTTTTTATCCTTCCTGATGGGTGTTCCTCTGGGTGATCCGCCAGTGGAAGGGGAGGGGGACCTGTGTTCGTGGGCCGTGGGCCCTCTTCTTACTTTTTTCTTCCCAGCGAGCACTCTGAGTAGTTTGTATGTCATAAAGGTCGTGCGATACATATGTATTCTTTTATGTGCTGTATCCCGTCCAATTGCATAGAATGAGTTAATTATTTGGCAAGACCTTTTACTTTCCCTTTGGGAAAGAATAGCGTCACAGCATGGTGGAGGTTGGATGGATAGATGTAGTAATTACTGAAATTGCCTTAAGTCATAATTATTGGTGAGGACAGCCCATTAGGAATATTGATACGTTTTTCTTTGATGTTTTTGTCAGACATTCGGCCTCGAAGAAATCCTGTGCTAATCCAATGTTTGTGTATGTTGGTAACCAGGAGTGGTCTGGATTTTTCTTGCCTTTGTCACTTGTGATGAGCGGGAGTGTGGGGAAGATATATGGTGGTGTTCGCCCCTTCATGGTTGATAGGTCTTTGTGTTTCGACTATATTTGTGCTGGTTTTCTGAGGAAGGGGTATCTTCTTGGTACTGGGATCCCCTTTGTGCCGAGGGAAAGCAGCATAGGGTATTCCGTATCCCGATGCTGCCTTCCAACGTGCCTTGTCCCAGAGACTTTCTTTTATTGTATTGCCCCGTGAAAATGTGTGCACCATCATGTCATGTTTTTGTGGCCTTACTATGTTTACCTGATTTCCCACACAATTTCTCGCTGTTATCCTCTCAATATCCACACAAAAGAAAGCGCGGCCGCAAAGGCAATGACTATGATTGCTGTCTCCTTGAATTATTTGCATTAATCTATGCTTGTCTTCTCTATATATGTGAAATGATGATCATTGTGCACTGTGTTGGGAATTTGTTTGCATATCGGACAGAATGTAAAGTTGAAAATTCTCAATAAAAACGGTATTAAAAATGGAATCCCGAACAAAGATTTAACAAGCGGCTGCCGATCTCACTCTGCGCTGGACGACAGGGCAGTCACAATTTCGTTCGCATGTATGGAACATTCAGTGAATATTATCATCACATCAGTAAGGTTTCCAGATAAAGGGAAACACAGATGGTGCGATCAAACTGTTTATGAGTTTGTCCCGGCAACTATCCATTATAAAATGCTGCAAACACCTTCACTTATGCAATAAATTGCATGAAAAAATAGACACTTTACATCGATTAACAACAAATGGTTTCAATGACTCACCGGGAAGCCCAACAGCTGTGAGAATCGGGTAGTAAATCTATTTCACCAACAGAATAACTGGTTTTCCCATTTTCTGTGAGAAGGGATGACTTCTGGAGCAGCTGAAAGAGTCTGACTGACGCATGGATCAAGCGCAGGAAGGGAAATTATATTTATACTCGTTTGAAAGCTCTAGGGAGCTCAACAGGTGTAATCATCAGTGACATTATTTACAATAATTTAACAAATAAACTTTTCTGATACATCAGAACAGTCCATTTCTTTCTCCGAAACACATCACCATACCATAAATTCTTTCAAGTGGCTATAATCTTAACTCATCAATTGTATATTGGTTCCTGGTCTTCTTCATTCTCACACATTCATGTCAGCATCCGAAATCCATTAATATCCTGTCCTTGTCGTTTCTTCTTGCCATTGCTTAACTTTCTGCAGTATCTGACGATGTTCACTCACAGATGTCTTGTAGATTTTTCCTTCCAATTTCAATAATATCTTTGTATTGCACAAGACTCCTCTGCAGTTGTTCTAATTAAATACCAGAGCCAATCCTTGGCTTACATTTAATTTCCTTGCTTCCATTTTCTGACAGTCCACATTCTATATATTTTTTAACAATTCGCTTCCTCTTTCCCTTGAATCATAATACTGTAGGCCCCTTCTCCTTCGTCGGGCTCGGGCGGAGATTACAAACACCATTTATCCAGTGTACTGACAGACATACACCTTTCTTCCAATGTTATCGTTCAGTTCTCCAGACATTCAGACAGCCTTACTAAAAAGCTCAAATTCATCGGATACATTATTGACCATGGCACTTCCTGTATCATTTCTTTTAGTTAGAATAGCAATCGCAATCAGGGATATTAAAGAGCTCATTGCCGATCCTTGGTGCAATCCAACTTTGACATCAAAACCCTCCTCTGCACTTTTTTTTTGTTTTCTTGACTGCACCTGCTTGTCCATGTCCTGTAATACCCGTATGTACATCTCGTGGACCCCAAAGTGCTTTCCGCATATCTTCGCTAAATTCGCAGATTGCTGAATATAACTTTCAGTCTGTTTTTTTTCCTCCAGATATTTCTGCATGACTGCTCTCTAAACAAAATGTCATCGGTGATCCTTCTTACTGGCATATATCGGAACCAGCTTCAAAGGATTTACATTGTTTTACTCAGTCCTTGGCCCGTTACTTTATCCATATTTTGAAGGTACGTGGTGGGAGTTTCATTCATCGTTTTTGTTGTGTTTTTCAATGTCACCATTTCCTTTGAATATCGTTGCAAAATTCTTTGATGTGGATCGAATTTATTTCCCTGACAAATGCAGGTAACGATTTCACGGTTCGGAATACATGGCGAAGGATTATGGAGCTGCACTCTTCATTCGCTGGATCAGTTTCCAATCTTTTCCAAATCTATCTCGAACAACTACTATTCTCAATACAGCTTTCTGTCGCTCTTTGTTTCGAAACTTCTATATGTTTCATCCAAAGCCTTTCTCTCCAAACTTTTCTTTTCGTTATTTTTCCGTAATTTTCGTCATCTTCTGTGAAAGTGACTGTTTCCATTTATTAAACGGGATGGTTTTTTCATTGACTGTACTTCCTTTTTATTTTGCATCCCCAGTTACCCAGCCTGAGCCACCCTGAACATCGTTCACGACGCTTCGTCACTCGTGTTATCCAAACAAGTGAGCCACGCAGTTCCACCAGTCTTCCACGGTGTTTGTTGGACCTTGTTGTATTTCTCTTTACTGTCCCAGCATTTGGTCCCTGAATTCCTCCTTACACAGAGCGTTCCGATGCTCTGAGAACCGGATTACATGTCCTCTGTCATCTTGTTGCATTGCAATCAGCTCTGCTGCTGGCAGTCTGTGTTGGATGACCATTGTCTTGCATGGAAACGCTTTTCAGTTATTTGCCGCATTAGCACTTTTTACGCGTAACTTGATATAACCCAGCTGTGTGTCTCTGTCACCACAATTGTTGTTAAAGGTGGTTGCTGAGTTTTCTGTACCATGTTCATTATCAACTCTTGCTGTGATCTCTCTAAACCTACGATCTTGGATCCACTTTCATTTGCTTCTCCAGCTTTGGTAATCCAGTGCACTCTCTCCTTTCCTTCTCTTCGAACCGTATGCTTTGTATGTATAAATGCAACAAAGGCTACTTTTGACGAATACTATACTATACTATTATTATACTATAGTAACACTAATAAATCAAATCAAATCTAATCAAACTTTTTCAAGCCTCTCGGGAGAGAGAGAGAGAGGCAGTACCTTCTTCCACCAACTTCTATCAGCAACTGAGAAATGAAACTAAGTTTGGACTTTTCTGTGGGGGAAAAACTGCCTCCATGCATTTCACCTGATCTGTCAATTATCCCCAAATAAAACTCCACTCAGCAATCCCAAAGACCATTAAACCACAGGACACTGCATTTGATCAGATTTTAAAAAGTATCATGTCCATTATATTACTTCAGTAACAATTCGAGGACCCCAGTAGACATCAGGGCTGCAATTAAATGCTGGAACCTCCTTGAAAAACCTGCAGAGAAACATGATTAAACTGCATTTCTTAAAGACACAATATCGACAAAAATGTAAGAAGTTTTGAGCAGCTGTATGTGGAGAGGGAGCGGCGAGCGTGGGGTGGTGAGCAACAGATAAGGTCATTAGTAGACGGGAGGTGGGAGGAGGATTAAATGTCAAATGGTTCCATGTTTCAAAATCCAAAGCGATTGACAATGGGTATCGCGGGGATGGCTGAATAACAGCTGCTGTAATGCAAAGTAAAGGAATAAATAAAGATATAAGAAAATAAAAAAAATAACTGACAAAAACGAGCATGAAACAACAACACAGAGACAGACATTATGTTCTCACATTTTTCAACTTAATGTTGAGTCGAGGCGGTGATAGAGTTGGAAGCTGAGGTGCTCGTCCTCGAACTTTGCTGTTTTTGAAACAATTAGAATCTTCAGCCTGCTCAGTCATTCAAAGAAAATTTGGTTAACTGGCGACTATCTCCATATGATCGCATTTCCCGGATATAAATTGATCCTTTATCTGAGCAAACCCCAATCAATCTGAGATTTAACATTAATCAATGGGCCAATCATTAATTACTTTAATCAGAAGGGAGACCCAAAGTTCTAAAACGGTGTGCTGTATTGTTTCCTTCCTTCAATGCTGAAATCTCCGGATTCAGTGTTTTTTTCACTGTGGCCCTTCGTCCTAGATTCTGAGCCAGAGGAAAACTACTGTT
Organism: Mustelus asterias; assembly: GCF_964213995.1. Classification (NCBI taxonomy): domain Eukaryota; kingdom Metazoa; phylum Chordata; class Chondrichthyes; order Carcharhiniformes; family Triakidae; genus Mustelus; species Mustelus asterias. Next base: position 83,016,461 of record NC_135816.1, on the reverse strand, counting down.
TGATTGAGCTCATCTTGAAACCTTGGAAAACATCTGCATAAATCATGTAGAAGGTCATGGTAAAATGGGCAGTGTTTCAAATGTAAGGACTGAACAGAGGTTTAACGTCTGGAATTGAAGACAGTTCCAGGGAAGCTCCAGAGGGGAAGTGAATTGCGGCAGAATGAAACTCAAAGACTGGTGAGGCGAAAATGAATTGATTTACGAGGCTTCATAACTTACTCAATGAAGATCCTGTTCCATCATGTTATTGAGATGTTGTTGGCAGAATGCTGGTTCGAGACTGCTGCGTTCCTTTTTCAGGCAAAAATCAAGTTCAACTGAAAGCACATTTCCACCGCTGGAACTGAAGCTCCCACTGTTCCTCACGAACCTTCCCACCCTCATTCTTTTCATCTGTTTCCTGATCCAGGTTCTCACATATTTTTTGCATTGTGTTCTGTTCCTGAGAAATTAAATTATCAAATCCAAACATCAGTCAATTTCTCGAGATGTACGGGAGAAAGTCGTCACCTGACCTGTCTCGAGCAGAATTTATTTTTACTCCCCAGTTCAGGTTAAAGTCAAATTGTGAGAATCATACAATCGCACAATTCAGACGGAGGCCTGTCGGGCCATCTCGTCTGTGACGACTTTTGAATTACCTCTCAAGTTAGTTTCTCAAACCATCCTCCATCGCTCTCGAAATTATTCCACTTTAGATTCATATTAATTTGCATTTTAACTGTTTCAATGGAATATGATTCCACCATCCAAAGTCAACATGGATTTACAAAAGGAAAATCATGCTTGATGAATCTATTGGAATTCATTGAGGATGTAACCAGGAGAGTTGACTGAGGAGAACCAGTGGATGTGATTTATTTAGACTTTCTGAAGGCTTTCGACAAGGTCCCACAGAAGAGACTGCTATGTAACGTTATAGCACATGGGATTGCAAGCAATGTCTTGAGATAGATAGGAAGCAAGTTAGCAGATATGAAGCAAAGAGTTAGCATAAATGAACCTTTTTTTCTGATTGCCAGTCAGTGACTCGTGTGGCTCTGCAGGTATCTGCACTTGGACCCCAACTGTTCACATTATATATTAATGATTTGGAAGAGATATCTGAGCGTGTAATCTCCAAATTTTAGATGATATAAATTTGGGTGGTAGGGTGAGCTGTGGGGAGAATGCTGAGATGCTTCAGCATGATGTGGACAGAGTGTGTGAGCATATGCATTGCCGATGTAATGTAATGTGGATGAAGGTGATGTTATCCACTTTAGTAGCAATGATCAGAAGACAGGTTATTACTTGAATGGGTGTAAATTGAGACAGGTGGATACTCAATGGGACCTTGAATATCAGTCACCAAAACTAAGCACGCAGGTACAGCAGGCAGTTAAGAATGCAAATGGCCTTCATAATGAGAGGATTTGAGTATAGGGATAGGGATGTTTTGTTGTAATTGTATAGGGTGTTGGTGAGGTCACACCTGGAGTATTGTGTACAGTTTCGATGGCTTTATCTGAGGAAGGACGTCCGGGCTGTCGAGGGAATACAGTGCAGATTTATTAGGCTGATTCCTAGGATGGCAGGTCTGTCATATCAGGACAGACTGAGTCAGTTAGGATTATATTCACTGGAGTATAGAAGAGTGAGAGGCGATCTCATGGAAACTTATAGAATTCTGAAAGGGTTAGATAGGGTAGATTCAGAAAGAATTTTCCCAATGGTGGGAGAGTCCAGAACAAGAGGTCATAGTTTGAGTATTTTAAAACTGAGGTGAGGAGAAATTTCTTAACCAGAGGGTGTGAATGTATTGAATTCACTACCACAGAATGTAGTCGAGACCAAAACGTTGTCTTCTTTCAAGAAGAAATTAGATATAGCTCTAAGGGCTAAAGGGATGAAGGGATATGGGAGAAAAGGGGGATCAGCATATTGAATTTGATGATCAGCCATGATCAAAATGAATGGCAGAACAGAAGTCTGATTTATTGGTTAAGCCAATGATGTACCAAAGAGGCCTGTGCTGGGTCCCTTTTAATTCGTCATTCAAACAATATAAACAACACAGATGACTATGTGCGGTGTAGGTTTGTAAATGAAACAAAGATTGGCTGGGTGGTTAACAGGGAGGCTGAGTGTATTGGGTGACAGGAAGATATAGATAGGATGGTCAAATGGGCAGATAAGTGGCATGTGAAATTTAATCCTGAAAAGTGTGAGGTGATGCACTTCAGAAGGAACTTATTTGACAAGGAAATATTCAAAGGACAGTGTGACACTGGGAAGTCCTGAGGTACAAAGGGACCTTGACGTATTTGTCCATGGATCTCTGAAGGCAGAAGGGCCTGTTAGTGGGGTGTTGAACAAGGCATAAGGGACAAGTATCTCAATCAATTAAGGCATAGAAAGCACGTAGGTCATGTTGCCATTGCATAGAACTTTGGTGAGGCCATAGCTTGAGTAATGTGTGCAGTTCTGGTTACCACATTATAGGAAGGATGTGATTGCACTGGAGCAGTGCAGAGAAGATTTACTAGGATGATGCCTTGGATGGAACATTTAAGTTAAGAAAGAAAGGCTGAAGAGGCTTGGGTTGTTTTCTTTGCATCAGAGAAAACTGAGGGGCTACCTGGTCGAGGTGTATAAGATTATGAGCCGAATGAACAGTGTGGGAAGGAACAGTTATTCTCTTTAATTGAAGGGTTAGTCACGAGGGGACACAAGTTCAAGGTGTAAGGCATAAGGTTTAGGAGGTTGTGAGGACAAACATTTTTGCCAGAGTGTGGTGACAGTCTGGATTGCATTGCCTGGGTGGATGGCAGAGGCAAGTTGCCTCACACCCGTTAAAAAGTACCTGGATGAGCGCTTGAAATATCATAACATTCCAGAATATGGGCCAAGTGCTGATGAATGGGATTCGGTGGAGGTCAGGTGTTTCACATGTATTGTGCGGATTAAATGGGCGGAAGGGTATCTTCTGCACTGCGTGCTTCTGTCGTTCACAGAAAAGTGCAGGTAGAAGACCGCGGGGAGTTCTTTGAAGAGCTCGAAATAACGATCAAAATTTTGAACCCATTTTGTATCTGTTACTTGTATGAGGTTAAATGCCATTTGGGGTTATCATGTTGGGAAAATAGTTAAAACCCGCACAAGAAGTGGTTTCCTGTCAACTCATCATGTTGGTGTATGTGTCTATTCACAAATGTATTTTGAGGTTTGTGCATGGTTCTTTCAAGCTGAGCACTTATCATCTAAATTACATTTTTGCAGGGAGAGTATTGGTTTATTTCAGGTTGTGTTGCTGGTGGCGATATGTCTGCCCAGGCCTGTGATGTATTACATGTTTCCCAACACAATTCGGGCGGCATTCCTCAGATCTGGTCTTTGCTGGTATTTTTTATAACTGAAATTACACGTTGGTTGTAATTCTGTCAGTGTGAAAAATCACATAAATAAATATGCCCAGTGCATTCCCTCAAATCGCAGTATTTTGTGCAGCGATCTTTCAGAAATAAAATAAATTGTTCTGTGCTATCCCAAAGGAACACTGCCTCTTTTAAAATCAGGAAGGTTATTTAACCCAGTTCTGAATGTGAGCAACCCCTGGGTGTTGTATACTTTGGAATAATCATGCACTATCACACTGCGTAATATTAGTATTCATTTAAGCCATTAAATTGTGTGGCCAGTCCAGGCCAAGTGCGAATATCGTAGAATCCATACAGTGCAGAAGGAGGCTATTCAGCCCATTGAGCCTGCACCAACAACAATCCCACCTGGGACCCATTTTCGTAATCCCATACATTTACCCTGAAAATCCCTGACACAAAGGGACAATTTAGCATCCACCTAACCTGCACATTTTTGGACTGTAGGGGAGAATATGGGGAGAATGTGCAAACTCCACACAGAAAGTCGACAGAGGCCGGAATTGAACCTGGGACCGGGGAGCTATGAGGCAGCAGTGCTAATCACTGTGCCACTGTGCCGCCCTAATAATCAGTGTTCTTCAGCCTCCAGCATGGCCCTTGCATTCTCATGGTCAATACAGAGGCAACTGGACACCGAACTAAATCCAAATCAGATTGACTGAATCGAGGCACTCATCAGAGAAGGAAACTGCATCACTGTACAATTGCACGAACATTGCGATTATTACAACGAAAGACGTCTCTTCATGGCCGCTGCTGTATTTCACCATTTAGAGTGATTGGCAGTCAGAACTCCCCATTCAACATTAATAATGTTACGTTTCAGCTCCTATCGTCTCCTTAATTAAGGCTGACAAATAGAATGTCTGCTCAGGTTAAGGGATCCCTTGGATGTGCCCCAATATTTGACAAATTGTCAACAGTAATGAATATTGTGTACCGAGATATTGGTGTCACCCACTCAAAATTACAACTTGCCTCCTTGCATCATTTCTATTGACTTTTCGATAACTTAAGAAAAAAATGCCTTTTTAAAAATTTAATTTCAAAATGTGTCTGATTTTCCCACTGCACGGTTGGCGCAGTGATTAGTACTGCTACCTCACAGCGCCAGGGACTTGCAATCAATTCTCAGTTGGGTTACTGTCTGTGTAGACTCTGCATGTTCTCCACGTGTCTGCGTGGGTTTCCACTGGGTTCTCCAGTTGCCTCGCACAGTCCAAAAGGCGTGCTGGTTCGGTGCATTGGCCATGCTAAATTCTCCCTCATTGTACACGAACAGGTGCTGGAGTGTGGTGACTAGGGGATTTTCATTGGAACTTCATTGCAGTGTTAACGTAAACCTACTTGTGACACCTTTTAAACTTTGTTTCTCAGGAAGGAAGCATCAATCAGTGGTTAACACTTATGCCTGACAGCGCCAGGAACCTGAGTTCTCTTCCCGGCTTGGGTCACTGGCTGTGTGGAATTTTCATGTTCTCCCTGTATCTGCGTGGGTTTCCGCCAGGTGCAAGGGTTTCTCCCACAGTCCAAAGATGTGCAGGTTAGGTGGATTGGCCATGCTATATTGCCCCTCATTGTCAGGGGGATCTGGCTCGGTTAAATGATTGGGATTATGGGGAGAGGGCCTATGTGGGATTGTGGTTGGTGCAGACTCGATGGGCTGAATCCCCTCTTTCTACACTGTATCGTACTATGAATACATGCTTTCTCTGCACCATTTCCTTTCAGACCGTGTGATTCAGTCGATTAGATTGAAATTGCATAGCCTCAGTATTTTTCCCCGTTGTTTTTCTCGAGTGATTGTGATTATTTTAAGTTTTTTCTTCTCTTTAACCCCTTTATTTGTTTTAATATTTTTGAGATGCTTTTCGTGCCTTTCACTGTCAAGGCACTTGCTGTTAAAAGCATTTATCGTTCTTTGTCAGTCTTCCACCTCCTTAAACGATATTTTTACATTTCATGGAGGCAAGGTCAGCATTAATCAGCTGTGTAGAATTGCTCTTGGGAAGGCAGTTGTGAGCTACATTTTAGAACGTCTGCAGTCCGTAAATGTAGGAACTTTCGCAGCGCTATTGGGAAGGAAGCTCAATGATTTTGATGCAGTTACAGTGAAGGAATAGCGATCAGGATGGCGAGTGGCTTTGAAGGGAACTTCCAGGTGGTGGTGTTCCCATTAGTCTACCCCCCCCCCCCTTATCCTTCTAGGAGGTAGAGAGTTTGGAAGATGCTGTAAAAGGAGCCTGAGTGAATTGCTGGAGTGTAGATGTAACACACTGCTGCCACTGTTTGTTGGCGGTGGAGAGAGTGAATGTCTGTTGAAGGGGTGCCAATCAAGTGGGCTCTTCTTTTCCTGGATGGTATTGAGCTTCTTGAGTTGTTGGAATTGCATTCATTCAAGCAAGTGGAGAGCATTCCATTACAGTCCTCACTTGCTCTTTGCAAATGATGGACAGGTTTTGGGGAAAGTGAAGGTGAGTTACTTACCACAGAACTCATAGCTTCTGACTTCCTCCTGCAGCAACAGTTCATTTTCATAGAGCTAGTGCAAACAAACAAAAACAAAGAACAATACAGCACAGGAACAGGCCCTTCGGCCCTCCAAGCCCGCGCCGCTCCCTGGTCCAAACTAGACCATTCCTTTGTATCCCTCCATTCCCACTCCGTTCATATGGCTGTCAAGAGAAGTCTTAAACGTTCCCAGTGTGTCCGCCTCCACCACCTTGCCTGTCAGCGCATTCCAGGCCCCCACCACCCTCTGTGTAAAATATGTCCGTCTGATATCTGTGTTAAACCTCCCCCCCCCTTCACCTTGAACCTATGACCCCTCGTGAACGTCACCACCGACCTGGGGAAAAGCTTCCCACCGTTCACCCTATCTTTGCCTTTCATAATTTTATACACCTCTATTAAGTCTCCCCTCATCCTCCGTCTTTCCAGGGAGAACAACCCCAGTTTACCCAATCTCTCCTCATAACTAAGCCCCTCCATACCGAGTAACATCCTGGTAAACCTCCTCTGAACTCTCTCCAAAGCCTCCACGTCCTTCTGGTAGTGTGGCGACCAGAACTGGACGCAGTATTCCAGATGCGGCCGAACCAACGTTCTATACATCAGTTCAGTTTCTGATTAATGGTAACCCACAGGATATTGATGATGGGAGATTCAGTGATGGTAATGCAATTGAATGTTAAGGGATGGTTTGCACTGCCGTCGTCAACTCTGTGTTCAACTTCACCTGGTTTGTGGCTGAGGGTTCCTATTCTAACATGGCCATCTATACTGCATTTGGTGCAGAAGAATACTGACAAATGCAGCACTCACTGCCTTCCTGTTTTACCTGAGCCCTTCTATCAGTCAGCTGAGTTTTCCATTTCATCTCACCTCCCAATACCCTTCTGAGCAGTTCGCTTCCAGGGGTCACAGCCTTCAGCGAGTGTCTCTCTGTAATTGTCAGTGTTACTGTCCACTAGCTTCATATCTTGTTGTAGTGGAGGCCTGGATGCCCAGATGATTCTTACCCAGTGGCTAGTAAATCGTACAGAAGGTGTCTGGGTTTTCAGTCATCATCCCTCCAAAGCTCTTGACCAAGTCAGCACAGGCATCATTGAGTTTCAAATCAATGGATGCTGATGGAATTAATAGGCACCAGGGCCTTCAAGTTGGTGACTGTGCAACGATGAAGGTGGAAGCTGTTCAGCCTTTTCTCCTACTCACCGAATGTTCCCCAGGTCTCACCACTGTAGTGGAATGCACTGAGGGTGCAGGCTTGGCAGACTCAAGAGTTTAGTTCTTGATCCTGTTGGTGTTGTTTTACATTCTCTTTAAAAAAAATATCGATTTACTTTTATATGTGTCTATAATTAATAAATAATGGAAAACACTAATTATGACCTTATTTTTATCTCTAATTCCCCTGTCCCAGAGCAGCTCGTCTCCATGCGAACTCAGCTGCTCTCACCTGGGGAGACAATGCCTCACAATGCACACCAGAACACCTGAGTTCAACACCAAATCCTGTCCCTTTACAGCACCATCTTTGCTTGGAGGGCCTTGATCTCCCGCCTCAGTGGGGATTATGTGGCCTGCATTTCACAGCAGAGCCACACAACCCAATGTCCAAATTCACCCAAATTGGATTCTCATTTAATTGTATTTAGTTTGATTATCCCTCTCTCTCTTTGCACCCACCTCTCCACCCCTACTCATTCTCAAACTCATTCACTTGATTTGGAGAAACTCACTTTCCATCAAGGCTGATTCAGCCTTTGAATGGCTGCTTTCTCCAGGAATCCAATGCAGAGGTGCATTTCCAGCTCGGCACTGTCGTTACAATGAGCATGCCCAGCACATGGCATTTGATCTGCATATTTAAAGGGACATTGCCCCTCTGTTTCTTTTGTGACTTAAAGTGACTGACATTTTGATAGACCCCGATTTCAATCCAATGTGATCTAAAGCAAGCTTTGGCAGAATAATGATGAAGTGAGATAATAAATCCCCTTTTCTGAATCCCTTTTCTCTCTCACACGATATACAGCATAGAAATAGGATATTCACCCCAACCAGCATCTGCTGTGGATTTTGCTCAGTTCCAACCTCCAAAAATCTTCCCTCATTGACATTTTTCAGCATAACACAACAATACCTTTCTCCCTTATGTTTGTCCAGCCCTTCAATATATCGATACAATTCACTTGTACTCCTCTCAGTGGTAGAGAGTGTCACATTCTCACCACTATCTGGGGAAATAACGTGCTTCTGGATTCCCTATTCGAATTCTCAGTGACTATCTTATATTGATTTCTAGTCTGGCTGCTCCCATAATTGGAAATTTTCTCTGTATCCTCTTTCATCACTTTAAAGACCTCCATTAGGTCGGCCCTCGGCTGTCCTTTTTGACAGAGCCAGTCTTGCAATGCTTTCTTCGTAAACACGCTGAGTTTATTTTCTCATCATTGTCAATTTTCTCTGCACTCCTCCAATGCCTCAATATCATTTTTTAATTTACTGACCAGAACTGCACACAGTAATCTTAAGTGTGGTAAAAGCTTGATATAGCCTACTTTTCAATTCAATCCCTTTAGAAATATAATGCTTGGTTTGATTTTTATGGGGTTGCTCACCTGTGAAACAGGTTATCGTGATTGTTGTATCTGTATTTTCAAATTCTGTTTGTCCTGGATTCCACCTCGACTCAAATCTTCCAAAGATTAAGTGACCTGCGTATTCTTCTGACAAAATAAAATGCTGCGTGCGTTGTGGGTCGCAGTGGCAAGGTCAGCATTTGTTGCCCATCCTTGAGTACCCTTGAACTGAGTGGCTTACTGTGGGCCAGGTTGATTGGCTGTGCTAATTGGGTCAGGTAATGAGTTTCAGTTGGGCAGGCCATTGCCTGTTACCAGGGAACACATACTCAGTGAACCCCACAGGGAGATCAATCAGTGATTCCCTATGGAGCTTCTGGAGCTTCTCACACCCCTCCCCCCATAGGTCCAAGCATTTCCCCTTGCTCCCACGATGGTGGGGCCGTCTCTTTGCCCATACCTTCATCTCCATCGCTTGTAGGGTCTGGTCGGGGACGTGTAACAGATAGGTGAATGCTTCTTCCATGAAGAGCATTGAAGAGCCACTACAGGGACTTTGGCCTGGGTGATAAGCTCTGACTGTATGGCCACCACCTCTGTCTGAGCCAGAATCGTCATCATTGTGATGACTTGCTCTTAAATTTTTAAAGGGCAAAGTTTCTCATCCACAGGCTGGTGTGAAGGATGCTGAAGGTGGTGCATCTGTAAAAGCAGTTGCCCTGTGAAGTGTTCCCTGTAACAGTGTTGATGTACTGTTTCTTTAAGGTCTTCTCCTGGGTTTTTACTTCATTACACACTGGTCCTGGATTACGAGAATAACTGCTGAAATTCATGGAGAGCCATCGCCAAAGTTCATAAAGTGGGCTGTATCACCCTGTCAGAGGTCTCTGACCAACATTGCCCCTTTTCTGGGTTTCTTGTTTTAACTCAGCCAAAATTTGGAAACATCAAGCTCAGCTTAGCTCCAACAGGCAATTCCCATTGTCAGAGCACTCCAGTTTAAAAAAGGAAACGTGCCATTTCTGTGGATTATTTCTCCATGTCACTTTTGAATATCTGGACTACCCACTCAGCCAAGCCGTTTGAGCACGGGTGGTAGGTGCTGTGCGGATGTGCCTCCCTCTGTTCGTACTCATGAAGGTCTGAAACTCCCCATTGTTAAATGTGGTCCCGTTTTCTGTTACAAGGAGCTCGAGTATACCATGTGTGTTGTAAGATTCACAGAGTTTCTGTATGGCGTTGTAAGAGGTAGTAGAGGCCATCCTGTGCACATTGGTCCATTTTGAATGTGCATCGATGAGAATTAAAATTATGGAAGCTCATAAATAGCCTTACGAAGTCTGCAGGTACTCTCACCCAAGGTCTCCCCAGCCAAGCTCCCCACAAGATGATACCATCTTCTTTGCTCAGCTCCTGATATTTAGAGAGATAAAGTTTCAACTCCTCCATATGATGCCTTTATGTTCCACCACTTAGGAAGACGTGACGTAGTTTCACAAATGCAGGTCCATTTGGATCCATACCTGTTTCTGCTTGGTGAATACTGCCAGAGTGTTCATGAAGTGCAGATTCATTACAGCTTCATCCATCTTCAGATGAGAAGGAATACTGGTGAGTAGTGACAGGCAGTTCGAGGCATCTGTGTTGGCTATATTTCTTCCTGGACAATTTTTAAATGTGTAATCATAGACACACACTAGCAGTGCCCAGCATCGAATCTGGGCTGATGTGATAGGAGGAATTACCTACTCTCCCTTCAAGAGGCCCAACAGAGGTTTGTGATATATTACTATGTTGAAATGGTGACTGTAGACTCACTGGTGGAGCTTTTTCACCACGAACACCATGGCCAAACCCTCTTTATTGTTCTGGGCATAATTCCTCTCCACATCCATCAGGGTTCATGATGCATACATGATTGGAAGGTCTGTCCCATCATCCCACAGGTGCAATAATACAGTTCCTAGCCCATAGTGGGAAGCATCACAGGTTACAATGAGTGGTCTCCACGGTCATAATGGGCGAGTATATTTGTTGACAGCAATTGTGGGTTCATGTTTGCAAAGGCTCTCTCCTGTGGCATTTGCCACGACCATTTCTCTTCTTTTAACAGTACGTGAAGGGGTGCCAGCAGGGTTGCCAAGTTCATTATGAATTTTCCATAGTAATTTATGAGACTTCGGAAAGACTGCAACTCTGCTGTGTTCCATGGAGTTGATGCCCCTTTTATGACCATCTCCTTCTCTTCAATCATGTGCAATCCATGCTTGTCAACTCTGTACCTGAGGTACGTTACCTCGTTGACCTGGGACACCATTTTCTCCCTTTTTAATCGGCTGCCAGGATCAGAAGAAAGCCATAAGACTTCCTCCAAACTCTCCAAATGTTCCTTTGAGATAGTTTCAGAGATTAAATCATCATCCAGATAAACTGCCACTTTTCTTTCTCTTATAGTTAATGTAATGGCAATTGTGATCCTTTCTCACGGAAAGTGCGACCTCTCCACCTGCACCACTCGCTACCTGGTGGCAATGGCACCTGGTCGTTATTACTGAGGTTATACTAATTTTTCCCAACGAATTTCCTGAAAATCACCCCTGTGTGCAGTGTTCGTTATGTTCTTCTCCGTGCCGCCACAGACTGTTCTGTCTGGTTCACCATCACTTTCACTTCTGATCGATTCACTTCTGCACACAGGGGTGATTTTCAGGAAATCCGTTGGGAAAAATTAATATAACCTCAGGAATGACGACCAGGTGTCATTGCCACGATTGCACATCAGAAGCAGGAATCTAAATATTGCACCAAGAAAACTGCATCTGTGGTCCGAGGAACAACTGGCTCTTCGTTCTGTTTAAAAAACATTCGCATCTACTTCACATTTGAACCTAGAAGGATTATTGACAATGTACCGTGGCGTTGTGATGATAAAGGAAGCTATTTTAGGGAACCTGGATGGATTGCATTTCGACATTCTGAAAAGATTTTAACGCCATTGCTCACGTTCAGTTTAATTATGTTTCTCAATGCTCTGACAGTCGGACATATTCCAGTAGCCAATCAAGTCCAGAAGGGACTGAGGGGTTAGAGCAGGGGACAGAAACAGAGTGACTCAGAGAGCAGCAGGAAGTCCATGATTTTACTCTTCACCATATCGGGAAGCTTCGTACTTCTCTGGCTTGTGTATATTTTGTATATTTTTAATGTTGATGATTATTTAGATGACACTTCCTTTTACATCTTTGAACACGTCGCATATATGCTGTGCAATGTGAGTTGCTGCACGTACACATTGATTTACGTGGCGACTTAGTCCAAATTCAGAAAACAGTTGAAGACCACAGTGAAATATCCGGTTACAACAATTATGAAGTTATCAAAGAAAATAACTGATCGCGAATCAAATATCCCCTATTAAGGGGCAAGAGGGGTGGCCAGAGGAAAACCAGATAGAAAAGGCCTGGGCAGGGCAGAAGGGGAAGGGCGGGGGACGAGGAGGCTGAGGAAACAGGCAGGAAGAAAAATGGGTGTTTGGTGGGAGGAGCTCCGTTTCTCTTGGTTGTTGGATGCTCGTTAACTATATCCCTCAATGCCTCCTACCCCTGCCAAATGAAAGTGTTTGTGATTAACCGGTCTGCACAGACTGTTGACATTACACCCCAACATATATTCTAACACATATTCGCAATGTCATCTTTGTTCCTCCCCATAATGCAGTCTGGTTGTTACCTTGTCCCTGTGTGTTCACTACTCAACGCCTCTTTCATTCTGTTGATGCCTCCAGAATCGACTATTCAAAAACATTTCCGCCCAGCCTCCAGCTTTCAACGCTTCATAACCATGCATAACGTCGACAGCATCAAACTGTGAACCCCGTTCATCAAATATTCCCTTTATTCTCTGAGCTGTATTGTTTTGATTTCGACACCTCGAATTAGAAAGATTTATGTTTGTTTTCAGAACCCTCCGTGTCCCCACTCTTCCGTATATATTTAAAATTCTTCGGCCTTCCAGCACCTTCCTATCTCTGAAATTTCCCCGGATCCTATCATCTCAATGACTATCTGTAATCTCCTTCCAACAAAACAGTACTGCCCAGTTCTGTAACCCCCTGCATGTTCACAACTCTCCCTATCTCAACAAACTGCTTCAGTCCTCCAACGCTCCCGATCTCTTTAAGCTCCATGAAGCGTTTGGACGCTTTCATGATCCCTTCATCTTCAGGGCTTGGCGTAAATATTTTGTTTTATAACACCCAACTCCTTCCTCATCCCCGTTCATCCACCTACCCTTCTCTTTTCCTCTCCAAGGCCCCATATCCAACGCCCTCCCCCACCCCCTGCCTATTATTACTCTCTTCCATTCTGTCCCTTCCTCACAATGGCAACTCTCCTTCCACATCTCTTACACTTCCTCCCATTCTGCCTCCCATTCCCTCCTCCTCACTATTTTTCTACCACTGTCGCTTTCTCCCCAGTACTCTCAATCTCACCGCTACCGATTCTCCATCATTTTTCTCTCTCTGCTTGCCATTCGTTCCCTCTCTCCCTCCCTATTTCATTCCCTTTCCATTCTGTCGTCCTCCCTGTCTTTCGTCCACATCCCAAACCCACTCATTGTCTTTCCCATGTCCCTCTCCATTTAACCTTCCCCATGCATGTATCCCAATAGCTTCAAAGGGGTGTCACGGTGGCATAGTGGTTAACACTGCTGCCTCACAGTGCCAGGATCCTGGGGTTTGATTCCTGGCTTGGATGAATGTCAGTGTGGACTTTGCAAGTTCTCCCTGTGTCTGCGTGGGCTTCCTCTGGGTGCTCCGGTTTCCTCCCGTAGTCTGAAAGACGTGCTGGTTAGGTGCGTTCACCTGAACAGGCGCCGGAGTGTGGTAACTAGGGGAATGTCATTGTAACTTCATTGCAGTGTTAATGTAAGCCTTACTAGTGACTAATAAATAAATTTTTACTTTAAGACATATGGTACAGAACTTTATTCTTTCTGAAACTACTGTTTTAGATACCGCAGGATCTGCAAATGGTGACTGGTTGACTCTTGACCCAGACCCTGTCGCAAGAATGTTTGATGGAACTGTGGAGCTTTACTCTGTATCAAACCCCGAATTTGACCTATTCTTCTATTTTTGGTGGATCATTTTTAAGGGACCTTTACTCTGTAACTGAGCTGCTTTTTGCACCTGTCCTGAAGGTGTTTGATCGCAGCTGTGCAGCAGAGCTTCATCCCATGTTTCATCCTCAGACTTTCCCGCTCTGCTCAATAATAAAAACATAAAGGGACATTTTGTGAGCTGTGATTGATTTGTTACAATTCCCCATCACACCTGTATCAGATAATCTCGGCTGGGACAAAACAGGACACGCAAAGTTGAGAACACATGAAGTGAAAAGCGCAGGGCACATGAACTGTTCAGAAAGAATACACATGAGGCTTATCCCATAAACATTCCTCATGTCTGGTACACAGCAATTCGAGGAGATCATTGAGCCCCTCTCAAGTCTCTCCCAGTGAGATCATTGCGAATCCATCTCTGATGTCCTTCAACCTCTTGTTGTTCTTCAAGCTTTAATTCCTGTCCCCATAAAAATCTGTCAATCACAAATTTGGAATCCCCATATGCTACTCAGCTTCAACAGATTTTAGTACGAGGCAGAGTTCCAGGTTTCCCTCGGCGTGAGGAAGAACTTCCTGACATCATGCCCAACAGGCCCCTCCCCCCCCCGAACCTCCCCCCCCCCTCCCCCCACATCGCCCCCCCCCCCACACCGCCGCCCTCCCCACACACACTTCCACGCCCTTCCCCCAGGTTCCTTTTTGAATTTTTCTTCTGCAACATCCACCTCCTCCTGCCACACCAACCCCAGAGCAGCAACACCCCCAACACAATTTCTATCTAAACGATCAAATCTAAACTATCAAATTATTCTAATCATTTTAGCTCTAAAATTAGATCCCTTCAAAATTATCAAAGTTATTTGCGGATTTAAAGGGAGCAAAGAGGATAAAGTAGTTTCAGTAGATTTTGTGGATCTAGGCTTCCAAGAAGCATTCGATATGCTGCCTCATTCAAGTGTATTCATGTCTGACAAACTTAATTGTTTTTTTAGGACGTTAAATGGAGGATTGACACAGGTAATATAGTTGATGTGGTTTACATAGATCTTAGCAAGGTTTTTGACACCTGGGTCCGGCATTGGACCCATGTAGCAAGCTAGATACATAGGTGTCTCAGTGAGAGGCGGGAAGGGTGATGTATGATGGCTGTTTTTGTGACTGGAGACTGTTTCCGACAGGGTTCTGCTCGGCTCAGTGTAAGTTGTGCTGCCTTTTCTGCTTCATATTCATGATTTGCAATTAAATGTGGCGGGAATACTCAACACCTTTGTCGATGTCCCAAGACTTGGCCGATTCCCATAGAACACAGAACATAGAACAGTACAGCACAGAACAGGCCCTTCGGCCCACGATGTTGTGCCGAGCTTTATCTGAAACCAAGATCAAGCTATCCCACTCCCTATCATCCTGGTGTGCTCCATGTGCCTATCCAATAACCGCTTAAATGTTCCTAAAGTGTCTGACTCCACTATCACTGCAGGCAGTCCATTCCACACCCCATCCACTCTCTGCGTAAAGAACCTACCTCTGATATCCTTCCTGTATCTCCCACCACGAACCCTATAGTTATGCGCCCTTGTAATAGCTCCATCCACCCGAGGAAATAGTATTTGAACGTTCACTCTATCTATCCCCTTCATCATTTTATAAACCTCTATTAAGTCTCCCCTCAGCCTCCTCCGCTCCAGAGAGAACAGCCCCAGCTCCCTCAACCTTTCCTCATAAGACCATGGAGGCACAGTGGTTAGCAATGCTGCCTTACAGCACCAGGGCCCAGGGTTTGATTCTCGGCTTGGGTCACTGTGTCAGAGATCCTGGGTACGAGCAACTTCAGGCACTCTTAGTCGACTTGAGTACAAACAGCACTCCACACCATGCATAATCCAATGCAAGGCTTTTAATTACTTTTGCACATGGAGAACCTCCATGCAGCTGTCCTGCAAGTGGTTCTCCCGTTACAGAAAAACAACTTGGCAACTATAGTCAAATACAGCAAATCAGAAACAAGGAACTTTTCAAATCCTTCATTTTCATACATATTCGCCAATTAAATCCAGAATTGTCGCACTTTCTCATTCGATGAAAAATTGACTTCTGCTAATCCTTCATTTGCATAGCATATCCCCATATCTCGCCTTTGTTTAGTGATGGAAAAATCTAGTCTTCCTCACCCTCTGTTGAAGGTCGATAAGCAGAATGTTATGGGGCCTACGCAGATGACGATTAGCCTGTTTATGCTGAAATAGCAGACACTGACTCCTTTGAAGCATTTTCACTGGCTGTTACAGAACTGTTGCAGAGAGGGCATGAAAGCTTTAATTTCGATAGCTTAGCTTCGAAACCATTTAGCTGTCTGTGCAGAGTCTGCACATTCTCCCCGTGTCTGCCTGGATTTCCTCTGGGTGCTCTGATTTTCTACCACACTGCAAACTGTTCGGTTGTTTGTCCATGCTAAATTGCCCCTGAGTGACAGGCAGATTAGCAGGGTAAATACATGGGGAAACGGGTATAGGGCCTGGGTGGGATTGTTTTCGGTGCAGGCTTGATGGGCTAAATAGTGCCCTTCAGTACGGTAGGGATTCTATGATTTGTAATTAAACGTGAGCGGCATACTAAATAAATTTGTCAATGACCCAAAACTTGGCCAATTGTTTGAAAATGGAAAGGATAGCAACAGATTTTATGAACATTTATTCACAAAAATAATGTGATAAATACAAAACTTTGATACAATATTATTATTTAACTGTACATTTTACTTACGCGGTGCACTTTGACATTTTGTTTCATTGCCTCATCTTTACAAATTTCTTACAATATATATATATTTCTCTAACACAATGATCAATAAAATATTTTTATACATTAACACAACAGTTCTCTTGTCTCAAAACAAGGAGGTTTTGGAGGGGTAAGGAGGAGATGGGGTGGAGGGGGGCGCATGAGGAGACAGGGAGAAGGGGGTGGAAGGGCATTGAGAGGAAGTGGAGAGGGGACAGTGGGTGGAAGGGGTAGAGTGGGGGAAGCAGGGAACGGGGAAAAGGGAGAGAAAAGGGTTTGGATTCTACATATAGCCTAAGTCTTCCACACATATGTCACCTGCACCGAACACAATCCCACTCAGACCCACATAACTCCACACATTTACCCTGCTAATCCCCCTAACAATGGGGTTAATTTAGAATGGCCAATCAACTGAACCCACACATATTTGGACGATGGGAGAAACCGGAGTACTTGAAGTAAACCCACATGAACACGGGCAGAATGCGCAAACTCCACACAGACAGTGACCCAAGGCCAGAATTGAACCTGGGTCCCTGGCACTGTGAGACAGCAGTGCTAACGACTGTGCCACTGTGCCACCCACTAATTCTACTGCACCTGGTGTTTCCAGGCAGTCTCGCACCCACGTACTAACTAGGACTGAGTCTGCTGAAGGTGAGGGAAGGATATGAGGAGGGGTAAGGAGGGGAACGTGTGGAGAAGGGAGTATGTGGAGAGAGGGGGTGGAGGGGCGTTGAGAGGGAGTGGAGAGGGGGAGAGTGGATGCAAGGGGATGGATGGGGAAGGGGGGAAAGGGGCGGATGGGGAAAGGGAAAGAGAAAGATATGGATTTTACATATAACCTGACTCTTCCACACCGACGTCAAAGCCTCAAAAAATCTTTGGTTCAGAAACCAAGCTCAAAGCATGATGAGCTAGCAGTGGTGGAACATGACTCCAGATTGTCAATCTGCACTAGATCCTGCAATACCTATCAGAGAAATAGTTCATATCAGCTTACAATTGACTTGCATAAATTATCTTCAAGAATGTTTTCCTCAAGATTTTTCAAATAGCAAATTGCATAAGGATCAATAAGACTCATAAAATTGGAATAAGCACTGCTTATAATATTTAGCAAAATCAAAATGGACTTCAGCTGAAATTTATTCCAGACAGTAGCATCCACATTGCTATGCATAAGTGTATTGTTACTGAAATTAATCATCATGACAAAGTTGTAAAATTAAAAAAAAACCTTTCTTTCACTTTTTGTGCATTACATACATGCCAAACATATTTTTAAAACATTTAACCAAAAAATTAACCTACCAAACTAATGTCTGCTGCCTCTACTTGATACAGCTGGACAAATAAATAAGGGCAAAAATCTTACCTATCACCAGCACAAGTGACAGATGGGCGAGATTGCAGTTCAGCACTTCAATACCGGCAGCTTTGTCAACCTGAATTGGAAGTTCAAATTTGGTGCTCTTCCAGCGTGCTTGTGCATGTGCCAGGACTTCTGTGTTGTTCTGATGCACATGTGTGGAGCACAATCGGCTTATGGCAATTGGGCCAGAAGTTACGGGCCAAGGTTTCAAATCCTCCATCGGACGCTCTTGTGGTCCATCATTTAGGATGACGTGATGTAGTTTCACCAATGTTGGGTCATTTTGGGTCCTTGCCTGGATTTGCTTGGCAAGATAATGGCAGAGTATCCATCTTCAGTGGAGAAGGCAGGCTCGTGGGTAGCGGCAGGCAGCTCAAGGCATCCACAGTGGTTATATTTATCCCCGGACTGTGTTCTAAGTATATACATAGTCACCTAATAGCAGTGCCCAGCGATGGATCTAGGCTGTCGCAGTGCTGGGAATCACATTGTCTTCCATGAAGAGGCTCAACAGAGGATTTTGATCAGTTACTATGGTGAAATGCTGACAGTAGATGTACTGTTGCAACTTTTTCACTGTGACCACCATGGCCAAACCTTCTTTCTCAAACTGGGCATAATTACTCTCTGCATGCACCAGCATTCATGAGTCATTGGACATTCTGCCCTATCATCCCAATGGTGCAATAATACCACTCGCATCCCGCAGGGGGAAACATTGCAGTTTACACTGAGTGGTCTCACATCGTCATAATGAGCTATTGTGTTTTTTGACAACAATTGTCGTTTGACATTTTCAAAACGTCCTCTTGTGACTTTTTCCACAGCCCTTTCAGATTTCCTCTGACAGCATATGGAGGAGTGACAACAGGGATCCCAAGGTCGGAATGAATTTACCGTTGTAGTTTATGAGCAGAGAGTATCCATCTTTACTGGCAGAGAGTATCCATCTTCAGTGGAGAAGGTAGGCTGGTGGGTAGCGGCAGGCAGCTCAAGGCATCCGCAGTGGCTATATGTCTCGCTGGACGGTTGTCTAACTATATACACAGTCACCTAATAGCACTGCCAGCAGTGGATCTGGGCTGTCGCAGTGGTCAGAATCACCTTGTCGTCCACGAAGGGGCTCAACAGAGGGTTTTGATCAGTTACTATTGTGAAATTTCAACAGTAGTCTGCTATTGCAATTTTTCCACTGTGACCACCATGGCCAAACCTTCTTTCTCAAACTGGGCATACTTCATCTCTACATGCACCAGCATTCATGAGTCATATGCGATTGAACATTCTGTCCAATCATCCCGTTGATGCAATAATACCAGTCACATACCGCAGGAGGAAGCATTGCAGTTTACACTGAGTAGTCTCACATCGTCATAATGAGCTATTGCGTTTCTTGACATCAATTGTCGTTTGACGTTTTCAAAACATCCTCATGTGTCATTTTTCCACGACCGTTTCTGATTTCCTCTAACAGCACATGGAGAGGTACAAATTGAGTTACCAAGGTCGGAATGAATTTACCATTGTGATTTATGAGCACTAGGAAAGACGTCAGCTCTGTGGTGTTCCTTGGAGTCGGATGCCTTTTTCGAGAAGGTGTCATCCAATTTATGAACTCTATACCCGAGATACGTCACCTTGTTGACCTGAAACATCCATTTTCCCCTTTTGAATCGGACACCAGCATCAGGAGAAAGTCACAAGGACACTTCTAATGTTTCCAAATGTTCCTTTGCACTGGCTCCTGAGATTAAATCCAGATAGACTGCCACTCTGGGCACCCCTTGACCGATGTTCTACATTACCCTTTGAAAGATGGCACAAGATGAAGACACCCAGAAGGTCAAGCGAATATACTCGTAGAGTCCTTTGCCAGTACTTATGGTAGCATACATCTTGGATGATGCCTCAAGTTCCAGTTGGAGATAGGCGTGGCTCATGTCAAATTTGGAAAATATGTGAGCCCCAGTTAGCTTCGTGTACAAGTCTTCTATGCATGGCATAGGCTAACTGTCTACGCGGGAGGATCTGTTGAACATTAACTTCTAATTCCCCACAGAGATGGATTGAATTGACCGGTTTTAAAACTAGAACTACTGGTATGGTGCATTCAACAAATTATACTGGGCGTATAATGCCAAGCTCCTCTTGAGATTCCAAGTCGGCCTCGACTCTGGCAGTTAGGGCATAGGAGAACAGTCGTGCCTTAACGTATTTAGTCGGGCCTCAAGGTGAACAAGGACCTTGGCCCTCGAACTGTTTAGATTCCCGAGGCCTTCTTGGAATTATTTGGGATATTTCCCAATGAATTCATTTCAATTTACAGTACCCATTTTAAAGATCTGTTGGCAATCCAGGAGGATTTTCTGTTGACATTCCCTTCCCAAAAGGCTGGCCCCTGGTCCTTGCACCACTATTAGGAAGTGATGGACTATCTGCTGTCCATGAGTAACTCGGGTTACAGTAGTCCCAACAACATGTAACGGCTCCCACGACATGTGGCCAATCTAGCCTTGATATCCCACAGGTTTAAATGTCACATGCCCAAACGGAGTGACCTAAAGGTTTACGACCCAATAATGGATACAGCAGCTCCTGTTTCCACTGGCAAGCCGAGGGGTTAGCAATTTACCTGGAGTCTAATGTGGATTGCAGCCACTTTGGGTGTGGTAATGCAATTTGACTGCATTAATACTTCATCCGTAGACTTGTTTATTTACAAAGCCCTGTCCTGAGTTCGCTTCACACTTTGGCTTGGGCACGACATGTTTTGTCTGTTTCGTCGCCTGATCTTGGGTAAACCCTGTGACTACAAGTGCAGCATGGATGTGTTCGCACCTCATTGTGTTGTGGAGGGACTTCCCACCTAGTTCTGGAACCTTGCAGCCTCTGACTTCAAATGCCTTTTCTTGGCAGTAAATGGAAAACATGAGCGTCATTCACTGAGACTTGGTTCTCAGTATGGGGGTCAGTGAAAGTTGAAGATGGGATCATCTCTGGACCCCTGAAGCTGCTGGGCCCCTTTGTCGGCGTTTTCCCAGGAAAGGGTCAGTTCTCAGGCTTTCTTGAAGTTGAGAGTTGGTTCAGTCTGTAGCTTCTTTTTGAGTTGCAATGATAATATTTCCACTGACTGAAAGATCCTTTTCACATTTCATGAAGTGCTGCCCATTCTCACAGTTTTCCACCAATTTCTGCAGTGTCATCAAGAATTCAGTGACTGGTTACCCAGAGAGTCTATTTGCCGTGTTAAACCTGTAGCGTTGCAACATAACAGATGGTTTAAGGTTGCAGTGTTTTGAGACTGTATCTACCAATTTGTCAACCGATTGTGAATCCAGGGCTGCAGAATATGTTAAACGTTTTATGATGGTGAAAGTTGGGCACCGACCAGCCGTTAGTCAGATGATCTTTTGCTGGTCGTCCCCTTCTCTCCTGTTTCCTCAGGAGAAATATCTAATTCTTTTAGCATTCTGGGGCCAGTCCTCTACACCCACATCAGAGGTTTCCTGCTTCCAGAAGAGCAGAGTATTCAAAATTTCCCCTTAACTGTCGTAGCGGATTCATTGAAAGGCAAAGGCTGTCTCAAACTTTTCATGTTCCTCATCGCCAGGATGCCTGACCAATTTATTATAGAACATAAAGTAAAGCCACAACCTGGTATGCACACATTAGTCTCTGTCCATTTAGAGCCTTTGATGAAGGTTATTCACATTCAAAACAGTAGCTCTGTTCTCTATCCACAGATGCTGTCAGACCTGCTGAGATAATCCAGCATTTCTGTTTCAATTCTGGATGGAGATTGCCAAGGCCCTGAGCAGATGTGGAACACATGATTCAAGTGTGGAAAATGTATTAATGATCTGATGTGTTCTGACAAGGTGAATACAGCACACAATGTTAACCATACAACCTTTGACATGAATATGGATGAAAATGAAATTGGCAGAAAGGGCATCACTACCCAGACACTGGCAATGCCCACGCACAAACATTGTCTGTCAGAGATATGGCAGCCAATCTGTGGAGAGTCCTGTTCAGTCAGAGGCGAATCTTGAACTGCCGTGATGGAGTAGTCGCATGCAGGAGGCATCCCTGTGGAGACATGGGAGTCACTCAGTCTGCCACCAGCAGAGACCAGTACGTGTATTTGGTGGGTGAATAACAATGGAAATTTATTTGCTTGTAGATGAAAGCACACAACTTCAGGTAATGATCAATAATGGCAGCAGCATTCATATCTTGCCATCCTTTGACCCAGAATTTATAAAACGCAGGGGCTGGCAGACCTGGAGACAGGGTGGGGAATCACTGATGGTGAGATGGATTGTGGAGCTGAGACTGAGTGGTCGAATGGATGGGCACAGGAGAGTGATGATCACAAAGCATAGAGCTTGTGTGTCCATCACTGGTCACATGGACTAGGCTGAAGGGTATGTTGGAGTTAAATTTCATTCAGAAACCATCGCCAGGATGGTGAAGCTCTCTCAATATGAAGCTTATTGTGGGGAAGCTGGTAAAAGAGGTGGAGGAGTGGCATTGTTAATCAAGGATAGTCTATCGGCTGCGGAAATGCACTTCGAGGGGGATCTGCACACTGAGGTAATATGGGCTGAAGTTAGAAATAGGAAAGGAGCGGTCACGTTGTTAGGAGTTTACTATAGGCCCCCAAATAGTAGTAGAGATGTGGAAGAAGAGATTGCTAAGCAGATTATGGATATGTGTGGGGGTCACAGGGTAGTTGTCATGGGGGACTTTTACTTTCCAAATATTGATTGGAACCTTTGCAGGTCAAATAGTTCGGATGGGGCAGTTTTTGTGCAGTGTGTGCAGGAGGGTTTCCTGACACAATATGTGGATAGGCCGACAAGAGGTGAGGCCACATTGGATTTGGTATTGGGAAATGAACCGGGCCAAGTGTTAGATTTGGTTGTGGGAGAGCACTTTGGAGACAGTGACCACAATTCGGTGTCTTTTGTTATTGTAATGGAGAAGGATAGGGCCATACGTCTGGGCAAGGTTTACAATTGGGGGAGAGATAATTATGATGCAATTAGGCAACAATTAGGGGGCATAAGATGGGAACAGAAACTGTCAGGGAAAGGCACAAATGTAAAGTGGAACTTTTTCATGGAAAAAATGCTGGGTGTCCTTGATAGGTATGTCCCTGTCAGGCAGGGAGGAAATGGCCGAGTGAGGGAACCACGGTTCACGAAAGAGGTGGAATGTCTTGTGAAAAGGAAGAAGGAAGCTTATGTAGGGATGAGGAAACAAGGTTCAGATGGCTCGATTCAGGGTTACAAGTTAGCAAGGAATGAGCTGAGAAAGGGGCTTAGGAGAGCTAGGAGGGGACGTGAGAAGTCCTTGGCGGGTCGGATCAAGGAAAACGCCAAGGCTTTTTACTCTTATGTGAGGAATGAAAGAATGACCAGGGTGAGGTTAGGGCCGGTCAAGGGCAGTAGTTGGGAACTTGTGTATGGAGTCAGTAGAGATAGACGAGGTGATGAATGAATACTTTTCTGCAGTGTTCACCAAGGAGAGGGGCCATGTTTTTGAGGAAGAGAAGGTGTTACAGGCTAATAGGCTGGAGGAAATCATTGTGCGGAGGGAGGATGTACTGGCAGTTTTGAATAAACTGAAGGTCGATAATTCCCATGGGCCTAATGAAATGTATCCTAGGATTCTTTGGGAGGCAAGGAATGAGATTGCAGAGCCTTTGGCTTTGATCTTTGGGTCCTCGCTGTCCACGGGGATGGTGCCAGAGGACTGGAGAGTGGAGAATGTTGTTCCTCTGTTTAAGAAAGGGAATAGAAATGACCCTGGTAATTATAGACCGGTTAGTCTTACTTTGGTGATTGGTAAATTGATGGAAAAGGCCCTTAGGGTTGGGATTTACGACAATTTAGAAAGATGCGGACTAATCCGGGGTAGTCAGCACGGATTCGTGAAGGGCAAGTAGTGCCTCACAAATTTGATTGAATTTTTTGAGGAAGTACCTCAGTGTGTTGATGAAGGTAGGGCAGTTGATGTCAGAAACATGGATTTTAGTAAGGCGTTTGATAAGGTCCCCCATGGTCGGCTTATGATGAAAGTAAGGAGGTGTGGGATAGAGGGAAAGTTGGCAGATTGGATTGGTAACTGGCTATCGACAGAGGGTGGTGGTGGATGGAAAATTTTCGGACTGGAGGCAGGTTGCTAGCGGAGTGCCACAGGGATCAGTGCTTGGTCCTCTGCTGTTTGTGATTTTTATTAATGACTTAGAGGAGGGGGCTGAAGGGTGGATCAGCAAATTTGCTGATGACACCAAGGTTGGTGGAGTAGTGGATGAGGTGGAGGGCTGTTGTAGGCTGCAAAGAGACATAGATAGGATGCAAAGCTGGGCTGAAATATGGCAAAGGGAGTTTAACCCTGATAAATGTGAGGTGAATCATTTTGGGAGGACTCATTTTAATGCCGATTACAGGGTCAAAGGTAGGGTTCTGAACACTGTGGAGGGACAGAGAGATCTTGGGGTCCATATCCACAGATCTCGAAAGGTTGCCACTCAAGTGGATAGAGCGATGAAGAAGGCCTATAGTGGGTTAGCTTTTATTAACAGGGGGTTGGAGTTTAAGAGCCGTGGGGTTATGCTGCAACTGTACAGGACCTTGGTGAGACCACATTTGGAATATTGTGTGCAGTTCTGGTCACCTCACTATAAGAAGGATGTGGAAGCGCTGGAAAGAGTGCAGAGGAGATTTACCAGGATGCTGCCTGGTTTGGAGGGTAGGTTTTATGTGGAAAGATTGAGGGAGTTGGGCTGTTCTCTCTGGAGCGGACGAGGCTGAGGGGAGACTTAAGAGAGGTTTATAAAATGATGAAGGGGATAGATAGAGTGAACGTTCAAAGACTATTTCCTCTGGTGGATGGAGCTATTACAAGGGGGCATAACTATACGGTTCATGGTCGGAGATATAGGAAGGATATCAGAGGTAGGTTCTTTACGCAGAGAGTGGTTGGGATGTGGAATGGACTGCCTGCAGTGATAGTGGAGTCAGACACTTTAGTAACATTTCAGCGGTTATTGGATAGGCACATGGAGCACACCAGGATGATAGGGAGTGGGATAGCTTGATCTTGGTTTCAGATAAAGCTCGGCACAACATCGTGGGCCGAAGGGCCTGTTCTGTGCTGTACTGTTCTATGTTCTTTACACGATATAACCGGTCCAGGCACGTTGCCATATTCTGAGCCGTTGGAAAGAGTAATTCCAAGTCTATAACCAGCACGATCATCGGAATCAAAACTTAAAAGATGACAAGCTCTTTTTACGGGGGGTGGGGGCGGGGGGGGGGGGGAGAGTAAAACAGGCCTGAGCTTCAGCAGATGCCACTCCATCACTTTTCCCTCTCTCTCACAAATCAAGGTCTGTGTGGCGAGGTGACAACCAGGGTGACAACCTGTGAGCAGCTAAAGGCGTCCTCAGCGCTGCACCGTCACATTATTCCCCTAAATCCTAAGTACAAGTATTTTTGGGGCTGACATCCTACAGCTTTGGGTCAGGTCGAGAATTAACAGTCTACAGTGAAAATACAGCTTTTGGTCCATAACTTCCATTGCATTGGCAGTTCAAACCTCTGTTTGGAATTTGGCTTGCAAGAGGAGCTTTCTGATAGTCAGGTTACTATTGCAAATTCCAAATGGTTCTCACTGTCTAACAGTAATGGTCTCCCAGAAAGATTTAGAACAATTGAAACCACTTCTAACTCATGGTAGCATTTGTAAGGGAATCTCCCAATTGCCCCGACTACCCTAATACAACACCCCAGACTGCACCTTTTCTCTTGCCTCACCCCAACACCAATCCAACTACACTCCCCAGCCTGACTGCCCTTCAATCTTGTAAAAAAAAGCAGACATGGCTTCCTTACATTCATCGCCTCTGCTCTCGACTGAAAGACTTGGGATCTCGTTGCACTGTATCTTTGTAACCTGGCCCGATTCAGGGGTCTGGGGACGATAGTTGAGGTTGCATTTCAGGGTAACAGTGAGCGTGGAGTGACAATTTGACTCTGTTTCACACCCCACACAAGTTTTGGCACCAATGATGCTGCGAATAACTGACGTATTTATTCATTATTCTAATAACAGTGTCCATTATAGGGCACCTGTTAACGAGATAACCAGTTATTATGAAAAAACCTGACCAAGTCTGGTACTTACCCCAGTCTCTGCATTTGACATTCCAGGTTCCTCAGAGCCAGAGATAATAGTTTCATTGCTGAATCTCCCAGTTTATTATTGCCCAGGCTCAGGTCCCTCAGTGACCGGTTTGGACTGAGAACGGACGAGAGATCCTCGGCACAAGAATCTGTGAAATTATTATTATTCAACCTGGAGATCACACGGAGAGAAACAACAAGAATAAGGGAAAATCCCCATGTTTTCCAGAATCCCATTATTAACAAAAATAGTGTGCAAGGGTGGGACATTTAATAAACACAACTGCCATTTACACAGATGACAAAATACTATTGATGTTGCAAATTCGCAATGTAAATAAAATATTCCAGAAATACTCAGCAGATCAGACAGTGGGTGGAATTCTTCAGTCTCCTGCTTCCTGTCACCACAGCTCGTGAGAATGGAGAATTTGGGATTAAGTCAAATCTCCACTCGCAAATGCAGAACTGGAGTATCCCAGCTGCAGGCGGGGTCGGAGAAGCCCGACCATTATCTTTGAAGAGGAAAGCAGTATTAGGGGAGAATGTTGCCAAGTAATTTCGAAGGGCACGATCTTAGGAAAAAATTCTAATGGTGGAAGGAATTTAACGATTAAAAAATCTCAGTGGAGTGGCGGAACCTAAGACCATTGGTGAAGCTGGCTGAACACTGCTCAGCGTGCCATTATACAGGGAACTGGGAGACCTCCTGCCACCCTCACACTCACCCCCATCATCGGCAACATGGCCACCCCCCTCCCTCCCCCCCCCCCCCGCCCCCCCCCCCCCCCCGCCAAACTCCCCCCCCCCCACCCCCGCCATGGCAACACAACGTGCCAGCAATGTGATATCAGGACAGCCCGATGAATCCCCATCATGATCCCCATCACCGCCCACCCTCCATGACCCCCTACTCTGGTCTCAGCCCATCTGCCGATCACCCCCCACCCCTCAGTGCAACCCTAACTTATTACCCCACCCCCCCTCCATGTCGACTACTCACCATCCCCCCCTCCCCCCCGCCCCGCCACCCCCCCAGTCTGCCAGTCAGCCCCTGGCTAAAGACCCCCATCACGCCGATCTCCCGCGCCCACAGCACGACCCATGCCGGTCACTCCCCTTATCTACCAGCCTGCCGATCACCACCTAAAGTGCTGCCCCCTGCAGAGCTCGCCACTTGTCTCCCTCCTGCAGAGCTCCATTTTTGCCGCTCCCCGAGGCAGAGTGTCCTCACCCCCATAGAGAGCTCCCTCTCCCACCCTGGAGAGCTCTTCTTTTGTCTCCCCCCTGCAGAGATCCATGCTTGTCTCTCCTCCGTAAGAAGTTTAACAACACCAGGTTAAAGTCCCTGGTGTTGGGGCTTAAGGCTCCGAAAATCTGTGGCTTTTGCTACCAAATAAACCTGTTGGACTTTAACCTGGTGTTGTTAAACTTCTTACTGTATTTACCCCAGTCCAACGCCGGCATCTCCACATCACGTCTCTCCTCCTTGCAGAGCTCCCAGATGGATTGCATTTAGATATTTTGAAAAGGTTTTAACGCCATTGCTCCTGTTTTGTTGAATTATGCTGTTCAATGTTCTGCAGTCAGACATATTCTAGGAGCCAGTCAAGTCCATAAGGGACTGAGGGGTCTGAGCTGGGGAGAGAAACAGAGTGACCCACCGATGAAGTGCAAAAGGAAATCTGTGATTTTACTCATCAGCATATTGGGAAGCTTCATAATCTAGTGTACATTTTGTATATTTTTAATGTTGATGATTATTTAGATGGTGCTTCCTCTTACATCTTTGAGCACGTCGCATATATGCTGCGGAATGCGAGTTGCTGCACAAACACATTGATTTACGTGGTATCTCAGTCCAAATTCAGAGAACAGTTGAAGAGCATGGTGAAATATCCAGTTACAACAATTATTAAGGTAATAAAAAAAAGAACTGTTCAAGACTCAAATATCCCCTGTTAAGGGGCAAGAGGGGGCCACAGGAAAACCAGATAGGAAAGGCCTCGGACACGGCAGAAGCGGGAGGGGGCGGGGGGGAGGGGCCTAAGAAACAGGCAGAGATAAAAATGGGTGTTTGCTGGGAGATGCTCCATTTCTCTTGGCTGTTGGATGTTCATTAACTATACCCCTCGATGCCTCCTAACCCCGCCCAATGAAACTGTTTGTGATGAAGCGGCCTGCACAGATTGTTGACATTTCACGCCAACAAGAGCTTCCAACCACATATTCGTAATGTCATCTTTGTTCCTCTCCATAATGCCATCTGCCTGTTATCCTGTCTCTGTATATTCACTACTCAACGCCTCATTCATTCCATTGATTCCTCCAGATTCAACGATTCAAAACAAATTCCACCCAGTCTCCGGCTTTCAACGTGTCATATCCATGCATAACCTCGACAGCATCAAACTGAACCCCATTCACCAAATATTCCCTTTATACTCTGAGCTGTATTGTTTTGTTTTGGACACTCAAATTGGAAACATTTATATTTGTTTTCAGAACACTCCATGTCCTCACTCTTCCGTATATGTTTAAACTTCTTCGGCCCTCGAGCCCCTTCCTATCTCTGAAATTTCCCCGAATCCTATAATCTCAATATCTATCTGTAATCTCCTTCCATCTAAACAGTACTGACCAGTTCTGTAACCCCCTGCATGCCTTCAACTCTCCCTATCTGTACAAACTGTTTCAGTCCGACAATGCTCCCTATCTCTTTAAGCTCCATGAGCTGTTAAGACCCTTTCATGACCTCATCATCTTCAGGGCTTGGCGTAAAGATTTTGTTTTATAACACCCACCTCCTTCCTCATCCCCTTTCAACCACCTACCCTCCTCTCTTCTCCCCAAGGCCCCGCATCCAACACCTTCCCCCACCCCCTTGCTATTATCGTTCTCTTGCATTCTGTCCCTCCCTCGCAATGCCAACTCTCCTTCCACATCTCTCACACTTCCTCCCATTCCGCCTCCCATTCCCTCCTCTTCCCTATTTTTCTACCACTGTCCCTTTCTCCCCAGCACTTTCAATCTCACCGCTGCCAAACCTCTGTTCATTTTATCTCTCTCTGCTTGCCATTCTTTCCCTCTCTCCATCCCTATTTCATTCCCTTTCCATTCTCTCATCCTCCGTGACTCTCGCCCACCTCCCAAACCCACTCATTCTCTTTCCCATGTTCCTCTCCATAAAACCTTTCCTACGCATGTACCCCAATAGCTTCAAAGGGGTGGCACAGTAGCACAGTGGTCAGCACTGCTGCCTCACAGCGCCAGGAACACGGGTTCGATTCCTGGCTTGGTTCACTGTCTGTGTGAAGTTTGCACGTTCTCCCGCTGTCTGCGTGGGCTTCCTCTGGGTGCTCCGGTTTCCTTCCACAATCTGAACGATGTGCTGGTTAGGTGCATTGACACGAACAGGTGCCCGAGTGTGGCGACTACGAGAATTTCACAGTAACTTCATTGCAATGTTGACGTAAACCTTACTTGTGACGAATAAAAAAAAAATAAGTTTAAGGTATATAGTACAGAATTTCATTCTGTATCAAACCCCGAATTTGACCTATTCTGGTATTTTTGGTGGCTCATTGTTCAGAGGCCTTTACTCTGTAACTGAGCTGCTTTTTGCACCTGTCCTGAGGGTGTTTGATCGCACCTGTGCAGCAGAGCTTCATTCCATAATTCATCCTCAGCTCTTCCCGTTCTGTTCAATAATAAAAATTTAAAGGGTCATTTTGTGAGCTGTGATTGATTTACTGCCTTTCCCCATCACACATGTATCAGATCGTGTCGGCTCGGACAAAACAGGACACACAAAGTTGACAACACAGGAAGTGGAAAGCACAGGGCACATGAACTGTTCACAGACAGGACACATGAGGCTTGTCCAAAAAACCTTCCTCAAGTCTGGTACACAGTAATTAGTGGAGACCATTCAGTCCCTTTCAAGCCTCTCCCGGTGAGACAATTGTTTTTCCATCTCTGAAATCCATCAAACTCTAATGGTTCTTCAAGCCTTAATTCCTGTCCCCATAACAATCTGTCAATCACAAATTTGGAATATCCAACTGCCACTCATCCTCAACAGATTTTGGGACGAGGCAGAATTCCAGGTTTCCCTTGGCGTGAAGAAGAACTTCCTAACATCATGCCCGACTCCCCCCCACCCCCCCCCCACCCCACCCACGACAACCCCGCGCCCCCCCCCCCCCCTCGCCAAGGCTCCGATTTCAATTTTTATCCGGCGTCATCAACCTCCCCCGGATAATCACCCCAAGAACAGCAACACTTCCAGCACAATTTCTATCTAAACTATCAAATCTCAACTATCAAATCATACAATCATTTTAGTTCTGAAATCAGATCACTTTAAGATTACTAAAGTTATTTGTGGATTTAAAGGGAGCAGAAAGGATAAAGTGGTTTCAGTAAATCTTATGTATCTAGGTTTCCATGAAGCATTCGATACGCTGCCTCATTCAAGTGTATTCATGTCTGACAAACTTAATTGTTTTGTTTTCGGAAGTTAAATGGAAGATTGACATGGGCAATATAGTTGGCGTGCTTTACATGGATCTTAGCCAGGTTTTTGACACGGTCCCATATAGAATCCATGGCAATGTAGCAAGCTAGATACATAGCTGTCTCAGTGAGAGGCGGCAAGGGTGTTGGCTGTTTTTGTGACGGCAAGGTTGTTTCCAATAACAAGTGATGACAGCAGAATCCACTCCCTGCCGTCGCTTGTGACGTCGCTGCTTCTGCCGGGCTCAGTGTATGTTCTGCTACTTTGTCTGCTTTACTTTCATGATTTCAATTAAATGTGGGGGGAAATCTCAATAAGTTGGTTGATGTCCCAAGACTTGGCCGATTGCCATGGAGGCACAATGGTTAGCACTGCTGCCTCACAGCACTAGGGCCCCGGGTTCTATTCCCGGCTCGGGTCACTGTGTCAGAGATACTGGCGACCAGCAGCTTTAGGCATTCTTAGTCGACTTGAGTCCAAACAGCGCTAGACACCATGCATAATCCAATGCGAGGCCTTTAGTGATGTGTGCACAAGGAGAACCAAGTGGTTCTCACGTTATAGAAAAACAACTAGGCAAATATACCCAATTACAGCAAATCAGAAACAAGCTATTTTTCAAATCCTTCATTTTCGTACATATTCACCAATTAAATCCTGACTTTTTGCCCTTTCTCATTCGATGAAAAATTGACATCTGCTGATCTTTCATTTGCATAGCATATCCCCATATCTCACCTTTGGTATTTGTTATGGAAAAGTCTGATCTTGCTCACCCTCCGGTGAAGACCGAAAAGCAGAATTTTATGGGGCCTACGCAGGTGAAGATTAGCCTGTTCATGCTGAAATAGCAGATACTGACTCCTTTGAAGGTCTGCAAGCTGAGAAACATTTTCACCAGCTGTGACAGCGCTATTATAGAGAAGGCATGAAACTTTAATTTTGATAGCTTAGCTTCCGCACAATTTAGCTCCCAAGATATGAAACTTCAATCTGAGCATTTTAACTTCCACAACTGTCTGTGCAGAATCTGCACATTCTCTCCGTGTCTGCCTGGGTTTCCTCTGGGTGCTCTAGTTTTCTCCCACACTGTAAAGATATGCGGGTTCGGTGGATTGGCCATGCTAAATTGTCCCTTAGTGCCACAGAGATTAGCAAAGTGAATACATGGGGGCACTGGGATAGGGCCTGGGTGTAATTGTTGTCTGTGAAGGCTCGATGGGCCAAATTGTCTCCTTCTGTACTATAGGGATTTTATGGTTTTAATTAATTGTAGAGGCATACTCAATACGTTTGTCGATTATGTGAGACTTGGCCGATTGGTTGATATTGGGGAGGATGGCTACAGAATTTATCAACATTAATTCACAAAAATAATGTGATAAATGCAAAACTTTGATATCATTTTATCATTTAACTGACCATTTTACTTTAGCCACTGCATTATGACATTTTGTATAAGGAGGGGAAGAGGTGGAGGGGGGAGAGGGGTGGGAACGTGTTGAGGGGGAAAG
Source organism: Mustelus asterias (assembly GCF_964213995.1). Classification (NCBI taxonomy): domain Eukaryota; kingdom Metazoa; phylum Chordata; class Chondrichthyes; order Carcharhiniformes; family Triakidae; genus Mustelus; species Mustelus asterias. The sequence continues at coordinate 82,984,432 of NC_135816.1, read as the reverse complement.
TGGGTGGAAGGGGATGGATGGGGAAGAGGGGAAAGTGGGAAAGGGGAAGAGGGAGAGAGGGGAAAAGGGGAAGACAAGGGTTTGGATTTTACATGTAGCCTGACTCTTCCACACCTACGTCAAAACCTCATAAAAAAACTTTAGTTTGGAAGCCAAGCTCAAAGCATGATGTGCTAGCGTTGGTAGAACATGACTCCAGATTGTCAATCGGCACTAGATTCTGCAATACCTATCAGAGAAATAGTTCACATCAGCTTACAGTAGACTTGCATCAGTTATCTTCAAAAATACTTTCCTAAAGCTTTTTGAAATAGCAAGTTGCAGAAGGATCAACGTTGCATCAATGAGATTCATAAAATTGGAATAAACACTGCTTAAAATATACAGCAAAATCAAAGTGGACTTCAGCTGAAATTTATTCCAGACACGAGCATCCACATTGTTCTACATAAATGCACTTTTTACTGAAATTCATCGTCATGACAAAATTGTTAATTTTTTTAACGATCTTTTCACTTTATGCGCATTACATACATGTTAAACATATTTTAAGAACATTTATCCAATAAATTAACCCACCCAAATAATATCTGCTGCCTCTACTCGACAGCGCGAGACCAAAAAATGTGCGCAAATAAATAAGGGCTAAAACTCACCTATCGTCAGCGCAAGTGACTGAAGTTGGGTTTAGATTGCAGTTCAGCACTTCAATACCAGCAGCTTTGGAAACCCGAATTGGAAGTTTAGCCTGCATGTGCATATGCCAGGACTCCTGTGTTGTCCTGATGCACAGGTGTGGAGCACAATCGGCTTAAGGCAATTGGGCCAGAAGTTACGGGCCAAGGTTTCAAATCCTCCATTGGATGCTCTTGTGGTCCATCACTTACAATGACATGATGTACTTTCACCAATGTTGGGTCATTTTGGGTCGTTGCCTGGATTTGCTTGGCAAGATACTGGCAGAGTATCCATCTTCAGTGGAGAAGGCAGAAGGTGGGTAGCGGCAGGCAGCTCAAGACATCCGCAGTGGCTAAATGTATCCCCGGACGGTGTTCTAAGTATATACATCGTCTGCTAATAGCAGTGCCCAGCGGTGGATCTGGGCTGTCGCTGTGGTGGGAATCACCTTGTCTTCCATGAAGGGGCTCAACAGAGGGTTTTGATCACTTACTATGGTGAAATGCTGACAGTAGACGTACTGTTGCAACTTTTTCACTGTGACCACCATGGCCAAACCTTCTTTCTCGAACTGGGCATAATTACTCTCTACATGCACCAGCATTCATGAGTCATTGGACATTCTGCCTTATCATCCCAATGGTGCAATAATACCACTCGAATCCCGCAGGGGGAAACATTGTAGTTTACACTGAGTGGTCTCACATTGTCATAATGAGCTCTTCTGTTTTTTGACAACAATTGTCATTTGACGTTTTCAAAACTTCCTCTTGTGACTTTTTCCACAGCCCTTTCTGATTTCCTCTAACAGCACATGGGAGAGTGCCAACAGGGTTACCAAGTTCGGAATGAATTTACCATTGTAGTTTATGAGCACTAGGAAAGACTTCAGCTCTTTTTGGATTCTTGTCGTCGGAGCCCCTTTTATTGCTTTCACCTTTTCTTCGACAGGGTGCAATCCATCTTCATCAAATCTACACCCGAGGTTTGTCATCTTGTTGACCTGGAATATCTATTCTCCCCATTTGAATCGGACACCAGCATCAGAAGAATGTCATAAGAACACCTCCAAGCTTTCCAATTGTTCCTTTGCACTGGCTCCTGAGATTAAATCCAGATAGACTGCCACTCTGGGCACCCCTTGAACCGAGTTCTCCATTACCTTTTGAAAGATGGCACAAGCTGAAGCCACTCAAAAAGGCAATGAATATACTCATACAGTCCTTTGTCAGTACTTACAGTAGCATACTTCCTGGATGATGCCTCAAGTTCCAGTTAGAGATAGGCGTGGCCCTGTCCAATTTGAAAAATATGTGACCTCCAGTTCGCTTCATGTACAAGTCCTCTATGCGTTGCATCGGCTAACTGTTTACGCGCGAGGCTCTGCTGAACATTAACTTCCAATGCCCACAGAAATGGATTGAATTGACCGGTGTCAAAACTAGAACTATTGGTAGAGTGCATTCAGCAAATTATACAGGCTGGATAATGCCAAGCTCCTCAATACATTCCAATTCGGCCTCTACTCTGGCATTTTGGGCACAGGATAACAGTGGTGCCTTAGAGTATTTAGGTCGGGCCTCAAGGTCAACACAAACCTTGGCCCTCGAACACTGAATATTCCCTAGGCCTTCTTGGAATATTTTGGGATATTTCCAATGACTTCATATAAATTTACAGTACCCATTTTAAAGATCTCTTGCCAATCCAGGCGGATTTTCTGTTGCCAGTCCCTTCCCAAAAGGCTGGCCCCTGGTCCTTGCACCACTATTCAGGAGAAATGGACTATATGCTGCCCATGGGTAACTAGGGTTACAGTGGTTCCAACAAGATGTAACAGCTCCCAGTTTTTTGTGGCCAGTGTAGCCTTGATATGATTCCCAAACCGAGTCACCTAAAGGTTTAATCCCCAATAATAGATACAGCAGCTCCTGTTTCCACCTCCAAGCCTAGGGGATGCAATTTACCTGGAGTCTAGTCTGGATTGAAGCCACTTTGGGTGTGGGAATGCAATTCAGCTGCATTAATTGCTCATCTGTGTACTTGTTTATTTACAAAGCCCAGTCCTGAGGTGGCTTCAACCTTTGGCTTGGGCACTACATGTTTTGTCTGTTTCATTCACCTGTTCTCGTGTAAACCCTACGACTACAGTTGCAGCATGGATGAGTTCACTCCTCACTGTGTTGTGGAGAGACTTCCCATCTAGTTCTGGAACCTTGCACCCTCTGACTCCAATCGCCTTTTCTTGGCAGTAAATGGGAAACATGAGCGGCATTCACTGGGGCTTGGTTCTGCAGTATGGGGGTCAGTGAAGGCTGAAGATGGGATCATCTCTGGACTCCTGAAGCTGATGGGCCCCTTTGTCCACAATTTCACGGGGAAGAGTCAGTTCTCGGGCTTTCTTGAAGTCCAGAGTTGATCAGTCTGTCACTTCCTTTTGTGTCGCAATGACAATATTTCCACAGACTGAAAGATCCCTTTAACATTTCACAAAGTGCTGGCCCATACTCATAGTGTTCCACCAATTTCTGCAGTTCCATCAAGAATTCAGTGACCGGTTACCCAGGAAGTCTCTTTGCTGTGTTAAACCTCTGGCATTGCAATATAACAGGTGGTTTAGAGTTGTAGTGTTTCCATACCATATCTACCAATTTGTCAACAGATTGTGAATCCAGGGCTGCTGAGTAAGTTAAACCTTTTATGATGGTGAAAGTTGGGTATCCACGAGTGGTCAGGAGGATGAACTTTTGCTGGTCGTTCCCTTCTATCCTGTTTCATCAGGAGAAATATCTCATTCTTTTGGCGTACTACGGCCAGCCCTCTAATCCCGGATCATAAGTTTCCTGTTTCCTGAACAGCAGCATTTTCAAAATTTCCCCATCACTGTCTTACCAAGTTCATTGAAAGTCAAGGCTGTCTAAAACTTTTCTTGTTCCTCATCGCCAAAGACTGAGGATGCCTTACTAATTTATTACAGAACATAAAGCAAAGACACAACCTGGTGTGCACATTCAGAGCCTTTGATGAAGGGTTATCCAAATTCAAAAGAGTTTCTATCCACAGATGCTGTCAAACTTGCTCAGATTATCCAGCATTTTCTGTTTCAATTCGGGATGGAGATTGCCAAGGACCTGAGCAGATGTGGAACACGTGGTTCAAGTGTGCAAAAATTTGTTAATGACCTGATCTGTTCTGACAAGGTGAGTACAGCACACAATGTTAAACATACAGCCTTTGATATGAATATGGATCAAAATGAAATTGGTAGAAAGGGCATCACCACTCAAACACTGGCAATGCCCAGGCACAAACACTTTCTGTCAGAGATATGTCAGCCAATCTGTGGAGAGTCCTGTTCAGCCAGAGGTGAATCTTGAACTGCCGTGATGAAGTGGTCGCATGCAGGAGGCATCCCTATGGAGACATGGTAGTCACTCAGTCTGCCACCAGCAGAGGTCAGTGTGTGTCTTTGTCGGGTTAATAACAATGTAAATTTATGTGCTTGTAGAAGAGAGCACACATGTCATGGAATGGTCAATAATGGCGACAGCATTCATATCTTGCCATGCTTTCATCCAGCAATTATAAAACGCTGGAGCGGGCAGACCTGGAGACAGGGTGGGAAATCATTGATGGTGAGATGGATTGTGGAGCTGAGACTGAGTGGTCGAATTGATGGACATAGGAGAGTCTCTGGTGATCACAAAACATAGAGCTTGTGTGCCCATCACTGGTCACATGGACTAGGTTGAAGGAAATGTTGGCATGTGCACTCTTCTCTCTCTCACGAAGAAGTGTGGAATACAAGGAAAGTAGAAATAAACTTAAACAAGGAGTCGGGAGGGCTAAAAGGGATCACGGAAAATCATTGGCCAGCAGGATTAAGGAGAATCCCAAGGCTTTTTATGCATATGTAAAGAGCAAGACGGTAGCCAGGGAAAGGGTTGGCCCACTCAAGGACAGGGAGAGGATCTATGCGTGGAGCCGGAGGAAATGGGCGAGGTATTAAATTAGTACTTTGCGTCAGTATTCAACAAAGAGAAGAACTTGGTGGATGATGAGTCTCGGCAAGGGTGTTGAGATCGATTTGAGTCATGTTGAGATTAAAAAGGAGGTGATATTGGGGTTCTTGAGAAACATTAAGATAGACAAGACTCCAGGGCCTGATCCGATATATCCCAGAATACTGAGAGAGGCAAGGGAGGAAATTGCTGGGGACCTGAGATATATCTTTGTATCCTCACTGGCTACAGGGGAGGTCCCAGATGATTGGAGAATAGCTAATGTTGTTCCTTTGTTTATGAAGGGGCGCAAGAATAATCCATGTAACTACAGGCAGGTGAGCCTTACTTCAGTTGTAGGAAAATTATTGGAGAGCATTCCTCGAGACAGGATTTACTCCCACTGGGAAATAAGTGGACGTATTAGCGAGAGGCAACATGGTTTTGTGAAGGGGAGGTCGTGTCTCATTAACTTGATCAGGTTTTTCGGGTAAGTGACAAAGATGTTTGATGAGGGTAGGGCAGTGGATGTTGTCTACATGGACTTCAGTAAGGCTTTTGACAAGGTCCCTCATGGCAGACTAGTGCAGAAGGTGAAATCGCATGGGATCAAAGGTGAACTGGCAAGGTGGATACCGAACTGGCTCGGTCATAGAAGACAGAGGGCAGCAGTGGGAGGGTCTGAATGGAGGGCTTGACAAGTGAAGTTCCTCCAAGATCAGTGCTGGGACTTTTGCTGTTTGCAATATATATAAGTAATTTGGAAGAAAATGTAACTGGTTTGATTCGGAAATTTGTGGACGACACAAAGGTTGGTGGATTTGTGTTTAGCGATCAGGACCATGAGAGGATACAGCAGGATACAGATCAGTTGGAGACTTGGGCGGAGAGATGGCACATGGAGTTTAATCTGGTCAAATGTGAAGTAATGTATTTTGGAAGGTCAAACACAGAGAGGAAATATAAAGTAAATGGCAGAACACTTAAGAATATTGAAAGGCAGAGGAATCTGCTTGAACAGATTCAGGTCATTGAAAGTGACAAGGCAGGTGGAGAAGGTAGTCAAGAAGGCATATGGCATGCTTACTTTCATCGGCTGGGGCACACAAAATGGCAAATCATGTTGCAGCTTTATCGAACCTTAGTTAGGCCGCACTTGGAATATAGTGTTCAATTCTGGTCGCCACACTACCAGAAGGATGCGGAGGCTTTGGAGAGGGTACAGAAAAGATTGACCAGGATGTTGCCTGGTATGGTTGGGCAGCATGGTTGGTGCAGGCTTGGAGGGCCAAAGGTTCTGTTCCTGTGCTGTAATTTTCTTTGTTCTTTGTTTGGCTATGTGACGCGGTGACAACGGGGGTGACAACCTGTGAGCAGGTGAAGGGGTCCACAGTGGGTCACATTATTCCCCTGCATCCTCTGTGCAAATACACTTGTGACTGACATCCTATAGCTTTGGGATCAGAGAGAGAAATAACAGGAGGCAGTGAAAATACAGCTTTTGGTCCATAACTTCCATGACCCTAGCACTTCAAACCTCTGTTGGGAAATTGCCATGCAAGGGGAACTATCTGATAGTCAGGTAACTATTGCAAATTTCAGATGCTTCTGACCGTCTTGAAGGAATGGTCTCCCAGAAAGACTTAGAACAATTAAAACCACTTCTAATTGGTGGTAACAATAGTATTGACGATCATGACCACCAAAGGATTCCCCCAATTGCCCTGTCCACCCCAACACAAAACCGCAGACGACACCTTATCTCCTTGACTCACCCCCACACCCCTCCAACTACACTACCCAACCTGACTTCCCTTCAATCTTGTTGAACAAAAAGGCATGACTTCCTTATATTCATCTCCTCTGTCCTCGACTGAAAGACTTTGGATCCTGTTGTACTGTATCCTTGTCACCTGGCCTGATTCAGCGGTTTGGGGAAGATAGTTCAGGTTGCATTTCAGGGTAAAAGGTGAGGCGTGGAGTGACAATTGGAGTGTTTGACACCCCACACAAGTTACAGCTCCATCACTGATGCTGATAATAACTGACAGCATTTATTCATTATTCTAATCACAGTGTCCATAAGAGGGCACCAGTTAATCAGATAACCAGTTATTATGAAAAAACCTGACCGAGTCTTGTACTTACCCCAGTCTCTGCATTTTACATTCCAGGTTCCTCAGAGCCACAGACAATAGTCTCATTGCTGAATCTCCCAGTTTATTATTGCCCAGGCTCAGCTCCCTCAGTGACCGGTTTGCCCTGAGAAGGACGAGAGATCCTCGGCACAAGAACATAAAACATAGAACATAGAACATTGAACAGTACAGCACAGAACAGGCCCTTCGGCCCACGATGTTATGCCGAGCTTCATCTGAAACCAAGATCAAGCTATCCCACTCCCTATCATCCTGGTGTGTTCCCTGTGCCTATCCAATAACCGCTTAAATCTTCCTAAAGTGTCTGACTCCACTATCACTGCAGGCAGTCCATTCCATACCCCAAACACTCTCTGCGTAAAGAACCTACCTCTGATATCCTTCCTGTATCTCCCACCACGAACCCTATAGTTATGCCCCCTTGTAATAGCTCCATCCACCCGAGGAAATAGTATTTGAACGTTCACTCTATCTATCCCCTTCATCATTTTATAAACCTCTCTTAAGTCTCCCCTCAGCCTCCTCCGCTCCAGAAAGAACAGCCCTAGCTCCCTCAACCTTTCCTCATAAGACCTACCCTCCAAACCAGGCAGCATCCTGGTAAATCTCCTCTGCACTCTTTCCAGCGCTTCCACATCCTTCTTATAGTGAGGTGACCAGAACTGCACACAATATTCCAAATGTGGTCTCACCAAGGTCCTGTACAGTTGCAGCATAACCCCACGGCTCTTAAACGCCAACCCCCTGCTAATAAAGGCTAACACACTATAGGCCTTCTTCACAGCTCTATCCACTTGAGTGGCAACCTTCAGAGATCTGTGGATATGAACCCCAAGATCTCTCTGTTCCTCCACAGTCTTCAGAACCCTACCTTTGACCCTGTAATCCACATTTAAATTAGACCTACCGAAAAGAATCACCTCACATTTATCAGGGTTAAACTCTGTGAGTTTAGAATCTGTGAAATAACTATTATTCAGACTGGAGATCACACGGAGAGAAACAACAAGAATAAGGGGAAATGCCCCGTGTTTCCAGAATCACATTGTTAGCAATAATAGTGCACAGGGTGGGACATGTAAGAAACACAACTGCCTTTCGTACAGAAGTCAAAATACGATTGATGCTGCAAATTCACAACGTAAACAAAATATTCCAGAAATACTCAGCAGATCAGACAGTGGGTGCAATTCTCCAATCTCCTGCACCCTGTCACCACGGCCAGCGAGAATGAAGAATTTCGGATTCGCAACAGCAGAATCGGAGCATCCCAGCTGCAGGCGAGATCGGAGAAGAACGGCCATTATCTTTGAAGAGAACATAATTAGGACAGAATATGCTGCTAAAAAAAATTCGAAGGGCATGATCTGAGGAAAAAATTCGAATGGCGGAATTTAACGATAAAAAATGTAAGTGGAGTGGCGGAAGCTAAGACCGTCGGTGAAGCTGGCTGAACACTGCTCAGGGCGCAATTATACAGCGAACTGGGAAACCTCCTGCCACCCTCACACTCATCCCCTTCATCGGCAGCATTGTCACCCCACCCCCCCCACCCAACGGCATCACAGGTCGCCAGCAATGGAACATCGGGACAGCCCAATGAGTGCGCGTCATGATTGCCTTCACAGCCCCCGTACTCTGGTCTCAGCCCATCTGCTGATCACCCCACACCCCTCAGTGCAACCCCCCACCGATGACCACCCTCCATGCCTACCAATCACCGCCCCCACCCCCGCCCGTCTGCCAGTCAGCCCCCGGCTGCAGACTCCATCTTGCCAATCTCCCTCACCCACAGCTCTACTCATACACCTGCCCTTGCCTACCAGCCTGTCGATCACCACCCAGAATGCTGCCCCCTGCAGTGCTCGCCCCTTGTCTCCCTTCTGCAGAAATCCCCCTTTGCTGCTCCCCGATGCAGAGCCCACCTGATCCCCATAGAGAGCACCCTCACCCACCCTGCAGAGCTCTCCCATTGTCTCCCCCCTGTAGAGATCCACTCTTGCCTCTCTTCCTTGCAGAACTCCCTCACATCCATAGAGTGCTTCCTCTCCTACCCTGCAGAGCTCCCTCCTTGTCTCCCTCCTGCAGGGCCCATCCTTTGCCTCTCCACCAGTGGGCACAACCAGGCTGGCACTGCCCCCTGGGGAATTGCCCGGTCCTGTCCCCAACCACCCAGAGCTGTCACTGGCCCCTGATCCCCCCGGCGAGACCATCATGTCTTGTCTCCATTGGTACAGAGGACCAACAGGCGAGGAAGCACAGGGAGCCCAGAAAATACCACCAGGACTCACGAATGAAATGCAAAGCATGTGATTAATATTTAAATCGGCTTCACATCCTCTTTGGGTGTGAAGCCAATCTCGCTGGCAAAACAGGTCCAGTGTAATTGCGAGTGGCCATAATCAAGTTCACACCCGGTGGTCTGAGGGGCAAATGTTCGGTGGGGAGGGGGGCGTGGCTGGGGATGGTGGGCAGATCCTAAGTAGGCCTGGGAAGCCGGCTGCAGAGTGTTCGCACGCCATTGCACAGGGCTCCCTGATCTAATGCACTGCGAGACTGCCTCCAACCTCCCCCCACAGACATCAGACTAAACTCCCACCTCCCCACCCCCCATTATCAGTGGCCCACATTGGTTGCCTGCATGCGAGCATCAGTGATTCCCAATGACCCCCAACATGCCTTCCATCATGATCCCTTCCATGACCCAGCCCTGCAACCTCCTTCCATGAACAAGCACCCATCCTTTTATAGCCCCAGTACATGATTCACCCCCTTACATAGCCCCCTGTGCATGACATCCCCTTCGCAGTGCTCCGCCCTGCATACGACCCCCCCTTCCATAGCCCCCTACTGATTGCACCCCTTGCAGAGCATCCCGCTATGTACCACTCCCCTTGTATAGCCCCCACTATGCCAATCTCTTGCAGAGCTCTCCTGTGCATAAGCCCCCCTTGATTGTGCATACATCCCCGATCAGAAACTCAATCCCACTCAGGCCTCACTTCACTGGCATTATTCCTGGCATACTTATGGTGTCCAACCTGGCACTACCAAGATACTAGGTGGGCACTGCCAGGCTAGCACTGTTCAATGGCCATTGCCCAACCACCCGATTGCTCCAATGTCCTCTTGTCCACCTTATAGCCATAATATCTGGTCACCACGACTGAAGAGCAAAAGTGTTTCACGCTGGCATAACATATCACCAGTGAGGGGGGAAACATCTGTGCGGGAGCAGAGAAGTCGTTGTCGCTTTAGTTATTTTTATCCAAATAGCTTTTGTGACATTTTTGGGTGCAAAACCATTATTGCTGGCAAACCAGGGCCAGATCCTCGTGTCGCCATTGCACTGAACCTGTGTACTTTGTTGCAGGAAACAATCATGTTCATCTGAGCGAATCAGAAGTTGTCACCTTTCCCCAGCCCCTCAACAGCTCGGAGGAAATTTCCGAGGACAGCTCCGAGAAAACCCCTGATGAAAGCACACTGCAGTTGACACAGACAGCAACCACACCACCCACCAGTGCAGTAGCAGTCACATCGGTGGGATATGTAAGTGGGGAGCCTTCTGGGTCACATTCTGGTGTGCATTACACAGCCATAATGCACATCAGGTCGGGGTGGGAACGCCCCAGGGCTCAGGCATGGGAGGGTCTGCTGGCACCAAGGAAACAGCTGGCCCCCAGCCCGTTGCCAGGCCGCTGGGATCAGTTTTCAAAAATCTGATGATCAGGTTTGCAGGATTGTGTGTCAGCAACATTTCAGCAACTGAAAGGTTGTTTGGAGGAGTCCCACAGCCATCAGTGGCAGGAGATAGTGCCAGCATTGCATGGTACTCTGGCTAACACTGCAAGAGTGACGAGCGCAGTGGAAAGCCTCGGGCACGAAATTGATGCCATGGATGGCAGGGTCCAAGCCATGGCCAAGTCCCTGAGGACCATGGCTGTGAACTTCGAGAGCCTGGTACTGTCACAGCAGGCCATCACTGCGGGGCTGCAGAGAGGCTGCAGAGTTTGACCCAATTTCAGTAGACCTTTGTGGAAGGGATTCAGAGCTTGTCTCCCCTGGATTAGGGGCTATCGTTGAGGGCTCACACACCATAAGGCAGATGCAGTTGTGCCTCTAGGGCTGGCAAGGCCAAGTGACGTCAGGTAATCTCGACATCACTCAAGCTGCCCGGCATCCCGTGGATCTCCGAAGGGCCAATGAGAGCCAAGGCAGGAGGAAGCACAAAAGCCCATGCCGGGACTTCCACCCAGGAGATTCCAGCCATCGCCAGGCCCTCCAAATCCCCCATTCCTGACATTGGAGCATCTCATGGGCAGCGGGATGAACAGGATGGCACGGCTCCTCCCGTGACCCTCCAGGCCCCGGCCCTCCAAGGGACGCATGGCAAGGATATCATAGGCCACCAGGCACGGATCACTGCTGACCACCTCCACCTCTGATATTTTAAAGTTTAAAGGTTAAAATTTAAAGTCGAAATTTTAAAGCTAATGTTCAAAATGTTTTTAGTTTATTAGTGTCACACATAAGCTTACATTAACACAGCAATGAAGTTACTGTTAAAGTCCCCGAATCACCACACTCTGGTGCCTGTTTAGGTGCACTGAGGGAGAATATAATATTGCCAATGCAGCTAACCAGCACCTCCTTTGGACTGTGGAAGGAAACTGGAGTACCCGGAGGAAACACACGCAGACATGAGAGAATGTGCAAACTCCACACAGTCACCCAAGCTGGGAATGGATGTGCATTCTGCTGGGGTCACTGAGATGTAGCAGTAGGGGTTAATATTTGCTAGAGTGGTTGGGTAGGTTTGAACTAAAATTGTAGTGGCATGAGCACCTTTGCAAGGAGTCAAAGGAGGTGGAATTAAGTATGAGAAAAAAATACAGAAAAGAGAATAAGGAAAGTGATGAACAGCGAAATCAAAGGCTGGAATCAAAAAGTATCACAGTGAAAAACAGTGGGAATGGGACATGTTATGTTAAAAAGGCAAGCCATTAATGCTTTTTGCATTCACAATAAAGTGGATGAATTAATTGTGCAAATAGATGTAAATGGGTATGATCTCGTTGCGATTAAGGAGATATGGCTGCAAGGGTGACCAGGGATGGGAATTGAACATCCAGGTGTGTTCAGTATTGAAAGAGGACAGACAAAAGGAGATGGTTTTGGAGTTGCATTGCTAGTTAAAGAGGAAATGAATACAATAATGAGAAAAATTATTCGCTCCAACAATGTGAAATCTGTGTGGGTAGAGCAAAGAAAAACACCAAGTGGCAAACATACATTAGTTGGTGTTGTATGGATGCTCTCAAGCTTTAGAGTGATGTGGAAATGGCATTAAACAGGAAATTAAAGACACATTAAATAATCTATAATTACGGGTGACTTTAATCGGCATATAGGGCAAATCAAATTAATCACAAAACCATAGAGGAGCATTTTCTGGAGTGTATATGCGATGGTTTTCAGGTTGTGGAAATTGATTGGATGAAGGCTGATCCATCCCGAGGGGCCGATAATCTAAATCCCAAAGCACCGAACGAAGTGACCCTTGAAATAATGCATTTATCTGTGTTCTTCTTCCAAGATTCTATAGGCTCTGGAAAAATTGCTGCAGATTGAGGGGTAGCTAATGAAACCCCACTATTTAAAAAAGGAAGGTAGAGAGGGATAAAATACAAAAGCAGGGATGTACTTCTGAGGCAGTATAAGGCTCTGGACAGACCCCATTTGGAGTATTGTGAGAAGTTCTGGACCCCATATCTGAGGGAAAATGTGCTGGCCTTGGAAAGGGTCCAGAAGAGGTTCACAAGAATGATCCCTGCAATGAAGAGACTGTTGTATGAGGAATGGCTGAGGACTCTGGTTCTGTACTCATTTTATTTTAGAAGAATGAGAGTGGACCTTATTGAAACTTACAGGATACTGCGACGCCTGGATAGAGTGGACATGGAGGGGATGTTTCCACGAGTAGGAAAAACTAGAACCAGAGGGCACAACCTCAGTCTAAAGGACGATCCTTCAATACAAAGATAAGGAGGAATTTCTACAGCCAGAGCGGTGAATCTGTGGAACTCTTTACCACAGAAGGCTGTGGAGGCCAGGTCATTGAGTGTTTTAAGACAGAGATAAATAGGTTCTTGATGAGGGGTTATGGGGAAAAGGCAGGACAATGGAGACGAGACAAATATCAGCCATGATTGAATGGCAGAGCGGACTCGATGGGCCGAGTGGCCTAATTCTGCTCCTATGCTTTATGGTCTTATGGAAAGAAGACGGAATTATAGACCACTCAGCCTGATGTAAGTAGTGGGGAATATTCAAGAGTCAAAAATTTTACAGCAGAGCACTTGGTAAACAGAGGTAGAATCGAAAGGGAAATCATGCTTAATGAATCTAATGGAATTCTTCGAGGATGTAACGAGTAGAGGTTATAAGGGGGAGCTATTCGATGTACTTTATTGGGGCCGGGATTCTCCCCAAAAAATTCTACGTGTCGAATTTGAGTAAAAATTGGAGTAACTCCCGCTGATTTTTTCAGCGGGATTTCCAAAATGAATCTCCACACTCTGAGCAATGCAGTTTTTTTCCTGATCCTCCACACCCCATTGGCAGTCCCAACACCCCTACCCGCAGTCCAGACACCACCCCCACCCCCCACCGCTGTAGCCCTGACCCCCCCTCTCATCCTGATGGCCAACCCCGATTGCTGTCCTCCCTCATTCTGTCACTTATCCCAAGTGCAGAGTGGCAGCAGGATATCCCCACCCCCCACTACTCTTCCCCACAGGCCCTGCCCCCTCTGGCCCCGCTCCCTTAGCACTGCCTGATGCCTAGTGGGCAGTGACAAGGTGTCCCTTCGGCACTGCTACTTTGCCCCTTGGGCAGTGCCAAGGTGCCAGCCTGGCACTGCAAGGCTGGCAATACCCAGGAGGCACCCCCCCTGACCCTACCATTCTGGGGGTCTCCATGGCACCCCCTACACTCCAGCAGGTCAGGCCACCAGCTTCCCTTTCGTGGGGAGCTGTTGTCAGACCTTCTGGAGTGAACCACTTATGGTGTGGGAAGGGGATGAGGGAGTGCAGGGAGAAAGGTTATCAGGCCTGTATACTGAAAAGTCTTGCTCATGCTAATCAGATTCAAATGCTTATTTGAATATTTTAATCAGCTCTGTGGCAATTTCCGGCGTGGAGCTGACGCTGCCAGATATCCAGGGCCCAGAGATGCCCTGAGGCCATGGCGCCCAGCGGGAAGGCCATTAAATTGCCTCCACTTATGTCTCCCAGCTAGAGTAATGCAGAGGGCTGGGAGAATTGTCCCCTGGGACTTTCAGAAGGCTTTCGACAAATTCCCACATATGAGATCAGCGTGTAAAATTAAAGCACATGGGATTGTGTTAGTGTACTGAGTTGAATAGAAAACTGGCTGGCAGACAGGAAACAAAGGGTCGCGATAAACTGATCTTTTTTTTTGAATGGCAGGCAGTCACCAGTGGTACTAAAGGGATTAGTGCTCGGACCCAAGCTATGCACAATATATATATAAAATATTTAGATGAGACAACTAAATATCTCTGAATTTGCAGATGACGCAGTGCTGGGTGGAGGGTGAGCTGTGAGGAGGATGCAGAGATACTCCAGCGTGATCCAGACATGCTGAGTGAGTGGCAAGTGTATGATAATTGCAGCATAATGTGGATAAATGTGAGGTCATCCACTTTAGGAGCAAAAACAGGAAAGCAGATTGTTATCTGAATTATTATAAATCAAGAGTGGGGAATATGCAAGAGACCTGGTGTCCTTGTGCACCAGTCACTGAAAGTAAGCATGCAGATGCAGCAGACAGTAAAGAAGGCAAACGGTATACAGGTCGTCATAACGAGAAGATTTAAGTACAGGAGCAGGGATGTCTTGCTGCAATCATACAGGGCCTTGGTGAGGTGACATCTGGAATATTGTGTGCAGGTTTGTTCTCCGTATCTGAGGAAGTATGTCCCAATGGTGGAGCTGTCCAGAACAAGGGGTAAATCTTTCAGGACTAAGATTAGGGGAAATTTCTTTTCTAGCGACACGACGGATTTCCGACAGAAACTCGGCACACGTGGAGCAGTTGAACCAGGACCACTCCTCGTCACAATGGATGTCTCAGCACTCTACACCAGCATCCCCCACGATGGTGGCATTGCTGCAACGGCCTCAGTGCTCAGCGCCGACAACTGCCAGTTTCCAGATGCAATTTTACAACTCATCCGCTTCATCCTGGACCACAACGTCTTCACCTTCAACAACCAGTTCTTCATCCAGACACACAGAACAGCCATGGGGACCAAATTCGCACGTCAATATGCCAACATCTTCATGCACAGTTTCGAACAAGACTTCATCACCGCACAGGACCTTCAACCGATGCTATACACTAGATACATCGATGACATTTTCGTCCTTTGGACTCATGGTGAACAATCACTGAAACAACGATATGATGACATCAACAAGTTCCATCCCACCATCAGACTCACCATGGACTATTCTCCGGAATCGGTTGCATTCTTGGACACACGCATCTCTATTAAGGACATTCACCTCAGCACCTCACTATACCGCAAGCCCAGGGATAACCTCACGATGCTCCACTTCTCCAGCTTCCACCCTAAACAAGTTAAAGAAGCCATCCCCTAAGGACAAGCCCTCCGTATACACAGGATCTGCTCGGATGAGGAGGATCGCAACAGACACCTCCAGACACTGAAAGATGCCCTCACAAGAACAGGATATGGCAGTCGGCTCACCGATCGACAGTTCTGACACGCCACAGCGAAAAACCGCACCGACCTCCTCAGAAGACAAACACGGGACACGGTGGACAGAGTACCCTTCGTCGTCCAGTACTTCCCCGGAGCAGAGAAGCTATGGCATCTCCTCCGAAGCCTTCAACATGTCACTATGGCAAAATGCCAACCGGAGACATACTGGTGGAACATCTTTTTCACACGAACATCTTAGCCAAACCTTCTTTTTCGATCTGGGCACAATTCCTCTCTACATCCATCAGGGTTCATGATGCGTACATGATTAGAAGCTTTGTCCCATCATCCCACTGCTGCGATAATACAGTTCCTATCCCATAGTGGGAGGCATCACAAGTTACAATGAGTGGTCTCTGCGCTCAAAATGGGCTGGTATAGTTGTTGACAACAATTGTGGGTTGATGTTTGCAAAGGCTTTCCCCTGTGGCATTTGCAACGACCATTTCTGTTTTTGTCAACAGTTCGTGGAGGGATGCCAGCAGGGTCATCAAATTCGGTATAAATTTTCCATCGTAATTTATGAGACCGAGGAAAGACTGCAACTCTGTTGTGTTCCATGGAGTTGATGCCCCATTTATGGCCTGCAACTTCTCTTCAACAGTTTGTAATCCATATCTGTCATCTCTGTACCTGAGGAACGTTATCTCATTGACCTGGGACACATTTTTTCCCTTTTTAATCAGATGCCAATATCATAGGAAAGCCAAAAGACTTCCTCCAAACTCTCCAAATGCTCCTTTGCAATAGTTCCAGAGATTAAAACAACATTTAAATAAACTGTTACTCTGGACACCCCTTGAAGGATGTTCTCCATCATCCTTTGAAAACTGGTGCAAGCTGAAGACACTCAGAGGGCAGTCATTCAGTCCTTTGTGAATATTTATGGTGATATACTTCCTGGATGGCACTTTTAGCTCCAACTGGAGGTAGGTGTGGCTCATGTCCAATCTAGAAAATATGTGTTCCCCAGCCAGCTTCACAGAGAAGTCTTTTATGTGTGGCATAGGGTCTCGGTCTAAGCGGGAGGCTCTGTGGACCATCAATTTAGAATCTCCACAGAGATGGGCAGAATTTTCAAGTTTTAAAACTGGGAATACTGGCACAGCACATTCAGCAAATTGAACTGGCTGTATGATGCAAAGTTCCTCTGAACATTCCAATTCGGCCTCTATTTTTGCAAGTGAGGCATAGAGGACAGGTAGTGCCTTGAAGATATGGGTCGGGTCTCTGAGTCCACGTAGATCTTAGCCTTAGTGCCTTTATTCTTTCTGAGACAATGCTGGAAAACTTCAGGATATTTCCCAATTACTTTGTATACATTTTAAAGATATGTTGCCAATCTAGGCACATTTTCTGTAGCCAATTACTTCCCAAAAGGCTGGGTCCTGGTCCTTGCACAACTATTAGGGGGGCGGGGGGGTGGGGGGGGGGGGTGCGGGCAGGGGGGGGGGGGGGGGGGGGGGATGGACTGTCTGTTGCCCATGCGTTACTGTGGTTACAATAGTCCCAACAATTCATAAGAATTCTCCAGTGTACGTGGCCAATCCAGCCATTGTGTGCCGCAGGCTTAAAGGCAAGATGTCCAATCAGAGTCATTTAAAGGATTGCTCCCCAATAACAGATACAGGAGCTCCCGTGTCCATGGCCATGTTTCCGGAATGGCCATTTGCCTGGAGTTTAATTTTGATAAGAGCCACTTTCGCGGCAGTGATGCAATTTTAATAATCAATTCCTCATTCTTGGGCTGGTTTATTTGCAAAGCCCTGTCATGAGGTGGCTTTGCACTTGAGCCTGGCCACTTGGGCGGCACGGTAGCACAGTGGTTAGCACTGCTGCTTCACAGCTCCAGGGTCCCGGGTTCGATTCCCGGCTCGGGTCACTGTCTGTTTGGAGTTTGCACATTCTCCTCGTGTCTGCGTGGGTTTCCTCCGGGTGCTCCGGTTTCCTCCCACAGTCCAAAGATGTGCGGGTTAGGTTGATTGGCCAGGTTAAAAATTGCCCCTTAGAGTCCTGGGATGCGTGGATTAGCGGGTAAAATATGTGGGGGGAGGGCCTGGGTGGGATTGTGGTCGGTGCAGACTCGATGGGCCGAATGGCCTCCTTCTGCACTGTAGGGTTTCTCTGTTTCTTTATCAGTTGCCTTCTATGAGGTGGACCCTATGACTCCAAGTGCAGCATGGATGTGCTTGCTCCTCACTGTATTGATGAGAAACTTCCCATCTAGTTTTGGAGTTTGGCACCCTTCGACTCCAATCGCCCTTTCTTAGCAGCAAATGGACAATGCAAGTATTATCCACTGGGGACTTGCTTTTGTGGTATAGGGGTCGCCCAATGCTGTGGACAGCACCATTTATGAACCCCAGAAGCTCCTGGGCCCCTTTTTCCACATTTCCTCTCACGGTAAAGAACAAAGAACAAAGAACAATACAGCACAGCAACAGGCCCTTCGGCCCTCCAAGCCCGCGCCGCTCCCCGGTCCAGGATTGAATCCTGAATCCAGGATCCCCGCCCAATTTTCCAGCCTATCTACATACTAATATCCTATCCACCGAGCTGTCCCTCACAGCTACGATGCTTTGTTCATCACAACCTATTAACTCACCCCCACCCCCCCCCGCCCCCCCCCCCCCCCCCCCCGCATACCAGACCATGTGATCTCCAGGGAGAGGCGAAAACCCAGAGTGAAAACCCCAGGGCCAATACGGGGAAATAAAATCTGGGAAATTCCTCTCCGACCCCCTGAGGCGATCGAAACGAGTCCAGGAGATCACACTGGCCCTGATCGGAAAATGCTTCCCAACCCTAGTCATTTCCACTTCCACGAACACCATATGTATTCCCTGCCCCCGAGACAGGTTCCCAACTATCCGCAGTCTCGCTCTGTACTGGCACCAGCAAGATGATCAAAGAATGAAGCCTTGAAACGAGAAACAAGGAACAATTAGCCCGCGCCGCTCCCTGGTCCAAACTAGACCACTCTTTTGTATCCCTCCATTCCCACTCCGTTCATATAGCTGTCTAGATAAGTCTTAAACGTTCCCAGTGTGTCCGCCTCCACCACCTTGCCCGGCAACACATTCCAGGCCCCCACGACCCTCTGTGTGAAATATGTCCTTCTGATATCTGTGTTAAACCTCCCCTCCTTCACCTTGAACCTATGACCCCTCGTGAACGTCACCACCGACCCAGGGAAAAGCTTCCCACCGTTCACCCTATCTTTGCCTTTCATAATTTTATACACCTCTATTAAGTCTCCCCTCATCCTCCGTCTTTCCAAGGAGAACAACCCCAGTTTCCTCAATCTCTCCTCATAACCAAGCCCCTCCATACCAGGCAACATCCTGGTAAACCTCCTCTGTACTCTCTCCAAAGCCTCCACGTCCTTCTGGCAGTGTGGCGACCAGAACTGGACGCAGTATTCCAAATGCGGCCGAACCAACGTTCGATACATCT
This sequence comes from Mustelus asterias, assembly GCF_964213995.1. Classification (NCBI taxonomy): domain Eukaryota; kingdom Metazoa; phylum Chordata; class Chondrichthyes; order Carcharhiniformes; family Triakidae; genus Mustelus; species Mustelus asterias. Next base: position 82,965,323 of record NC_135816.1, on the reverse strand, counting down.
GCAACATCAGACCCCAACTCTTATACTCTATGCCCCGTCCTATAAAGGCAAGCATGCCATATGCCTTCTTCACCACCTTCTCCACCTGTGACGTCACCTTCAAACATCTGTGGACTTGCACACCCAGGTCCCTCTGCGTCTCTACACCCTTTATGGTTCTTCCATTTATCGTGTAGCTCCTCCCTACATTATTCCCACCAAAATGCATCACTTCGCATTCATCAGGATTGAACTCCATCTGCCATTTCCTTGCCCAAATTTCCAGCCTATCTATATCCTTCTGTAGCCTCTGACAATGTTCCTCACTATCTGCAAGTCCTGCCAGTTTTGTGTCGTCCGCAAACTTACTGATCACCCCAGTTACTCCTTCTTCCAGATCATTTATATAAATCACAAACAGCAGAGGTCCCAATACAGAGCCCTGCGGTACACCACTAGTCACAGGCCTCCAGCCGGAAAAAGACCCTTCCACTACCACCCTCTGTCTTCTATGACCAAGCCAGTTCTCCACCCATCTAGCCACCTCCCCCTTTTTCCTGTTAAAGGGCCAGTTCTATGGCTTTCTTGATGTCCAGAATTGGTTCAGTCAGTAGCTATCAATGCCAGATTGAGGCATAAGCTAAACAAGCTACACCTTCAGGCCTCACAATCCGCAGGGGCCTCACAAAATTTCAGAAGATTTACAATGAAGAGAATATTTAAGAGCGGACACCAGAAAAGAAAAAGAAAGCACCAGCTTGAAGAGCAACTCAAAACTTACCAAAATTACCAAAATCTGAGAGAGATCAAGCCAGCCAAATGATAAATATGGAATCAGTGAATGCATTCATTTGAAAATAATTTGTATTTTTCACTTTAAATACCTTGCTATTCAATAATTAAAAGGCATAATTATGTTTTCAATTGTTTTGTGGCGACCCAAGGTCCTGTTTTGGGACGCACCTTTGTGAGACCTTTTGGTGTAACCTTTGAACAAGGAACTTCCAAGCTTTTTATAGCTTAGGGCCTCACCAAGTATAAATCCGGCACTGGTAACCACCTTTGAGTTGCAATATTCTTAATTTCTGATACTAATTGATCCCTTAGCATTTCTGGAAGTGTTGACAGGGACACAAAGTGTGGAATTTTCTGCTGCATGCGCCCCAAATCCAGAACACCCCGGCCGAGGTCAACGGACCATTGCAGGATCCGCATCTGCCTGCGATGATTCCCGTGGGGGGGCGGGACAGGAAAATTCTGCCAATTTTTGCAGTCTCATCAATAATGTTGTGACTGGTTCCCCAGGCAGTCTATTTGCCATGATAAACCTGTAGTGTTGTAATATAACAGACGGGATAGGAACATTGTGGTCTGATACCACATCAATCAATTCAATGAAAGCTTTTGAATCCAGGGCTGCTATGTAGGTTAAACTTCTTACAATGCCGAATTTCGGAGCCTCACAAGTGGTTAGAAAGATGACATTTTGCCAGTTGTCCTATTCTATCCTGTTTGCTCGGAAGAAATATCTTACTCTTTCAGCATACTGGGGGCCATACTCCATAACCACATCATAGGTTTCCTGCTTCCCTAACAGCAGAAATTTCAAAATCTCCTTGTTTCTGTCTTACTGGGTTCATTGAAAGGCAAAGTTGTCCAAAACTTTTCTTGCTCCTCATTACTAATGCAATGATTTAGGCAGCCCAAGTAGTGGAAAAGAAGACAGTTTATTACAGGATGCAAAGTAAAACCACTACCATGGTGTACTTACATTACTCCCTACCTGGAACTACAATTTAGCAGGCCCAGTCCTGGGCCTGCCTTACAAAAGGCTCAGGTAATGAGCGCGAGCGGGGCAAGCCCTTGCCTGTTACCATGGGAATGTATACTCAATGAGCCCCACAGGAAGAACAAACAGCGATTCCCCATGGCCTTTGTGGGTGTTATCACAGTAGGTTAGGGGAATTAGAGGGGCAAATATGTAGAGTTACCAGGACCTGGGAAATAGGCTTTTTTGAAGAGTCGGTACAGATTCAAAGGGCCAAATGCCCTCCTTCTGCACTGTTCGTATTCTATGATTCTATTTCAGAGGACAGTTTGAATCAGTCCTATCGTGTCCAATCTGGAAAATATGTGACCCCCCCCCCCCCAGCCAGCTTCGCATAGAAATCGTCTATTCTTGACAGAGGGCTTCGGTCAAAGTCGCATTTTGCCCAGATCCTGGAAGGAGGGCACATTTCCTTCCCTAAAGGGCAGTTGTCAGCTTTTGAATTTTTATTATAATTGACAATAAATTCCTGACACCCTACTGAGAGGAGCCGTCAGTTTCTGATTTTATGAATTACAATTAAACTCTTCCAGCTGCTGTGCTGCGATTGACACCCAGAGAACCAGCCTGGATCTCTGCCCCATTCAGGGAGTTCTGGGCTAAGCCCCGCCCTTCATTCCGATTGTTTGGAGGACCAGCCACTTAAACTCGGTCCTCCAGTTCCGCCACCTCTTCCTATTGGTCCGCAGCTGCTGTCAATCAGCCGGCCATTGCGAGCTGGAGCATGCGTACTGTCGATGATGGCGAAAGACTGAAGCTGCTGGTGCAAACGGTCAGCGGGTAAATTAAAGTCGGGTGGAGTGGTGAGGGTGGGATGGAGACGGCAATTGGGCTCGAACAGTTCATAAATGCTCCGTGTAGACCCCAAGCCCGGATTTCGGATACGGTATTTGCTAGCGACGGTTAGTCGAGTTTCCCAGGTGACAATTTCGGAGACAGTCGAAATCTTTGAAGCGGAAATTTGAGGTGGACGCATGCGCATTGACCAAAATCTGTCCTCTGTCCCGCCTCGAATGAAGCCTGAATGGTTGGAGGTTCAGCTGCTCCTCGCTTTCTATTGGTCGCGCAATGCTGTCAGTCAGTTCCCGGGCGTTGTTTGAGCATGCGCGCTGATGGCGAGCCGCTGGTTTATCCCATCTGCAACCGGTAGATGGAGCGATAGCAAAAGAGAAAATGTTGGAGAATCTGAGCAGGTCTGGCAGCATCTGTGAGGAGAGAGAATAGTTTTGACGTTTCGAGTCCAGATGACCCTTTGTCAAAGTTAAAAGGCATAGAAACTGGGAGGTATTTATACAGCAGAGTGAGTGAATGAAAGATGAGTCATAGCCACAAAACCAAGGGGAAAGATTGCTAATGGCAGTTCCTAGAATTAAAGGGATGAATGGCCAAACGGCAGAGAAACTGAAACCTTTCTCCAGTGTTATTTTTCAGTTCTCTCGACATTCAGCCGCCCTTACCACAAAGCTCAAGTTCATCTGCAACATTTTTGACCACGGCACTTTCTTAAGTTAGAATAGCAATTGCAATTTTGGAATATTAAAGAGCTCCATGCCGACCCTTGGTGCAATCCAAAGTTGCCAAACGGCAGAGGAGCTGAAATCAGAGAATAAGCTGTGACAGATGGAGCGATAGAGCTGACGGCTCGAAGGGGAGGATTTGGAAACACTGGAACTGCAAATCCTTCAGAATGAAATACTGCGGATGCTGGAATCTGAAAAAAGCAGAAAATGCTGGAAAATCTCAGCAGGTCTGACAGCATCTGTGGAGAAAGAATAGAGCCAACGTTTTGAGTCTGGATGACACTTCATCAGAACTCTGTTCTCCATAGACGCTGTCAGACTTGCTGAGATTTTCCCTCCCAGGAATAAGCCCAGACAAATGGCCATCAACCTGGTTCAGTGAGTGGAGGGTGGTTCGCATAAAATGATGGGGAAGGGGGTTAGTAAATCAATAATTCACTTTGGGCTCAAATCAATGAGAGCTCTTATCTCTGGGAAGGAAAGGTACCCTGGGAAGTGGGTGGGGAGGATTCAGAAACACATGCTGGAAACCCCAAACCCCCGAATAAAAATCTGCAGTTGCAGCTCCGGGGCCTTCCAACCGTGGGTGGGACAGTGGTTAGCACTGCTGCCTCACATTGCCAGGGACGTTGGGTTCGATTCCTGGGCTTGGGTCACTGTCTGTTGGAGTGTGCACATTCTCCCCATGTCTGCGTGCGTTTCCTCCGGGTGCTCCGGTTTCCTCCCACAGCCTGAAAGACGTGCTAAGTACGTGCATTGACCCGAACAGGCGCCAGTAACTTCATTGCAGTGTTAATATAAGCCTTGCTTGTGACTATTAAATAAACTTTAACTTTTATGCGTAGGTATCTTGGTGGACCAGGAGAGAAAATAATTAATTCAACAAGAATGATTGGTTTATTGATTACATTTTCACTCTGCACAAAGGGGTTTGAGAAAACCCAGCCAGAGCAGAGGGAGGGAGAAAACTGGGAGTGGAGGAATGGAATGGTGGCGACACTGTGGTGGGTTTAGCAGGGAGACCGGTGCTGCCTGAGAAAATTGCAATGAGTTTCCATGGGAGTGGGTAGGCGGGTGTTGGGCTGGGTGCTGTCAGAGCTGTGGGGGAGGGACGGACTGGCTGCAGTGTTGTTCAAACACACAACCAGGAGGGGACAATGTTCTGTGCAACCAGAAAGGTCCAATTTACGAGAAATCAAATCATGGAACCCTACAGTACAGAAAGGGCCATTCGGCCCATCGAGTCTGCACCGACCACAATCCCGCCCAGGCCCTATCCCTAAATATTACCCCACTTATCCCTCCAACCTACGCATCTCAGGTCACTAAGGGGCAATTTTAGCATGGCCAATCAACCTAACCCACCGGAGCACCCGGAGGAAACCCACGCAGACACGAGGAGAATGTGCAAACTCCACACTGATATTGACCCAAGCCGGGAATGGAACCCAGGTCCCTGGAGCTGTGAAGCAGCAGTGCTAACCACTGTGCTACCGTGCCGCTCGGAGACAAGAAGTGTTCTGGAACCATGAAGCTCAGGACAACTGAATCTCAAATACTGCACAATTATGTAGAAGACTGCAAAACTGGTCAGCAGAGTAGCGGCGGGGGGAGAGGGGGGGGGAGTTTGCATTACAGCACTGGGAGAAGAGAGAGTGAGTGGGATGAGAATTTACTGTTTTGCAGCAACAATGGGAAAACATGTTCCATGGAATCTAGAATGGTCTGTTCAGAACATCTTCTGTATTTACAGTGAAGAGTTTTGGAAACTCCTTTCCAGGGTATTCCCGGCTGGATTTACAGACAGTAAGCTCAAACCAAACAATCAAAACATCATTCTCTCTATGGGAGAAGACTTCAAACATCAGTGTGACTGGATAAACACCGAGACACATACACCGGAGAGAGAGTGTTCCAGTGACCAACTGTGGAACTAATATTAACCAGGTACACAGCCAGAAAACAAATCATACCATTCATAGTGGGAAGAAACGGTTCTTGTGTTTTGTGTGTCGAAGAGTCCAACTGCTTGCCCAATCTGGAGGGACACAAAGACACAGGCACAATGGAGAAAACATGGAAATGTGAGGACTGTGGTAAAGGATTCATTTATCCATCCCGGCTGGAAATCCATCGACGCTTCCACACAGGGGACAGACCATTCACCTGCTCGGAATGTGGGAAGGGATTCGCTCAGTTATCCGGTCTTCGCTCACACAAGCGAGTTCACGTTGAGAAGAAGCCATTCAACTGCACAACCTGTGGACTGGAGTTCAAATCTTTTTCCATCCTCACTGAACACCAGCGAATTCACACGGTGTCGAAACTATTCACTTGCTTCGTGTGTGGGAAGAGATTCAGTGAGGTACTCAAACTCTCGTCACACCATCAAATGCACACTGAGGAGTATCCATTTGGCTGCACTTCCTGTGGAAAGAGTTTCAGGCAGTCAAGTGACCTTCGTGAACACCAACGCACTCACACTGGGGAGATTCAGCTGCTCCGTGTGTGGGAAGGGATTTGCTTGGTCATCTCAACAGCTGACACACCAAGAAGTTCACACCGGGGAGAGTCCGTTCACCTGCTCCTTGTGTGGGGCAGGATTCATTCAGTCAGAAGACCTGCTGAGGCACGAGCAATTTCACAAGTGACTGTAGGTGTTGGATTCCGCTGTTTTTGCCGCTGCGAATCACATCCAGGACTGATAGTCTGACAATATTAGGTTTGTTTCTGCAGAAGTTCACAACCAGTTTAATATGCTGGATATGTCACTGACTTTCAGGCTGCATGTTCCTTTTTAAAAGCACCATCTGTGATCTTTCCTCTTAATACAAGAACTCTCACTGGGAACCACTTCATAATTAAAATATGAACTTTTACTTCAATCCCAAATTGGTCTTTGCACAATATACAATTCAAATCCCACAGAAGAAGTTCCAGCGGTTCCACTGATTAACATCTCCTATTAGAAAGTGTTGATTAATCCTTGCTGACAAATCTTAATGTCTTTCACATTCTTCACAGTTGTACCTCCATTATGAAATTAAATCATTAAGGAACACAGGACAAAGTAGCACAATAAAAGCTTCTTCAATCAACATTGGTATTGATGAAGGTTGGAAAGTGCTGAGTTCAATAATTTCTGACACAGCAGCAGCAACATTTGGTAAAAATCGAACACATTCTGCAGAGGTGACATCCATCATTGAAGCGAAAGCAAAGTCTACCTGATACACAATATCAAACCAACAGCGAGGTGTTGTTTGCAGTTCTGGTCACCATGTTATGGAAAGGACATAGAGACACAAGAGGGTGCAGAGAAAAATGAGCTGAAACGTCTGAGTTCACATTCAGGAAAGGGTAAACAAACTGGATCACTTTTATGAAAAATATGTCTGAGCGGTTATCTCATAGAAATCTTTAAATTAATGAAAGGTTTTGACAGAGGGTACAGAGAGAATGTTTATTCTTGTGGGGAAAGAACTGAACTCAGGGCAATCAATATAAGAGTCACCAAGAAATCCAATAGAGAATTCAGCAAAAGTTCAGCAAAATGGTGAAGATGTGGAACTCACCATCACAGGGTGTGGGGTAAGTGAATAGCATCAATGTGTTTATGGGGAGACTAGACAAAGATATGAGAGAGAAGGGAATATTCGGTTACGAAGATAGATTTAGAAGTGCAAAGATGGGAGGAGACCTGAGTGGAACATAAACACCAACATGGACTAGTTGGGCCGAATGGCATGTTTCTGTGTTGTACTTCCTGTGTAATCCTATGTGCACCTTCAACTGATTGTCGAACCAAGGGAGACAAGGACACCTACAATTGGGAGAAACTGTGGAGACTGTGGTAAGGGATTCAGTTCTCCATCTCAACTAGAAACTCTTTGGTGCCATCAAACTGGGAGAGGCTGTTCATATGCACTGTGTGGGGGAAGGGATTAATCAAATCATGCAACTTCCAGAAATGCCAGAGCATTCATAGTGAGGCGAAACTGTAAAACCTATTCCATGTGTGGGAAGATTCACTCAGTTATACAGTGTCCAGATACAGTGTATAAGAATTATGTTCTTTCTTAATCTGTGTTAATACAGTCTGTATGAGTTGTGTTATTTCCTTGTCTGAGTAATATAGTCTCTCGGAGTTGTGTTCTTTCTTTGCCTGTGCTAATATTGTCTGCAGGAGTTGTGTTCTTTCTTTGCCTGTGCATTAGCCTGTTGGGGCGATGCTGTGCTTTGAACCAACCTGTCCTCGTTTTGAACTGTGAGATGGTGGAAGTGACAAAATTATCTGCAACAGAAGAATGTGTGAGCTCTCATCAACAGGTGAATGCAGCTCACGTGAACAAAACTACGATTAGACAAGAAACACAAGATTGTGCAGTGAAATTAACACGGACAGTTCGAATTGGTAGTCTGAGGGGAGTCAGTTGGGGGTGTGTTTCCAGCATAACAACTGTCCTCTCAAGGGGAACAAATGAAAGAAGACAGAAAATATAAGAACGGAGTGAGAAAGCTGTAAACTACACCAGAAGCTACGAAGAAAGAACATTCTGCTGATCAGATATGACACAGGATGTATATAGCTCACGTTGTTCTGCAAATCTCAGCCTGAACTTTACCTTTAGTTTATAAGTTTGTCCTGCCTTTCTCTCAATAAAGCTGTTCCATAACTAAAATTTGTTGTTCCATCCAATCATGTTGTAACTAAGGGGTTCAATCCCTATAACTCGCAGGTTCATACCAGGGCGATTTTGTTCATGTGCTTCTTATGTGGAAAATAATTCACTTGTGCGTCCAGCGTCACTGGTCATCAAGTTGTTCACTCTGTTCAGAGATCTTCTGTTTGTTTTCACTGTGTGAAGAGTTTTAAAAGCACTCAAGATCTGCTGAAATACCAACTCGCTCACGTGTGGGAAGGGATTTACTCAGTCACTGAACTTGGTGGCAGGCTGCTGCAAGCCTCACTTGATTCCTCTGGACAGCTTGGTCAGAAAATATTTTTGCACCTGAATTCTGGGCTGCCAGCTGAGGAAGTGGGACAGGGGACTTTCCAAAATGTCTTTCCTTCATTTTCTTCCAAGTCATGAAGTTTGATTTTAAACAGCACAGCTTTAATTTTAGCTTCTCATACATCATGACTTCCTCCTCTCTCTACCCCCTGAGAAATGCGGAGTTTGTGGGACTCTAACTGGAATTCGTGCCCTTGCATATTGAGAGAGGAAATGCTTGTGATTTAATGGGACATGTTTTTATTTTATGAGTGATTTGAAGAGAAATTCCTGTCTGCTGAAATACCATTTGTCTGTTAATTCATGCTTCTTTCATGTTGATTTTATTTTGATTGTTACGGTGATAGTTTTTAAAAAGTGAAACTTTATTCTTTGGTTTTATTCCGTTGGAGTTGTTTTGAAATTTGTTTATTTTAAGGTTATCAGTTTCCACGGGGATTGTAACAACATTGTTATATCTGGTGCTGTTATCATAGAGTACCAACAGTGCAGAAGGAGGCCATTTGACCCATCAAGCCTGCACCAAAAACTATCCCACTCAGGCGCTATCCCCTTAACCCCACAAATTTACCCTGCTAATCCCCCGACACGAAGGGGCAATTTAGAATGGCCAATCGACCTAACCCACACATCTTTGCTACATATTAGATATTGTATTTATGGTTCTGTAATAAAGTTAATTTGTTATTATTTCTGGGCTTTTAATAGTAACAGTCCAAAGATGTGTGTGTTAAATTGATGGGCCATGATAAATTGCCCCTTCATGTCAGAGGGATTAGGAGGTTAAATGTGTGGGGCTGCGGGGATGTGTCCTGGGTGGCATTATTGTTGGTGCAACCTCGGTGGGCCAGATGGCCTGCTTCTGCAATGGAGATTCAATGAATATAGTCTGTAGCTAGCTACATTATATATATTGCCTGTAAAGTAGTAGTCATGATTGGCACAGGAGGGCTCCAATCAGAACTTCATATCTATGCCAATTCTCATTAGAGAAACAGAGTGTGTCTCATTCCTCCCTTTTATCCATGTTCCCCTGCAAGTTTATTTCCTTTCAACCCCCCCAACCAACTTAATTTTGAAATATTTCATAATCTCCAGTTCCAACATCTTCAGAGGCATTGAGGTCCAGGACATGACCATTCGCTGCCGAAATACAGTTCTCCCTTACATTACTTGTATCATTACCTGGTAACACAAGGGGATGAAAGGGGAATGTATATTAAATTGGGAGGTTGTAAATAGGTACAGCAAGGTGAAAATGGAGGAGGTAAAACAGAAAATGCTGGAAAACCTCAGCAGATCTAGCAGCATGTGTGGAGTAAAAAAACAGAGTTTACATTTTGAATCTGTGCAACTCTTTCAGAACTCTGGATGGAGAGAGTGTGGGAAGGAGAGTCACAGCTCTTGGGGAATGTGAGAGGAAGGAATGGTCCATAAGAACTGGAATTGTCCATTCTGAATTTCTATCCTGTACTGACAGTGATCATTTTTGTGAATCAATTTACAGAATAGTAGAAGGGAGGATTTACACTTAGAAATAGCAAACCAAATGTCACTTTGAGATCTGACAGAATCAGTTGATTTATCAGGACCTGAACTTTGAATCCAGAATAAATATTTGTGTGCCTGAATAATTGGTAATGGGACGTCAGTGTGTGTGAACCAAAACTGATTTATGACGTAAATTCAGAACAATAACCTCCAGCTCGGTATATAGAGGTCATAAATATCAGCAGCAATAAACTATCAGAATAAAAATGGTTCAATCCTGAATATGATTAACAGCAGCAACAACTCGTATTTGTTTAAAATTTTAAGCCGCATTATCCAACAAACCTCAACACAAGACACAAAAGGAGACATTAGGATAGTCGACCAAACGCAGGGTCAAAGACGCAGGTTTTAAGGAGCCTCTTAAAGGAGAGAGATGAAGATGTTTAGGGAGGGGGTCCAGAGTGTAGCATTGAGGCAGCTGAGTCTCCAGCACTGGTGCAGTGATGAAATTTGGAATGGGCAGTCGTCCAGAATCGGTGGAGTGGAAAGGTCTTGAAGGGGTGTCAGCCTGGAAGTGGTTACAGAGATGGGGAAGATCGAGACCATGGCAGTATTTGAAAATGAAAAAGTCTGAGCAGTACCAGACCAGGAAACAATGTCAAAGAGTGAGCAATGGTTAAATAGGACTGACTGCATGTTAGGATATGGGGAGACAGGGGTCTAATATAACTACTAGTATTCCAATGGCCGAGGCTAACACCTGAGGGGCATGCGTTCAAATCCCAATGTAGGAACTAAATTCAATCAATACAATCTGTAATTGAGAGCAGGACTCAGTAATGGTGACCATGAAACTAAAAATCCACTGGGCGAAATTTTGAGCCCCCGTTCGCCATCTGTGAAGTTGCTGGCAGGGGGCACAAGATCCGAAAGTCCCAGTTCTCACTGATGACAACACAAGCTCAGATCTTCCCCGCTCCTTGCCGACAATGACATTAGGTTTGTGCCGAAAGCAGACGTGAACTAGCTTTGCATGCATTTCCATACTATTAACCCATTGCCCTCACTGTATCGTGACACCAAACCAGATATTGACACCTTACCGATATGATGCCCCTGTGGTGCGGTTCACCACAGGTTCACACAGACATGAACCTGTTGTAGGGGTCTCTCCTGGGAATTAAAGTTAATTATAGCCCCCGGGGTGAGATTCATGAACATAGAGTGACGTGGCAATGCCCTTAGCATAGGCTGACACTGTCAGTTTGGCAGAATGCCAACCTGTGCCAAGAGGTGGGCCCTATTTGGAGTCTTATTGGGGAGGGCGGGGGGCTGTAGTTAATGCTCCTGTGATTGTGGGCTGGGAGCAGTCTGACAAGCATGGGATGCCGCATGCTGCTGAAGGTCATTACAGCGGCGGGGGGGGGGGGGCGGGGGGGGGGGGGCAGGGTGCCAGCTGCAACTATGGGGGGAAGGGGCCGATGATCGGGGGGAGGCAGGGGAGAGGGAAGAAGCCACTGATCATAGGGTGGAGGACAGAAAAGAGGCAGATGATTTCGGTGGTGAGGGGAGAAAGATCATTCATTCCAGAGTGAGGGTAGAATCTGGAGAGAAACAAATCCCTTTATTTTTTCCATTTTTTTGCTAAAAATGTTTCCACAATCTTTCAATCATAAACCCCATTTGTTCTTCAATCCTCCTTAATGAAGGAAATCTGCCATCATTACTTGGTCTGTCCTACACGTGACTCCAAACCGACCACAATGTGTTTGACTCTGAACTGCTCTGCGAAATAGCTGAACAAGCCCCACAATTCAAAGGACAATCAGGATTGGCAACAAGTGATGACCTTCCCAGTCATCCCACATCCATAAATTATTTTTAAAAAGGTACTAATGCTCCTGATTAACAGCAGATGGAAAATGAGAGGAAGACGAGGAGAATTTTGGAATACAAACAAATAAATTAGGAACAAGAGTATGCCACTCAGCACCTTGAGACTGCTCCGTTGTTCAATAAGATCATGACTGATCTGATTCTAAACTCAACCCCAGTTCCTGCCTAGCCCCGATAATAATAGAATCCCGACAGTGCAGAAAGAGGCCATTCAGCCCATCAAGTCTGCACCAACACTCTGTCAGAGCATCCTACCCAGGCCCTATCTCCGTAATCCCACATATTTGCTGCACTAATCCACCTAACCCACACACCCTGAGACATTAAGGCCAATGCACGTAACCAGTACATCTTTGGATTGTGGGAGGAAACCGGAACACCCAGCGGAAACCCACGAGGAGAACGTGCAAACTCCACACAGTCACCCAAGGCCAGAATTGAACCTGGGTCCCTGGCGCTGTGAGACACTGTGCCACGATGCCTCCTTGTTAATGAAGCATCAAAACACCTCTGCCTTTAAAATATTCAAAGGTACCATTGCCTTTTGAGGAAGTATTTCAGAGACGCACGACTCTGATAGAAAAACATTCTCCTCTTTTGTCTTAAATAAGCAACCCATTATTTTTAAACAGTGAACCCTAGTTCTAGATTCTTTGACAAAAGGAAACATCCTCTCCACATCCACCTTTTCAACCCCTCAGGATCCTAAAGGTTTTGATCAAATGATCTCTTATTCTCCTATACTCCAGTGGATACAAATCTAATGTCTCCAATCTTTCCTCATAAGACAACCTACCCATTCCTGGTATTTTATCGTAAACATTCTCTGAACTGCATCTAAAACATATCATGAATAGTCAGGTCCAGAACGAGATGAGGGTTTCAGCAGCAAACGATCTGAAGCAGGAGAGTTGTGAGATGAGAGCGAGAGATGGAAGGAGGTGCTCTTGGGGATGCAGCGGATGAGCACCAGAAAATCAGCTCAGGGTGGAACCCACACTGAGGTGATGAAGAGTTTGGTTCAGGCTCAGAAAGTGGCCAGGATAACAACAGAATCCAACCAATAAAATCAGATGCGAACTTGCTGGTGTGTCAGCAGGTTGAATGACTGAGTAAATCCCTTCCAACACTCTGAGGGTGAATGGTTTCTATCTAAAACTCTTCACTGAGTGAGAACAAATAGAGGATCTCTAAACAGAGTGAACAACTTGATGGGCAGTGAAGTAAAAGCAAAATACTGTGGATGTTGGAAATCTGAAATAAAAGCAGAAAATGCTGGGAAAACTCAGCAGGTCTGACATTAATTGTGGAGAGAGAAACAGTTAATGCTTCTAGTTTAATGTGACTTCTTCGGAGATGAGGGAGAAGTATCATATTCGACTTGAAATGTCAATTCTGTTTCTCTCTCCATAGATGCTGCCAGACCTGCTGAGCTTTGATATAATTTTCAGTAAAGGTGACGTGAGGCTGGACACTGAATCCTTTCCCACATATTGGAGTGATTGAACACATCTTCTTGGTGTGCACTTGCGGGTACATCCAGAGACGGGACAATGGAGTGAATCTTCCCACACACACAGCAGATTTTATTGCCTCTCCCCAGCCTGAAGTTATTGGTGTTTCTGGAATCTGGATTATTTGGTGAATCTGTTCCCACACACAGAGAAGATAAACAGCCTCTCCCTGATTCGGTAGTATCAACTTGTTTTCAGCTGAGACAGAGAACTGAATCCCCTCCCACAGACTCCACATTTCCAGGGTTTCTCCCTGTTGTAGGTGTCCTTGTATCTCTCCAGGATGGACGATCAATTGAAGCCTGACATAGGATTACACAGAATACACAGCACAGAAACAGGCCATTCGGCTGATCCAGTCCATGTTGTTTATGCTCCACTTGAGAGCTCCTCCAGTCTTTTCATTTCTAAACCATCATAACCGGATATTCCCTTCTCCCTTAAATGTTAGCCTAGCTTCCCTTTAAATACATCCCTTCTATTTACTTCAACAACTCTCTGTGGCAGTGAGTTCCAGATTTTTTGCTCTGATCGGTGAAGAAGATCCCCGATTGGATTTCTTGGTGATCTTATATTGATGATCTCTGTTTCTGCTCTTCCCCACAAGTGGAAACATTCTCTCTATGTCATCTTTATCATAACTTTTAATCATTTTAAAGAGCTGTAATGGGTCACACCTTAGCCTTCATTTCTCAAGAGACAGGTGACCCAGTCTGTCGATCCTTTCCTGATAGTTATACCCACTCATTTCTCGTATCATCATTGTAAATTTTCTCCGTTCCATCGCCAATTTTTCTATCTCCATTTTATAATATGGATATAGAGAAATGAAAAGTTCAGTTTCTGAGAAGAAGGTTCCAGAGAAAAGAGCCCAATGAATCAGCAGATACAAGAAATACAGCAGATATTACATACCAGAGTGGGGTTCCTGAACTGCACCAGGTGATGTTTAAAACAGGGTTGAACACAAACTAAATGAGGCAGAAGATGCAAGTCCACCGGCACTGCAGACCGTAATGTATTTTAAGCGAGATGTGATAAAGATTTAACATAACCCGACTCTCAAATCAACCCCTCTGGAAATAAAGCTGAGTTTAATTTGCTTTTTATCCTCTTTGTGAACAACTTTTAATGACTGATGTATTTATACTTCAAGTTCCCTTTGTTCCTCTGTAGCACCCAGACTCATAACTTATAAAGATTTTCTGTTCTTTCCACCAAAATAAACTACCTCATTTCTCCATGTTGAAATCACTTGCAAATTATTTCCCCATTCTCCATTTTATAAGTTCCTATAATTTGTTGCAGTCCTCTTCAGTATTGACCAACCCCCAGTTTAGTGTCAATCCAAGATTAGAAATATTGTTTTTGATTCCAATGTCCACATTGTTGATGTAAATTGTGAACAGCCACAGTGCCAGCTCTGATCCTTGTGGAACATCATTTTCTACCTTCAGAATACTTCCTTTATCCCCACTCTGCATTCCATTCTGCCACTTACCCGAACTCCACATTCATTCGTCTACTCGGGGACACGATATCAAAGTCCTTTTGAAAAAGTCAGGCAAATAAAATCCCCTACATTACCACCATCTATCCTCTCTCATCTCTTCAAAATATTCAATAAGGTTGATCAAGCAAGAGAAATACATGCCTACTGTTCTTTGTTATACTTTTCTATTTTCTCCTTTAGTAGGGATTCCATTATTTGAAATACTATCAATGTGAAGCTGACTAGTCAAGAAATCTCTGGGCATGCTCTGTCTACCTTTTTTAAATAAAGGAATTACATTCATTTTCCACCAGTCTTCTGGCACTTCACCTTTTTAATAAATTATTAAATAGGAATTTCCCTGCCTATGTTCCCTAAATTAATAGAAAGAAAATTATTTCAATCCACTCAGACTACTTTCTCATCTTTTGAGTTTGATTCGTTTGTTCAATACCTCCGTTAGATGCAATTATCTCATTACTCATCTCATCATTCAATATCATGTTGATCTGTTCTATCTTCCTGGAAAACAATGAGGCAAAATAATTAATGAATATTCCTGCCATCTCTCTTTCATTACCATTGGTATTATCCGGTTTATCCCTTAATGGTCCACAGCCCATTTGAGCCTTCATTTATTTCATAGATGTTGTAAAATGTTTCACTCCTGTTTTATTTTCTTTGATCATTTAATTTTATAATGAGGTGTCACTATGAATAATGTGTAAGTCAGTAAAATGGGAAGCAAGAATGAAACAACATTTTCGAATTGGTGATGTTTTATCAGTTTCAGACATTTAATTGCCGATTTTGCAATAGGTTTGGAGTAAAATTTCTGAGTTTTGTTGTGAACCAGTTCCTTTGGGAGTTCTTCAATGAAGTGGAAAGATCAAAGATGTTGCCTTTTAAAAAAGAACATGACCGTGATGGAAATCAGCAATATATCTGGAATATTATGTTCCAGAAAGTTGAGATTAGAAGGAAAAAACTAAATATCGTTAAATACTCAATTGTGGGCGTCATTAACAACAGCAATATGAGCAGCAGTCACTTCTGAACCCGCTGTTGTGATTGAATGAATCTCTTCCCACACACCGAGCAGGTTAATGGCCTCTCCCTGTAAATCCGCTGGTGTGTCAGCAGGTGAGAGGACCGAGTGAATCTCTTCCCATAGGTGTACGGTCTCTCATGTGAGTTTGCTGATGTGTCAGCGGGTGACACGATTGAGTAAATCCATTCCCAGACACAGTATCAGAATGGCCTCTCCCCAATGTGTCTTCATTGCTGTCTCAGCAGGTTGTTTAACTGAGCAAATCCTTTCCCACACTTATAGCAGGTGAATGGCCTCTCTCCAGTGTGAATTCACTGGACTGCAGTGGGGTTGGATGAACACCTGAACCTCTTTCCCCAGTCGGTGCAGCTGAATGGTCTCTTCTCAGTGTGAGCTTACTGGTGTGGCTGGAGGCAGAATGACCCAGTAAAGCCCTTCCTGCATATGGAGCAGATAAAAGCCTTTCCCAGTGTGACTGCTTTGATGGTTTTCCAGCTGGGATGGATAATTGAATTATTTCCCAGTCTTTACATTCCCATGGTTTCTCCATGGTGCCGGTGTCTTTGATTTTCTCTCGCTTGGATGATAAATTGAAGTTTCATTCAGACACACTACATTTATCTGGTTTATACCCACGATGAATGCTGTGATTTTTTTCATGCAGAATAACTGGTTAAAGCTCTTTCCACAGTCAGTTCATAGGAACACTCTCACGTGGGTATATGTGTCGGTCTTTGCCCTTTTCCAGTTGCACTGAATTGTAAAATCTTCTTCCATAGACAGGAGACGGAAATATTTCTCCATCCATTGTCAATAGACAGTGATGTTCAGGTCATGATGAATCAAGTGGCACTGTCTGACCTTGATGTGAAGTTTAATTTGAGTTTACTTTCTGTAAATGCTCCTCTTAATACCCTGAAAAAAGGAATTAATAAAATAAATTCAGCACATACAATTCTGGTTGAAATGGATTTTTTTTCCTCTTGTTTTCCCAGTAAATCCCCATCCCACACACTGAGCGAAATTCTCCCAAAAAATTTCGAAGTGTTGAATTTGCAGAAAAACCAAAGTAATTCACGCTGTTTTTTCCAGTGGGAGTTCAGACGAGAATCTCCCATACTCTGTGCACTGCAGAGCGAACTCGCATGATTATCATTAGATTTCAGGGGGCGGGGCCAATTCCCGCTGGAGAGGCTGAAACCAGCATGCCCAATCGCCCCCTACTGACGATCGCTGTCCGGCCCCACATCCCCAAAAATGTTGTTCTCCCAAACACCTCCTCCCTCCTCCGACTATTCCGTGGCCAGCGTCGGACGCCGCCCCCCCCGCCCCCCCCCCACCCCGCCCCGATCCCAGACTGCTCAATCTGCAGCCTCCTCCATCCCCACCAATAGCCTCCTCAGCCCACCCGATATGCCCCGCCCTATGCTTGGTGGGCAGTACCAAGGTGTCTCATAGGCCCAGACTGGCATAGCCAGGGTGCCCATGCCCAGGGGCACCACCCCACCGCCCCCCTTCAGTGCAGCAGGGTCGGGCCAATAGTTCCCCCGTAAGTGGGGAGCGAGTGTAATCCCCGGTGGAGTGAAACACTGGTGGGCTGGAGAGGCTAGCGGACCCGCCGAATTCAGTCCCGGGCCTGCGAATCTGGTTCTGGGAGATGCAAACACAGTGCGACTGCTCACGGGAATCCTGCAAATCGGCGGACGCGTGATTCTCCCAGGCGGCTGTGCTACAAAATGAGTGCAGTGAAATGGGAGAATCACGGCCACTGTCTCAGCCGAGATAAAAACAAATTACTGCAATTAGTAGAATCTGAAACAAATGCAGAAAATTTTGACAAACCTTAACAGGTCTGACACCATTTGTGGAGAGAGAAAAGAGCTGGCGATTTGAGTCCTGTTGACTCTTTGTCAGAGCACACTCTGCTCTGGACTGAAACCCAAAGAATCCAAACTCAACACTCAATCTTTACCATTTCATGTCTCCACTCCTAACCCCAACATTCTGGCTGAATTTAGCTCTCCAGCCTTTGTGCAGATTGAGAATAAAATCAACAAGTCAATAACTTTCAATTCTGCTTAAAGAATAAAGAATCATGAAGTTGCACCCATTCTGTTGCATAACCACTGTGGCCACACACCTGCTCTGCTCACTTCTGAATCAATTTGGTAACTGTTACTTTGGGCATGTTCCCAGGCAAAGCTGCATTTATTTGTGCCACAAAACCAGGGTAAATACTTTCTTCAGAGGCGCAAAGGCAGTGACAGTCGCAGAAAGTGAGAGATGATTTTAAATGCAGCTGGTGCCTTATACCTCATTTTGCCATTTGTTCCTGGACAGATATTCACAATTAAATTTTGAAATATAAACTGACATTTGGCATTTGGGAGTAAATTAAATCATCTTAGGATTGGTTCTTCCTCAAATGTTTTGTTCATTTGTCATTTGATTTGATTTATTATTGTCACATGTATTAGCATAGAGTGAAAAGCATGGTTCCTTGCATGCTCTACAAAGCATACCGTTCATTGAGAAGGAAAAGGTGTCTGTGCAGAATGTAGTGTTACAGTCATAGCGAGGGTGTAGAGAATGATCACCTCAGTGCGAAGTAGGTCCATTCAAAAGTCTGATGAAAGCAAGGAAGAAGCTGTTCTTGAGTTATTTGGTTCTTGAAGAGCGTATGTCTTGGGTTTGTAGGCTCCTTAATTATGCTCGCTGCTTTTCTGAGGCAGGAGGAAGTGTAGACAGAGTCAATAGGTTGGCGGCTGGTTTGCGTGATGGACTGCCTAAAAACTTGAAACTCTCAAACATTTCTACTTCATCCCCATTGATGTAGACAGCGGCACGTTCTCCACTACGCTCCCTGAAGTCGATGACTATCTCCTTTTTGTTTACATTGAGGGAGATATTATTGTCACCACACCAGTTCACTAGATTCTCTAGCTCATTCCTGTACTCTATCGCGTCATTGTTTGAGATCTGACCCACTACGGTGGTGTCATCAGCAAACTTGAAAATCGAGTTGGAGGGGAATTTGGCCAAGAGTCATCGGTGTTTAAGGAGCATAATAGGGGGCTGAGGACACAGCCCTGTGGGGCACCGGTGTTGTGCATGATCGTAGAGTCAGTCAGTGATATTAAAATGATCAGAAATACACAAGACGATTGCCATTTTCACAGATGCTATAAAATGTTATTTTTTCAATGAATACATTCCTCAGATCAATAATAAATCAAAATATTTTTAAAAACATCTGCCCAATATGGGATTCGAGACCAGACTCTGGATTTAAAAGCTTCAATAACTAAATCAACCTGGCAATCACCTCCACAAAACCTTTCCATCCCCCCGCCCCCCATCACCATTGGGTTAACACAGCCTCCGATTCAGGGCCTCAGGCCCTTTATCAGTTGATAAAGTTCCCAGTCCAACCACACTGTCCATTTCGCCTCTGTGCTCACAATAGTGTCATAGAACTATACAGTTTAAAGTTTATTTATTATTGTCACAAGTCAGCTTACATTAATACTGCAATGAAGTGACTGTGAAAATCCCCAAATTGCCACAGTCCGGTGCCTTTTCAGGCACACAGAGGGAAAATTAAGCATAGCCAATGCACTTAACCAGCATGTTTTTCTTGGATTGTGGGAGGATTCTGGAGGACACGGAATAAACCCGCACAGACACGGGGAGAATGTGCAGTCTCCGCACTGACAGTGACCCAAGCTGGGAATCGAACTGGGGTCTCAGGCACTGTGAGGCAGCAACACTAACCACTGTTACACCCTGTCATCCCTGTGTCACCGAGAGACCCTTTCAGCATAGAAACAGGCCTTTCGGACCAACTTGGCCATGCTGACCCAGGTTTCCTAAACTGAACGAGTGCCATTTGCCTGTGTTTGGCCCATATACTCTGAATCTTTCCCACCCATGTACCTGTCTAAATGTATTTTAAAGGAACTATGTACCTGCACCCCTAGGTCTCTCCGTTCGACAACACTCCCCAGGGCCCTGCAATTAACTGTTGTTGTAACTGTTAATACTCAGATACTTTTGACCAGTTTACTTACTCCAAGGTTTTACCCGGTGTCCTGATTTGCAAGATGGACAAAGGACAAACTCAAGTAAAGGTTCAACAAATTTATTAATTAAAAACATTATTAACCCTTAAATTACCCACATAAAACAAGAGGATACCCCAGATTCAGGTATCCTACCCGCAAAGATGGTTTGGTTAAACTGCAGGCTCGATTCTCTGAGTCCCTCTGGTCCGTCGTCACGAAGGTGAGTCTCGATGGCAGCTTCTTCCTTCCTTCCTTCTCTGGTCAGTCTTCCGGATGGTCATGTTCGCCTCCTTCATCGAGTCTTTGCTGCTGGTCTCTGAAAATGTGTTCCTGTATCCCCATGCCTGCTTGCCTTTCCAGAAACTTCTCTGGCTTCCAGCCAATGAGGTCCCAGGAGGGGGTTCCAATACCCAGTGGGTATCCTGATGTCCGCCTGACAGGACACCAGGGTCCGCCCCCAGGTGTCCATCTCCATGTTGTTGCTCACATGTAACTGCAGGAGCTTTCAGTGACAGAAAGTCTGGCCCGATCTGGGCTTCTAAGAATAGGCCGGTGCATTTCAATGAGGTGCAAAGATCTCCTGCTAAGTATCAGCAGAGTGCAACGACCTTTGATGGGTGGTTGATGGGTCAGGCCCAGGCATGTTTGTGCATTTGTACAATTGGCCTACGTGAGGTTTGACTGTGTTTGATTTCAAATGCCCAATTCTTTAATTTAGGAGATCCAATTTTATCAGCCTTAAAACTAGGCCCTGTTTATATCACCACATTCCCTCCTCTTGATCCAATGAGCGTCTGTGAACCGGAGCTCACAATTCTTACCAAATCATCCCAACAAGCAAGTACCCCGAATCTGGGGTTGATAGTATCATCCCTAACCCACAATCGTACCAACAAATTTAAATGAAGTAATTTTTTTTAAAAAATAAGAAACAATACGTCAATTGCGTATATACAAAACAAAGCAATAAACTGTACAAAATGACAATGACAATACATATTAAAAGTAGATGGGAGAGTATCAAGGCTCTTGCTTGTAGAGCCTCTCCCCATGTCAGATGGCCCTTGCTGAGTCCAAGTTTTGCAGAAATTCCTTAACCACATATATCCGGGGTCTTCCATCGTAGGCTGCTCTTCTGGACTTTGGTTGATGTGGTGTCTGCCGTTCGGTCTGAGACGAGGAGTCCCAGATAGCAAAGAAGTATGTCGTTCATTCAGGGGGAGATCAAGGTAGCACCTGTTAATTCTTAATAATACCTGATTCTCTTTTCCTTTTCTTTACTAGAATGTCGTATGACTCCCCTCTTCTTTAAAAAAAAAGAAATAAGTAAATGAATAATAAAGGTCCAATAGTGTCATACGGAGGGTTGGTCGGCAATCAGTGTTTAATGGGGTTGAGTGGGGTAAGGAGTTTGCAGAGCGTGAAAATAAAATGTTGGGTATGTGGCATGTGTCCTTGTTGTTGGAGGACTATGGCAGAGTATAACTTGAGATTCTTCATCCCACAACCAAACTGTGGTGTGTTGGAAGATTATGACGCAGTATAATGTGGGCAGATAAGAAGCCCTTTTCAATTGGGTGATGCGTGGAGTGGACGGATAAAGCTATTTACAATTTGGACTGTGATGTCCTGATTCTTTCTCAGTGGAGGGAACCTCTATGGGCGGGTTTTGGCTGCCGGATACCCACTGCAATACCACCTCTGGTAGTGAGTGCCGGGTCAAACGGTTCTGGGAGTCCCGGTACCAGGGTCGCCATAGAGGGTAAGGTTTGAGGGTTCCCCATCCTTTTCGTCGGGGTCCGCTGGGCCAGGGTTTTATTCCTGAAGCCCTGTAAATTGGGGTGGGAACCGAGGGTGTGTGTACTGGTCCTGGGGATACAGGGTGGGAGTTATAGCTGCTTGTCGGGCCGGTCCTTCGAGGAGCATGGGTCGGGTCCATCGTCGGGGAACCGCCGAGATGGTCATGTGGGGTAGTTGGGTGGTGCCCTACAGTTCCGGGCGAAATGGTTAGGTTGCCCGCAGTTTTAACACTGTGCTAGTGGGCGTGGGCCTCTGGGCTTAGCTCTGTATCGTTCTCGGTGTGGGGGGTTGGGCCTATGTCCTGTGCGGCCTTGTGTTTCCCTGTGTCAGCGACCAGCAATAGTGTATGGGTGTGTGGGGTTTGCTGGTCCCCTGAAATTTGGTGGTGCCCTACAGTCCCGGGCAAAATGGTTGGGTTGCCCACAGTTAAAACACTGTGCTTGTCGGCGTGCATATCTGTCGTTGGTTTTATCTTGTTTCCTGAATCTGGGGTTGGGAATATATCGGGATTCTGTGTGGGGCTGCGGTTTTCTGTATCGATGATTGGCACGGGTATATGGGGGTGAGTTTCCCAGTCCCCTGTTTCCACCTCCCCATTCGTTACGCCAAACCGGGGCTGGGTCTGTGAGGATTGGGTTCATCTATCTATGTTTTGTGGGCTTGGGGGTGTCTGTTTGTCTGACAACCCATTCCCACACACGAGTCATTTTGCGGATGGCCCAGGATGCTGTGTGTGTATTACCATCGGGACCAAAATTCTCACTGGCTTTCGGACTCCCCTCGGTGACGTGTGCTATCAGGGTCCGGATCCATGTGGACCAGTGGTGTGCATTTAATTGGACCCTATTTAATTGGTGGAAAAGCGCAACAAATTGGTTCCATAGTCGGCCAGCATAGGCTGTCGGGTGCTCCCCTTGTTTTTGTTGGCAGTTGTTTCAGCCTTCTTCCGGGTCATCCCTCTTGTCACCAATGGCGGCCAGAACGGCTGCCTTCATTTCTGGCCGCCTTCCCCCGGCCACGTCCTGGGGTTCGGTAAGGGCGGAACGGATGGCAGGACTTAAACATAACAGAATAAGTTTAACATCTTCTGCCTTGTCTCGGCCGTTTAAAACACAATATTGGGTGACCTGGTCAAAGAGAGCATGTGGATCCCCAGAGGATTTAAATACTCCTATCGCTTTAGCTATGTCAGTGAGCTGTCTTATGGTGTATAGATTTACATAAGACGCATTGGGCCCGTCCTGTCGTCGGGTAGTGATCGGATTCATCGCTACAGGAACGGGATTAGTGACTGGGCTTATTGTGACGGTAATAGGACTCGGGGCTGAGACTGAGTTTTCTCGGATGTGGGTCAGATTAGGTGGTGCCGTTGGTTCCATCACCGGGAATGGAAGTGGGTGTCCCCAGTCGGCAGTGACACTAGCTGTTGCACAATGGCAGGCATCCTCTTCTAAATCCCCTCACTCTACCCCTGGGTCACTATCCCCGGTTTCGGTCGTGTGTGCACACATTACGCCCCTTTTTATGGTTCGTTGTGATTTTAAATCTGCAAACTCATGCAGGCATTTGGAGTGGTCTGTTGTGCAGGCTGTATTTGCATTTCCTGCTCGGTGCAAAACTTTTACTGCAGCCTGCAGGTCGCTGTATTTACGTTTAACATCCTCTACCTGTTGCAGCGCAGCCTCTCTCTCTCACTGACAGCACGCTGTGCCTTTTGGTCGGCTTTATCACATTGAGCCTAGAATTGGCTCATGTGTATCATATTGATTTGGTTCCATTCCTCTTGTGTGTCTACCTCCGCTTCCAATTTTTGTATGCGCGCGGTCGTACTCGTTAAGTCCTGCATTAGTTGGGTTACCTGGGCCTCTCTGTCCCGTTTAACCCGGATAATCTCCGTTTCTCTACCAAGGAGCTGTTCTGGACAACTCGCAATCGCAATCACCTTCCTAAGCTTGGGAGCCCTTTTACCCATTTCTTTATGGGCATGATTCCAGCAATTCTCTCCCTCGGATCCCAGATCCGGTTTTGGGGCATTACCCCATTTGGGCCAATTATGGTTCAAATATAAATGGAGAACTTCCTCCCATTCAGCATGACTGGCCATAATTATTTCCTTTTAGGATTCGTTACTTGAGTTTTGGTAAGGGATCGGGGTAGGGGTCCGATTTTCACGAAATTCCCTCCCGTAGATTTTACCTAAATTCCCCAGACTGTTGTAGTTCTAACGACGCAATTTGTCCACTTTGTGTGACAGACAGAGGGTTTATGGCCCAATTTACTGGTCGAATCTGTATTAGTCCTTCGCTCACTAAAGACTGGTCATCACGTGGGCAGCTGCCCTCTTAATTCAGGCTCAGACGGAGTGTTGGAGAATACCGGGTTGAAGGTTCGACTTCGGAGCAACGTATCACTTCTTATCGAAGTCCCATCTGGGGTGCCAATGTTGTACCTGTTAATTCTCAGATACTTTCGAACAGTTTACTTACTGGGAGGTTTTACCCTGGTGCCCTTATTTGCAAGATGGACAAAGGACAAACACGAGTAAAGGTTCAACAAGTTTATTAAAAACAACACTATTAACCCTTACATTACCCACATAAAACAAGAGTTTAACCCAAATTCAAGTACACTACCCGCAAGATGGTTTGGTCAAACTGCAGGCTCGATTCTCTGAGTCCCTCTGGCCCGTCGTCACAAAGGTGAGTCTCGATGGCAGCTTCTTCCTTCCTTCTCTGGTCAGTCTTCCGAATGGTCAAGGTCGTCTCCCTCATCGAGTCTTCGCTGCTGTGTGTCTGAAAGTGTCCCTTTATCCCCCAGCCTGCTTGCCTTTCCAGAAACTTCTCTGGCTTCCGCCCAATGAGGTCCCAGGAGGGGGTTCCAATACCAGTGGGTTTCTTGACGTCTGCCTGACAGGACACCAGGGTCCGCCCCCAGGTGCCCATCTCCATGCTGTTGCTTACAAGTAACTGCAGGAACTTTTGGTGACGGAAAGTCTGGCCCGATCTGGGCTTCTAACAATGTGCCAGTGCAGTTCAATGAGGTGTAATGATCTCCTGCTAAATATCAGGAGAGTGGAACAACCTTTGATGGGTGGTTGATGGGTCAGGCCCAGACACGTTTGTGTATTTGAACAATTGGCCTGCCTGAGGTTTGACTGTGTTTGATTTTGATATGACCAATTCTTTAATTTAGGATATCCAATTTTATCAGCCTTAAAACTAGGCCCTGTTTATATCACCACACTAGGCTTCTCATCCATCAAGTCCCTCTCTTTTGTGAATGCTGAGGCAAAGTATTAATTTAGTATCTCCCCCATTTCCTCTGGTTCCATACATCGATTCCCTCCACTATCTTTGAGTGGACCAACCCTTTCCCTGGCTACCCTCTTGTTCTTTACATACGTATAAAATACTTTAGGATTTTCCTGAATCCTGTTTGCTAAGCACTTTTCATTACCAGTTTTAGCCCTCCTGACTCCTTCGTATGTTTTTTATATTCTTCAAGGACTTCATTTGTCCAAAGCCTTTTCGACCTAATGAATGTTTCCTTTTTCTTTCTGACAAGGCTCATAATATCCCTCATTACCGAGGTTTCCTGATACTTACCACACTTATCCTTCATCCTCACAGCTACATGCCGGTCCTGAATTCCGATCAACTGATATTTGAAAGATTCCCACTTGTCAGATGTTGATTTGCTCTCAAACAGCCTCCTCCAATCTGCACACTCCAGATCCTGCCTAATGTTGTTGTAGTTCGTCTTCCCCGAATTTAACACCTTTATCTGAGGAACAGTCTTGTCCTGATCCATAAGCACCTTAAAACTTATGAAATTATGATCACTGTTGCCAAACTGTTCTCCTACTGAAACGTTGATCACCTGGCCGGGTTCATTCTGCAATACCAGGTCTAATTTGGCTTGTTCCCGAGTTGGCATATTTACATACTGTTTCAAGAAACCTTCCGAGATGCTCCTTGCAAATTCTGCCCCACCTAAGCCCCAAGCAGTTTGTGAGTCCCAGCCAATATAGAGAAAGTTAAAATCACCCACCACAACCCTGTTGTTTTTGCATCTTTCCAAAATCTGTCTGCATATCTGCTCCTCTAAATTCTGCTGGCTGTTGGGAGGCTGGTAATCAACCCCCAACATTGTGATTGCATCCTTTCTGTTCCTGAGCTCTACCCATATTGCCTCGCTGCCTGAACCCTCTTGAGGTGTCCTCCCTCAGTACAGCTGTGATATTCTCCTTAACCAGTAATGCAACTCCCCCACCCCTTCAACATCACCCTCTATCCTGTTTGAAGCATTTTAGTCCTGGAATGTTTAGCTGCCAATCATGTCTTCTTTCAACCAAGTCTTTGTAACAGCAACAACATCATAGTTGCAAGCACTAATCCAATTTCTAAATTCATCTGTCTTACCTGTTATGCTCCTCGCTTTGAAACAAATGCACTTCAGACCACCAGTCCCGCTGTGTTCAACAATTACTCCCTACCTGCTCTTCCTCTTAATCTACTGGCCTTAGTCTGTAGCTTTCCTTCAGTTATTCCTCCTGCTGGCCTACTGCTCTGGTTCCCACCCTCCTGCCATCCTCGTTTATACGCTCCTGAGTGACGCTAGCATATCTATCTGTCAGGATATTGGTGCCCTTCCAGTTAAGGTGCAACCCATCCTTCTTGTACAGTCCTGGAAGAGATCCCAATAATCAAGATATCTGAACACCTCCCCCCGACACCAGCCCTTTAGCCACGTGTTTAGTTGCTCCATCTTCCTATTCCTAGTGTCACTGGCAGGTGGCACAGGAAATAATTCTGAGATTACAAACGTAGAGGTCTTTTTTAACAGACTACCTATGTCCCTGAACTCCCCTTGCAGAACCTTGTCACTCTTCCTGCCTATATCGTAAGTATCAATGTGCACCACGACCTCTGGCTGTTCACCCTTCCCTTTCAGAATGTACCACGCCCGTTCAGAGGCATTCTTGACCCTGGCACTAGGGAGGCAACATACCATCTTGAAGTATCTTTCCCGGCCACAGAAACACTTGCCTGTACCCCCCACTGTAGAGAGGCCAATATCTATCGTTCTTCTGTACCATGACACTCCCTGCTGAACACCAGAACAAGTCGTGTTGCCCTGGCTGCTGCTGTTTCCACTGTTAGGCCACCACCAGCCCCCCCCGCCCCCGCCCCCCACCAACTCTCCCAACAGTATCCAAAACGGTATACCTGTTAGAGAGGCGGATAGCTACAGGGGAATCGTGCACAGACTGCCTGCCCTTTCCAGCGGTCACCCATCTATCTGCCTGCATCTTGGGTTTGACCACGTCTCTAAAGCTCCTATCTATGATACTTTCCGCCACTTGCATGCTCTTAAGTGCATCCGACTGTTGCTCCAATCGATCCATGTGGTCTGTGAGGAGTTGCATTTTGGTGCACTCCCCACATATATAGTTGGCCGCAAAGCCTGAAGCCTGATAGATCTCCCACATCTCAAACACGAAGCACTTTACACTGCTGATTAACATTTATACCCTTGATGAATTTATTTACAAATAAAACACTTAAAAATTTAGCTTATACTCAGCTATACAGTCCTTGGTGCTAGATTTACACTATACATATCAATCAAAGAACAAAGCAACAAAGAACAAAGAAAACTACAGCACAGGAACAGGCCATTCATCCCTCCAAGCCTGCACCGACCGTGCTTCCCGATGGAACTAAAACTCCCTATCCTTCTGGGGACCATATACCGCTATTCCCATCCTATTTGTGTATTTGTCCAGATGCCCCTTAAAACTCACTATCGTATCTGCTTCCACTATTTCCCCAGCAGTGAGTTCCAGGCACCCACTACCCTCTGTGTAAAAAACTTGCCTCGTACATCTCCTCTAACTCTTGCCCTTCGCACCTTAAATCTATGCCCCCTAGTAATTGACTCTTCCACCCTGGGAAAAAGCTTCTGACTATCCACTCTGTCTATGCCCCTCATAATCTTGTTGACTTCTATCAGTTCGTCCCTCAACCTCCATCATTCCAGTGAGAACAAACCAAGTTTCTCTAGCCTCTTCTCATAGCTAATGTCCTCCATACCAGGCAACATACTGGCAAAACTTTTCTGTACCCCCTCCAAAGCCTTCACATCTTTCTGGTAGTGTCACGACTAGAATTGAACATTATATTCCAAGTTCGGCCTAACTAAGGTTCTATAAAGCTGCAACATGACCAGCCAATTTTTAAAATCAATGCTGTAGCCGATGAAGGCAAACATGCCGTATACCTTCTTGTCTACCTTCTCCACCTGCGTTGCTACTTTCAGTGTTTTGTGTACCTGTACACACAGATCCCTCTGCCTATCAATACTCTGGAGGGTTCTGCCCTTACTGTATATTTCCTATCTGTGTTAGACCTTCCAAAATGCATTACCTCACATTTGTCCAGATTAAACTCCATCTGCCATCTCTCTGCTCAACCTCCAATTGATCTATATGCTGCTGTATCCTCTGATGGTCCTCATCGCTATTCGCAGATCCACCTTTGTGTCATCCGCAAAATTGCTAAATCGCTAAATACACTCGTCTCCTGTACTATTTAGTTAATTTTATTTATTTGAAACTGATTAATTTACTTTCTTGATCTGGAATGAAATTTAAATCAGTAATTTAAATCAGTAACTCAGAATGGATTTTCGAATTTAGCCCAGAATCCCTTCCAACCAATCAGGTCACAATCTCCTGTGGCATCACTTTACCGTTTTTTTTCAAATTATGAAACAAACAAAGTTTTATCTTTCAGCGGTACTGTAACTTCATTGCATTGTTAATGTAAGCCTACTTGTAACTAACAAACAAGTACACTTTTTTAAAAAACTCTCTTTCTGTCTGTCCCTGTTCCACTCCTCTCCCGGAATGCAGGCCGTGAATCCGCGAGGAATAGCATTTATACTCTGACCGTTACCCGGCTGGCTTTCCGTCCGGCTCGGCTCCGCTCTTGGAATTAACTATTAAAGAACCTCAATGTCTTTTAACTGAGAAATTTGCAACTGGAACGTATTTATATTGGAATTATACCCACGTTGAAAACACAAAGCACAACTGCTTTATTTTACCACCTGAAGCTGCCAATTTGTTAGTTTAATGAATCAAGTTCGGCAATGGCTAGGAATGGAACCCAGATCAACTGCTTGGGAAGCAGCCATGGTCACCATTACACCACCATCGCTGGTGGGCAGATTGGCTTGCAGTAGTTGTCTAGATTTTGACACTTCATTCCCTGTTAGTTTCTGGTATTTTTTCAGTCATCGACAATAAATTCCTGATGCATAGAACCCAATCGTGACTCACCCTGTTTCGGACTGAAGGGATAGCTGATACCTGCAAAACTTTGAGTTGATAGAGCGGGTTCGATCAGTGCATGGGATCTGGCAAACTGTGGTGAGTCGCTCAATAAAGATTACGTACAAATTGACATTCATAATCGCTTAATCATTCAACATAACTTTTATGATACAACGCTGCTCATTGAAATTGATTCCATTATTTCAGAATCCATTTATTTTATTCCCTATCAGAACTAAATAACTAGCGAATCATTCAAACATTTAAAGGATTTTTTTTTGTATTTGGCGAAGGAGTATTGTAGTCAGAGTAATTGAATAGTTGATATGAAGCGCCGACACAAACACAATGTTTCGAATGGCCTTATCCTCTGCTGTATATTTCACTGTATATCTCCACATCATGTATATTTCACTGACCACGATCTGCTGCCGCAGGGCGGCACCGTGGCACAATGGTTAGCACTGCTACCTCACAGCGACAGGGATCCGGGTTCACATTCCACCTCGGGGCACTGTCTGCCTGAACATGGACATTCTCCGTGTGTCTGTGTCATCTGGGTGCTCCCGTTTCCTCCCACACTCCAAAGATGTGCGGGTTAGATTGATTGGCCATTCTAAATTACCCATTAATGTCAGAAGGATTCGTAGGATAACTAGGTGGGATTATGGGGGTAGGGCTTGAGTGGGATTACGGTCGGTGGAGACTCGATGGGCAGAAATTTCATCCTTCTGCACTGTAGGGATTATTTGATTCTATTTTATAAAGTCACTAAGTTGTATTCGAAATCGCTCTGTGACTTTTATAATTATCTTTAAACTTCTCTGCTAAACGAGTCAAAATTCCAAACGTTAAAATTAATGCATCATATTGAAATATCAATTGCACTATAACAATCACCAGATTCAGGAGAGCCTGAATAATTATTTCCCTGTGCAAAGAATAGTATCTGTGCAACAATAGTTCATATAGGAACCAATATGCTGAGGAAAACAAAGGCTCGTGGAGAGATTGTATGTTGGGTCTGTGCAGGTGATAATTAACATGAATCACGAGGTTGTGACTTTCATTAACTCACGAAGCATTTATACACACCAGCATCAGTACAGGCATACTCTCCGAACAATTCCTTGTTGGGCCAATGGAGAGTTAGATTTGTTTTCTGTGGGATTTTCACTAAAAACCAATATGCTAAATTTCTGCTCGGTAGAATCTGTGGCAGTGGATACACTCTGAGACTCTGGTGAGTACATTTCACTGGATTTCAATCAATCGTCCCGCTTATGTCCCTCCCTCACACCTATCCGCTTCTCCACAATATGTTTGAAAATAACAAATATCCCCATCCTCAAAGATGCTGAAGTCCAGCACGTCATTGTTAAAGAGAAGGCTGAAACATTCACGATAATCTTCAACCAGACGTAACGAGTGAATGATCCACATTGGTCTCCTCCAGAGTTGCCAGTATCACAGATATCAGCTTTCAATCAATTCAATCCACTCCACGTGATATCAAACAACAATTGATGCCACTGGAACTGAAAAGTCTATTCGCCATGGCAACATTCAGAAAATAGAAATAAAGACTTATGCTTCAGAACATGCCGTGTCCAGAGCCAAGCTATTCAATTGCATCTACAATTGGCATTTACTTGGCGATGTTCAAAATTGCCGAGGTATGTTCTGCACAGAAGAAACAGGACAAATCCAACTGAGCCAATTTCTGCCCTAGCAATCCACTCTCGATCGTCACGAATGTGTTGAAAGGGGACAACTATTGTACTATCAAGACGTACTTACACAGCAATAACCTGCTCATGGACGCTCAGTCTGGGCTTCGACAGGCTCAGCTCATGAACTGACTTTTGCCTTGCTTGAAACACAGACAAAAGAGCTGAATTCCAGAAGTGAGGCAAGAGAAACTGCCGTTGACTGCATTGGGCCTAGGTGTGGCATCAAGGTACCTTAGAAAAACTGGAATTAATGGGTGCCACTGGTTGGAGTTTTGCCTGGCACGGAGGTTTTGGAGGTCATTCATCTCAGTTCCAGGATATTACTGCAGGAATTCCTTAGCGCAGTGACCAAGTCCAACTATCTCCAGCAGCTTCATCAAAGACCTTCTTTCCGTGATAAGGTCACAAGGGGGGTTGTTCACTGTTGACAGCACAATGTTCAGCAGCATTCGTGACTCCTCAGATACTGAAGCAGTTCAGACCCAAATGCAGCAAGATCTGGACGATTGCCTGGCTTGGGCTGACATGTGGCGAGTATCATTCCGCTTTCCTCCCATACTACAAAGATCATAGAATCATAGAAACCCTTCAGTGCAGAAAGAGGCCATCTGGCCCATCGAGTCTGCACCGACCACAACCCACCCAGGCCTTATCCCTACACATGTACCCGCTAATCCCTCTAACCTACGCATTTCAGGACACTAAGGCGCAATTTTAGCATGGCCAATCAACCTAACCCGCACATATTTGGACTGTGGGAGGAAACCGGAGCACCCGGAGGAAACCCACGCAGTCACGAGGAGTATGTGCAAACTCCACACAGACACTGGAGCTGTGAAGCAGCAGTGATAACCACTGTGCTACAGTTCCGCAGATGTGTTGGTTAAGTTGATTAGCAAAGCTAAATTGTCCCTTCATGTCAGGGGGATTAGTAGGGTAAATAGGTGGGTTTATGGAGATAGGGGCTGGGTGGGATTACGGTCAGTGCAGACTGGATGGGCCAAAATACCGCCGCAACAGGTCTACAGCAGACTCCATTTCCCTGGCCCTCGACTCAATCCTGGAACACCTAGATAACAAGGACACACATGTCACACTCCTTTTTATTGACTAGAGCTCAGCCTTCAGCACCATTAATCCCACGAAACTCATCTCCAAACTCCGTGGCCTGGCCTCGGCACCTCCCTCTGTGACTGGATCCTGGACATCCTAACTCACAGGCTACAATCAGTAAGGATAGGCAACAACAGCTCCACGATCATCCTCAACACTGGTGCCCCACAAGGCTGTGTTCTCAGCCCCCTGCTATACTCCTTATATACCTATGACTGTGCGGCCAACTTCCCCTCCAATTCGATTTTCAAGTTTGCTGAGGACACCACCAGAATGGATCAGATCTCAAACAATGATAAAACAGAGTGCAGGAATGAGATAGAGAATCTGGTGAACTGGTGCAGCAGCAATTATCTCCCCTCAATTTCAACAAAACGAAGGAGATTGTCATCGACTTCAGTAATCGTAAAGGAGAACATGCCCATGTCTACATCAAAAGGGAAGAAGTAGAAAGAGTCGAGAGCATCAAGTTTTTAGATGTCCAGATCACCAACAACCCTGTCCTGGTCTCCCCATGCCGACACTATAGTTAAAGAAGCCCACCAGCGCCTCTACTTTCTCAGAAGACTAAGGAAAATTGGGATGATAGCTCTGGCTCTCACCAACTTTTACGGATGCACCATAGAAAGCATTCTTTCTCATTGTATCACAGCTTGGTGTGGCTCCTGCTCTGCCTAAGACCGCAAAAAACTACAAAAAGTCATGACTGTAGCCCAATCCATCACACAAACCAGCCTCCCATCCATTGACTCTGTCTGCACTTCCCACTGCCTCGGAAAAGCAGCCAACATAACTAAAGACCCCATGCACCCTGGACATTCTCTCTTCCACCTTCGTCCCTCAGGAAAAAGATACAAAATTCTGAGGTCACGTACAGACCAACTCAAGAACAGTTTCTTCCCTGCTGCTGTCAGACGTTTGAATGGGCTTACCTTGCATGAAGTTGGTCTTTCTCTACACCCTAGCTATGACTGTAACACTGCATTCTGCATTCTCTCGTTTCCTTCTCTATGAACGATATGTGTTGTCTGAATAGCGCGCAAGAAACAATACTTTTCACTGTATGTTAATACATGTGACAATAATAAATCAAATCAAATCAAAAAATGACCACCTTCTGTACTATGGAGATTCAATGATTCCACTCTATAATGTCATTAAATTGTACTCGAAATCTTCCGTGTCTCTTTAATTGTATTTTAACTTCGCTGCGAAACCAGTCAGAATGCTAAATGTTAAATTTACTGCATTATATTGAAATATCAATTTTAGTATAACCATTACCGGATTCAGGAGAGCCTGGATAGTCATTTTCCTGTGAAATGGAGAGTATCTGTGCAAAAAAAGTTCATGAAGGAACCGATAGTTTTAGGAGAGCAGAGGCGAGTGGAGAGATTGTCTGCTGGGAATGGGCAGGTGATATTTAACAAGAACCAAGAGGCAAGTATGTACACCATCATCAGTACCGACATACTCTCTGAACAATTTTTTGTTTGGTCAATGAAGAGTTTGATTTGTTTTTCTGTGAGATTTTCATGAAAAGTCGATTTCTGCTCGATAGATTATATGGCAGTAGATACACTCTGAGACTCTGCTGAGTACATTTCACTGGATTTCAATCAATTGTCCAGTTTATGCCACTCCCCCACATGTATCCACTTCTCAACATTATGTTTGCAAATAACAAATCTCCCCATCCTCAATGATGGAGGAGCCCAGCACACCAGAGTTAAAGATAAGCCTGAAACATTCATTGTTATAATCTTCAGCTCGACATAACGTGTGAATGATCCATGTTCGTCTCCTCCAGATTTCCCAGCATCACAAATATCAGTCTTCAGCCAATTCAATATACTCCCTGTGGTTTCAAGCAACAGCTTATGCTACTGGATACTGAAAAGTCTATGGGCCCTGGCAACAATCCAAAAATAGAACTGAAGACTTATTCTTCAGAACTTGCCATGACCATAAACAAACTGTTCCATTCCTGCTACAAATGGCATCCACTTGAAAATTTGCAAACTTGCCGAGGCATCTCCTGTACAGAAGAAACAGGACAAATCTAACTGAGCCAATTTCTGCCCCATCAGTCCACTCTCGATCGTCAGGAATGTGTTGAAAGGGGTCATCTATTGTGCTATCAAGACACACTTACACAACAATAATCTGCTCTGGACGCTCAGTCTGGACATCACTAGGGTCACTCGGGCAATGATCTCACTTTTGCGTGTTGGAAACACAGACAAAAGAACTAAATTCCAGAGCTGAAGAAAGAGTGACTGCGGTTCACTGCATTGGGCCCAAGTGTGGCATCAACCATCCCCAGCAAAACTGGAATCAATAGGTATCAAGAGGCAAACTGTCCCCTGGTTGGAGTCATACCTGGCACAGAGGAAGTTCTTGATGGTTTTGGAGGTCATTCATTTCAGTTCCAGGATATCACTGCAGGAATTCCTTAGCGTAGTGCCCTCGGCCCAACCATTTCCAGCAGTTTCATCAATGACCTTTCTTCCAGCATCAGGTCGGAACGGGGGATGTTCGCTGATGACACCACAATGTTCAGCACCATTCGCGACTCCTTGGATGTTGAGGCAGTTCATATTCAAATGCAGCAAGATCAGAACAATATTCATGCTTGGGTGACAATTGGCAAGTAACATTCGATTTATTCATCAGATGTTTGCTGGAATATTTCCCTGAGTTTGATTTACTTCATCCTTGCCATTTGCTGGAGAGCTGTCAGCACAATGTGTAACACACTAACTGGTAATACCAAGTCTTCGGCACGTCTGCATTTTTAAATTCCACCAGGATCACCCTGAGCAGGAATCAGCTGGAACCAACAGGGGTAAATAAAATTCTGACCAGGAAATGAAACTGTCGAAGCTGCTGGCCGTGATTCCCTCATTTATATTCCTTCATCAAGTTGTTCTGCCTATTTTACTGCAGGAAACAACTGTTTCAGAAACTGAGAAATTGTGCATTTAACATGACCATCCCGAGTAATACTGAACAAGAGGATGTAATTTCTGTTTTTATTCCCAGCTTTCCCACTCCAGTCAAATACTGGTTTTATCTTGCTCCATCCCTTCCCCCTTTATTCAACAGCATAAAATCCATCACATTTCTAACTCTCTTTCATTCTGAAGACGAATCATATTGGACTCGACATGTTAACTCTGTTTCTCTATCCACAGATAGTGTCTGGCCTGCTGAATTTTCCCCAGCAATTTGTTTCTATCCAAGTTATTCAAATCCTATTCTACACTACAGTTCACAGAAAATTCTAATGATCAACAATAAGAGAAAAAAAACTGAATGTCTTTTAACTGAGAAATAAGTGAAGCTGAAACGGATTGATGTTTGAGTAACAGCCACGTGCCTGCTGGAAGCAGAATTCAAAAAATTACAGTTTCTTTGCCACTTGGAGCCGCCGATTGGGTAGTTTACTGAATCAAATTCTGCGATAGGTGGGAATCAAACCCAGGTCAATTGCTTGGGAAACAGCCATGCTCGTCATTACACCGCCATCACTGAATGGTAAAGTGGGTTGCAGTAGTTATCTAGATTTTGACACTTCATTCCCTGTTGTTTTCTGGTATTTTTCTTTCAGTCATAGACAATAAGTTCCTGATGCACAGAATCCAATAATGATTCACCTTGTCTTCGACTGAAGGGATGGCTAATACCTGCAAAAGTTTGGGTTGAAAGAGAGGGTTCGATCAGTAGATGTGATCTGTCAAACTGTGGTGAGTTGCTCAATAAAGATTCCGTACAACTTGACATTCATGATAGCTTCATCATCCAATGTAACATTTGAGATCAAACACTGATCATTGAAGTGAATTCCTTTATGGTAGAATCCATTTACTTTATTCCTTTTCAAAATGAAATAACTAAATAATCTTTCAAACATATAAAGGAGAATGTTTTTTTATTTGGGGAAGGAATATAGTTGTCAGAGTAATTGGATAGTTGATGCAAAGAGCCAGCACAAAGACAATGTTTAGAATGCCCTCCTCCTCTACTTTATGTTTCACTGACCAGCATCTGCTGCCGAAGGGCGGCATGGTGGCATAGTGGTTCGCAATGCTGTCTCACAGCGCCAGGGATCCTGGTTTATATTCCGGCCTTGGGTCACTGTGTGGAGTTTGCATATTTTCCCCGCTTCTGCGTGGGTTTCACCCGGGTGCTGTCTGATCTGCTGACTCTTCCCCAGCACTTTTTGTTTGTATCCAAGTAATTCCAATCCCATTCCACACCATAGTTCACAGAAAATCCTAAATTATTAACAATAAGTGGAACTGAACCATCTTTATATTGCAGTCGCACCCACATGCATGCTGGAAGCAAAACGCTGAAAAAGGCTTCATTTTGTCACCTGGGGCTGCTGTTTGCTTTGTTCAAAATATCAAGATTTGCAACAGCCGGGAAACGAACCCTCACCAACTGCTTGGGAAGCACCCATACTCACCACGCCAAGACCACTCGTTCAGCTACTGCACTGTCGGAATTTTCTAACTTTTGGTAATCAGTTCACGGACTACCATCTGCGATTGAAGTGACTAAACGGTGCTGGCAATGGACCTGTGGCTTCTTAATTTGATTTAAACTTCCCTGCTTAAACGGTCAAAAGATTAAATTCTAGGTCCGTGACACCATGCCAGCAATAGATCTGAAGACTTATGCTCCAGAACCTGCCATGCCTTTGGCCAAGCTGCACCAACAAAACTGACATCGACATGGTAATGTGAAATGTTGCCCAAGCATGTCCTGTACCCAAGAAACGATCGAATCAAGCCAATTTCTCATAGAAATCATAGAAACCCTACAGTACAGAAAGAGGCCATTCGGCCCATCGAGTCTGCACCGACCACAATCCCACCCAGGCCCGACCCCCATATCTACTCACTAATCCCTCCCACCTACGCATCTCAGGACACTAAGGGCAATTTTTAGCATGGCCAATCAACCAAGCCCGCACATCTTTGGACTGTGGGAGGAAACCAGAGCACCCAGAGGAAACCCACGCAGACACGGGGAGAATGTGCAAACTCCACACAGACAGTGACCCAAGCTGGGAATCGAACCCAGTTCCCTTGAGCTGTGAAGCAGCAGTGCTAACCACTGTGCTACCGTGCCGCCCAACATTTCTGCCCCAACAGTCTATTCTCGATCATCAGTAAAGTTTTGAAAGGTGTAAATGACTGCTATCAAGACGCGCTTACACAGCAATAAACTGCTCACAGATGCTGAGTTTCGGTTTCGCCAGGATCACTCAGCTCCTGACCTCACATTACCATTGACACAAAGATGAACAAAAGAGCTGAATTCATCGGAACATACGAATTACGTGCGAAAGTGGGCAGTTGAGCTCCGCCATTCCATTTGATCATGGCTGATCTCAATTTCATCCTAACTCCACTTCCCTGTCTTTTCCCCCTTGCTTTGTAACCCACATTTGATCAAATGTTTATCTATCCCTTTCTTGAGTCCATTGATTGGTTCTGTTTCCACTACACTCTGGGGCTGTGAGTTCCGTGGATTAACAATCTTCTGTCAGAATTAGCTGCTCTATACCTCTGTCTTCAGCCTCCCATTTCTTACTATACAACTAAGACCTCTTGTCCTACACTCTTCTGGAAGGGAGAACATTTGGTGAGCATTGAGTTACTTTGAGTATTTTATATACCACAATCAAATCCCACCCCCTTATTCTTCTGTGCTCCAGCGAGTATAAGCCCGAGCTACTCAAACGCTCCTCATACAACAGGCCCTTCAAACCTGGAATCAATCGAGTGAAACCCTTCTGAACCGCCCTTAGTGCCACCACATCCTTCCTCAATGAAGGTGACCGAAACTGAACACAATACTCCAACTGTGGTCAACCAATGCCTTATACAATTGTATCAGCGCTTCTCTACGTTTATACTTGAGAGACTTTGCAATAAATGCCAAGATTCCATTTGCATTCCTTGTAAAATTCTGCACCTGCATACCCACTTTCTGAGACTCATGCACAAAGACACCCAGATCCCTCTGCACAGACACCTTTTGAATCTGTTTCTCATTTAAATGGTAATTTGCCCTTTATGTTTCCGCCAAAGAGGATAACCTCCCACTTATCCACATTAAACTCCATTTGCCAGATTCTGGCCCATTCCACTGGCCTGTCAATGTCCATTTGGAATTTTTTAATCTCCTCATCACAGTATGCTTTACCACCTATTTTCATATCGTCAGCAAATTTCGTAATTTTACACTCTATCCCTGCTTCGAGATCATTGATATGGACAGTAAATAGTTGTGGTCCGAAAACTGAACCCTGTGGGACCCCACTCGTTGCAGATCGCCAACTGGAGAAGGACCCACTTATCCCAACCCTGTGCTTTCCATCAGTCAGTCAATCCTCAATCCAAGCGATTATTCTACCCCTAATCCCTTTGGATCTAACCTCATGAATCAGTCTATTGTGGGGCACCTTATCAAATGCGCTCTGGAACTCCAGATAGATAGCATCCACAGGATCCCCATTATCTACCTTGCCGGTTACATCCTCAAAGAATTATAGCAGGTTTGTCAAACAATACTTGCCCTTCAAAAAGCCATGCTGGCACTGGTGAATTGAGCTTTGTTTTTCCAGATGCTCAGTGGCGTCATCCTTAATGATTGACTCCAGGCACTTTCCCACCACAAGAGGTCAACCTGACAGGTATATAATTTTTCACTTTTTGCCTCTCTTCTTCCGTGAGTAAAGGCGTCACATGAGCATGTTTCCAGTCCACCGGTACCTTTCTGGAATCCAGGTAACTTTGGAATATCATAATTCATGCATCCACTATCTCTGCTGTCACCTCCTTTAACACCCGAGGGTGTAGTCTTTCAGATGCCAGGGTCTCGTCTACTTTTAAACCCTTCAGGTTAATGAGTACCTTCTCCCTGCTTTTAGTAATTTCACTAAGTTCCACTGTTTTAACTGCAGTTATTTGGACAGAATTATTATCTTCTGCTTTGAGCACAGAGACAAAGTATTGGTTTAGTGCCTCTGCCATCGTTGACTTTCATATTATTACTCCACCGTTTCAGTCCTCTAAACGGCCAACATCTACTTTCAGTACTCTCTTCCTTATATGTTTCTACAAGATCTCCTTCATTCTTCTGGGGGGGAAAATGGACAGTAGGCGGCCCACTGGACTTTACTCGCATAGAATCCTGAAGTGCAGAAGGAAGCCATTCGGCCCATCGAGTCTGGATCGATCACAATCCCACTTAGACCCTATTACCACATGCATTTGTCTTAACTGGTCCCCCTGACACTAAGAGGCAATTTAACCTAACCTGCACATCCCTTGGACTGTGGGAGGAAGCCGAAGCATTCGAAGGAAACTCACGTAAACATGGAAAGAACGTGCAAACTCCACACAGACGGTGATCCAAGGCGGGAATTGAACCCGGTTCCTTGGTGTTGTGAACAGCAGTGTGCCACCCTGATCACATTCAGACTCAGACACAAGATATTGAAGCATCCAAAAGTAATTTCACACTCTCCTGTGTCAGAGATTGGCAGATGTAGACTAAATGTGAGTCACTTGTTACACAGGATGCGATCGCTAATTACATTATTCATCAACCATTGAAATAGTAACACAAAATCAAATTGCTGCGGACGCTGGAATCTGAAAAAAACCCTGAAACTGCTGGAAAATCTCAGCAGGTCTGACATCATCTGTGGAGAGAGAATATGGACGACATTTCGAGTTCGGATGACCCTTCGTCAGAGCTCAATTCGTGATGAGCATTGACTGAAACAAACCCCTTTTTTCAAGGAGATAACCGATGAAACATCGGAGTGATAAATGTTGTAGAGAGAAAGGTTACACGAAAGCTGTTGTTCAGTTGAACAAAATGCACACAGAGCTCGTGAGCAATGGCATGTGAACGATTATTCCGCTGTGTCCTCCTCTAATCTGGAAACAGTAAAATGTGTGTGGGGACACCTGCTGGCCGAAACTAAGAACTCCAACAGAACGCTCAAATTCACATTGAGTGTCGTTGCAAGAGAAAAGGGCGGGGGATACGAATATGGAATTTTGCGCTTCAAGGCTGTTCCACCACTCAGTAATATCCTGGCTGATCTGCTCCACTTCCATGCCTACTGCCCTATAATCCTTGACTCATTTGTCTATATAGCGCGCAAGAAACAATACATTTAGCAGTATACTAATGCAGGCAATGATAATAAATGAAATCAGATTAAATCAAAGTCTACTTCTGTATTCAATGAAAGATATTTGTCAAAAGTAGATTTGAACACACGACGCCAGGCGAAACTGTGACCTTCGACGGCTCGCTCATCCTGACACAACTTTGCGGTATGAAGTCAAACAACACCAGGTTAAAGCCCAACAGGTTTATTTGGTAGCAAATGCCACTAGCTTTCGGAGCGTGCTGCTCGAAAGCTCGTGGCATTTGCTACCAAATAAACCTGTTGGACTTTGACCTGATGTTGTTAGACTTCATAATGTGTTTACCCCAGTCCAACGCCGGCATCTCCACACCATGACAACTTTGCGGTCCAGGGCCCGAGCTTCTGTGAATGTCAACATTCGTAGTGATACAAAAAATTAAAAATATGAATTAAAAATGAAATAGTTCTGTACCAAACAAAGAACTCGCCTCCTAAAACTTGGACTCACGCAAATAAACTAAGCTCCTGCATATCCTGACTCCGATATTAAGACATTTCTGCACTCGTCCGAGACTCCAAAATCAGTTGGTAAAGTTTCTGCCTACGAATCAATTCATTTCAAAACAGAACAAGCAGTTGGAGAGGGGAGATGATAGGGAGTTACTTCGACTCTCACTCTTTCAGATGGTTTATTCCGGATCACCATAACGCACTGTTAAAATAAATCTAATCTCACGAGTGAATCCTTCACCAATTACAAGACAAGTTAAATCTGTCCTCCTCTGTTTCCGACCCTGCTGTGATTGGAAGCACTTCCTCTCGATCAAAACTCATTTGACGATCTTATTTGTGGTCTTAAGTTGCCACAACATTGTTGCAGGTTTCCTTGCCCATTTGAGTATTTAGCATCACCTTCGTTCAGCACAGAAACAAAACGTTTGTGTGAGAATCATACGGCAGGAACGGAGATTCAACTTGGACGTCGTTCAGGTCACACTGAGATTGGCAAAGGACACTTTGATTTCCTTGTCTCTCTTCAATGATGTCATGACATCAGAGTGCGCAGCAGTGAAAGCAACAGGAGAGGAAATAAACACAATGTTGTCTCTTCAACACTTTCCTTCTCGGAGATGAGTGGAGTGAAGGGAAATAGTTCATATTGTGCTGGTATCAGTGATTTATGCCCATGTTAGCGAGCTGCTTTTTGATCAGTAGACGTTGCCACAACTAAAATATGGATGGGTATAGAGGAGCAGCAACCAGAATGCTTTGAGTAGCACAAAGTGGTCAACTAGACAAATGAATTGGCGAACGACTGATAGTTTTGATTTCAAAGGGAGGGTTCGAGCATCAGATTGGATCAGGCAAGGGGTGGTATGTCTTTTTTCTGTTCTGATCTCCCTGCCACTCCCTCTTTACTCGATCGCATCAACACCATTCTAGCTCTCTCTAACCCTGAAAAAGAGTCGTATTGGACTCGAAACATGAACTTTGTTTCCAAATCCACAGATGCTACCTGACCTGCTGAGTTTGCGCAGCATTTTTCATTTCTATCCCAGTTATTCCAATCGGACTCCACACATATTTCACAGAATATCATATTAATTAACAATGTGAAATCAAATTTTTAATTGGGAAATAAGTGGTGCTGAAACGTATTTATATTTCACCTACTTGCATGTTGGAAGCAACATTCGCATAACATCGAGCTTGCTACCTGGTTTGCTTAAGAAATCAACCATAACGAAAACTCTGTGATCGCTGGGAATCGAATTCAGATCAACTCCTTGAGAAGCAGCCATGCCCACCACTACACCACCAACGTTGGTTGGTAAGCACTGTTGCAGTAGACATCTAGGTATGGGACGTCAACGTTCCCTGTTGATTTCTGTTTTTTTTTCAATCATTCGCAATAAATTCGTGATGCAGAGAACATAATAATGATTCACCTTTCTTGGACTGCAGAGATAGCTAATAACTGCAAGACTTTAAGTTGAGAGGGAAGTTTCATGAGGCAAGAGGACGAAGTTCAGAGAAAAGACAGTTTTTGATTTCATTTTTAAAAAGTTTGAAGTGTTGAGCAGTGTGCAAACTGTACATTCACCCGCATCCACCAAAAGAATCGGTGAATTATCTGATGACACTGACCTGCCGATTGCCAGCGATACCACATCGCCTGAAAAAGTTGAGCAAGAAATTCAAGAACAAGAAGAAGTGGACTCTGAAATAGGAATGGAAATACAAGATGCTGCTCAACCTCATACTTCTGCAGCTGAAGTGAGGCAAGAACCACACGCTGAAGAGATTGCCTGATGGTCAAATTTTGTACGATTGAACATTTTGGAATAAAGACACCAGAGGATATAGGAATATGGAAAATTTGAGAAAAGAGTTTGATGTTGAAGGTCAAGAGCAGTTTAGAAGTCCGCATCAGCCTCATTTTCTGAGGACATGACGGAAAGGAAAATTGGGTTGAGTTTTTTTCGGAAAACTACAAGTTTTATGTTTGAAAATTATTCCCTGACCACACGAACGTGAAACACGCATTCGTCAACGGATATTCTCTTTGAGGTTTTGACCACTGATTAGGATGGTTTTCGAAAACTGCTCAATGTAGTCGTGGCCGAGTGGTTAAGGCGGTGGACTAGAAATCCATTGGGATTACTCCACGCAGGTTCGTAATCCTGCCTACTATGTAGTTAATTTAGTTTCGTCTTTTCCCACGTTCCTTTGTGAAATTTGGTGCCTGACGCCGAATTCTGTCACCAGATCTTTCAACAACAGGAACTATTCTCAAAGTTCAATTAACAAAATGTCTGCTTTAAATGCAGCAAAAATCATTCGAATTTGGATAGGCATCTTTCTGTCTATTTCTTCCTTTGTCTAAGTCACTCGATCTCCAATTAATTTTCCGACAGGGAAATATTTGTTGGAAATATAGGCGTTGGTATCCACGCGGGAAACTGGTGTTCAATTTCCCGCAGGGCTGAGGAAACACCGAATTTAAAGAGACTCAAGGAATTGACTCATAGGCTTTTCAGCACAGAAAGTGGCCCTGAGGCGCATCCTGTCTGCGAAGGACATGAAACATCCATCTATTCTAATTCCAATTTCCAACACTAGGTCCGTAGCCTTGTGCACGACGGCGTTTCACGTGCTCAGTTATAATTTTCTTAAATGTTTGTGGATTCCGGTGTTCGTACCAGTCACAGCAAGTATAATTATCGATACGAAGATGTGTTTCCCCTTTGTCGAGGGGTCAATAAACAGAGGGCTTTGATTTAAGGTACGCATTCTTGCTGTGGCCTCAGGATTGTTTTCGACAGCTCCATCATAGCCTCCCTGCTTTTATATCCTATACCTCGGCTAATGAAGGCAACTATTTCAAATATATTTTGATACCATCAATCCAACTGCCAGTCATAATCTTTGGACGTGCGCCTCAAAGTTCCTGTGAACCTCATTCTTTCCTCGCGCCCTGCTGTTCATTGTCTCAAAAACAGAAAATGCTGGAAAATGTCAGCAAGTCTAAAAGCATCTGTGGGGATCTGTTCTGCCATTTATGTTTTCTGATCACTTAATAGACAGTTTTAGCACCTTCTCAGCTTGCTGTATCCTCATTTACATTCACTATGTCTCATTTCACCCCCCACTCCCACGCCCCACCCTTTCAGTATTTATCTTTGCTGATTCTCCTTGCTCTCAGCTCTGACGAAGGGTCATCTAGACTCGAAACGTTGGCTCTATTCTGTCCCTACCGATGCTATCAACCTGCTGACATTTTCCAGCATTTTCTGTTTTTGTCTAAGATTCCAGCATCCAACTGATTCTATCTTAAAGTTCATTGTATATTCCGCTGCCTTGTTAGTCCTCCAAAGTGCTTCACCTCACACTCCTCAGTGTTAACTTCAATGTGCAACTGTTCTGCCATCTCACCAGCACGTCTGTATGGTCATGTAATGAAAGGCTTTTCCCATCGCTATTTATTCACCACAACAATTTTCGCGTCATTCATAACCCTATTGATCAAACCGCCCATATTCACGCCTAGATTATTCGTTTAAACTACTGAAATGATCTCACTCACAGGTACAAGAGACTAAAGCATCCTGAAATAATTCCTCACTCTCCTCTGTCAGAGACAGACAGATGAAGACTACATTTCTGTCACTTGTTGCACAGGAGACGATCACTAATAACGTTATTCAACAAGCACTGAATTAGTAATGTAAACGCAAATTTCTGCGGACGCTGGCATCTGAAACAAAAACAGAAAATTCTGGAAAATCTAAGCAGATCTGACATCATCTGTGGAGATAGAATAGAGCCGAGAGAACAGAGAATAAAGACTTATATGTTATATGTTATATGAGTATACTGGAGACTGACTGACGGGTTTGAGTTCAAAGAGAGGGTTCGAGCAGCAGATGGGATCAGGCAAAGGGCGTGTCTCTTGTTCCTCTTCTGCTTCACCTGCCCCTCCCCCTTTATTCAACAGCATCAAACACATTCTACAGTTCCAAAGAAGCGTCATATTCGACTCGAAACATTAAATCTGTTTCTCAATTCACAGGTGCTATCTGGCCTGCTGAGTTTTTCACAGCACTTTCTGTTTCTATCCCAATAACTCCAATCCGATTCCACACTGTAGTTCACTAAAAATTTCAATTATTAACAATAAGAAAACAAAACCTGAATTTCTTTTGAATTCTAAAATAAGGGAAGCTGAAACGTATTTGTATTTCAATTACACCTACATGC
The DNA here is from genome assembly GCF_964213995.1 of Mustelus asterias. Lineage (NCBI taxonomy): Eukaryota > Metazoa > Chordata > Chondrichthyes > Carcharhiniformes > Triakidae > Mustelus > Mustelus asterias. The sequence continues at coordinate 82,920,536 of NC_135816.1, read as the reverse complement.
ATGTTGGCAATAGAATGCCAAGAAACTGCTTTATTTGCCACCTGTAGCTTCCATTTGGTTTGCTTAAGAAAGCAAGTTCTGCGATAGCTGGGAATCCAACCCAGATCAACTGCTTGGGAAAGCAGACAGGAGGTCCCAGAGGATTGGAGGATAACGAATGTGGTCCCGTTATTTAAGAAGGGTAGGAAGGATAACCCGGGTAATTATAGGTCGGTGAGCTTGACGTCCGTGGTGGGGAAGTTGTTGGAGAAGATTCTTAGAGATAGGATGTATGCGCATTTAGAAAGGAATAAACTCATTAACGATAGTCAGCATGGTTTTGTGAGAGGAAGGTCATGCCTCACTAACCTGGTGGAGTGTTTTGAAGAAGTGACCAGAATGGTTGACGAGGGAAGGGCCGTGGATGTCGTCTATATGGACTTTAGTAAAGCGTTTGACAAAGTCCCTCATGGTAGGCTGGTGAAAAAGGTTGGATCTCATGGGATAAAGGGGGAGTTGCCTAGATGGGTGGAGAACTGGCTTGGTCACAGAAGACAGAGGGTGGTAGTGGAAGGGTCTTTTTCCGGCTGGAGGCCTGTGACTAGTGGTGTTCCGCAGGGCTCTGTATTGGGACCTCTGCTGTTTGTGATTTATATAAATGATCTGGAAGAAGGTGTAACTGGGGCGATCAGTAAGTTTGCGGACAACACAAAATTGGCAGGACTTGCAGATAGTGAGGAGCATTGTCAGAAGCTACAGAAGGATATAGATAGGCTGGAAATTTGGGCAAAGAAATGGCAGATGGAGTTCAATCCTGATAAATGCGAAGTGATGCATTTTGGTAGAAATAATGTAGGGAGGAGCTATATGATAAATGGCAGAACCATAAAGGGTGTAGATACGCAGAGGGACCTGGGTGTGCAAGTCCACAGATCCTTGAAAGTGACGTCACATTTGGAGAAGGTGGTGAAGAAGGCGTATGGCATGCTTGCCTTTATAGGACGGGGCATAGAGTATAAAAGTTGGGGTCTGATGTTGCAGATGTATAGAACGTTGGTTCGGCCGCATCTGGAATACTGCGTCCAGTTCTGGTCGCCACACTATCAGAAGGACGTGGAGGCTTTGGAGAGAGTACAGAGGTGGTTTACCAGGATGTTACCTGGTATGGAGGGGCTTAGTTATGAGGAGAGATTGGGTAAACTGGGGTTGTTCTCCCTGGAAAGACGGAGGATGAGGGAAACTTAATAGAGGTGTATAAAATTATGAAAGGCATAGATAGGTTGAACGGTGGGAAGCTTTTCCCCAGGTCGGTGGTAACGTTCACGAGGGGTCATAGGTTCAAGGTGAAGGGGGGGAGGTTTAACACAGATATCAGGCGGACATATTTTACACAGAGGGTGATGGGGGCCTGGAATGCGCTGCCAGGCAAGGTGGTGGAGGCGGACACACTGGAAACGATTAAGACTTATCTAGACAGCCATATGATCGGAGTGGGAATGGAGGGACACAAAATAATGGTCTAGTTTGGACCAGGGGGCGGCGCGGGCTTGGAAGGCCGAAGGGCCTGTTCCTGTGCTGTATTGTTCTTTGTTCTTTGTTTTTTGTACATGCTCACCACTACACCACCATCGCTGACGGGCAGATAATGTTGCAGTAGTCGTCTAGATTTTGGAATTTCAACCTTCTGCTTTCTCGTGTTTTTTGCAATCATCGACAATAAATTCCTGATGCAGATAACCCAACAATGATTCACATTTCTTGGGCTGCAGAGATAGATGATAACTTCAACAGTTTGAGTTGAAAGGGAGGTTTCAAGAGGCAAGTGGAAGAAGTGCAGAAAAAGACTGTTTGTTGTTTCATTTTAAAAAGTTTAAGTGTTGTGCAACCTGCATATTCACCCCCATTAGCAAAAGCATGTGTGAATTACTTGATGACTTCTATGTGATTTTCGGCAAAGCATTCTATGTGGCAGTGGCCGAGAGGTAAAACGATGGACTAGACTTCCATTGGGCCCCACCTGCTCGCATTCAAATCCTACCAAATGCGTTCTTCGTATTTCACATTTAGTTCTAAACATCGCCATGTTCCTTTCTGACGAATCGTACCTGACACGGAATGGCACCCCACGCTTTTCAATCGCATGTCAAGTTCTTATTCCCAAAATGTCTGCTCGAAATGCAGCAAACATAATCCATATGATCTCATACCTATTTATCTCCCCACCGCTTTTCACTTCATTCATAAACCTATTGACCATACCGCCCACATTCACGTTTAGATTATTAGTTTAACTACTGAAATGATCTTACTCACTGACACAAGATATTGAAGCATCCATTAATAATTTCATACTCTCCTCTGTCAGAGATAGGCAGATGTAGACTAAATTTGAGTCACTTGTTAAACAGGAGACGACACTAATAACATTGTTCACCGACCACTGAAACAGTAATATAAAAACAAATTACTGCGGAGGATGGCATCTGAAACAAAAACAAAAAAATGCTGGAAAATCTCAGCCGACCTGACATCATCTGAGCAGGGAGAATGCAGCCGAGAGAATTGAGAATAAAGACCACCTGTTTTATGAGTGTAATGGCGACTGACTGTCGGGTTTGAGTTCAAAATGTTTGATGCAGATAACCCAGGAATGATTCAACTTTCAAGGACGGAAAAGATAGCTGATTACTGCAAAAGTTCGCGTTGAAAGGGAGGTTTCAAGAGGCTAGACGACGAAGTTCAGAAAAAGACAGTTTGTTTCTTCATTTTAAAAAGTTTGAAGTACTGAGCAGTGTGCAAACTGCAAATTCACCCTCATTACCAAATGTATGGGTGAATTTTCTGTTGACATTGATTTGCCGATTTCCGGCGATACCACATCGCCTGAAAAAGTTGAACAGGAAATTTAAGAACAAGAAGAAGTGGATTTGAAATGGGAATGGAACGAAAAGATGCTGCTCAAGCTCATACTTCTGCAGCTGAAGTGAGGCAAGAACATACGCTAAAGAGATTGCCTTATGGCCAAATTCTGTATGATTGAATATTTCGTTATAAACATACCAGAGGACATAGGTAATATGGAAAATCTGAGAAAAGAGTTGAAGGCCAAAAGCAGTTTAGAAGTCCGCATCAGCCTCATTTTCTGAAGTCATGACGGAAAGGAAAATTAGGTTGATTTTTTTTCGGAAACCCCCAACTTTTATGTTTGCAAATTATTTCCTGACCACAGTAACGTGAAACACTCATTCGTCAACGGATATTCCAATTGAAGGTGTCCCTTAGAATGGTATTGACCACTCATCAGGGTGACGTTTAGTAAGCTTCTCAATGTAGTTGTGGCCGAGTGGTTAACGTGATGGACTAAAAATCCATTCGGGTCTCCCTGCGGTGGTTCGAATCATACCAACTACGTTTTTCATTTGGTTTCATCTTTTCCCACGTTCCTTTGTGAAATTTCGTGCCTGACGCCGAATGGTGTCACCACATCTTTCAACAACAGGAACTGTTTTCAAAATTCCAATTCACAAAATGTCTGCTTTAAATACAGCAAACATCATCCGAATTTGCGATAGGCTTCTTTCTGTCCCTTTGTCTAAGTCACTTTATCTCCAATTAATTTTTCTATCGGGAAATATTTGTTTGAAATATAGGCGCTGGTATCCACGCGGAAAACTGGTGTTCAATTTCCCGCACGGCTGAGGAAACATTGACTCATTGGCTTTACAGCACAGAAAGTGGCCCTAAGGTACATCCCGTCGGTGACGGACATGAAACATCCATCTACTCTAATTCCAATTTCCAACACTCGGTCCGCAGCCTTGTGCACGAGGCCGTTTCACGTGCAATTTTCTTAAATGTTGTGTGGATTCCGGCTTTCATTCCGGCCCCAGCAAGGAATTATGACTCAATTGCTTGAGTCTCGTTAAATTCGGTGTTTCCTCTGCCCTGCGGGAAATTGAACACCAGTGTCCCGCGTGGATACTAACGCCTATATTTACACAAATATTTCCCGATAGGCAAATTAATTGGATAAAAGGAGAAAGGGGCAGAAGAAAAGCCTATCGCAAATTAGGATCTTTGCTGTAATTAAAACGGACATTTTGTGAATTGAATTTTGAAAACATTCCCTGTTGTTGAAAGATGTGGTGGCACCAATCGGCGTCAGGCATCAAATTTCACAAAGGAACGTGGGAAAAAATGAAACTAAATGAACAACGTAGTCGGCAGGATTACAACCTGCGGCGGGGAAACCCCAATGGATTTTTAGTCCATCGCCTTAACCACTCGGCCACGACATCATTCTAAAAATTGCCCCCATCAGTGGTCAAAACTATTCTAAGGGATAACCTCAATCGGCCTATCTGTTGACGAATGCGTGTTTCACTTTGCTGTGGTCAGGGACCACAGCAAAGACTACGTGTTATACGCGTATAATGGAGACTGACTGACGGGTTTGAATTCAAAGGGAGGGTTCGAGCAGCAGGTGGGATCAAGCAAAGAGCGGTGTCTCTTGTTCCTCTTCTGCTCGACATTCCCCTCTCCATTTACGAAACAGCATGAAACGCATTCCACCTCTCATCAGTTCCAAAGAAGAGTCATATTTGACACGAAACATTAATTCTGTTTCTCAATCCAGAGGTGCGATCTGACCCGCTGAATTTTTCGCAGCATTTTCTGTTTCTATCCCAGTAATTAAATCGGATTCCACACTACAGTTCACAGAAAATCCTAATTATAAACAATCAGAAAACAAAGCCTAAATTTCTTCTGATTGGGAAATAAGGGGAGCTGAAACGTATTTATATTTCAGTTACACCGACATGTATGTTGGCAACCAAACGCCGGGAAACTGCTTTATTTGCCACCTGGAACTTCCATATGGTTTGCTTAAGAAAGCAATTTCTGAGATAGCTGGGAAGCATCCATGCTCACCAGTACACCACCATCGCTGGCGAGCCGGTGATGTTTCAGTAGTCGTCTAGATTTTGGGACTTCAATGTTCTATGTTGCTTTCTGGTATTTTTCGCAATCATCGACGATAAATTCCTGATAGAGAGAACTCAGTAATGATTCACATTTCTTGGACTACAGAGATAGTTGATAATTGTGAAAGTTTGACTTGAAAGGGAGGTTTCAAGAGGCAAGATGACGAAGTTCTGAAAAAAGACTTTGTTTTTTCATTTTTAAAAGTTTGAAGTGTTGAACATTGAACATTCATCCGCATCCACCAAAAGTATGGGTGAATTATCTGATGACTTCTGTGTGATTTTCGATATGCTATTCTATGTCGTCGTGGTCGAGCGGTTAAGGCCGTGGACTACTAATCCATTGGCGTCTCCCCACGTTCAAATTCTTCATATTTCATAGTTAGTTTTCATGACAACTAAAGTAGACATGTTCTTTTGTTACGAATCATGCCAGACACGGAGGGGAATCCCAGAGCTTCCAACAGCACGGCATGTTTTCCACGTTCTTATTCCCGAAATGTCTGCTTTAAATACTGCAAAAATAATCCAAATAATCTCATCACTATTTGTCACACTCCCAAATTTCGCTTAATTCATCAACCTGTTTACCATACCGTCCACATTCACGTTTAGGTTATTAATTTAAAGTACTGACATGATCTCAGTGACCGACACAAAGATTGAAGCATCCAGAAATGATTCCAACGTCTCCTGTGTCAGAGAGTTGAGTCACTTTGTGACACGGGAGACGATCACAGTATTCGCCAAGCACTGAATTAGTAATATCAAAGCAAATTTCTGCGGACGCTGGCATCTGAAACAAAAACAGAAAATTCTGGAAAATCTCAGCAGAGACATCATCTTTGGAGAGAGAATAGAGAATAAAGACTACCTGTTGTATGAGTGCAATGCAGACTGACTGACGGTTCTGAGTTCAAAGGAAGGTTTCGAGCAGCACATGGGATCAGGCGATGAAACCCAAATCAACTGCTTGGGGAACAGCCATGCTCACCACTGCACCACCACTGCTGACGGATAGGTCATTTCGCAGTTGTCGTCTAGATTTTGGGACTTTAACGTTCCTTGTTGGTGTCTGGTATTTTTTGCCATCATTGACAATAAATTCCTGATGCAGATAATCCAGTAATCAGTCAAAATTATTGCACTGAAGTGATAGCTGATAACTGCAAAAGTTTGAGTTGAATGGGTGATTTCAAGAGGCAAGGGGACGAAGTGCAAAAAACGACAGTTTGTTATTTCAATTTTAAAAGTTTGAAGTGTTGAGCAGTGTGCGAACTGCACATTCTTCCTCGTCCACCAAAGGGATTGGTGAATTATCGAATTACTTCTGTGTGATTTTCGTTCACCTACTCAATGTAGTCGTGGCCGAGAGGTTAAGGCGATGGACTAGAAATCCATTGGGGTCTCCCCGTGCAGGTTCAAATCCTGCCGACTATGTTTTTCATATTTCACCTTTAGTTTTCATGACAACTAAATTCGCCATGTTTCTTTGTGACGATTCTCGCCTGACACGGAGTTGGACCCCAAACCTTTCATCAGCGCGGGTTGTTTTCGAAATTCTTATATCCAGAATGTCTGCTCTAAATACAGCCAAAATAACCCAAGTTCGTGATAGTCTTCTTTTCGTCCCTTTCTCCCTTTGTCTTAGTCACCATATCTCCAATTAATTTCCCGATCAGCAAATAATTATTATAAGTCTGGACGTTAGTAGCCACGCGGGTGACTGGAGTCTACCGCCGGGCTGAGGAAACATCTAATTTAAAGAGACGCAAAAAATTGAGTCACGTACTTCACAGCACAGAAAGTGTCCCTTCGGCAAATCGTTTCTGTGTCGGCCATGAAATGCCGATCTATTCTCATTCAATTTTCCAGCACTTGGTCCGTAGCCTTGTATGCCATGGCGTTTCAAGTGCTCATCTCTAATTTTGCTGAATGTTATGGAAGTTCCGGCTCCCATTCAGGCCGTGAATTCCAGGCTCCACCGCCATCTGGGGGAAAACGATTTTCATCAAATCACCTCTAAGTCCTCTGTCCCTTACGTTAAATCAATGCCGCTGGTTATTGGCCCCTCTACTGAGGGGAAAATTTTCTCCCCTTCTTTGTCCTTCTGAGTTTTGTACACAGCAATGAAATCCCTCCAAACGTCTCTGCTTTGAGTAGAACAGCCCCAACCTAATCAGCCTCTCATCATAACTGAAATGCTCCTGCCCAGACAACTTACTGGGAAAACGGTAGATTCTGCATCCTCTTCTACATTCACATCCTTTCTATGATCTGGCGAACTGAACTGCACGTAGTACCCCAGCTGTGACCTAAGGAGAGTTTTCTGCAGCTCCATCATAACCTATCTGCTTTCATGCCGTATGCCTCGGCTAATAAAGGCAACAATCCCAGATGCTTCTTTAACCATCTGTCGTGCTGCCTTCAGGTATCTTTGGACATGTGCCTCAAGGTGCCTGTGGACCTTACTCATTTCCAGCGTCCTACTGTTGACTGTAGATTCCGCTGCCTTGTTAGTCCTCCCAGAGTGCATCACCTCACACCTTTCAGTGCGAAATTCCATTTGCCACATTCCTGCCCATCTCACCAGCCCATCTATATCCTCATAGAATGTAATATCCTGCTCGCCATTAACCACACCACATATTTTCGTGTCATTCAAGAACATATTGATCATACCACCCACATTCACGTCTCCATTATTAGCATAAACTACTAAAAATATCTCATTCACAGACAGCAGAGATTGGAACATCCAGAAATAATTCCACTCTCTCCAGTGTCAGATATTGACAAATGCAGACTTAATTTGCGTCATTTGTCACACAACAGACAATCACGAATAACATTATTCAACAGCTTTTGAATTAGTAATATAAAAACAAATTCCCCTGGATGCTGGAATCTGAAACACAAACAGACAATGCGGGAAATCTCAACAGGTCTGCAGCATCTTTGGTGAGTGAATACAGCTGAAGTTTCGAATCTGGATGACCCGACGTCAGAGCTCAATTACGAATTAGCAATGTCTGAATCAATTCCCTTTTATTCCAAGGCGAAAACCGAATAATCATCGGACTGATAAACATTGTAGAGGGAAGAGTTTAGATTACACTAAAAATTGTTTGATTGAACAAAATGCACATAGAACTCGTTCGCAATGTGATGTAAACAATTACTGTTTGCCGTGTCCTTCTCTGATATGTAATCTGCACAGATTGTGGTGACACCTGCTGGCTGGAATGAGATCTCGAACAGAACCGCTCAAAAACACATTAAGTGTCCGTGTTGGAGAAACAGGACACGGGAAGACGAATAGGGAATTTTGCCCTTCAAGGCTGTTCCACCATTTAATAAGATCCTGGCTGATCAGCTCCACTTTCAGGTCTACCGTCCCACAGCCCTTGATTCACCTGCTTAATTCCGCATTGAATACATTCAATAAATGATATTTGTCAAAATTGGACACGAAGACACGCCGCCAGGGGAGACTTTAACCTTCAACCCTCGCCCACCCTGAGACAATGTTGCAATTTACCCCTTTAGTATAAGTGCCGAGGAGGCAAGCAGCTTGTTACTGTGGCAGCAGTCTGTACAATATAGAAGACAAGGCCACCAGCTGCATCATTTCCCATCGTCAAAACGCGAGGGACTTGTGCACAGTTTGCACCATTCCCTCTCGGGATGATTACTGTATCTTGTCCACTCGGAATTACTGTTCGGAAAGCTTTCCAATTTTCTAAAAGAACGCTTATTCAAAACACTGTGAAAATATTGTTTTATTCCAATCTGTTGCAAGTGAAGCATTCGAAGAAAACTGTTAATAGTTATTTGCTGCCAGGAAAACCCGTGACCGGTTACGGTCCACGCGGATGCCACATTTGGAGTTTGAACAAGGGACAGCGACAGTTACTGGATTGCCAGTCGGTGAGGCATTTCCTCTGAGCCAGCGTTGCAGTACCAAGAGCCGAGTCTCTGTGAATGTTAACATTGTCACTGACTCCAGCATTAAAAAAAACATTGCAAATCGATAAGAGCAGAAGACATGGGAGCAGAATTAGGCCACTCGGCCCTGTCGAGTTGCTCCACCATTCAATCATGGCTGATATTTTTCTCATCCCCATTCTCGAAGGGCGCCACGGTAGCGCAGTGGTCAGCACTGCTGCTTCACAGCTCCAGGAACCTGGGGTCGATTCCCAGCTTGGGTCACTGTTTGTGTGGAGTTTGCACATTCTCCTCGTGTCTGCATGGGTTTGCTCTGGGTTCCTCCCACAGTCCAAAGATGTGCGGGTTAGGTTGATTGGCCAGGTTAAGAATTGCCCTTAGTGTCCTGAGATGCGTAGGTTAAAGGGATTAGCAGGTAAATATGTGGGAGTAGGTTCTGGGTGGGATTGTGGTCGGTACAGACTCGATGGGCAGAATGGCATCCTTCTGCACTGTAGGGTTTCTATGATTTCCTGCCTTTTCCCCTGATCCCCTTATTAATCAAGAACCTGTCTATCTCTGTCTTAAAGACACTCAATGACCTGACCTCCAAAGGCTTCTGTTGCAGAGTTCCGCAGATTCACCACCCTCTGGCTGAAGAAATTCCTCCTCAGCTCTGTTTTAAAGGATCATCCCTTCAGCCTGAGGTTGTGCCCTCTGGTTCTAGTTTTTCCCACTAGTGGAAATATCCTCTCCACATTCACACTATCCAGGCCTCGCAGTATCCTGGAAGTTTCAATAAGATCACCCCACCGCACCCCCCCCCCCCCGCCACCGCGACCCCAGCACCATCCTTCCAAACTCCAACGAGTACAGACCCAGAGTCCTCAGCCATTCCTCATACGAGAAGCTCCTCATTCCAGGGATCATTCTTGTGAACCTCCTCTGGATCATTTCCAAGGCCAGCACATCCTTCCTTCGATATGGGGCCTAAAACTGTTCACAATACTCCAAATGGGTCTGACCAGATCCTTATACAGCCTCAAAAGTACATCCTTGCTCTTGTATTCTCGTCCTCTCGACATGAATGCTAACATTGCATTTGCCTTCCTATCTGCCGACTGAACCTGCAAGTTAACCTTAAGAGAATCTTAAACAAGGACTTCCAAGTCCCTTTGTGTTTCTGATTTCCTAAGCATTTTCCCATTTAGAAAATAGTCTATACCTCCATTCCTCCTTCCAAAGTGCATAACCTCACACTTTTCCACATTGTGTTACATCTGCCACTTCTTTGCCCACTCTCCTAACCTTTCCAGGTCGTTCTGCAGCCCCCCTGCTTCCTCAATACTACGTGTCACTCCACTTACTTTTGTATCATCTGCAAACTTAGCAACAGTGCCTGCAGTTCCTTCTTCCAAATCGTTGATGTATAGTGTGAAAAGTAGTGGTCCCAGCACGGACCCGTGTGGCACACCACTAGTCACCAGCTGCCATCCTGAAAAAAAAAACCTTTATCTCCATTCTTTGCCTTCTGCCAGTCAGCCAATCCTCTATCCATACTAGGATCGTACCCTTAACATCAAGGGTACTTAACTTATTTCACAGTCTCCTATGTGGCACTTTGTCAAAGGCCTTCTGGAAATCTAAATAAATCACTGGCTCTCCTTTATCTAATTTCCTTGTTACCTCCTCAAAGAACTCTAACAGATTTGTCAGACATGACCTCCCCTTGACAAAGACGTGCTGACTCAGTCTTACTTTATCATACGCTTCCAAGTCCTCTACGATCTCATCTTTAATAATGGACTCTAAAATCTTGCCAATGACTGATGTCAGGCGAACTGGCCTATACGTTCCCATCTGCTGCCTTCCTCCCCTCTTCGACAGCGGTGTAAAATTAGCTGCTTTCCAGCCCTCGGTACGCTCCCTGCCTCCAGTGATTCCTGAAAGATCACCACTAATACCTCCACAATTTCCTCAGCTATCTCTTTTGGAACCCTGGGGTGCAGTCCATCCGGTCCAGTTGATTTATCCAACTTCAGACCTGTCGGTTTCGCCAGAACCTTCTCCTTAGTGATGGCCACTACACTCACCTGTGTCCCCTGACTCTCCTCGAGCTCTGGTATCCCATTAGTGTCTTCCACCGTGAAGACTGATGCAAAGTAACGATTCAGTTCCTCTGCCATTGCTTTGTTTTCTATTACTACTTTTCCAGCCTAATTTCCCAGTGTTCCAATGGCAATTTTTGCCTCTCTCTTCCTTTTATATATTGAAAAAAACCACTTCCTATCTTATTTTCTATTACTAGCTAGCTTACACTCATATTTCATCTTCTCCCCCCCCCCCCCCCCCACCCCCCCTTATTGCTTTATTAGCTGTCCTCTGCTCGCTTTTAAAGGCTTCCCAATCCTTTGGCTTCCCACTAATCCTTGCTACTTTGTATTCTTTTTCTTTTGCTTTTATGCTGTCCTTGACTTCCCTTGTCGGCCCGGATGCCGTCTTCCCCTTGGCATGTTTCCTCCTCCTTGGGATGAATTTCTGTTGTGCCTTCCGAATAACCCCCAAAACTTCTTGCCATTGCTTTTCCGCTGTCTACTCTGCTCGGCTCCCTTTCTAATCAACTCTGGCCAGCTCCTCCTTCATTTCTTTGTTGTTACCTTTATTTAATTGTAATACCGTTACATCTGATTCCAGCTTATCACTCTCATATCTGAGGGTAAATTTTATCATATTGTGGTCACTGCTCCCTGAGGGTTCATTCACCTTAAGTTCCCTAATCAAGTCTGCCTCATTACTCGTCAACAAATACAGAATTGCCTGTTCCCTCGTCGGCTCTATCACAAGCTGCTCCAAAAAAACATCTCTTAGATATTTCACAAATTCCTTTTCTTGGGATCCACTACCTACGTGAGTTCCCCAGCCCACCTGCATATTGAAGTCCCCCATGATTATTGTGATATTGCCTTTTCATATGTCTTTTCTATCTCTTGATTTATTTTTTGCCCCACATCCTGACTATTGCTAGGGGGTCTGTACATATCTCCCATCAGGGTCTTTTTACCTTTGCGGTTCCTCAACTCTATCCAGAGACATTCTGTGCCTTCTGATCATATATCACTTCTTGCAATCGATTTAACTTCATTCCTTACTAACAATGAAACCCCGCCCCCCTTGCCCATCTGCCTGTCCTTCCGATAGGACACACATCCTTGGATGTTTAAATCAAATAACTTAGCACCAAAGAATGGACTGACTGGTTGAAAACTGGACTTTGTCCATAAAACCCGAGCTCCTGAATATCCTGACTCTGATATTACGATATTTCTCCCCTTATCCAAGACTCCCACATCAGCTCGAAAGGTTTGTGTCTACTGGTCCATCCCTTTCCATTTCCAAAAATTCTGAATCAGAGCAGGAAATTGGCGAGGGGTAATTTCTTCCTGATCACCATAATGCACTGTTAAAATAGAACTCATCTCACTTCTGGTTCCTTTATCAATTACAAGACAAGATAAATATGTCCTCCTCTGCGTCCTTGCTGCCTTGCTGTGAATGGTAACACTTTCTCCCTCTCTATGAAAACAGCCCTCATTTTGAATACCCCCTTTTTCATTTGCCTTGTACCTTCTCTGCTCGAAGGTGAACAACGTCATTTTCTCAAGATCTTCACGCCAGTTCAAAAGCGCGGATTGAAAGCCAAGTAGGAAGATTTTTTATTTCACTGTACTTGCAACTGAGTCGAATTCTGTGACCGAGTTTTTAAAAAATGGAGAGGCGGTGTAACTGGTCACGGCCTTTCCTGGCAGTAAATAACTATTAACAGTTTACATCAACATGCTTCACTTGCAACAGATTGGAATAAAATAATATTTTCACAGTGTTTTGAAAAAGCTTTGTTTTATAAAATTGGAAAGCTTTCTGAAAAGCAATACGCACGAGACATGCCGAGGGGGAATGGTGCAAACACTGAGCACAAGTCCCTCGCGTTTTCACGAAGAGAAATGATGCAGCTGTTGCTTAGTATCGTCTTATATATTGTTCACACTGCTGCCACTGTGTACCCATGCGGGAGTGAATGCTCAAAATATCCGGGTAGGAGGGCGTTATGGATTGATGCAGGACGAGGTGGAGAGAGGTAGATGAGAGTGCTGTGGCAGTGTTGAAAAAGCCGTTTTTTTTTGTTACTGGATGCTATCAAACCTGTTATGTATTGTTGGAACTGCACATCCCCCCTGTTTGAATAGATGTATTTTTCCTTATGAATGTTAATTGGCTAATCCGTTAGGAAGAAAGCTCAGGATACTTTTGGGGCATTTTGGAAATTTCACTTCTGACGGGAGGCCATCGACCTGGAGTTTTAATGCAAAAGCGAAACTCTGTTTTCAACCCTGACCAAGAGTTATGCAGAGTCGAATGTTATCTATGTTTCTCTCTCCACTGATGTTGTCAGGCCAGAGCCTCTGCGGAGATGTTTCTGGACGCTCAGGATGATCACAGAATTTTCTGAACAGCACAACAGCCAACTTTAATCGCAGTTTGTCTTTAGAATTCAGTTGCGTATTATTGCCCTGGTAATCAATATAGAAAGACAACGGAAAGAGTGGGAAGTTGTGAATTCAACCCACATCTGTACGTTCGTGCTTCAGGGATATCATTTGTAAGTGCAATGTGGGACAAAGGAAAAATGCTGCGAATGCTGGAATCGGAAACAAAAAACAGAAAATGCTGGAAAAACTCAGCAGTTCTGGCAGCATGTGTGAAGAGAAAGTCGAGCCAATGTCTCGGGGCAAGTTGACCCTTCATCAGAGCTGAATGTGGGAGAGTAGGAATGAATTGTGACCCATACATTTTATTATGTTTTCATACTTCGAATTCAACAGAATCTTTCTCTGTTATAGGACATTTACTGTGTTTATGGTGGCATGTTGGGTTTGGATTACATCGGATTCTGAATAGTTTTGAAGAACACTGAAATACTGCCTGTTGATCGTCTGTGCAGCTGCCTGTTATTTCTGAATTTAAAAAAAAAACTTTACGCCTCAAATCAAATCGAGCACCAATGAGGGAAAAATGCATATCCCGGTAACTTGCAGAAAGATGAAACGTCTTCATTTCGAGCGCAAAATGTTAAAATCACACACATGGTTCTTAGAATAGCTTTGAACGGTGATGTGTCATTTTCACTACCTTGTAAACTGAAGTCGTGGCCGAGTGGTTAAGGAGATGGGCTGGATATCCATTGGGGTCTCTCCACGCAGGTTCAAATTCTTATGTTATCGATATTTCCCGTGACGTTTCAAATTTTCCCACGTTCCTTTGTAACGAGTTGTGCCCGACGCAGACTGGAATCCCATACCTCTCAAAAACACAAATTGTTTTCTAAATTCTTATTCACACAACTTCTCCTGTAAGTTCAGTAAGCATCAGCCAAATTAGTGACAATTTATTTCCGTCCTTTCGTCTAAGTGACTGTATCTCCAATTATGAATTGTCCCAAGATCAGTACAACCTGGAGATTTTTGTCGTGAGTGTCGGCGTTAGTGTCCACTCAACTTTCAAGCATTTGGTCCGTAGCCTAGTGTGCTACGGCGTTTCAGCTGCTTATTTACATTTTTTCTTCGATGTTCTGTGGGTTCCGGCTCCCATTCAGGCAGTGAATTCCAGATTCCACCGCATTCTGAAGAAAATCACCTCTACTAAGGGGAAACGTTTCTTCCTTCGTAACCTATCCATATCCCTCATGCTTTTGAAGTCCCTCCAACTTTCTCTGTCCTAAAAAGAACAACCCCAAGCAAATAAGGCTCTATTCAAAGCTGAAACCCTCCAGCTCTGTCACCATCATGCTAAATCTCCTATGCGCCCTCTTCTGCAATCACATCTTCCTTTGATGTGGCGTCGAGAATTGCACATAGTAGACAAGCTGTTACCTAACGTTTGTTTCATATAACTCAGAAAATCCACCCGGTTCTTATATCCAATGCCTCGACTAATAAAGGCAAGTACCCAAGATGCTTTCTTAACCATCTCTCCTGTTGCCGTCAGGAATCTTTGGACGTTCCCCCCTAAGTCCCTGTGTACCACATTCCTTCCGAGTTTTCAATGTGTATTCTCTTGAGTTGTTAGTCCTCCCAAAGTCCATCACGGCACACCTTTCAGTGTTAAACTCCATTTGTCACTGCCCGACAGGTCTCAGCAACTGTCGATATCGTCCTGTAACCTAAGACTTTCCTCCTCGCTATTTACACCACCAATGTTCATGTCAGTCGCGAACCTATTCATCACACCACCCACATTTATGTCTCGATTATTAGCATAAACTACTGAAAACATTTCGCTCGCATTCACAGGAGATTGAAGCATCCAGAAATAATTGACTGACAAATGTTAGATAAATCTAAGTCACTTGTCAAACAGGAGAAAATAAATAAGAACATTATGAAACAACCATTGAATTCGTAATATAAAATCAAATCACTCTGGATGCTGGAATTTGAAACAAAGAACAGAAGTGCTGCAGAATCTCAGCAGATATGACAATGTCTGTGTCTCGGGAATCGAGCCAACGTTTCGAGTCCGACCTCAATCAGTAATTCGCAATGTCTGAATCAAATCGTTTTATTCAAAAAGAAAATCGATCAAACATCGGAGTGACAGATGCTGTAGCGGGAAGAGTTTATGTTCCACTACAGCTGTTGTTTGCTTGATCAAAATGCACATAGAACTCGTGAACAATATAATGCGAGCAATTATGCTGTGCTCTGTCTTCGCTGATCTGTAAAATGTGTGGGGACAGCTGCTTGGTGGAACCGCGATCTCTACAAGAACGGCTCAAATTCACATTGACAGTCAGAGTTGGAGAAATCGAACAGACCATTACGAATAGTGAATTTTGACCTTCAAGACAGTTCCACCTTTCAATACCATCCTGGTTTCTCAGCTCCATTTTCAGGTCTGCCGTTCAATCACTATTTACTCAATTGTCTACTTCCGTTTGAATACACACAATGAAATATTTTGTCAAATTTAGATTCGAACTCTGGCCGCCAAAAGAGACCGTGACATTTAACCACTCGCTCATCCTGACACAACGTTCTGATTTGCCGCTTTGGCTTCAGTGTCGAAGAAGGAAACAATTTGTTACAGTGGAAAGTGCCGACGCGGGAGCGCCATTGTAATAGAAGTCGGGTACGGAACAGCGCCAGTTACAGGAATGTCAGTCAGTGTTCAATTTTCTCTGAGCCAGCACTGCGGACCAGGGCCCTGAGTGTCTGTGAATGTCTACATTGTTTGTAACCCCAGTGTTGAAAATAATGTTGAAAATAGAACAGTTTTATACCAAGCAAAGGACTAGCAAGCTGAAAACTGACCCCCCCCCCCCCCATCCTCCCCCTGCCCCCACGCTCGCACACACACACATAAAACCCGAACTCCTGACTGTCCTTACTCTGATATTAGGATATTGATTCCCTTGTCCTCGACTCCCAAACCAGTCAGCAAATTTTCTGTCCACTGATGTAATCCTTTCATATTCCTAAACCCTCAATGAGAGCTGGGAGTAGGATGGGGGCAGGTTGGGGGAGTACTTGTAACGTCACTCTTTCAGATAGCTATTTCCAGATCATCGAAACAACCTGTTAAAATAAAACTAATCTCACTTCTGGGTCCTTTATCAATTACAGAAGAAGACAAATCTGCCCTCCTCTGTTTCCGTCCCTGCTGTGAGTCGTAACACTTTCTCCCTCTCTATTAAAACCGTCCTCATTTTGAATGTTCCCTTTCAATTTGAACATTCTCTGCTCTGAGGTGAACAATGTCAATTTTCCAGGACCTTTACATAGGTAAAAAAGCGCGGATTGAAAGCCAAGTAGGAAGATTTTCCATTTCTCTGTACTTGCTATTGCGCAAAATTCTGGGACCGAATTTTTTTAAATCGGACAGTCGGTGTACATTTTGCCCTCAATCACCGGTCACAGGTTTTCCTGGCAGTAAATAACTTACTCCGCTATTAACAGTTCTCTTCTAAATGCTTCACTTGCAACACATTGGAATAAAGCAACATTTCCATAGTGTTTTGCATTAGCCTTGTTCTACAAAATTGGAAAGCTCTCTGAAGCGCAATTCCGCATGGACAATATAAGCTGGTCATGCCGTGAGGGAACGGTATTAACTCTATGCACAAGTCCCCCATGTAGTGATGTGTGATGTGATGTAGCTGGTGATTTGTATTGTCTAATGTATCGTACATACTGCTGTCAGTGTGTAGCAGTGATGGAGGAAATGGATGTTCAAAATGTCCGGGTAGGAGGGCGGGAAAGGTGGATGAGGGTGCTGAGGCAGTAGTGAACAAGCAGTTTGACCCATACATATGTTATTACAACATCATCTTTCCGAATTCAACAGAAACTTCCTATCTGATAGCGTATTTACTGTATCTATTGTAGCATCTTGGGTTTCGACGACATCAGATTCTGAAAAGTTTTGATGAACATTGTGGTACTGCCAATTGATCGTCTGTGCATCTGTCTCCTATGTTTGAATAAAAAAAACCTTACGCGTCAGATCACGTCGAGCAGAAATGTGGAAAGAATGCATATCACTGTAACTAGCAGAACAATGAAACGTATTCATATGGAACACAAGAAGTCAAATAACAGAGATGTTTCTTAAAATAGCTTTGAGCGGTGATCTGTGTAAGTTTCCCTACTTTCCTCGATGTAGTCGTGGCTGAGTGGTTAAGGCGATGAACTAGAAATCCATTGGTGTCTCCCTGCGCAAGTTCAAATCCTGCCGACTACGTCATCTATATGTTCACAAATGTTTCATATTTTCCCACGTTCCTTTGCAGAATGAATGATGCAGAATGGAATCGCACACTTTTCAAAAACAAAAATTGTTTCCAACTACTTATTCACACAATTTCCTGTAGGTACAGCAAAAATAAACCGAATTAGTAGCACTTTCTTGCTGCCCCACTGTCCTTTTGCCTAAGTCAATCTGGCTCCAATTATGAATTGCCCCACGATCAGTAGAATCAGGAGAATATTTGTAATTACTGCAAGTGTTAGTATCTACGCGGGAGACTGGATTTCAATTCCCCGCCGCGTGGTGGCAACTGCTAATTTAAAGAGACTCAGAAAATTGAGTCATAGGTTTTACAGCACAGAAAGCGGCCCTTCGGCCCATCGTCTTTGCGTCCGCCGTGAAACACCCATCTTTTCTAATTCAATTTTCAAGCATTTGGTCCGTAGCCTTGTGTGCTATGCGTTTCAACTGCTTATTTATTTTTTTCTTGAATATTATGTGGATTCCGGCTCTCAATAAGGTAGTGAATTGCACATTCCTCCGCGTTCCGAAAAAAATCATCTCTAAGTCCTTTGCCCCTTGGCTTGAATCAATGCCCTTTTCGTATTGACCTTCTACTCAGGGGAAAGATTTCTTCCTATGTCACCTAACTACATCCGTCATAATTTTGTACACAACATTGAATTCCCTCCAAACCTCTCCGTTCCAAGGAGAAAAGCCCCAGCCCAATTCGTCTCCCTTCATAGCTGAAACGCTTCAGTGCTGGCAGCATCCTGCTAAATCTCCTCTGTACCCTCCTCTGCAATCATATTCTTCTTATGATGTGGCAACCAGAACTGCACAGAGTACACAAGCTATTGTCTACCGGGCGTTTTTTTACAGATCAGCAGACCCTCTCTGCGCTGACATCCTATGACTTGACGAAGAAAGGTAACTATCTGAATGTTTTCTGAAAGATCTGTCCTGCTGCGGTCACGATTCTTTGGTCGTGTGCCCCAAGTTCCCTAAGGGCTTCATTCCTTCCTACTTTTCATTGTGTATTCTCTTGCCTTGTTAGTCCTCCAAAGGTGCACCGCCTGACACCTTTCAGTGTGAAATTCTATTTTCCAGTGGCGTTGCTGATCCCACCAACAGTCTATACCGTCCTGTAATCTAAGGCTTCCTTGGTCCCCATTTACCACACCACCCATCTCCGTGAACCTATTGATCATACTGCCCACATTCGCTTCACGATTATTAGCATCAACTACTGAAAGCATTTCGCCCACATACACCAGAGATTGAAGCATCCATAAATAATTCCACGATCTCCACTGTCAGAGCTGGGCAAATGAAGACTAAATTTGAGTCACTTGTTACACAGGAGGCAATCTCTAATAACATTATTAAACAACTATTAAATTAGTAATAAAAAAGAAAATTGCTGCGGATGCTGGAATCTGAAACAAAAACAGAAAATGTTGTAAAACCTCAAGGCCTGACAGCATCTGTGGAGAGAGAATCAAGCCAACGTTTATTGTTTCGATTACCCTTCATCAGCGCTCAATTAGTCATTTCAATTTTTTCAAGAAGATAACCGATCAAACATTGGCACGACAAATAATGTCGAGGGAAAGTTCAAATTGTACAAAAGCTGTTGTTGAGTTGAACAAATTACGCACAGAGCTCGCGAACAATGTAATGTAAACGGTCATTGCGCGACTCCTGCTCTGATCTGTAAACTGTAAAGAGTGTCGAGGACCTCGAGCCTCTATGAATGTGAACATTGTTCGTGAACCCAATATTAAAAAAAAGAAAATGAAAGAGCTCTGTACCAAACAAAGCACTGGCCAGCTGAAAGCTGAAATCACCCACATAAAACTCGGGCTCCTGAATATCCTAACACTTATCTTATGCTATTTCTCCCCTTGTCCTCAACTCCCATACCAGTTATTACATTTTCTGTCGACTGATCAATTCCTTTCAAATTCCTAAAACGTTCAGTCAGTGCTGGGAGTTGGATATGGGCATGATGGGGACGTACTTGTAAGCTTGTTCTTTCCTCACGAGTTCCTTCCAGATCGTCATAACGTACTGTTAGAAAAAAACTAATCTCACTTTTGGTTCCTTTATCAATTACAGGACAAGATAAACCAGCCCTCCTCTGTTTCCATCCCTGCTGTGAATGGTAACACTTTCACCCTCTCTATCAAAACCATCCATATTTTGCATACCCACTTTCCATTTGCATTGATCCTTCTCTGCTCTTAAGTGAACAATGTCAATTTTCCAAAACCTTCACATGAACAAAAAAGCGCGGATTGAAAACAAACTAGCAAGATTTTTCACTTCTCTGTACTTGCAATTGCGCCTTCTGGAACTGAAAAAAAAATAAGACAGTCGGTGGGCCCATGGATTTTGCTCGCAATAACCGGTCACTGCTCTTCCTGCCAGTAAATAACTTACTCCACTACTAACAGATTTACTATACATGCTTCAAAAGGAACAGATTGGAACTGCGACCAGCCTGAACGAGTACGCCAGTACTGTAACTGACTTCATTAGTAAGTGTGTAGAAGACTGTGCCAAAGAAGCAAATCCGTGTGTTCAACCGGAAACCATGGATGAACAGTGATATCTACTTCTTGCTGAAGTCCAGGTCTGAGGCGTTCAAGTCGGGCGACACTAACCTATGCAAGAAAGCCCGATACGATCGAAGGAGATCCATCAAAGATGCCAAAAGACAGTATCGGACCAAGCTGGAGTCCCAGGTTATTCGACACCGACCCCTGCCGACTATAGCAACGTGTGCAAGACATAACAGGCTACAAGATGAAGGCATGTAAAATCGCGGGTTCCAACGCACCCTCCTTGATGAACTCAGTGCATTTTGCGACCGTTTTGAGCAATAGGTCAGCGAGAGCATGCCCTCCACCCTGGAAGCTCTGGATGAAACTGTATCTGGGGTCACCATTGCGGATGTCAGAGCAGCTTCTCGAATGTCAACCCACGGAAAGCGACTGGCCTGGATTGGGTACCAGGACGTTCACTCAGACCCTGCGCGGATCAGCTGTTGGGAGTACTCGCAGACATCTTCAACCTCTCTTTACAACAATCTGAGGTCCCCACCTGCTTTAACATGACCATCATCACAGGAGCTAAGAAAAACCAAGCAGCGTGCCTTAATGACTATCGGCCGGTGGCTCTGACATCCGTCATCATGAAATGCTTCGAAAGGCTAGTCATGGCACGAATCAATTCCAGCCTCCCGAACTGCGTGGATCCACTACAGTTTGCCTATCGCTGCAACAGGTCCAGAGCAGACTCCATCTCCTTGGCCCTGCACTCAACCCTGGAACACTTAGATAACAAGGACACCTATGTCAGACTCATATTTATTGACAACAGCTCAGCCTTCAACACCATTTTTCTCACGAAACTATTCGTCAACAACATGGCCTCGCCCTCGGCAACTCCCTCTGCGACTGAATCCTGAACTTGTTAACTCGTAGACCACAAGCAGTAAAAATCGGCAACAACACCTCCTCCAAGACCATCCTCAACACCAGTGCCTCACAAGGCTGTGTTCTCAGCCGCCCCCCTCCCCCCCACTCCCGCTATACTCCTTATACACATATGACTGTGTCGCCTAATCCCACTCCAATTCGATTTTCAAGTTTGCTGAGGACACTACCGTAGTGCGTCGGAACTCAAACAATGATGAGACTGAGTACAGGAAGAGAAAGAGACTCTGGTGAACTGGTGCGGCAAAAATAATCGCTCCCTCAATGTCAACAAAATGAAGGCGATTGTCGTCCACTTCAGAAAGCATAAAGGAGAACATGCCCCTGTCTACATCAACGGGGATGAAATAGAAAGGGTCGAGAGCTTCAAGTTTTTAGGTGCCCAGATCACCAACAACCTGTCCTGGTCCCGTTGCTCCCCCCACTCCCCGCCCCCCACACCCCCCACCCAACCCCGCCGCCCCCCATGCTGACACTGTAGTTAAGAAAGTCCACCAACGCCTCTACTTTCTCAGAAGACGAGGGAAATTTGGAATGTCAGCTACGACTCTCGCCAACGTTTACAGATGCACCATAGAAATTATTCATTATGGTTGTGTCACAGCTTGGTATGGCTCCTGCTCTGCCCAAGACCGCAAGGACTTACAAACAGTCGTGAACGTAGCCCAAAACTTCACGCAAACCAGCCTCCCATCCATTGACTCTGCCTATACTTCGCACTGCCTCGGCAAAGCAGCCAACATAATTAAGGACCCTATGCACCCCGGACATTTTCTCATCCACCTTCTTCCGTCGGGAAAAAGACACCAAAGTCTGAGGTCACGTTCCGACCGACTCAAGAACAGCTTATTCCGTGCTGCTGTCAGATTTTTGAATTGACTTACCTTGCATTAAGTTGATGTTTCTCATCAGTCTATGACTGTAATACTACATTCTGCACTGTCTCGCTTCCTTCTCTATGAACGGTATGCTTTGTCTGCATAGCGCACAAGAAACAATATTTTTCACTGCATGTTAATGTATCTGACAATAATAAAACAAATCAAATCAAATCAAAGAATTAAGCAATATTTTCACAATGCTTTGAATAAGATTAGTTCTATAAAATTGGAGAGCTTTCTCAAAAGCAATTTCGCATCGGCAATGGTCATTCCGTGAAGAAACGGTACTAAATGAGCTCAAGTTCCTCGTTTATTGAGGATGGGAAATAATGCAGCTGGTGGCTTGTATTGTCTTATATATTATACACACTGCTGTCACTGTGTGCCAGTGAGGGGGGCGGGGGGGGGGGGGGGGGCGGCTGCGGGGGTAGTGAATGTTCAAAGGGTCCAGGTGGGAGTGCGTTATGGATTAATGCTGGAGGAGGTGGAGGGAGATGGATGAGGGTGTTGTGGCAGTGCTGAACAATCAGTTTTTTTTGTTATTTGTTGGTAACAAGCCTCTAAAACATCCTTGAAACTGCACAACCCCCGACATGAACGCTGTGTTATTTTCTTCTGAATGTGAACTGGTTAATAAATTTCGCAGAAACTTCAGAATATTTGGGAGCCTTGGGAAATTTCACTTCTCATCTACCTGAAATTTTAATACAAAAGCGAAATCGTTTCTTTAACTCTAAAAACCGTCATACATACTCGAAACGTAAACTCTGTTTCTCGCTCCATTGATGCTGTCAGACCACTGCCTCCAGCCAGATGTTTATGAATCCTCAGGATGCTTCCAGAATTATCTGAATCATTTAACAGCCGGCATTAATTGCACTTTGTTTTTTGATTGCAATTGGTGCATTATTGGCCCGGTAAATAATACAGAAAGAAAACATAGAGATTGGGAAATCATGAATTAAATTCAGATTGGTACCTTGGTGGTTCAGAGATACCATCTGCAAATGCACCGTGGGAGAGCCGGATTGAATTCCTGCCCATACATATTCTACTAAAACATCATAGTTCCGAATTCAACAGAAACTTTCTTTTCATAACGACTTTCGCATATCTCCCGTGGCATCTTGAGTTTGGATGACAATCGATTCCGAACATTAATGATGTGCACTGTGATGCTGCAAATTAAAGGAAAGTTTAGTTATTAATCACAAGTAGACTTACATTCACACTGCAATGTAGTTACTGTGAAAATCCCCCAGATGTCACATTTCAGTGCCTTTTCAGGTACACTGATCGAGAATTTAGCGTGGCCAATTCACCTAATCTACGCATCTTTGGACTGTGGGAGGAAACCGGAGCACCTGGAGAAAACTCACGCAGACATAGGGAGAAAGTGCAAACTCCACAACGACTGCGACAGCGACCAAAGACAGTAATTGAACCCGGATCACTGGTGTTGTGAGGTAGCAGTGCTAACCATTATGCCGCCGTGCCGCCCCTTAAGCTCCGTCTATCTGTCTCCTATTCCTGGCGAATCGTATAACCAGGGCTGTAAATAGCTCTTTAAACGAAATAGTGGGAAGGGGGGGGAGGGTTCAGGGGTATGGGGAATTACAAAATCAAAGGGAAAGGAGAGGGTATGAGTGAGGGTTAATGATGAGGACAGTCATCTAGTTAAAGGAGTCAAGGGCTCAGGCAGAGTAAGAAAGGTGGCAAACACAAGAAGGGAGGTGGTCAACGCAGTGCAAGGTGATGGTCTGGGGAAGGATAACCAATTTGCGACAGTTAGGGACAGAGCGTGCAATCAAAAGAATACACTAACAAATCGGGTCCATATAAAGGCTAGCATAAAGACACTTTACCTGAATGCACGTAGCATTCGAAACAAAGTGAATGAGTTGATAGCACAAATCAATACAAATGGGTATGATCTAGTGGCCATTACAGAAACGCGGTTGCAGGATGACCAGGACTGGCAACTGAATATCCAGGGCTATCAGACATTTCGGAAGGATCGACAGGAAGGAAAAGGAGGTGGGGGAGCTCTGTTAATTAAAGATAACATCAGGGCGGTAGTGAGAGACGATATATGCTCTCAGGAGCATGATGTGGAATCGTTGTGGGTGGAGATAAGGAATAGTAAGGGGAGAAAGTCACTGTTGGGCGTGGTCTACAGGCCCCCAAATAATAACTTTGAGGTGGTCGGGCTATGAACAAGCAAATAATGGATGCGTGCAAAAACGGAACAGCAATAATCATGGGGGATTTTAACCTGCATATTGATTGGTCGACTCAACTCGCACGCGGTGGACTTGAGGAAGAGTTCTTAGAATGCTGTCGGGATAGTTTCCTCGAACAGTATGTTGCAGAACCTATGAGGGAGCGAGCTATCTTGGTCTCGTCCTGTGTAATGAGACAGGTAAAATTCATGATCTTCTTGTGAGGGATCCTCTTGGAATGAGTGATCACAATATGGTTGAATTTCTAATACAAATGGAGGGTGAGAAAGGAGGGTCCTAAGCCAGTGTCCTCTGCTTGAACAGAGGGGAGTACAATAGGATGAGGGCAGAATTGGCTAATGTAGACTGGGAGCGCAGACTAGTTGGTTGGACAGCTGAGCAACAGTGGCGGATTTGTAAGGACGTTTTTCTCAGCACTCAGCAAAAATATATTCCTGTGATAAAAACGGAATGTAAGAAAAGGGATAACCAGCCGTGGATAACTAAGGAAATATAGGAGAGTATTAAATTAAAAACCGATGCGTACAGAGTGGCCAAAACTAGTGGGGAATTAGAAGCTTGGGAAAGCTCTAAAAAACAACAAAGAACTACTAAGAAAGCGATAAAGAAAGGAAAGATAGATTGTGTTATTAAACTCGCACAAAATATAAAAACTGATAGTAAAAGATTTTACAAATATATAAAAATGAAAAGAGTAGCTAAAGTTAATGTTGGTCCCTGAGAAGACGAGAAGGGGGATTTAATAATGGGAAAGGAGGAAATGGCCGAGGCCTTAAACAAGTTTTTTTTGTCGGTCTTCACGGTAGAGGACACAAAAAGCTTCCGAAAATTGATGGTCGTGGGACTGTAGGGGATGAGGTCCTTAAAAAGATTACTATTACGAAAGAGGTAGTGCTTGGTAGGCTAATGAGACTAAAGGTAGATAAGTCCCCGGGCCTGGATGGAATCCATCCCAACGTACTGAAATAAATGGCAGATGTAATAGCGGATGCGTTGGTTGTAATTTATCAAAATTCGCTGGATTCTGGGGAAGTGCCGGCTGATTGGCAAACAGCTAATGTGGCACCACTGTTTTAAAATGGAGGTAGACAAAAGGCGGGTAACTACAGGCCAGTTAGCTTAACGTCCGTAGTTGGGAAATTGCTGGAATCCATCATTAAAGAAGAAATATCAGAACACCTGGAAAAAAATGGTTCGATCAAGCAGACGCAGCATGGATTCATGAAGGGAAAGTCGTGTTTGACGAATTTACTGGATTTTTATGAAGCTGCAAGGAGTGCGGTTGACAGAGGGGAACAGGTGGATGTGGTGTTTTTGGATTTCCAGAAGGCGTTCGATAAGGTGCCTCACAAAAGGTTGCTGCAGAAGATTAGGGTACACGGAGTTGGGGTTAAAGTGTTAGCGTGGATTGAGGATTGGCTATCTAACAGGAAGCAGAGAGTTGGAATAAATGGGCGCTTTTCTGGTCGGCTGTTGGTGACTAGTGGCATGCTGCAGGGATCGGTGCTGGGACCTCAACTGTTTACCATATACATTGACGATCTGGAGGAGGGGACCGAGTGTCGGGTAACAAAGTTTGTGGATGGCATAAAGATGAGTGGGAAAGTGAATTGCGTGGAGGATGCGGAAAGTCTGCAGAGAGATTTGGATAGGCTAAGTGAGTGGGCGAGGATCTGGCAGATGGGGTATAACGTTGACAAGTGTGAGGTTATCCACTTTGGAAGGAATAATAGTAAAATCGACTATTATTTAAATGGTGAAAAATTACAACATGCTACTGTGCAAAGGGACCTGGGGGTCCTTGTGCATGAATCGCAAAAACTCAGTTTGCAGGTGCAGCAGATGATCAAGAAGGCAAATGAAATGTTGGTCTTTATCGCGAAGGGGATGGAGTATAAAAGCAGGGAGGTCTTGCTGCAATTGTACAAGGTACTGGTGAGGCCGCAACTGGGGTACTGTGTGCAATTTTGGTCCCCTTATTTGCGGAAGGCTGTATTGGCCTTGGAGGAAGTGCAGAGAAGGTTCACCAGGTTGATACTGGAGATGAGAGGGTTAACTTATGAGAAGAGATTGAGTAGATTGGCCTGTACTCGTTGGAGTTGAGAAGGCTGAGGGGAGAGCTTCTGGAGACATATAAGATAATGAAGGGGCTAGACAGGGTAGAGGCAGAGAGATTCTTTCCACTTGGAAAAGAAACAAGAACTAGAGGGCACAGCGTGAAAATAAGGGGGAGTCGGTTTAGGACAGAGTTGAGGAGGAACTTCTTCTCTCAGAGGGTAGTGAATCTCTTGAATTTTCTGCCCATTGAAGCAGTGGAGGCTACCTCGCTAAATATGTTTAAGTGGCAGGTAGATAGATTTCTGAACAATGAGGGAATTAAGGGTTATGGGGAGCGGGCGGGTAAATGGAACTAAACCACTATCAGATCAGCCATGATCTTATTGAATGGCGGGGCAGGCTCGATGGGCGAGATGGCCTACTCCTGCTCCTATTTCTTATGTTCTTATCTTCCTGAATTGAGAAAACAACTTTACACGTCAAATCAGGTCGAGCTGAAATGATGAAAGAATACAAATACCTGTAACTAACAGAGGGATGAAACACATTTATATCCAATAACATGATGATATTTCTCAGAATAGTTCTCAGCAGAGATTAGTGTGATTTTCGCTCCCCTCGTGAATTTGATCATGCCTGAGCAGTTATGGCGATGGACTAGAAATCCGTTGGTGTCTCCCGCATTAGTTCGAATTTTGTCACGTTCTTGCTATTTTTCATTCAAGTTTCAAATTTCCCCACCTTCCTTTGTGACGAATCCTGCCTGATGCAGAATCGTATTCCCCACCTTTAAAAAACAGAGGTTGCTTTTCAAAATCTTATTCACAAACTTTCTGCTGTAAATGCAGCAAATATCAGCCAAATTAGTGTAACACCAAAATACTGCGGATGCTGGTATCTGAAACAAAAACAGAAAATGCTGGAAAACCTCAGCCGGTCTGACAGCATCGGTGGAGAGAGGATAGAGACAACGTTTCGAGCCAGGATGACCCTTCATCAAAGCGAAGAACAAAGAGAATCAGGAGAGATTTATACGATAATGGTGGGGGTGGGGAGCTCTAATTGGACAAGGGGAATGTAAACGAAGATGAAGAAAGCTGAGAAAGGTGATAGAAGTGTCCATTAATTGATCAGAATGTGTGAAAAGCAGAACAGACGTATATATAGTCTGTACACATTCGCACATTCTCAAAATTAAAACACATGAGATTGGGGATAGTTTATTGAGATGGATAGAAAACTGGTTGGCAGGCAGGGAACAAACAGTAAGAATGAATGGGTATTTTTCCAAATGGTAGGTAGTGATGAGTGTGGTACCACAGTGAACAGTTCTGGGAGCCTTTGAGTTCCGTTATGAGCTGGTGGCTGAACTACACACACTGTAGCACAACAACAAAAGGGCTAAGTACCTGGATTCGTTCCACCAGGAAGCATCGCTACCTGCCCTTACCTGGTCTGGCCTACATGTGACTCCAGAGACATAGCAATGTGCTTGACTCTCAACTGCTCTCTGAAAAGGCCTGGCACTTCTCAAGGTCAACTCGGGATGGGCAATAACTTTTGGCCAGCCAACCTTGCCCAGCTCCTATAGATGAATACAAAAATCGACCCCCCCCCCCCCCCGCCCAACCCCGCAATCGGCCGGACACACCTTGTCATGCCTTGTTGCCATCCAGTGGTGGAGGTCCCCAGTTGTGGTCCATCTATGGAGGAATCCTTCCCATTAACATCGGGGAACTGGGGTGTTGCATGCAGCAGTTCCAAACAAGCATTGGTTCATGGACTCCAAAGATAACTGCACTTGTTTCCATCTTACAGACCACTGCGCCAGTGGTCTGTAAGTTGCCTTAGACTGCATTCCCTTTCAAGTTATTTGAATAATCTTTTGTTGCAGTTTTGTTGACTTCAGCCACATGCTCAGATCTACAGGCACCCGGTGCGGAGGGGACAGGAAAGGAGGAGCACCTCCTCATGAACCTGCATCCTGGTCCTGGCCAAACTCACCATAAACAGGTTCAGGCAGCAGGCAATAGAGGGGATCATCCGACTTATATGTCTGCCCCTCTTCCGTGGCTACATTCACTGTCGGTTTTCTCTGACGAGGGAGCATGTGTTGTCCACAATCACACTCGAAACATTCCATGCCCCTTGGGCACGGCAAGCATGGGGTGCCTTATTTACCCCTTCAATCATATTTTGGCCTGATATTTTGTATTTCATTTGATATTTGTATTTGTTTCACAGTTCTCCTTGAAAATGTTCCTCCTTTTCTGTGTCACTCTTGTCACGGGGTTCCGGGCTCAGATATCTGAAAAGTATTCCGATTGAATGGGAACACACTCAGTTCGAGTTGGACATTCTAATTTGTTGAGAGGTACGAGTCAGCGAATTCAGGTAGCGATTGTGCGTCAGTGACAGGCCGAGTCAGGAAGAATAAGAATTGTGTTGGGCATCAGAATTCAACCCGCTGCCTCAAAGTTCAGAACTGACCGTGGGTTAGAAACCAGAAAAGGAACTGCAATACGGAACCAGGGTAGAAACGCTGAATCTTCTGAATGACTGATCAGATCCCAGCTGGAGGATTATCACCTATTCCGTGCATCATACTTGAGGATACCTGAAAGTGTGCCAGAGGTAATGCGGAAGAGATTTGATAAAATGATACCAGAGATGCGTGCTTACAGTTATGTGGAAACAGTGCGCAGTTGCAGAGTTCCCTTTCTCGCAGAGGCAGTCAAGAGGAGGTTTAATTGAGCTCTTCAAACTGCTGAAAGTATGCTGAAGTCAATGAGAATAACTTGTTTCCATTCAGAGAAGAGGCAGTAAGCAGAGCATAGAAAATTGACAAAATAATTGGAGGAAGAAAAAGAAGAGTTCCTTGAATGCAACCGGTTATTTTGATCTGGAATTCACTGTTTGAAAGGGTGGAGGAAACAGCATCAATAATAACTTTCAGAGGCATTTCCATGAATCAGTGGTGTTGCGAGGTGGGGAGAAAGGGAAAGAGGAACGGGACAAATTAAGTAGCTCTTTCAGAGCGCTACAACAGGATGCACCGGCCTCCTTCTGTGCTGCAACTTTCTATTGTATGCTTTATGTAGGTCAGAAAACTCGGGATAACTGCAAGGTGCCGCATTAATGCCGCTGTTCGTGATGTGAAGCAGTTACTGAACTGAACTCAATGTTTAATCATTATTGAATCATTCCCACTTTGTGCCCAGTCCAGCTGTGATTTCATCAGGAACACCATGTTGCAGTTTGGATCATCATGTATCTGTCCACCCAGCGGTAAAACCCATAATCGGGTGGAATTGTGGACTGCACATTTCAAGGAGACGAAGTCCTCACTAACAGACCGGGAGCCGCGCAGTCAGGAACAGAACAACTGTGCCTCTCCGCTCTGTTCTTTATCCCTCTCAGCGATACAAGTTCCGGGAGACATTCATATTGATGAAATGCTGAACAGCAAATATCCTGCAGATCATCCCAGTGAAACTTCCTGAAGGGGCAACCCTCTGATTTAAATGTCTCCATCCCTTGTGCTTGTTTCAGACATTTTGTTCATCTGATCACAATGAAATATGAAAGTTCCCGCACTCATGTACTGTTCCAGAAATACAGTAACAATCCTAATATTAAATAAGGACGGCTGACACTGTAACCATTTCACCCCCAATTTCTCTGACGAGACTGCATGATATAAAACAGACTGACAGGATGTTATCAGGTTCAGGGGCATGCGGAGAGCACTGAACTATGGCATCGATGTAGAGTATCGTCCATGATCACATTGAATGACGCAGCTGGCGCGAAAGATCGAATAACACACTTCCACTCCTATTTTCCAAGGCTTAGTCAGGGGTTAGGAAACCTAGGACGCGTAACTCGATTCCTGTCTGCCCAAAGACAGCCCACCATCTACAAGATACAAATCAGGAGTGAGCTGAAATATTCTCCACTTACCCGAATGAGTGCAGCTCGCGCAACATTCTGAACTCCATCCGAGGCAAAGCAGCTTGTTTGACATCCCTTCTCCAATGGTTCACTTCATCCACCGCCGGCGCACACTGGCAGCATTGTGGGAACATCAACGCTTGGAATTGACCCTCTAAGCTACTCACACTCCTGGTTTGGAAATATGTCGCCGTTGCTACCCTGTCGCTGGATCGAATTCCTGGAACTTGCTCCCTAACAGCACTGTGGGTGTTCATACACCACAGCGACGCCAGCAGTTCAAGAAGACAGCTCACTACTATCTTCCAAAAGGCAATTAGAAAACGGCAATTCATCTTGGCCTAGCCAGCGACGCCCACGTCCCGTAAATGAATACAAATAAAGCAATACATTATTTCCTAGATCTTCACCAGAATCAAGTCCAATTCACCAAATAGCCCCGTGTTTGCTGACGTACACTGGCTTCTGGCCCGGCAATGCCTCCATTTTAAAATTTTCATCCTTACATTCGAAAAACTCCATGAATTCGTCCCTCCCTTTCACTGTATACTCCCCCAATCCAACAAACCTTCCAGGTTTCTGCACTTCTGCCATCGTGTATACTCCCGATTTTAGTCCCTGCAGCATTGACAGCCGTGCTTTCAGATGACCTGGACTAAGATTCTGCACTCGGTCCCGAAACCTCTCCATTTCTCCAGCTCCCTCTCCTCCTTAAGATATACGTTAAAAACTACGTATTTGAAGAGGCTTTTGTTCCTTGACCTTCCTTCAACTTTTTTTAAAACAAATGCCTTGGGAGGATTGGTTGCACGCAGTGTACTGTAAATAATCAGAATGGTATAGTGATGAGTATACCTCCCTTCCAAACCCTAGAAACGGATTCGATTCCAAACCAACATAGTTTATTGATTTCTAAAGCTCTCAAATGAAAAACCCTAATCCGAATGACTTTGATCATTTTCGGTGAGACTTTGTTCCGAAAACAGATGAGGAGTGTAAATCAAATAAAAATACTTCTAACCTCCACTTACCTCAACTTAAAATTTAATTCACGTGTGCTCCTTATTGTTGATAATAATAGTTTTCCCTGAACTGCAGTGTGGAGCCGGGATAGAATTACTCGGATTTAGTGAACTTCAGCGATTCTCTGAGTTCTTTCCCAATTCTGCTTTTCATTTCTTATTTGAATCGCGATTGCACGAAAGCGGTAATACATGCGTTTTTAGGTGTGTAACTATTTATTTTTGAAGGCAAATTTCAAATGGAAAGTATATGATTGCTTAACGCGTCATAGTAGAATAGCATGAAGTGTTTTTTTTTATAATCTCTTGATCTGAGAAAATCCACTCGGAAAAAAAATGTCATCGTGTAGACTCGGGGTAGAAAATCATCTTTGGGCAGTAACGAAAGAGGCGCTCTGATTTTTGCCGCCCACCGACCTTAATGGAGATGAATGTCAGGCGCTGTATGAATCCGCTGGGCAAGGAGATCACTCCCACTTCACTCTACGGCACAAGACACTGTTCTTCTGTCTCCGTTTTATTTCCCAAGGCATCTCCTTTTGGAAAAGGAGGCTTGAACTCTATAACGAAAATAGCATTTGCACTCCCACACACTGATGGACTTAGATTAGTTCCAACTCCAGCCCAACTCTTTTTACTTTATAATAGTCGCGGCTTATTCACACCGGTTGGGATGTTCGAATGTTCCAACTCCCCTCTCTGCTCTCTGCTCATTTGACTGTATTTTGTTGATCTCTCTCAGTTTTGGATACTATTTCATGTTGTGACCAGTTAAGTGAATCTGGTTTCTGTGGCAACCCACGAGGAACAAAATCTTAACAAGTATCTTTGCAGTACGTGCAGAAAAAAGGAACAGTCCGTATAACCAATATGTGTTGTTTCCCCTTCCAATATATTCAATCTTCATCTTTTTTCCCCAGGTGTCATCAGTGGCTGGGACTTGCCTGGAGCATTTTAGTTTTCAAAACCAGTCACACGCAGCATGTGTGAGTTTGTCATTAATAATGACATTCACGGTCTGAATCAAAAAATGCCACCACATCTATTTTTTGCACTCATCTTTGTACGGGAGAATGTACCTATGGTGCCGCCTGTCATTACAAATTGAGACGCATTTGTTCTAGTGAAATAACATATTTTGCTGTTCTGAAAAAATCGTCCATTCTGTTCAGATTATCCCTCGAATATTTATAAACTGAGAGAGATGGATGCTCAACGAGACATTGGAGTCCTGCTGCATTCGTCGCTGAAAGTAAGTGCGCAGGTACAGCAGGCAGTAAAGAAGACAAGTGGTATGTTGTCCTTCATAGCGAGAGGATTTGAGTATAAGGATAGGGATGTTTTGCTGCAATTGCATGGGATGTTGTTGAGTCCTCAACTGGAGTATTGTGTGTAGTTTTGGTGTCCTTATCTGAGGAAGGATGTCCTTCCTATAGAGAGAGTTAGCAAAGGTTTACCAGGCTGATTCATCGGCAGATCTGTCATATGAAGAAAGACTGAGTCGGTTAGGATTATATTCAGTGGAGTTTAGGAGAATCAGAGGAGGTCTCATAGAAACTTATAACACTCAAACAGAGTTAGGGTAGATTCAGGAAAAATGTTCCCAATGATGGGGGAGTCCAGAACTCGGTGTCATATTTTGAGGATAAGGATAAACCTTTTAGAACTGAGGTGAGGAGAAATTTCTTTCCCCAGAGGGCGGTGATTGTGTGGAACTCAGTCCCACTGAATGTCTTTGAAGCCAAAGATTTGTCTGTTTTAAAGAAGAAATCAGATAAAGCTCTTGGGGCTATGATCAAGGCTTATGAGGGGAAGGGTCGATCAGCATATTGAGTTCAATGGTCAGCCACGATCAAAATGAATGGTGGAGCAGGCTCGAAGGGCTAACTGGGCTACTCATCTTTCTAATTTCTATGTTTATATGCTTCTAAGGCATATATGGCCCATTGACTTTGACGGCTGCGTGAACTGATTTAATCCAAGTATCTTCAACATTCACCTCTGCAAAATTGGAAATGGATCTTTGAAATGGATGCTCCCGGGACTTGTTGGTTTGAGTTAAAGGAGAGGCTGGATCGACTGGGACTTTTTTCTCTGGACCGTAGAAGGCTGAGGGGCGATCTTATAGGGGCCAATAAAATAATAACGGGCATAGATCAGCTCGATAGAAAATATATTTTCCCAAAGGTAGGCGAGTCTAAAACTAGAAGGTTTAGGGTAAGAGGGGAGAGATACAAAAGTGTCCAGAGAGGCATTTTTTTTCACACAGAGGGTGGTTAGTGTCTGGAACAAGCTGCCAGACGGAGTAATAGAGGCGGGTACAATTTTTTTCTTTTAAAAAGCATGTCGAGAGTTTTATGGAAAGGTTGGGGAGAGAGGGATATGGGCCAATTGGGACTAGCTTCGGGGTTTAAAAGAAAGGGCGGCATCGGCAAGATGGGCCGAAGGGCCTGTTTTCATGCTGTAAACCTCTATGACTCCATGTAAGTTCATTTAGCAGGCTTTGTAAAGCTACGACTTCGATAGCAATCGAACTTAATGGCTCGCTCATCTGCCGTACCATTCTCACTAGCCCAAGACGCAGTTTTAACTGGAGATTTACGGTGGAGTAGAAGGCTATTTGATTGATTCAGTCCACACTAAATTACTTGATACAACGACAAATTACAATCTGTACCGGGTTCCTTGATGAATAAGATTTTCCTTTTGCTCGTGAGTGATAATGACGTAGAAGACGTTATCAACGAGTTTGGTGCAACGGAGACTATTAATTATATACACAAAAAATGATAATTGGGTGAACATTTGTGAGAAATGACCGTTGTAGTTCATAAATTGAATCTTTGGAGTTTCTGACCTGAAAAATAACAGTCCTGATTCATAGATGACCTGAAAAATAACAGTCCTGATTCATAGATGATGCAGAGATGCCGGAGTTGTCCCAGGATTATGCATAGGACTGAAGCATAGAAAGGCAAAGTTGCATCAGAATCCAATATATTTGACTTTCCACATGAATGTCAGCATTAAATAGTCCTAACACAGCAATATTACATCACATTTGCTTCATCGAATAAATTTATCTTCCCTGGTCAGTAAGTTCGAAGCCATGGAATCCCTAAAGTGTAGAAGGAGGCCATATGGCCCACTAGTCTGCGCCGACTCTCTGATGGAGCATTTTACCTCACTATCCCCTTAGCCTCATACCGGGGCGGCACAGTAGCACAGTGGTTAGCACTGCTGCTTCAGAGCTCCAGGGTCCTGGGTTCGATTCCCGGCTCGGGTCACTGTCTGTGTGGAGTTTGCACATTCTCCTCGTGTCTGCGTGGGTTTCCTCCAGGTGCTCCGGTTTCCTCCCACAGTCCAAAGATGTGCGGGTTAGGTTGATTGGCCAGGTTAAAAATTGTCCCTTAGAGTCCTGAGATGCGTAGGTTGGAGGGATTAGCGAGTAAATATGTGGGGGTAGGGCCTGGGTGGGATTGTGGTCGGTGCAGACTCGATGGGCCGAATGGCCTCCTTCTGCACTGTAGGGTTTCTATTTCTATGAGAAATTCTTGGCACTAAGGGGCGATGTAGCATGGCCAACCAACCTAATCTGCACATTTTTGGACTGTGCGAAGAAACTGGAGCACCCAGACGAAAACCATGTGAACACAGGGAGAATGTACAAACGCCAAACAGACAGTCAGCCAAGGAGAGAATCAAGCCTGAGCCCCTGGTACCATGAGGTAACAATGCTAAACACTGTTCCACCCCTCTACTGCTACTAAATCGTAGACATCTGTAGTCACTGACCAGCGACCAAACCTCATGAACATTTTGTCGATTATGTTCTATTATATTGGCCCAAACTCTTTGCAAATGGGTACATTGATGGGTTGCATATGAACGGCATGAAATTAGGGAGAGATGTCGATTGGGCAGCAATTCTGACATGATCAACATATCAGGAAATGTTGACATTACTATAGCCTCAACACTCACTCTTCCATTATCCAAAGCCTGATAGTTTAATAGATATCAGACGTTGTTCCAGCTTTAAAATCACTGGAGTCTAGCATGAAGGCGCAGCTTACGTGCATCTGATCTGGATTTGTCAGAACAACAGGCACCCATGTTCCAAGAGGGACGAATTATTAAGGAGAAAAAACTGATTCCACCATAATACAGGACTGAGCCTCCTCATTCAAAAGAGCCTGTCACTGACACACTGTCGACAAAGGGGATACATCTGAATGTAACAGGCGCCACGATTGTTTGGAGGCACGTTCATCGGTTTGGCCTGGACGAGAATCGAGCCATCAGCAGCACATTGATCCAATCTGAAATAGCCAGTCAGTCACTGATTTGGGCCCTAATGTCAGCACGTGCTTCAAAAGTAAATTTCATAAGCGAGTGGAGAACTCAAAACTCTTCTGGACTGGACATAACTGGACACCTGAAATTTAATGCTGGAACCTGGCAGTCAACATGGATTTATGACAATGAAGTCATGCTTTTTAAACATGTTGGATATCGCTGAGGATATATCTTAGAGACGACCAATAGATATGGTGTATTTTGATTTTCAGAAAGCTTTTGATAAAGTCTCACGTAATTTGTTAGGAAATAAATCAGAGTACGTAGAATTGGAGCATTATATTGGCCTGGGTTAAGAATTGGTAAAGGGCAGAGAACAGGGACGAAGAATAAAAAAGGTGTTCCTCGGGTTGGCGGGCCATGGCTGGAGCGGCAAACACAAGTATCAGTGTTGCAGCTCAGTTACTCGTGATCCATATCGAGAATGTGAACTTTGCAGCATAAAGTATTGTTTCATAGCATGGAATGATACGATATTAAATTGGAATATACGTTGTGGGGAGGGTACTAAGAGGTTTTGGATGTGATTGAGCCATGCTCGGTGAGTGGGCAGGAAGACTGACTATCATGTGGGAAAATGCGATTTTTTCCACTTTGCTAGGAAAAACTGAAGTGCAGACTATTTAGAAATGGTGAGAGAGTAGGAAGTGCTGACGTTCAAAGATAACGCAGTGCAATTATGCATTAAGACAAATGGTGTGTTGGGCTTTATTGCAAGGGGGTTCGAATAGAGCTTAAAGATATCTTACTGCAATTGTGCAGAGCCTTTGTGAGACTACGGCTCGATCATTATGTACGGTTATCGTCTCTTCACCGAATGAAGGATATGATTTGCACTATTTTAAATTGATATTGAGATACCGTCGCAAAACTCTTCCCTTTATGATTTTATGTGCCACAATTCTGCCAGCTGTTAGCCTCCTCTTATCCAGAGAAAATAATAGCTTCTCACACCTTTTGGTTGCTAAAATGTTTCAGTTCTTGCATCTGCCTTGTAAACAGGTTTGTATCGTCTCCGATGCTTTACGTCATTTCTTTGTCATTTGGAATCCAAACAGAAACATACACTAATTCTGGCAGAAATGGGCTCTATAGGTTTTAGATACACCTCTGTAATTGTATTGACATTCCTGTACAATTTAATCCGTATGTTTTGTTTCCAACTTCTGAATTGTTCACCTGGATTACAATCTTAAATTATTTGTGAACTTGCACCTTGCACTCCTGGATTTACCGCATCCTACCCACCCCCTCACCACCTCCCCCCCCCCCCCCACCCACCCCACCACCACCCCCCACCCGGGCCCCTACAACCCCTCCTTTTGAATGTCTTAAATTGTGAAATTTTTCGATTGTTACTTGACTGCTCAGTTTATTGACCCATATATATTTAGTTCCGTTCAAACCGTACAACTCGCTCCAGTAAACGTATATACATTGTCGACAGTCTTTTAAATTCTCAATAACAAGATCTGCCATCACAGTTTCTCATCCAGCAACATGATTGTTTTTCAAAAAGAAAAAAATGACTGCAATTCGAGACTGCAACAAAATGGTCTAGTATTGCAGTCTCGAAACCTTTCCAGGTACCTTACTAAATTATGATCACTATACTTAACTGTCTCTGTAGAATTACGAGCAACGTAAATTTCAAAGTATTGCAGTCACAGTGCGAGAGCTGAAGTCTCTTTTCGTAACAATGTAATATTTCTTATGATGACCTTTTTTCTGGAACAATACCCCACTGTTTCTTTTTATTCTCTAGTTATCCTTCCTAAAAATGGCCCCACACCAATATCGCTAGCCTAAATAGTCAATTTTACATGTTTCTCATACTTTCACATGGATTACAATGGTGTAGTGGTTAAGTCAGTTTTCAAGAGTCGAAATGCTGCTTTACAGGCCTCTGTCCCACACTATCTCCGTAACACCACATATTTGCCATGTCTAATCCATCTAACCTAGTATATTGGGATACTAAGGAACAATTTAGCAATCCATGCACATCGGTTGACTCTGGAAGGCAAGCCGAACCCCACAAAGGAAACCCACAAATTCAAGGGGAGAATGTGAAATCTCCACACAGTCACTCAAGGCCAGAATCGATCCCGGGTCCCTGGTACCACGAGGCAGCAGCGATAACGACTGTGCCAACAAGTCTACAAAGCTTCATTGTTATCCATTCTCTGCTTTCATTTTTCCCTTTTCAAGATTGATAACTCAAATCGCTTTCCCTTTATCAACCAGCATTCTGATTCCATGTGTCCCAGTTTATTATAATGGTAACATCTAACCCTATTGTCTTCTTTCCGAATGGGTGAAGCTTCTTTAGCGCTTTCTGGTGGGAAGATAACTATTGATGAGTTTCAGCTCTCTCACATTCCTTAATGGTATTTGTTCACATTCCCATGTTCCAATTTAAAAGAATGAAAGAAAAAAGCTTTGGCTCCATGGACCCGTTCGTTATCACCAGCTCGCTCTACTGCATGTCCAGCCGCCTAAACGTTATGTTACTCCATGTGCGTCCTAACAATCAACGGAAATAATTTTTAAACTCATATTACAACCTTCACTTCTCTCATGATTTTCGGAATGATTGAAGCTTCTTTCCATCTCTCAAAATGTTTTTTTTTGGTCTTTCTAATTGAAGTTGTGTTTGGCCAAGCTATTTGCTTACATTTTGTAACTTCTGTCTCCGTGTCTCAGGAAATAATTCATATGCAAAGAGGATAACTCATTTGATTGTCTCATAGTCCTTCGACCTCTCCTCAACCAATGTTGCGTACATTTCTGCAGACTTATCTACAATTTTACTTTGCAGGGTATTATCTAATTCTCTTGTGGCCATTTCAGTTGTTGAGCTCCCTTTTCAAAAGATATAAAGAATGCTGCTGCATACTTCTCCTCAAATGTTGGAAGTGCCTGTACGAATTGATGCATCTCCTCATGAGGTTCTTGTCCAGAGCTGTTTTCTCCATCACTCTGCTCTCGTGCTGCTACTTTTGTTTTCTGCATTCTGAGTTTAAATTTTATCTCCTATCCCTGCCTCTAACTTCTGCATTTCCAATTCCCTTTTAAAAGCTCCCATTTCTCTTCCTAGTTTCAGTTATCTCATTTGTAACATTGCCATTTACATGTATCTTTTTCATGCAGCCTGGATGTGTGATAATTCCACTGCCTCGCCTTTTTGGATAAATGCATTTTGGTGACGTCTCTGGCAAGTTTAAGTGCTCCGTTAGTCTTTCCAAAATCTCAGATTTCTTTAATACTCCAAGTGAACCTAGTTCCAATTTATTTATCAATTCCAACAATACATTTGAATACCTTGAATACATTTTTCAAGCTTGTCATGGTTATGTTGTCCAATTCCAAATAATTTGGACTGGAGTGCAAGCCATTTATTCTGCAGTTTACTTAACTGTGAATAACAAGTTATCACTTGCTTTCCATGTTTTGACACTTGTTACTTATAAAATGTCAAATTCTCTACAGCGAAATAGTTATGTCTTTTGTCTTAAATGGGCCGGTTTTCTGGATATTCGTGAAAAATGTTTGCAGGCTTGGGGGGGGGGGGGAGGGGCGAGGCACGACAGCCGATGACAGTCTTGTCTTCCAGTCGGGGTGGAGATACTTCAGTCGTTAACAGGACTAGGCCAGTCTAACCTGCAGCTTGACTGTCATCCAATTCACGGCCTTGTCTGTCCAAGGTCTCAACCCAGTGGAGTTGGATTTTCCCATTCCGGCTACTATTAGTTTCCCACATGAGGTCATGTCCACGAGGCTGCCATCTGATAGGTGGGAATTTGGGAGCTGTAGAAAGCTCTCCTATTCTCGAAGACCGACAGGCTATACTGTAAAGACATTTAGCTTTTCCCCAAATTGATCGTCACCTCCTTTATGCTCCTCGGTTTTCGGTAACCTGGGAAACCTGACTATCGGCAGTAAAGTGAACAGAGCAGGTTCCCTTAGAAACTGCTGCTGGCCTCATGAATGGAATATTCTTGGCAACCGCCTTCAAGGCACGGTTGTCTGTCTGCCCCGTCCCCTGACTCCACTAAACACTGAAGTGAGTGGGTGAGAGGAGGACAGAGGCAAAGGCTGATCTTTTTTCCAAATTTTAAGTTTGACTTGGCTTTATGCCTCCAGTTTTTGTGGTTAAAGTTTCATTACTTAATATCTGGTCTCAGACACAGCGGACGTTTATCGGTAATTTCCAGTCTATTTTGTCTTCTCTTATTACAGTTAATTTAGTAGCAATTGTTGTCCTGCCCTGAGGAAATTGTGGGCTCTCCTGCTGTACCATTCGCTACCTGGTATCCCTGGCAGGACACGGTAAGAAGTCTCACAACACCAGGTTAAAGTCCAACAGGTTTATTTGGTAGCAAATACCATAAGCTTTCGGAGCACTGCTCCTTCATCAGATGGAGTGGAAATGTGCTCTCAAACAGTGCAAACAGACAAAGTCAAGTTGCAGAATACTGATTAGAATGTGAATCCTACAGCCAGCCAGGTCTTAAAGGTACAGACAATGTGGGTGGAGGGAACATTAAACACAGGTTAAGAAATGTCTATTGTCTCCAGGCAAGCTGTCACATTATCAGTAACCCCCACAGCTTGCCTCCTGGGCTTGTAGAATCTCACTAGCTGGTCTGTCTGGAGACAATACACATTTCTCTAACCTGTGTTTAATGTTCCCTCCATCCACATTGTCTGTACCTTTAAGACCTGGCTGGCTGTGGGATTCGCATTCTAATCAGTATTCTGTAACTTGATTTTGTCTGTTTGCACTGTTTGAGAGCACATTTCCACTCCATCTGACGAAGGAGCAGTGCTCCGAAGGCTTATGGTATTTGCTACCAAATAGACCTGTTGGACTTTAACCTGGTGTGAGACTTCTTACCGTGTTCACCCTAGTCCAACGCCGGCATCTCCACGTCATCCCTGGTAGGTGCAGACTTAATGTGTATCATCAATAACATCAAATTGTGACGGGTGAGTTTTTATTATTTACTGCGATTTTTCCTGCTCATCACCCCATGTGAGTAGCGTTATAGCTTTACTAACTGGTACAGCCACAGGCTGCTTTGTCTGGTTCATTGTCAATTTCATCTTTGATCGATTCATCGCTATTTGCTTCCAGATGCTGAAAACAAGATATTGCACCACAAGAATTGCAGCTGTGTTCTAGCCACAAGCTGCATCCTGCTTTCTTAAAAGAACATTACAATCTACTTTACCTTTGAAACTGGCGTGACAATAGACATTGCTCCGTGGTTCTGGTATCAAAAACAAGCTGTTTTACTAATCCTGGATGGATGCCTTTTGAGTTGTTTGAGAGGGTTTTAACTCCATTGCTCCCAATTCACTTTGATTTTTCTGCTGAATGCACTGATGGTCAGGCATATTTTAGTGGCCAGTCGAGTATGCAAGGGACTAAGGAGTCAGAATAAGGGAGATAATCACAATGATCCAGAGATAAAAAGCAGAAGGGAGTCTGATTTTACTCCTCAGCATATCCAGCAATTGCATTTTGCTGCGACTTTTACATGCCATAGACTTTTTATATTACAACATTTCAGGAGAAAATTCTGCACTCTGTAATAGTACTTTGTATATTGTTCAAGAAGTATCTTTCATTCTGCAGAACGTAAGTTTATTTCTGGAGCGACTCAACCCAAGTTCAAAGAGCTGTTCAAAAGTGCGATGAAATATCCAGTTACAATAAATACCCATTCAGTTAATAATAAAACACACTAAGTATATCCCAGAAGTGCGTGCTGGTGCTGCTAGCGGAGGAATGCAATATTTTACACCAGGTTTCTGCAAATTGGCTTGCAGCCTGAATCACTGGCAATCTGTGAAATGACATTCTGCTCTGCCAATTCACTGTACTGAGCACAATTCATTGTTTTTGATGGACACTTCCATCATTTTCCTTCAGGATTGGGAACATACATCATTATTTTCTTTTGAGTGTTGTTGTAATAGCCATTTCAGTTGAGTTTGCACTTTACGCATCAAAGACTGCTCAGTATGGAAGTAGCAGATCTGTACTTTTGTCGAGAGCACCGCATTAATGAAACATATGCCAGTGAAAAATGAAAATTGGCTCAACTAGTTTGTGTTGTTACATTAAAGTACTTAAATAATGCAATTAATTAAACCAATATCTCCCATTCGTCTCAAGAGGATCTGACCACCCTCTCGGATAGAAAAGCAAAAAGCTGGAAATCGCAAAAAACAAGAAATGTTGGAAATGCTTCTCAAGCCATTAGTCACCTATGCCGAGAATGTGATTTACTCTAGTTGATGACTTTTCCTCAGAACTGAATAAGGATATAAATATAACAAGTTTTAAACAAATGGAGTGAAAGAGGAGCAGGGTGTACAAAAGTGAACCTCTGTGGGGATGTCGGGAACGGGGGGAAGAGGTTTCATTGTGCAAATTTCAAAGAGAGTGGTATTGTTTATATTAGAGAGACAAACCATGTCCTGTTATGGTTGTCAATGGCTGTCTAGCAACGGATCCAGTGTAAAATTAAGGACTGAAGAAAAAAACGTGACCAAAATCAAACCAACAAGGAACAAGACGGAGGCAACATGTTGTGAAGTTTAAATCAACCGAAGAAAGTCTGAATAAAGCATTTGGATTTTACTGCAAATATACCGAAGCACGATTGGCTTTGGAGGTTGATGTTGATGGAAGCGCTTTGATTTATTGCCAGCGGCAAATGAGAGCAATGGAAGGGATTGACTTTTTTGTGTCACTGCAACTGATATAGGAGAGAATGGGGAGGGATATATGTGAGATTTTGAATGCTGACTTTGGACTCAGAGATCTATTTATACACCACACTTTGAGATTCAGCACCTTGAACCTTACTCCAACAGCAGACTTGTTTTCGAGGGGATGGTACCACACTTTCTCACAACACCTTATTCAATTGTTTTGCAATTGGAGAAATCAGTGAATGTCCTTTTATTTACCCCCAGAGATATTTGAAACAACTAATATCTTGCCACAACAAGTGTCATCTTCAAAGCTTTGAAAACACAATCATAGAAATCCTACAGTACAGAAAGAGGGCATTCGGCCCATCGAGTCTGCACCGACCACAATCCCACACAGGCCCTACCCACATATCGCTGCACATTTGCCCACTAATCCCTCTAACCTACGCATCTTAGTACACGAAGCGCAATTTTTAGCATGGCCAATCAACCTAACCCGCACATTTTGGACTGTGGACTCTGGGAGGAAACCGGAGCCCCCGGAGGAAACCCACGCAGACACGAGGAGAATGTGCAAACTCCACACAGACAGTGACCCAAGCCGGGAATCGAACCCAGCTTCCTGGAGCTGTGAAACAGCAGTGCTAATCACTGTGCTACCGTGCCGTGTAAAAATAAATGAACATTATAAGATGAATCCATCAAGGAGTTGATTTGTAAAAAAAACAGCGCCTTCTTGAGATTGTGGTAGCCTCGATCCGTTTCCATAATTGTTTCTCGATTTCTAGCTGCCGTTTTTGAGAAAGCGCTTTCCGACTTTCCTCAAGGTTGGCCGATCGCTGCTTGACGTCCAAGCAGGCGGAAACGGTTTTTCCATATTTAACGTAATATTCTTTTAAGCGAGTCTGAACCATGATCAAGTCACTTTTTATTCTTCTATATTCAATCGCATCGAAACATGAACAAGAAGATAATGTGCAGAGGACTGGGGAAAACTTGCTGGCGAATGTTAAGATCCCAGTTGGTTTTACTGTTGGACGGGAATATTATAGAATGGAACCCTGGCTTTATAGATTGTAAATGTTTCCTTTCTTTTTTTAGAAAACATGGAGTAACAGGACGGCTAATTATTTTAAACAACAAGAAAAAGAACGTGTATTGAACATGGAAACTCTGATTGTAATCCACAATTCTTTTACTTTCGCCTGAGCTTCACAAATGTATAATTTTCAAAATAACATCCAACTCTGTAAGCATGTGGCCGATTGTATTAATCTGATCTGTCGTGGATTTCTCTCAGAATCCCCCAGAAGATTGTCACATGAGTGTTTCTAAACCCCAGTCCCAAAATACACGGATTAACATCTTCTCTCAAACAATGCTTCCAATCAAATGGTTGCATTTAAATTCCATTCCAGGTTTTCCTACCATCCTGTCAAAAAAAGCTTTAGCTTCGCCGATAACAAGACATCCAGCACCTCGGCTTTCAAGATCCCTATATCTTGAATTGCAACGTGCATCAAAATTCTGCACAAACGTGGGTACTCAGTCCTCAACAGAAAACATTTGCTTCAAACACTGGGAATAAGGATACTAAACCTTACTGTTGCTTCAGACATGTGGATTGTCTGTGTAGCCGACCTCATCAGCTCTTCACTTTCCTGATTTTGAATTCCATGAACAGTATCCTG
The DNA here is from genome assembly GCF_964213995.1 of Mustelus asterias. Classification (NCBI taxonomy): domain Eukaryota; kingdom Metazoa; phylum Chordata; class Chondrichthyes; order Carcharhiniformes; family Triakidae; genus Mustelus; species Mustelus asterias. The sequence goes on along the minus strand of NC_135816.1, from coordinate 82,876,400 downwards.
CTCTCAATGCAGTCCCCTTTGTTCTTTTTTAACTCAATTATCCGGGTACTTTTATCCATTCTTGGGGTTTCTTGAAATCATTGTCCTCAAAATCCCCTGTGCTATGTTTCCGTGCCCATAACTCCATTGTATGGCTTCTCCTCTTCGAGAAGAACTGAGAGCCCTTCAGCCTCTCGCTTCCTCGCTTCAATTGCAATTAAATCAGATAAAACAAAACTAGAAAAATACATTTCTACCCTAAAATTACCACTGATTATTAAGCAAAAACGTTATGCTTCTCCCAGCGTGTTTAATTGTCACGCCGTAACCATTTCTAAAGACAATAAAAGCATAGTTTCAACTGATACCAAAACCCCCCAGATGCAAACACTTCTGTACAGCATGAATCTAACTACATGTTTAAATTTCATTCCACGGAAACAATAATTTAAGACCACTTAACATTTTATCTTGTTTCGAATAATTAGCAATGCACATTACGATCACTTAACAACTTGTTTTCCTGACAGGAATAACACAAAGTCAATTGCTCCTTCAGAGAACCAGCAGGGTCAGAACGGGCTGAATGTTGTCCTTTTATTTTCATTCCATTCATACATGCTCAGATTATTGAACCTGAGATCCAAATGTCAGTTATTAAATTCCGAGTCCCGCTGGTGAATCATGATTTCTTCCACTGCAAGGTCAATATAATCCTGTTATTTTCTCTGCGTAGTAAGAACATAAGAACGAAGATTAGGTGGAGCATGTAGTTCATGGTTTCTCAAGCACTCAAGAACTTCCAAATACTTTATCAAAGCAGATATGGGTGTCGAGCTGGTGGAACCAGTAATCTTACCTTGCTGTGCTGAAAAGAGAGTTGGCCATTTTACGATACAAACGCACAAAACCAGAAGAAAGGGTTCGTTTGGACACATGCCCAGTTTGAACACCTCGCCCCCATCATTACTGTTTCTGCTGGAACTTCTGTACCTTCGCCAACAATAATGATTCATCTCCGCATGCGTATCTAATCATGGAATTCAAGTCAATTCGCAACGTGAATTATACAGCACAGGCTCTCAGCCATCCGATCACTTTGAAGGGGTGGAAAATTGTGGTATCGTTCTGGACTCTGGACCCACATGAATAAATGATTATGTTCTTGGTGGGATTTGTCTTGTAAATAAGGCCTTTCTCTGCCCGTCTTTTACCCTTTGCGATCCTCTTCCTGCGTCACAGGCGATGCAAATAAGCTAACCCTTTGAGTTATACCAATCTCGAGCTTTATTAACAGAAGATGGATCACACCAAATTCATAGGGTTAGGAAATATGCCACACCCTATAAAGGGGGAAAAATGAAACAGAACATCTTTCTGTTTAAGGACTGGTGATGAGGGGACAAATGCACGGTGTTCAAATCAACCCATGCACGTCTACAGTGCTTTGCAGTATACAGGTATGGCAAGTGAATAGGAAAGTAAATACAATGTTAACGTTGGGGGTCGTCGAATTAAAAGATTAACTTTAGACTTGATTGCTCCACTGTTTCACTGGCCGGCTTCTCGTCTTCAGCCCTAAATATACCTGTGCTCATCCAAAGTTCGATTCCCGAATATCGTAGTGTCTTGTTGTTTAAGCTCTCAGATCAGAAATCCCAAACTTTGATCGGTTTCAGTGATATGTAACTTGGGATTGTTCGTTATTGATGAGAATGGTGGTTTTCCCTGAACGGTGGTGGAGTCATAAGTAAAAACACGGTGGGCTCAATGTTTTCATTCTGTGCTCCAGGAATTCTATGTTTTCTAAGGGAGGAATGACTCGGATTCAGTGAAATTCACTGATGCACTGCATCGCTTTCCCTCTGCTGCTTCCCATGTCTTACTTGAATCTTGATTCCCACACAGGGAAAGCTTTATTGTTCAAGCTGTGAGATAATGCGCCCACTGGGAATCCGAGCTAATAGCTGAAGATGCTGGAAACACTCAACAGATCTGGCAGCTTCTCTGGAGAGAGAAAGGGACGGCACGGTGAGCAGTGGTTACCACTGTTGCCTCACAGTGCCAAGGACCCAAGTTCAAATCCAGCCTCGGATCACTGTCTGTGTGGAGTATATACTTCCTCCTCGTGTCCTCCCAGTGCTCCGGTTTCCTCTCAGAGTCCAATGATGTGCGGAGTAGGTTGATTGGTCGTGCTAAATTGCTCCTTCTACCAGTGGGATTAGCAGGGTAAATAAGGGTGACAGGAATAGGACCCGGGTGGGATTGTGGTCGGTACAGACTCGATGGGCCGAAGGCTTCATTCTGTACTTTCGGGGTTCCATGGATTCCAAATGAGAATTAACATTTCAGGTCTATAGAAGATGTACGGAATACACTGGAGGCCGCTATGGGGAAACTGCTAAGAAATATCCATAGAACTAATTGGATCATGGCTCTGAGTTAATGTTGAATTTGGCTCAAAGAGCACAATTTCCGTGATAGAACAAAAACGCGAACAATTTCCTCTGAATTCCGCTGTTCGCTTAAGTGAAATAAAGGAATTGCTTATTCGGTTTGCAAAAACTTCCATCTTGTCCATTACAGTCCAGCGATCACAATAATTTTAAGAATTATTTCACGATTTCGAACATGCCTTTGTCTGTTATGCACTTCCGCACTGTTCTCTTGGTTTCATTTTAGTGGCCAATCAGATGCAAAAATCGTTCAAATTCAAACTCATTCTTCCCAGCTGGAGAAAAGAGTTCCCCTGTGTTTCAACTGTGTTTAACCGAACAATTGTTATTCATCTCAAAGATGGGGAATATGTTTTTCTGAACCTAGATCACGGCGCTGCGAGCCCAGAATTCTAACCGATAGGCCACCAGCACAGCGTTAGAAGATCTTACGCGAACAATGGAATTATAATTGAAATGATATGAGGCAATTTAGAAATAAAGACTTTTGATTTTGTATGATGGGTAAAAGTTCATTTCACGCCTCTGTTGCTCACATTTATTTAAAGACGACTCTGTTCCTCGTTCATTGATTCGGCTGGATCAGGTTCCACTGGAAAAAAAAAATAGTTTCTATGTATTTCTACAATAGATTTCAATTCTGCTAAAACATAAATAGATTGGGAAACAACGCATTGATGCACAAGCATCTCTGCAGAATAATACACGAATACATCCGCAAAACATTTGCAAATATCACAGTATGTTTCGTAAAGGGAAGGTCCCAGACGAGTGGAAAACGTGAAATGTAACACATCTGTTGAGGATGGGATGGATGCAGAAGATGGGAAATTATAGGCCTGTTAGCCTGACCTCGGTCGTGGGTAAGATCTTGGAGTCCATGATTAAGGATGAAATTGTGGAGTACTTGGAAATGCATGGTTAACAGGGCTCAGTCATCGTGGCTTCGTCAAAGGGAGGACATGTCTGATAAATCTGTTAGGAAACTTTGAGGAGGTAAAGAAGAAGTTAGACAAAGGAGAGCCAGTGGACATGATTCATTTAGATTTCCAGAAAGCGTTTGACAGGGCGCCTGACAGCAGGCTGCTAAATAAGCTAAGATCCAATGATTTCAGAGGCAGAGTACTGGCATGGATAGAAGATTGGCTGAAAGACAGAAGACAGAGACTGGGGATCAGGGGATCCATTTCAGGATGATAACCAGTGACTAGTGGTGTTCCACAGGGACCAGAACTTTTCACTATCTGCATTAATGATCTGGAAAAATGGAGCTGAAAGCATGGATGCTAAATTTACGGATGATACAAAGATATATAGAAATATAGCTAGTGTGAGGAAGTGAGGAGGCTGCAGAATAACTTTGACAGGCTAGAAGAGTGGGCAGAGAAGTGACAGTCGGAATACAATGTGGGAAAGTGTGAGGTTATGCACTTTTGGCAGGAGTATTGGAGGAGTAGACTATTTTCTAAGCGGGGAAAGGCTTCGGAAGTCGGTAGCAGAAAGGGTCTTGGGAGCCCTGATTCAGGACTCTTTTACGGTTAATGTGTAGGTTCAGTTGGCAGTTAGGAAGGCAAATTCAATGTTAGCATTCATTTCTCGGGGGCTGGAATACAAGAGCAGGGATGTACTGCTGAGGATGTATAAGGCTCTGGTCAGACCCCATTTGGAATATTGTCAGCAGTATTGGGTCCCATACGTAAGGCAGGATGTGCTGGCCTTGGAGCGGGTCGAGAGGAGATTCATAAGAATTACCCAGGACTGAAGGGCTTGTCATATGAGGAGCGGTTGAGAAGTCTTGGTCTAGGCTCGATGGAGTTTAGAAGGATGAGGGGGGGGGGGGATTTAATTGAAACTTACAGAACACTGTGAGGGCTAGATAGAGTCGATGTTGAGAGAATGGTTCCACTAGTGAGAGAGACAAGAACTCGAGGGCACAACCTCAGAGTGGAGGGACGCTCTTTTAAAACTGAGATGAGGAGGAATTTCTTCAGCCAGAGGGTGGTGAATCTATGGAATACATTGCCACAGAGGACTGTGAAGGCCAGGTCATTGAGTATCTTTAAGGCAGAGATAAATAGATTCTTAATCAATAAGGGCATCAAGGGTTACTGGGCAAAGGTAGGAGAATGGAGATGAGAATCGTATCAGCCATGATCGAATAGTGGCGCATACACAATGGGCCGAATAAACTAATTATCGCCTATATCTCACGGTCTTATTGTAGTCTAAAGATTTCATATATGCTAATAAGGGACGGATTGAAGATAAAAGTAAAGATGGTCATTCAGACTCGAAAATGTGGTTCTGTTCTCTCTCCACAGATGCTGTCAGACCTGCTGAGATTTTCCTGCATTTTGTGTTTTTGTTTCAGATTCCAGCGTCTGTTTCAATTACATGGCGCACTGGAGAGCATATCTCGAACATCGTGGGCAGTATTGGTCTCCTTATTTAATGAACGATGTAAATATGCGAGAGGCAGTGCAGGAGAGACTTACTCGATTCATCCCTCGAATGACTGGGTTGTTTTATGAGGTTAGGCAGGAGAGGCTGGGTTTGTGTCCACTCGGGCTTAGCAGAGTGAGGGATGACTGGATTGAAGTATATGAACTCCTGAACGGAATTGAGAGAGTTAGAACAAAGAACAAAGAACAGTGCAGCACAGGAAACAGGACCTTCGGCCCTCAAAGCCTGTGCCGCTCATTGGTACAACTAGACCATTTGTTTGTATCCTTCCATTCCCAGACTGCTCATGTGACTATCCAGGTAAGTCTTAAACGATGCCAGCGTGTCTGCCTCCACCACCCCACTTGGCAGCGCATTCCTGGGCCCACCACTCTCTGTGTAAAATACGTCCCTCTGATATCTGAGTTATACCTCGCCCCTCTCACCTTGAGCCCGTGACCCCTCGTGATCGTCACTTCCGACCTGGGAAAAAGCTTCCCACTGTTCACCCGATCTATACACTTCATAATTTTGAACACCTCTATTAGGTCTCCCCTCATTCTCCGTCTTTCCAGGGAGAACAAGCCCAGTTTACCCAATCTCTCCTCATAGCTAAGACCCTCCATAGCGGGCAACATCCTGGTAAACCTTCTCTGCACTCTCTCTAAAGCCTCCACGTCCTTCTGGTAGTGCGGCGACCAGAACTGGACGCAGTACTCCAAATGTGGCCTAACCAGCGTTCTATACAGCTGCAACATCAGACTCCAGCTTTTATACTCTATACCCCGTCCTATAAAGGCAAGCATACCATATGCCTTCTTCACCAGCTTCTCCACCTGTGCTGCCACCTTCAAGGATTTGTGGACTTGTACACCTAGGTCCCTCTGTCTGTCTATACTCTTGATGGCTCTGCCATTTATTGTATAACTCCTCCCGACATTAGTTCTTCCAAAATGCATCACTTCGCATTTATCTGGATTAAATTCCATCTGCCATTTCTCTGCCCAATTTTCCAGCCTATCTATATCCTGCTGTATTGTCTGACAGTGTTCATCGCTATCCGCAAGTCCAGCCATCTTCGCGTCATCCACAAACTTGCTGATAACACCAGTTACACCTTCTTCCAAATCAGTTATATTTATCACAAATAGCAGAGGTCCCAGTACAGAGCCCTGTGGAACACCACTGGTCAGAGACCTTCAGCCGGAAAAAGATCCTTCGACTGTAACACTCTGTCTCCTGTGGCCCAGCCAGTTTTCTACCATCTAGCCACCTCTCCTTGTATCCCATGAACCTTAACCTTCTTAAACAACCTGCCATGAGGGACTTTGTCAGATGCCTTTCTGAAATCCATATGGACGACATCCACGGCCCTTCCTTCGTCAACCGTTTTTGTCACTTCCTCAAGAAACTCCACCAAATTTGTAAGGCACGACCTCCCTCTTACAAAACCATGCTGCCTGTCACTAATGAGATTGTTCCATTCTAAATGCGCATACATCCTGGCCCGAAGAACTCTCTCCAACAACTTCCCTACCACGGACGTCAAGCTCACTGGCCTATAATAACCCGGGTTATCTCTGCTACCCTTCTTAAATAACGGTACCACATTCGCTATCCTCCAATCCTCAGGGACCTCACCTGTGTCCAATGTAGAGACAAAGATTTCCGTCAGAGGCCCAGCGATTATATCTTTTGTCCCCCTGAGCAGTCTCGGATAGATGTCATCAGGCCCTGCGGATTTGTCAGTATTAATGTTACCTAAAAAACGTAATACTTCCTCCCTTGGAATGGAGATTCTCTCTAACGGTCATCACCTCCCTCTTAGACACTCTCAGTCAACAAGTCCCTGTCCTTTGTGAATACCGATGCAAAGTATTCATTTAGTTGAATGGATGTCTCCTTTTGCGGGGAGTCCGCATGGATGTATCCTGTAGCGGAGAAACTAGGGGGCCCTGTTGTAACATTAGAGAGCGCACTGATAGGACAGAGGCCTTTTTCTTTCAGAGGGTTGTGCGACTTTGAAACTTTGTCTCAGAAGGTGGTGGAAACACGGTCACCGAATATTTTTGAGGCTGAGGGAAATCGATCCTTGTTGGGCAAAGGAATAAAATATTAGCGGGGGTAGACAGGGAATTGGCAATTCAACGGAAACTGAGCAGCTACGATTTTATTGAATGGCAGCACTGCTTGAGGGGTCATATTGCCAATTCCTCTCCTATTTCGTACGTTTACATGTATATAGACTTCGATACTGATTTAATCAAGTGATGAGACTCCGTTAGAAGTGCTGTATAAATGTCAGTTAGTGTTTTTGAAATAAGAAGAGAATCCTACATTCATATTCTACAATTATCAGATTTTTTTCCGTTGTGAGATTATCATTAAAAAAGGTGGAGGACTCGATAGGTTGGCTGAAAAGAAATTACTTCCTGTAATGATGTGTGTTCAGGACAAAAGGGACGAAGGTGACGGATAGTAAAGAGTAGAAGCAGAAACCACAGAACATAGAACAGTACAGCACAGAACAGGCCCTTCGGCCCACGATGTTGTGCCGAGCTTTATCTGAAACCAAGATCAAGCTATCCCACTCCCTCTCATCCTGGTGTGCTCCATGTGCCTATTCAATAAACGCTTAAATGTTCCTAAAGTGTCTGATTCCACTATCACTGCAGGCAGTCCATTCCACACCCCAACCACTCTCTGAGTAAAGAACCTACCTCGGACATCGTTTCCGATATCTCCCACCATGAACCCTATAGTTATGCCCCCTTGTAATAGCTCCATCCACCCGAGGAAATAGTCTTTGAACGTTCACTCAATCTATCCCCTTCGTCATTTTATAAAACTCTATTAAGTCTCCCCTCAACCTCCTCCACTCCAGAGAGAACAGCCCGAGCTCCCTCAACCTTTCCTCATAAGACCTATCCTCCAAATCAGGCAGCATCCTGGTAAATCTCCTTTGCACCCTTTCCACCGCTTCCACGTCCTTCTTATAGTGAGGTGACCAGAACTGCACACAATATTCCAAATGTGGTCTCACCAAGGGCCCATACAGTTGCAGCATAACCCCACGGCTCTTAAACTCCAACCCCCTGTTAATAAAAGCTAACATACTATAGGACTTCATCACAGCTCTATCCACTTGAGTAGCAACCTTCAGAGATCTATGGATGTGGACCCCAAGATCTCTCTGTTCCTCCACAGTCTTCAAAACCGTTAGTGAGAAAGTCGGAGTTAAACAAAGAACAAATATCGCAGGCAGCAGGTGAGAAATCGATTGACTTTTTTAAACAGTGAGAATAAGGGACCAAGGACCAGAGAAGCAAATGGAAGTCCGTCTCCACGTACAAGCTCACTAAATACTGGTAGAATGTACAGAAAATCATATTCAATTCCTAATTTTGAGGCCATCAAACATGAGGTATTACTCATTGCTACTGCTAAGAACTTATGCGATTCTCTCGAATGTTGTGCAACAATCCTGTCTCACTGCCTCCTTTGCTGCTCCTTTCCACACAGCCAGCAGCGTGTGTTGTAAAATAAATACCACAAATATATTGACCATTGTCTTCTGATAGTGACAGGAAAACAGTGATTTTCTGGAACTTCAGGAATTTCTGCGTTGGCTTTGAATTGTTGTTTTTACTGCTTTCTGCCTTTTCGGTTTTTAAGTTGAGATTCCCGCTTTTACAATACTTTGTAATTTGTTCAGGTTTGTTTATATTGAAAAATATTGCAGATTTTGTTTTTGGAATACATTTCTAACATCGCAAGAAAACAGTGCTCCATCGGTTGACATCTCTCTCTCTCTCTCTCTCTCTTCTGAGCAGTCTTTTTTCCGAAGGACTGGAAATAGCTGAAGAAGTGCAGTTCTGCACGTTTTACTTGGAGGACGAATACTTTCGTGTTAGATGCTGTAACATGTTAATTTACTATCTCCATCCAGAGATTCATTCGTGGCTTGTGAGGAGAGATTGAGTAAGCTGAGTGTATACTCTCTGAAGCTTCGTATAATGGGTGATGAGGAGACATATTTTCATTCAAAGACTTTGATGTCTTTGAATCTCTCTATCCGAGACATTTCGTCGTGCACAATGTATTCACAACTGAGATGAAAGATTATTGAATGTTGAGCAGATTAAGGGATATGGGAACAGTTCTGGGTTAACTCTTCAGCTCGATTGGAAGAATCCTTTATTGCACAAAGAAGTCACGGAGGTGAAAACAGAGAGACGAGCAGACAGACATTTAAAAAAGTGGTCAAATAGTGAATTCAAGACAAAGAAGTCGGTCAAATTCCTCTCTCTTCACTGGTTGAAACTGACAAAGAGAAACAAAAATCTTCCCGAAGAACAAAGGCCTTCTCGGAAAGGAGTTCAGAAAGAAAGATGAAAACAATAATAACATGCTAAAAAAAAATCAATGAGTGGAAGAAAGAATTTAAGCCTAGAAACACAGAAGATAGGCCATTTGGCCCTTTGAGCCTGCTCCGCTCTTTATTACGGTCATGGCTGATCATCCAACTCAATAGCCGAACCCTGCTTTATCCCCCAAACATTTGATCCCATTCGCCCCAAGTGCTATATCCAGCCCCTCTTAAAGACATTCAATGTTTTGGTAAGGAATACCAAAGGCTCTTTGGGTAAAGAAATGTCTCCTCACCTTCGTCCGAAATGGTCTACACTGAATCCTCAGACTGTGACCCCTGGTTCTGGACTTCCCCACCATCGGGGAAACCCTCCGTGCGTCTAACCTGCTTAGTCCTGTTAGAATTTTATAAGTCCCTATGGGATCCCCTCTCATTCGTCTGAACCGCAGCGAAAACAATTTTAACCTCATCGATCTCTCCTCATACATCAGTCCTGCCATCCCTGGAATCAGCCTGGTAAACATTTGCTGCATTCCCTCGAGAGCAAGAACATCCTTCCTCAGAAAAGGAGACCAAAACTGCACACAACACTCGAGGTGTGGCCTCACCAAGGCCTGTAAAATTGCAATAACAGATCCCTGCTCCAGTACTCAAAACCTCTCGCAATGAAGGCCAACATGCCATTTGCCTTCTTTACCGCACCTGCATGCTTACCTTCAGTGACTGGTGCACAAGGACACCCAGATTCCTCTGTGTACTCCCCTCTCCCAATTTACAGCCATTAGTTAAATGTTGCACTTGGGAGGACAAATTTGGAAATTCATTATTTTGCATGTAGTGTCTGGAATGTGTGATAATCCCCCAGCTGGGCTCTGAACAGTCATTCAGAAAAGTTCAACATACCTGCTTTCGTTCAGTAGTCTCGTTTCTGATTTTAGTGTGGGCTCTGAACTTTGAAACCAGTGGATTGAACGTTGCTGTTCAACTTACTGTTTCTCACTCTGTCTGTCACCGATACACAATTTTCATCTACGCTCTGAAACAAGGACGGGAAAATGCTGGAAAATCTCAGCAGGTCTGACAGCATCTGTAGAGACCAGAGCCAACATTTCGAGTCTAGATGACCCTACGTCAGAGCTGGGAGGAAAGAGAGTCAGCTGAGATTTATATTATGAGGGTACGGAGGGGTGGTGAAAGTGGACAAAGTGAATGTAAATGAGCATGCGGATGGCTCAGAAGTTGTTGCAAGTATTCATTAAGTGATCAGAATGTGTGAATGGTAAAACAAAGGTACAGCTTGGTTAAGGACTGCCTGAGGAATATGACGGTTGGTCTGAAGAAGGGGCGTGGGGGTGGGGTGGGGGGTTGGGGGGACGTGGGGGGGGAGGAGCGGTGGGGGCGGGGGGGGGAGGGGGAGGTGTTGGGGAAAGATGGAGAGCGATAAAATGGAGAATAAGATGAAATGAAATGAAATAAAATAAATGGAAATGAGGTGGAGGGGGGAGTTCGTGCTCTAAAGTTGTTGAAGTCAATGTTCAGTCCAGAAGGCTGTAAACCGCGAATCGGAAGATGAGGTGCTTTTCCTCCAGTTTGTATTGGGGGTCGCTCGAATATTGCAAAAGGCTAAGGCCGAACATAGAGGCAGGACAACAGGGTAGCAAGCGATAGGATGGTTTGGGTCCTGCGGACGGACTGAAGGTTTTCAACAGAGTGGGCGCCCATTCTGCATTTAGTCTCTCCGATGAAGAGTAGACCACATTGGGAGCAACAAATGCAATAGGCCAGATTGAATGAGCTGTCGGTGAAGGGCTGCTTCACCTGAAAGTGATGCTTAGGATTTTTTACAGTCAGGGAGGAGGTAAATGGACGGGTGTTCCACCTTCTACGATTGCATGAGAAGGTGCCGCGGGCAAGGGTGTGATGGAAGAGTGGATCAGGATGTCCAGGAGAGAATGGTCCCTGTCGAATGCTGACAGGGGAAGGGGGGGGGGGGGGTGGGGGGGGGGGGGGGGAGATGGCCCCTGTGGAATGCTGACAGGGGGAGGGGGTTGCTGGTGAGGTGAGGATTTGTTAAGTCGTGACATCGTGCTGGAATTGGCACACATGTCTGAGGATGATCCTTTGAATGCAGATACTGGTGGACTGAAAAGTGAGGACAAGGGGGACCCTATCCTGACTCTGGGAGGGCGGGGAGTGCTGAGAGCAGTGGCCCGTGGGATGGCTTAGACGTGGGCGAGGGCCGTGTCAACCACACTGGGCGCAAAACCACGACTGAGGGAGCAGCGCTATTTTGGAAAGTGGCATCATCAGAACAGATGCGGCAGAGGCGAAGGAACTTGGAGAATGGGATCGAGTCCTTCCAGGATGTCAGCTGTAAAGATCTGTAGTTAAGGTAGTTGTGGGAGTCAGTACGTTTGTAGTAGATACTAGTGGACAGTTAATCACCAGAAACGGAGACAGAGAGGTCAAGGAAGGGAAGATAAGTTTTGGAGATGGACCAATGAAGGGGATAGAGGGGTGGGAATTGAAAGCAAAATTTATAATTTTTTCCAGGTCCGAGCGGGAACATGAGTGGCAGCGAAATGTATGAATAAAAGTGTTGTGGGAGGGGGCCGGAGTAGGACTGCAATTGGGAATGCTCCACATAACCCATAAAGAGACAGGCATAACTGGGACGCATGTGGGTGCAAAGGTCACAACATATATTTGGAGGACGTGAGCCTAAACAGAGGTCCGACCAATCCCCATCCACCACCACTCTCCTCCATTTGGCGGAATTTGTTCTCTCTCTCAACAATTTCCATATCCGTGGGCGGCACGGTAGCAAAGCTGCTTCACAGCTCCATGGACCTGGGTTCGATTCCCGGCTTGGGTCACTGTCTGTGTGGAGTTTGCACGTTCTCCGCGTGTCTGTGTGGGTTTCCTCCGGGTGCTCCGGTTTCCTACCACAGTCCAAAGATGTGCAGGTTAGGTTCATTGGCCATGCTAAACAATTGCCACCTAGTGTCCTGAGCTGCGTAGGTTAGAGGGATTAGTGGGTAAATATGTAGCGATATGGGGTTGGGCCTGGGTGGGATTGTGGTCGGTGCAGACTCGATAGGCCAAATGGCCTCTTTCTGCACTGTGGGGTTTCTATGGTTTCTAATTTCTCCTTTAACTCGGCTCACTTCCTCCAAATAAAAGGTGTGGCTATGGGTCTCAGTTATGCCTGTCTCTTTACGGGTTATGGAGAGCATTCCCTGTTCCAGTCCTGCTACGGCCCCCTCGCACAACTGATTTATCGGTATATTGGCGACTATATCGGTGCCACTTCATGCTTCCATCTGGACCTGGGAAAAATGACCAATTCTGCTTCCAATTTCCACCAATCTATCACCTTCACATGGTGCATCTCTGACACTTTTCTATCCCTTGATCTCTGTCTCCATTTCTAGTGATAAACTGGGCACGACCAACCCACCTACTCCCACAACTACCTTGAGGATGGCTCTTCACACCGGACATCCTGTAAGGACGCCATCCCACTCTTTTGATTCCTTCGCTTCCGCCGCATCTGTTCTGATGATCCCACTTTCCATATTAGCGCGGCTGATATCTCTTCCTTCTTCTTCAATCATGGTTTTCCACCCACTGTGGTTGACAGGGCCCTCAACCGCGTCCAACACCTCCCGCGGCCACTGCTCCCACACCCTCCCCGCCCACCCAGAAGCAGAATAGTGTCCCCATTGTCCTCACTTTTCACCCCACCAGTCTCCACATTCAAAGGATCATCCTACCCCATATCCAACAACTCCAGCATGAAGCCACTACTCAAGATATCTTCCTCTCATTCCCCCTTTCAGCATTTAGCAGGGACCGTTCTCTCCGGGACACACTCGTCCACTCCTTTATCATATGCAACACCTCACCACCTGCCCACGGCATCTTAACCTGCAATCATAGAAGGAGCAATGCCAGCCACTTTCCCTCCTCCCTGCTCACTGTTCAAGGTCCTAAAGACCCCTTTCAGGTGAAGCAGTGCTTCACTTGCACCTCCTTCAATCTGGCCTATTGCATTCGCTATTCCCAATGCAATCGAATCTTCATCGGAGAGATTAAACGAAGTCAGGGTGACCGGTTTGCTGAACAACTCTGGTCCGTCCACAAGAAGGTGCCAGACCTTCCTGTCGCTTGCCACTTCAACACACCACCCCGCTCTCTTGACCCATATCCGTCATTGGCCTTTCACAATGACCGAGCCAAACTCAATGCAAACTGAAGGAACAGCATCTCATCTTCAGATTGGGCACTTTAAAGCCTTCTGGACTCAACATTGAGTTCAACCATTTCCGAGCATGAACTCTTTCCTCAACCACATTTCCATTTATTTTATTTCACTCCATTTCATTCTCCACTTCAGTGCGCTCCTTGTTTCCACGCCCTCCCCCCCCCCTCCCCCCGACGTTCTTTTGGCCAACTGCCACATTCCTCAGGCAGTCCTTCACCAAGCTGTACCTTTGTTTTGCCATTCACGCATTCTGATCACTTAACGGACACTTTAACAACTTCCCAACCTTCTGCATGCTCATTTATATCTCCTTTGTCCAATTTCAACGCCCCTCCCGACCCTCATGATATAAATCTCTGCTGACTCTCTTTCTTCTCAGCTCTGACGAATGGCTCGAAACGTTGGCTCTACTCTCTCACTCTTCACAGATGCTGTCAGACATACTGAGATTTTCCATCATTTATTTGCTTCATCTGCACTCGCTGCATCTGCACCCGAACCATTTCCAATTCGAACGTTTACTTTGAATTCTGTGTGTTCGGTCAAACGAAATTTAAACTTCTCCCAGTCGGAATTTGAACCCAGGAACCCACTTGACAGGCGGGGATTGTCAACACCAAAAGTGATGGGGAATATTTGATAAAACTATACTGATCATGGGACAATTCAATTTATGCATTTCAGGGAGCTGTCAATTGGCGGTTGTATAAATTCCAGACTGGATTTGAAACAGAACCAGTTCATTTGGGGAAGGTGTTTGTGACACTTCCAGTCTCTCTTCCTGATCACTGAAGGAGGCCCGCAGCCGTTCGGCCCCACAGTTCATGGTTAATTCTTCACACACCTATTTGTCATTGCGGATTCTCTTCGAAGGGATAATAGTGAGTACACCCGCTTGACAGATAGGAAACGAACATTAAATTCATCATCGGGAGACTTTTTATTACAATGAAACGCATCACACCAACTGAAAATCAGCATTTTAAATGTGTTAGTGTGTGGGCCACAGTGAGAGCAGTTAAAGATTTTTCTCAGTCAGGAACAATGGTTTTTATTCCGAGATCCCGGGATCTGAGAGATTCTGAGTCGACGTGTGCTTCACACTAATGGACGGGCGGCATTTCCAGATTTGTCCGAACACAGATCTTGCACCTAAACTGGGCTGAATGGGAACTTCTGTAAAATCAGTGAATTGGTAGCTTCTATCGAGAACAGTTTGCGAAAACAAAACTGAAAGGAACGGCCATGTTTGATTTAGAAATTAATAACGAGCCAGAATTAATTTATCACCTGATACTAATCGACATATTTTAGGCAACCACAGTAATGTGACACCGTAACATTCATGGTAATATCTGCCACCATTTTGTTCCGTTTTAAGATGTTTCCCCTTTTATTTTATTTGCTTTCTTCCATTCAGGGTCATGGCATTCATCCGCCCATTTTGATGCCTTTACTGATCCCATTACCTCTCTCGGACTTTGCGGCTCTGTTGCCAATTTTTCACATTTATCATTGAATCTCTCCAGCTCTCTCTCCCATCACAGACTTCCCCTTTTATTATTTTTCGCACCCTCCACTTGAGATATAAGAAAAACGCAGGCAGCTCGTTCTCAGTCACGTTAGCTACATTATCCCTCAGAGACCCGGCGACACAGACAGCTCATCAGGTTCACAGGCACAGACAACAGAAGTAATCAATTCCACTTTAATCCCAAATTCCAGGGATATATTTTAATCGAAAATTCAAACGGGGTTAGAGGGAAATATGTCTTTTCCATTTCACTCCAAATCAATTCCACTGACAGATTTATACAGGAATCCCAGCGCCCAAGTCGCATCTACTATAAGATTGACAGGGACTGTGTGAATCTCACAATAATAACCCATAGCAACTAATTGAGCAGCAGATCGACAGATACAAATTTAATCCAAATCCTGTCACAATGTGAGATTTTAAGTTGCAATGTAATTCACAGTCCTGCTCACAATTATATAGATTTACTAATGGAAACGCGGAATGCCATGGATTCTGGAAATATCAAATAAGAAAAAACAGAAAATGCTGGAAATATTCAGCAGGTCTGGCAGCAGTTCTGAAAAAGATGAATAAGGTCTCGAAACGAAAACGATTTTCTTTCTCCACAGATGCGGCCAGATCTTTTGAGTTTTGACAAGGTTTTGTGTTTCATTTGAAAGTTTCGTACTGTAATCGCGTATTCATATTGAGCGGAGAATCCAGAATTCTTCTTGCTCACTGATCACGCATGGAATGTTCGAACTGTTGTATTTGCAAATTCAAATTTTCAGGTTACAAGCGAGTTGTAAGGGGTTTTTTTTTCCCCCAGAGCAGTCTCAATATTTTCAATTCATTCGAGGCACATGGGCGACGCTGGCTGGCGAGCATTTATTGCCCATTCCTTGTTGCCCTTGAGAACGTGGTGGTGAGCTGCCTTCTTGAATGGCTGCAATCCACGTGCTGTTGGTTGACCCAGAATGCCGTTACGGAGGGAATTCCAGGATTTTGGCCCAGCGCCTGCTAAGAAACGACTATATGTTTCCAAGGCAGGATGGTGAGTGGCTTGGCGGGGAACTTGCACGTGGTGGTGTTTCCATTTATCTGCTCCCTTTGTCCTTCTAGATGCAAGTTGTCGTGGGAGCGAAGAGCTATAGAAGGATCTTTGGTGATTTTCCGCAGTGCATCTTGTTAATTGTACATACGGCTGCCAATGAGCGTCCGTTAAAGAGGGAATGGATTTTTGTGGATATGGTGCCAATCAAGCGGGCTGCTTTGTCCTGGATGGTGTCAAGTTTCTTGAGTGTTGTCGGAGCTGCACCCATCCAAGCATTTGGTGAGTATTCTATCACATTTGTGACTTATGCCTTGTAGAGGGTGGACAGGCTTTGTGGATTCAGGCGATGAGTTAGTCGCTGCAATATTCCTAGCCCCTGACCTGCCCTTGCAGCCATTGTGCTTATGTGGCGTGTCCAGTTGACTTGCTGGTCAATGATAAGCCCTAGGATGCTGACAGTGGGGTATTCAGTGATGGTAGCACCATTAAATGCCAAGTGACGGTGGTTAGAGTGTCTCTTAATGGTGGTAGTCCTTGACTGATATTTGTGTGGCCCGAATATTACTTGCCACTTGTCAGAACGAGACTGGATATTGTCCAGATTTTGTTGCATTTCAATATGGACTGCTTCAGTAGCTGAGGAGTTGTGAATAGTGCTGAACATTTTGCAATCATCGGCGAACATTCCCACTTTTTACCTTGTGACAGAGGGAAGGTCATTCATGAAGCAGCTGAACATGTTTGGGCCGAGGACACTACCCTAAGGAACACCTGCAGAAATAGCCTGGAACTGAGATGACTGACCCCACACAACCACAGCCATCTTCCTATGTGCCAGGTATGAATCCAACCAGTGGAGATTTTGCTACGATGCCCATTGATTCCAGTTTTGTTCGGGTTGCTGGATGCCGCACTCGGTCGAATGCTGCCTTGATGTCAAGGGCTGTCACGTTCACCTCACTTCTGGTATTCAGCTCTTTCGCCCATGCTTGAACCAATGAGGTCAGGAGCTGCGAGACCCTGGCGAAACCAATCCGGGCGTCACTGAGCAGGTTATTGCTAAGCAGATGCTGGTTCATAGACTGTTAATGGCTCCTTCGATCACTTTACTGATGATCAAGAGTGGACAGATGGAGCGGTAATAGGTGGGATTGGATTTGTCCTGCTTTTTCTGTTTACAGGACATTCTCACATTGTCGGGTAAATGCCAATGTTTTAATTGTATTGGAAGAGCTAGGCTGGTGGAGCAGCAATTTTGGCAGCACAAATGTTCAGTACAATTGCCGGAATGATATCAGGGCCCATTGCTTTTGCAGTGTTCAGTGTCTACAACCGTCTCTTTCTATCACGTGGAGTGACTCGAATTGGCTGGAGACTGGCATCTTTGAAGCTGTGGACCACTGGAGGAGGCCGAGATGAATCATCCACTTGACACACTTGGCTGAAGATTGCGGCGAGTGATTCAGCCTTAATTTTTCGCACTGACGTGCTGGGCTTCTCCATTGCTGAAGATGGGGATCTTTGTGGAGCCATGTCCACCAGTGATGAGTATGATTGTCCACGACCATTTATGGCTGAATGTTGCAGGATTGCAGAGTTTGAATCTGATACGTTCGTTGCGGGATCGCTTAGCTCTGCCTTTTACTTGCTGTCTATGCTGCTTGACATGCAAGTAGTCCTGTTTGGTAGCTTCATCAGGTTGACAGTTCATTTTTAGGTATACCTGGTGCTGCTCCTGGCATGCTGCCTGTAAACTCCATTCAACCAGGGTTGATCCCTTCTTCACAAAGATGCTCAGCAACAGCTACGCTCCGTTCCAAAGCAAGTCCTCAAATCTCACTGTTATGTAGCCCGTTAGGTTATAATAATGATTCGAGCAAAACATTGCGGTACAATTCAAAACGTAATATTCCATGTTTGGGGTCCAGTTTCGGGCGCATGGTTTAGTTGGTCCAAGCATCTGACTAATAAACTGGAGATCCCCATTTCAAATCTGATGCAATTTTACGCGGGAAAGATAAATGTTATTTTTGCAGTTTCACGCCGAGTCGGCAATCTGGAACGACTTGCCTCAATCGCTAACAGCAACAATTAACTGATTTATGCTACTTACTGCGTGTTATACGGGTCAAAATGCCGTAGGGGGAAATGATGGAGCTTTTCCATCACAATTTGTAATTTGCAATATTTAGATGTCTGACATTCACACTGTGCACCCACCAACACCGTTTCGAATGGTTTACTGTCTCCTGAAATCCACCTCCGTGCATTTGTCGCTTCCCAATCCAATTTCTGCAATCTAAATCTTCACGAATTTCGCGCAAATTTGAAACGTTTCAAAGCTCAGAGCAGATAGCTGGGAGCAACAGTTGACACAT